>NC_051081.1:53482296-54130494 GCF_004664715.2 Peromyscus leucopus | reverse complement strand
TTATGGAGTGTTCCTATCTGATAAAGCTATCTCAGTAAAGGTAAAAGCAGACACTTGGGAGGAACTGTCTGAGAATGCCAAGTGTTTTCAGTCTACTTGGCTTGGAAGGAAAGAGAAGCTGTCACGAGAACTAGGGGTGTCTGGAAGTCCTTCGGTTTGAAGGAGAAGAATGGCTTTTCAGTGGCGATTCTGGGGTTGGAACAGAGCTCAATTTGTAAAGTGCTCAGCAAGTATGAGGTCTTGAAGAGGACCCACAGTACCTACTTTAAGGAAGTCAGACATTGTGGTGTGCCATGTAAATTCAGCACTGTGAAGAGCCAGGTTGGAATCCCTGGAGTTCAGTGGCCAGATAGCATATCCATTAGCAAGCTCTAGGCCAATAAGAGACCCTGTCTCAAAATGTTAAAAGGAAATAAAAGATAGATAAGATAGATAGATAGATAGATAGATAGATAGATAGATAGAGGAGTGGATGGAGCCTGAGAAAGGACACCAACATTTGACCATTGGCATGTACATGTGAGTATGTGTGTGTGCACGTATGAGCACACACACACACACACACACACACACACACACACACACACACACAGATTGTGACACTGATTTCCAAAGCATAAGCAGTTTGGATAGCAACAGGATGCTAACTATAAACATTTTCGCATGTTTTGTTCACTAACCAGTCTGCCCCTCATGAATTTTCACTTACTTTTCATATTGCTGTTGCACCAAAGGTGGTCTTACCTCACCTGTGAAGGCCCGTGTAATAACAGGGCATCAGTGAGGGGTCATATTCCTGGCATTTTGTTACTTTACAAAATAGACAAGACTACATTCATTAGTATACTGTGAAATATTATTCTAAGTAAGTAAAATTGAATTATACCTGTCAAAACAAAGGAATACTGTACACACCGTAATTCAGTATCCCTAATTCTTTTAATTATGCTTTTTCTGCTTGCTAATTTGTAGAATTTGCTAACTCACAATAGGCCCCTCTGTCGCTAATGATAGTGAACCTGGCTTGCCTGTGGGGCAAAGAGGTTTGCATGCTTGGCTCCTGGCTTCTGAATCTTGGGCACCACACAGACTAATCAGTTGGTTCTTTTCCTCTCTTCAAGCTGCTTCAAAATACAGATGAATTATCACCTTCGAGATCAGCCATTAGTAGAGGAATGTTCTCTAGAAGGAGGGAAGAGCACCCCACGCTCTGAACGTGGAGATCCCAGCAGAGTGCTGTGGCCACTCTTATATTGTCTTATTTTTGGTGTTGTACATTTACTGATGAGGGTAAAAACGACACCAGAGCTAGTTTCAAATCTGTAGCTCTCTTATCCACACCACTCATTCCTCATCCACAGATGTACAAGTCATGCTAGTCTGGAGCCACTTGACAGGCCTGTGAGTCTGGGCAAGACCTAGTGATACCTGTGTCTTGGTGGCTTTTCTACTGTTGTGATGAGACATCGTGACCAGGGCAAATTGTACAAGAAAGCATTTAATCAGAGTTATAGTTCCAGAGAGTTAGAGTCCACAATGGGGGAGCAAAGCTGTGGTGGCAGGAACAGCTGAGACTTCGCATCTCAAACCACAAGGAAGAGGCAGAGAGACACATTGGGAATAGTATGAATCTCTGGAAACACCAAACCCTGCCCCCAGTGACACATTTCCTCCAACAAGGCCACACCTCCTAATCCTTTCCAAACAGTTCCACCAACTAGGACCAAGTGTTCAAGCCTATGAGCCCATGGGAGCCCTTCTCATTTAAATCACCACAGTACCTCTGCCTTCCCTTCTCCAGCAGATCTGTCCATCTTCCATCCAGCTGTCATCCAGCTATCTATGAACTATCATGTATTTATGATTGTCTATCATCTAAATACATGTGCATGTATCTATGCCTCTATTTACTTATGCATCTATTTATTCCCTAACATCTTTATTTAAAAAAAAAAAAGACTTGTGTGTTGATATGTACCCATGTAAGTGCACGTGCCCAAGGAGTTTAAAAGAGTGCATAAGATCCACTGGAGCTGGAGTCACAGATGGTTGTGAACCGACTGTGGGTGTTGGGAACTCAACTCTGTACCCCTAAAAGCTAATGTTCCTAACTCTTGAACCCTCTCTCCAACATACCCCTCTGTCATCTATCTATCTATTTATCTATCTATCTATCTATCTATCTATCTATCTATCCATCCATCCATCATCTATCTATCTATCTATCTATCTATCTATCTATCTACCCACCTACCTACCTATCCATCATTTTTCTATTCTAACTGTGTGTCAGGCAGTTAGGCAGTTTGAGTAGCCTTTTATGAATGAGGAGTTAGAAGGTCAAAGGCGATTGACAGACTTCCCAAGTTTGTACCTCAGCCAATGGGAGATGCTAACAAGCGTCTTTCCGTGGCTTTACTCTTCTGCTCTTGGTTGTGATTGGCTGACATCCAACAGGCCTTAGATTGTCCATTATTATGAAGAAGAAATACATTAGCTTAGGTGTCAAGGAAATAGGATGTATCACAGGAGACTGGGGTTGTAAGGAAAGTGAGTCATTAGAGGCAGGAACTAAAGAAAAGGTTCCTCAAGACATAGTTGTATTGTTTTATTTCTCTCTCTTTTTTTTTTTTTGAAAAAAAAAGGTGGATTAAAATGGGTGAGGAAGAGTGATGAAATTACCCATCAGTATTGTATTTGGGTATTTTTTACATTTCAACCTTTCTTTAAATCGCAGAGGCTCTGAACCTCCTCTTTGGAACTGGCTTTCCTTTGGTCTTTGACAGGGCTGGTCCCACAGGCCTGATCCCTACTGTCTCTGTCCATTCATCTGTTGGAGAAATACCTCTAGCCAGGCAGTACCTATCAGAATACACCGACTCCCAATCATTTGGGGCTGGCCTATAACCAGGATGCAATTGACACTTATCACTTTTGACACTTTTTGACACTTGCCAGTGTCCTCCCCCACACTGGCAAGAGCAAGCTGGGTCTTTGGCCTCTTACAAAAGCATGAATCTCTCTGGAAATGTTTCCACCCTTATGACCACATGTATTGCTTGAGCATTTCTTCTCAGTGCTCAGTTCAATGCTCTAACTGCCTGACACACAGTTAGAATAGAAAAATGATAGATAGGTAGGTAGGTGGGTAGATAGATAGATAGATAGATAGATAGATAGATAGATAGATAGATAGATAACAGAGGAGTATGTTGGAAAGAGGGTTCAGTGCTAATCTTACAGATAGAAGACAGAGGTTAACACATACATTATGAGGGTACATTGGCCAGCCCATAACATCACCCAGTAAACATGTGACCAGCAAGATGGTCGTATTGTTCTTTTGCTCAGTCTTTCCTTTTTGTATTTTGTGTGTTAGTGTTATTCCTCACAGCCTTATGATTTTCTTTATGGAAACTACTAGCAGTTTTTAAAGATACAAGTACTTTATCATAATTAACTCACAGACACATAAAAACATCACTCAGCTTGTTTAAGGAAACTTACCAAACCAAACTCTACACTTCTCTTTCAAGATGGCTCAGAGAGTAAAAGCCCTTATTGTCAAGCCTGAGGACCTGAGTTCTATCCCATGACCCATGTGAGGTGGAGAGAACTGACTGATGAAAGTTATAGTCTGAGATACACACACACACACACACACACACACACACACACACACACACACACACACATTGTGGCACTCACATGTCCATGCACATAAGCATACAATAAATTAATCTAACTATAAAAAACAACTAACAATTTTTGTTTGGGGTTCTCAGTCATCCTCCTCCCCCTTGTTTGGCTGTGAGTGACCTTTCCTTTTCTCAAATCATCCTCCACACAGGCTGACCTCAGCCTCCAGTACCTGGTTACATCTTCTCCATCCTTCTCATACCTCCCCTTGTCTTTACCCACAGTGTCTCTAAATGCACAGGTACTCCCCACCACACAGTGTCCTTCCTTGTCTGGTTAATGCACCCTCCCCTCCCCCAGTCACTCCAGGCATCTAGTTAGTGTGAAGAACATTTTGGGAGGAAGCTACATCAATCTGAGGGACAGGACAGGCTCATAACCTGGCACTTGGGTCCAATTGTTGGTGGACCCACCTGAGCATTCACAGCCTTGGGGACACTACTGTGGAGAAAGTGAAGTACAGGAGGGAGGTGTATTCTTGATATGTTCAGGCCAACAGTGAGCAAGACATAACAACGCTCTCTGTTTAGCTTCTTGGTTGTTGCATTTGTTAACAGGCAGTGTTAAGGCTTTCTCTGCTGCTGTCAGAACTTCTATTCTAAGGCTACCAGCCACATCAATCCTCAGTCAAGACAATCTCTCACAGTCATGGCCACAGTCCAATCTGATTGAAGCAATTCTTCAACTGAGGTTCCCTCTTCCCAAGTAAGCCTAGACTCTGTCATGTTGACCATGAAAACGAACCAGGGCACCAACCAAACTATGTTCTGTGTGCCGGCCTGTCTTTCCTCCCCACTAGGTTTACACAGTGAGGCTTGGAATCTTGTCCTGGGGTTGGCGATAGCCTGAGCATCCTCTCAGGATCCTGGCACACCGTCTGTCAAAACTCCATGTTTGCTGCAACTTAACAAACAAACCAATGATGCCATTTCCCTCGCCCACAATGGAACACCACGCTGAAAGAATTAGCTCTTTCCCCACATGGAACACAGCTCCTAATCTCATGCTTGCACGGTGCACTTGGCTTTGCATTGAGCCTGGTTGCATCTTTAACCAGGCAGCACCTGGCATCAGGAAGCAGAAAGAACACAGCCTAAGAACAAGAAGTAAAAACCCAGCCGGTGCCCGGGCAGCCTCCTTGCACATCCCCTCTTGGGTTTGCTCTCCCACCATTTAACACTTGAACTTTCAGCTGCTGAGATTTGGAATGAGGGAGCTTAATTAGTCAACAAGACATGACAACATTCTGTTACAGTGAGATTACATACACCTACGGGGTGTTAGGAGACACACAGCAAAACCCAGCAACTTCAGAGACCCGAGAAGAGTGTTATCTTCCAGCAGCACATGGGGGTGTTCCTAGAGATAAAGCTCACAAGACAAATGGCGTCTCTAATTGAAATGCAATAGAAGAATGGAGCCACAGAATTCTAAGTATGTTTCTTTTTCCCAGTGTTCCTATCCTAGTGCGGTGAACTGCCTAACAAAAGAATGGTGAATATTTTTTTAAGTCGAAAACAGAATGTATATGTCTAGAGGGGCTCAGTGCAAAAGCCATAAAAATCCTACACAGACATCGCCAGCCTGAATTATAATTTCTACTCCATCTCTGATTTACTCTATTCCTCAATAAAAATGCAAAATGCCTATGCCTTTATTTGTTGGGGGGCGGGAACTCTGAACCCACTAGAATCCTTCTCCATTTACCCATGCTGCTGGTTCCAACAGTGTTCATGAGTAACTGAAATCTGAAGCTCTGTGGATTTAGAGTCGGGTTCCCTTGGCCTTGTGGGTGCAAAGGGGAAGCCAGCCTGAGCGAGCCAGTCAGGTTTGCTCCTCTTCTTCTCTCTCTGTCAGCTTCCTACCACTGGCTGGCCATGCAGATTATTTTTTTTCTTTGCATTTTTTTGCACCTGGACTACCCTTTCCACTCGGCTAACCAGCGCATTCCAGTGTCTCTAGCTCCAGGGAGACGGTGGTGAGGTCAATGTCCTGAGGGCTGCCTATACCATGCAACTAGACAGAGAACGTAAGGGACAGAGGTGGAGGAAGGGTGTGGCTGTGTCTGATGACCAGGGACTATCTCTCAAAGGAAGTGAAGATGTGCCATTTAAAATCTTTACCCCTCTAGTGTCTCAGCTTTGCCAAGACAGGCAGCCTGCCTGGAAGAATCAGCTTCAACTCAAATCTCTCTCTCTCTCTCTCTCTCTCTCTCTCTCTCTCTCTCTCTCTCTCTCTCTCTCTTGCTCGCTCGCTCTCTGTCAATCCGTGTCTTCCCTTCCTTCTCCATCACTCCCCCTCTTCCATTGACCCATCTCTTTCTCTCCTTCCTCCCCTCCATTGCCTCTTCTCTTCTTCTATTGCTGTGTTGCTCTCCTCTCTCTCCGTTCCTCCTCTATCATTTCCTCGTCTATTAGTCTGCCTCTGTCTCCTCCTCCATTTCCAGGAACCTCCCTTAAAAAAGCACTGCAATGTGACCTTTTACAAAAGCTAATCCCTGTGTGAGGAAGATGTGCTTCAGAAGGTCTAACCTCTTCTCACTGGGTGTGGTAGTGCTTTCATTCAGCACCCTGAAGACTGGGAGAGAAAGGCCTGGAGTTTGTCCTGAGTTTGAGGCTAGCCTCAGATGGCCACTGTTATATTGCTATGAAGAGACACCATGACCAAGGAAAATATTTCATTGGGGCTGGCTTACAGTTTCAGAGTTCAATCCATTATCATCATGGCAGGAAGCGTGGCAGCAGGCAGGCAGACTTGGTGCTGGAGAGGTAGCTAGGAGTTCTACATCTGATCCACAGGCAGCAGGAAGAAGAGACTCTGGACTTGTAATGGGGTTTTTGAAGCCTCAAAGCCCACCCCACGCCCACCCCCATGACACAGTTCCTCCAACAAGGACACTCCTGCTCCAACAAAGTCACACCTCCTAATCCCTGTCAAGTAACACCATGGTGACCAAAGTATTCAAAGCTATGAATGAGCCTGTGGGGACCATTCTTATTCAAACCACTACAGAAGCATAGTGAATACTATTCTCAAGATCAGAATCAAAACAACAACCAACAAAATGGTTAGTTAATTAGTTTTAAAATTTTCCCCCTCTCTACAGAGCCCAAATATCAGGTTGAAGTCTAAGAAACCCCACATTTAAATGTAAAGGTCACAGAATACATTTGTTCTCGTGAGGAGATGGTTCCCTACTGCATTGAGACAGCCCGATAAGTTCAGTCTTATATGTCACCATTTAATTTTGAAATAAAAAAGGGGGAGCTTATCATTCTCATGATTTTGCTATTGATTCCACATATCTGGGTACAGAGGTTCAACAAGGCACAGACAGGGTCCTCTTTGTCCTTACAAGGTGATTATCACAAGGGGTGGAAAAACACCCTCTTCATCCTCCCACAACTTCAGCTTTAGGTGGCTGAAGCAGGAAGATCAGGGTTAACCTGGGCTACATAGGGAGACTCTCAGAAAAATAAAAACAAAACATTCATTTCTTCTTAGGTGATCGTGAAGAGTTGGGTTTGGTGATGGCTATAAACACAGGGACTAACTCTGTAAACAGCCCTCAGGCATTGCCAACTCCTACAGTGACACATAACACATGCAGGCAGCCATGACTGAATGGTGCTGTCCAACTGTATGAACACACATAGAGCGAGCACAATCTTCTCTATACTCTCTCTGGTCTACATAGGCAGCCATCTGGATCTATCCTTGGAACTCACCAAGAATTTGGATCCAGAAGAAATAGTTCATTATCTCTGCAACTATTGTCTCTCCTTCATTTTTGTCCTGTGGTTTTCATACTAAAGATATATTTCTCTGACAGAGTCTAGGAAGTGACATCAGCTTGACTCCTTTATGCTCCCTTTGCTCCCTGTGGGATGTGTTGTTCTAGTCTGTCTTCTACTTCATTAATTCTTTCTTCCTGTGGGCTGCCTGTGCTGCTTGTCTCATCTCATTTATGTTAGTTTTGCATATACTCATTCCTAATGAGTTCTAGACTTAGAGAGTTGACTTTAGTGGAGTTGATTTTTCTGGAATGGTTTGTGTTTGCTTTAACCAAGGGACCAGGGCTAGGGCATCTTGATTCTCTCTCTTGGTAGTGACCTCTTATGAGTTAGAGTCACTATCCCAAGCATTCTGGGAAGCCCTTCTTATATAGTTTTATTTAAACACCAAGCTAGGTGGAAACAGCCAAGTATTCTTGTCCGTGATCCAAGTTGGCAGTCTCCCTAGCAGAATTCTCACTATGGGTGTAAGCCTTCTCCCAAATCCCACCAGAAGAAAGGGAGGGAAGGAGACTTTATCTAGGACTTAAGTGGATTCAAAGTCTTAACTCTGTCTCCTATGGTTGTCACATGGAAGCCCCTTGACAAATAAATTGAAAAGCATCCCCATGAGCTCTGTATCTGAGTCAGTCCAATGTATGCTCAAATCTTTGGCTGCTACTCATGTTCCTAACTATCTTGATAACCTAGCCCTGCAACTAACCAATATTTACCTCCAGAAAAATTTCAGAGGCAGAGTGGGGACATCTGGTCTACCACAAGTTGTAAGGAAATTAATAGAATAGAATTATTTTGGCTTCCAACTCCACCTGTGGAGATTCATGCTCATGTATCTCCCTAGCCCAACAGTTGACACTCTTAGTTGTCCGAAATTAAGATAAATTATGAGCTCACTGTCTACAGAATAAGTATCAGGTGGCTAGGTACTCAAAATCTACTTAGAATTCCTTCAAAATTTCCAATGCAAAAAAAACATTGTGTGTCATTTTCAAACTAAATATAACAACAAACTCATTTCCTAATATATTATATTTTCATTTATATGTTGTTAAACTTTTATAAATTATGCACTCTATCAAATGAAAGGGTAATCTTCACTATTCAGGGACATGAACAGGGATTCTTATATTTGAAGATTTATTTGATCAACTGATTTAACAAATCCCAACAGTGCTCCTTGGAGAATATTTTGTTTGTTGGTGACTTTTTTAGATGAAAAAAAAAAATCTAAATATCAGAATGAAACTGAGCAGTTGTTTCAAAGAGGAAGTTCAAAATGGGCAATGATGAGTATAAGCCCAGATCTGCCTCAATCTATAGGAGTTCTCTTACTAGTAATTGTAGACAGTGCAATCAATCCCTGAAGAATCTCCAGGGATCTCACCACCACCTGTATGCCCACCTCCTTCTCAGTCTCAGTTCTAGAGACAAGAACACTCCATTTACCAACAAGCCTTCCAGGGGACCATTTCTAATATAGTCAGAGGAATATCACATTATATCAGGATTTAGGGCTTAAACCATTGTTCTAT
Source organism: Peromyscus leucopus (assembly GCF_004664715.2). NCBI lineage: Eukaryota > Metazoa > Chordata > Mammalia > Rodentia > Cricetidae > Peromyscus > Peromyscus leucopus. Next base: position 54,121,469 of record NC_051081.1, on the reverse strand, counting down.
TTAGGAACCAAATAAGAATGTCATCAAGTCCCCTGGGAAACATCAGCTCTGACTATCACACATTACTTTGGTGAAGAAAAGGCAAACAAACATATACTCGGTAGTATACATTAACAGAAGCTTTGGTTTAGAACCATGGTATTTCCAGGCTCATGGCAATCCATGGAGGAGATCCCTTGAATTCTTGCCCCCTGCATTCTTCAAAACATCACTTGTAGGCCTGTCAGTTTCTCAAGCTTTGGAATTGAAAATCGAGCCAAGATATATATGGAGGTGAGGAAGGGGGTAAAACCTCGAGTGTCTGGAGAACCAGATGGGATTAGGAGTATTTGAGGAAAGAGTGTGAGTGGAAAGAGAGAAACTGGAGGGGAGGGGGTGAGGTAGAGCTTCCCCAAGTTGGATCTTTAATCAGGAGCTCCTGGGCTTTGATGGCTGGCTTGAAAAGTTACCAAATCTTTCTGAATCATTATCTCATTTGTATAATGGGAATAAAAATCACTGCCCTGCATAAGAAAATGGATGGGAAATTGCTTTGAAAAGAACGTATAATGATAAAAATTGTGTCATTATAGCTAAGCATGCACAGCCTGGTACTTATGGAGCAGGATGCTTGGATCAGCTCATCCAGGATGAAAGCAGAAGAGAAAGAAGCCCTGGAACAGTCAAGGAGGCTCCTTCAACAGTCCCTCTATTAGCTACACTCTACTGACATGATGAAGGGCAGAATGATCCTAGGGAAGATGCTGGGAGGGGCTTGGAGGATTCCTGCCCATCCACTAATTATACACAGAAGGCAGCATGTAGTGAGTGCTTTGTAGCATGGACCATGCTTAGAGAGGCTCAGGGAAGGCATTCTACCAATACATGGAGGAAAGGCATTACTAGGGCAGCATTCTGGAGATGGGGTAGAGGTGCTGAAGGAGGGGGGTAAACGGGCATCTAAACAGGTGCAGAGTCATCCATTTCTCCATGAGGAAACTTGCACTTGAATACTATGAAACTGGTTCTACATGTGAGTATATGCATGTGCACATGGGCACTGCACACACACACACACACACACACACACACACACACACACACACGCGCACACACGTACGCATATGTGTCCATACATGTGTATGCAGCATGGAAAACTGAGTTCATGACTTTACACTTGAGTTGTTGCAGAGCTGAGAGGACCTCTTGTGAGTTGTGAACAGGCCTACTACGCCCAGATCCTGACTTCATGAAGTGTGGAATGTCATTTGAAAAGCCAGATCTTTACCTTGCAAATCTGTTTGGTTGGTTGGTTTGTTTCCCTGTTTGTCAGCTACAGGAAACAGATTTTACTCTGGACAGTGTTGACATTTCTATTCCTTCTTTCTTTGTGTGATCTCTCTCTCTCTCTCTCTCTCTCTCCCTGTCCCTCCCTCCATCTCTGTGTCTCTGCCCCTATCTCTCTCTCTTCTCTCCCTCTCCTCCTTCCTATCTGCCCACACCCCCTTCACACACCTGGGTGTTCCTGTGTAGGAGGAGGCAGAAGTTGATGTCAGATGTTCTCTCCCAATGCTCTCCATCTTCTGTATGAGCCAGGATCTCTCACTGAACATGACATGGATCTGCTTGGCTAAGATGATTGTCCAGAGAGCTCCAATCTGCCTTTCTGTCCTCTCTGCCTTTCCCCAAGCTGGGCTTATAGACCTCACTCAAACTTTACCTGGGGAGATTCATGCTTGTGCATCTCCCTAGCCCAACAAATGACACTTTTAGTTGTCCAAAAATAAGATAAATTATGAGCTCACTGTCTACCAAATAAGTATCAGCTGGCTAGGTACTCAAAATCCACTTAGAATGCTGAAAATCAGCAAGCCCTTTAGTCTGCATTTTTTTTTTCCCTCTAAATGTCTTCAATTGAATCGATGTTGTGAGGTGTGGATTTTTTTTTTCAAAGTGGAATTGTGTTTAAGTCTCAGCTCTTCTCCAGGCTGCAGGAGAAATCTGGTCCTGGGATTCTTTTATCTAAATAATTAAAAGCATATAATAAGAATGCTCTCAGCTCTCCGGACCCAGGGAGCTCTGGACTGCTAATGGGAAAATCAAATGAGTGGAGAATGTGGGACATCCACGGGGTCTCTGAGCAAGCTGGGCCATCAAACAGCAGAAAGGGATGTCAAGGGTAATGTCTAGGGGAGTGTGCAGAGATGTCACATGAAGGGTAGCAGTGGTGGGGGTGGGGCAGGCAGCACAGCCTGGATACAGGCAGAAGAGTCACAAGGCCAGTTGCATGGGAGCAGCAGGAAGCAATTTTCCGGAGGTGGATACGCCGCTGTGACTGCTCCAGCCACAGCTCAGGGCTCCGCCATTTTTTTCTCCACAAGGATCTCTGACCTGCACTTCTTAGTAGCCTGCACACACCGTGAGTAAGTGGCCTTACTCAGAACACAGCAACCCTCCAGCCAGGCACCCTGTGAGAGAGGCACTGGTACCTGGCAGCCAGCCACTCTGGTTTGGCTGCTTTGAGCCACAGAGGGTGGTGTTGGTACCTGGGCCAGGCTAGGCTCCCACAGCACCTCTCTCCTGGAAAAAACAACAACAACAACAACAAAACAGCATCATCAGGAGGAAGAGAATACAGGGATGCACCCACTCCAGGCCTAGAAACAACAGAAATCCCAGGAGAGCAGACAGGCAGGGCAGGGCTCGTGCTTCTACAGGCCAGGCACATGGGACTAGCTTGAAGAAAGCACAGAACATCAGCATCCATGAAATGCCAACCACCACGGCAGTGCCACGAAGCAGCCTGACTAGGAAGGAAATGAAGCCCATGGTGCTACCTAAAGTGGCAGTCTCCTGCAGAGAACACTACTGTCTCAGCCTCGGGATGCTGAAGTCATTTGGGGAGTGAAATGGGAACTGGGACAAATTAGAGACCTCAAGCCTTCATGCCTAGGTAGGGCCAGCTATGTGTACAGTATTCTTGAGACGGAATACTACTTATGGCCATGGCCTTTGTACATGGAATTTTTTGTTCAAGCTTTTGAATGTGACTGCTCTGGAGTCTTTCAGAGACTTTCTGTGAGTGACAGTGTAGAGTCACTCTACCCATCCTACAGAAATGTACCTGCTTCCTACCTGGCTGGCTGTAGGAAGCAGGTACATTTCTGTAGGATGGGCGGAGAAGCAGAGGCTTAGTTGAAGAACGTGCTCACAGCATCTAAAAGATCTTGAATTGCCATCCATGTTTTTGGCTGGTTCTCACTCCACAGACCCTTTAGACCTTTTTCCGTGGTGGTCCTTGTCTTGCCTGCAGCTCAAGGCAGCAAGGTTGCACTAGTGTTTCCCTGTGGATAAATGGCTCAGCTAACTGACAGTCATGGCAATAGACTCAGACTGAAATGGTTCTTGGGGCTGAGCCTCAGCTTCCATCTACCTAGCTGGTCTCTCATTGCCCTTGGGACCAGCCTTCTGGTTAACCTGCTACTGTGTCTGCACAACCTGCTTCCCCCACTCTCCCCCAAAGGATGGGGTTCCCTTTAGTTGCTGGCCAGGTCATACTTTCATGACCTTTCCAAATGAAGAGTTAGGGAGGAGACATGGGGGAGATAACGCATGTTTGAGGACCTCAGTTTGCATCCTCAGCACTCACAGAAAAAGCTAGATGTAGCCTATGCCTGCAATCCCAGGGCTGGAACCACAGAGAGATGGGAGTCCCTGGGTCCCACTGACCAGCCAGTCTGGGCAAACCGGTGGGTAAACTCCAGATTGCACAAGAGACCCTGACTCAAAAACTAACATGATGGACAACAGAGGCAGATACCTTACATCCACCTTTGGCCTTCATACACACAAGCACAAATGTGAGTGCAGGCATGTGTGCGCTCATGCACATGCACAAACACACGCACATATACACGTAGAGTGGAGTCGGCCTTTGAGTTTGCTTAGAATCTCCTGGGGCCTCTGACACTGCGCCCACCATCACACCATCACCACCTAGCAGAACTTCCTCCCTCTTCTCTTCAGCCTATCTGGGCATGGTATCTCATTGATCTGATGGTACATCTGGCTGTGTGGAGCTGGAAGGGTCCCTCCTGCCCCAGGGCCTGCCTTCTCCTTACAGGAAGCAAAATCTGAGGCCCAGGAGCAAATTTCAGACTCACAGGTGAGTCTCCATCCAATTCAAACTCCCAGTCTATGATGGGGGTGGGGTGAGGTGGGGTGGAGGATGTATAGTGAGGGGGTCGGGAGGGTGCTCCTGGAGCCCCCTGCAAAGGAGCTAGCCTAGACAAGGAGGGCTGGATTTTGGCCCTCACCTCTAACCCTAGGAGCTCATAGGCCTGGGGCCATGCCTTGGGAGGACACACTTGAAAACAGACCCAACGTCAGCAGTGCTGGTTTCTTGGCCACACCGCACCTGAGAACAGGGCACTGCCCACTGGGCTACCTGTAGGGTAAGCCAAATACAAAGAGGAACTGAGGTTCCAATTTCATTCACTTCTCTCATGACCCACATCCCTACAAGAGCCTCTACCCAAGAAGTTTCCATGTTCTGTTGAGAATTTCAGGGTTACGCAATGTCACTCTGTCTACAGTGAAAGGCCCAAGGAGTCTAATGTGCCTGAGGCACTAACTACATGGTGGGAAAGCTAAGAGGTTGTCCTATCTGTGTTTTAAAACAGCTGCAGTTCTGACCATTCAATGCTTAATCCAGAAGAAGATACTTGCTTTAAATAATGTTAAAGGCATGACACCAAGTAACACGCAGTCTGCCTTCTGTGTTCACTGGAGATTAGTTCCCAAGCCCTCAACAGATGCCAACATCTGCAGACACTCGAGTGCTTTTATAAGATGGTGAGACATTTGCATGTAACCTACTGAATTCTCCTGTGTGTTTTAAACCTTCTCTCCATTGCTTACCACACCTAGAGATGTGTAAACGCTCTGCAAATAAGCCTCACACTGTGCTTCTCTGGCAAAAAGAAACAGGTCTGTATGTGTTCAGTACAGAGAGATATTTTTTCTTGAATATTTTCAGTCTGCTGTCGTTAAATCCACAGTTGTGAAAGCACAGACATGGAAGGCTGCTGTGCACATCCAGGACAGGAAATCGCTGCTGTTTTTAAGCTTCTGTGTGTGCCACAGGATTTTCCTGCCAAACAGCATTCCATGCTCCGGCTCTACAAGGAAGCTCTGCTACTACTTATTCTATAGATGAGCAATCCGCCACCTGGGACATGGCTCAGTGGGTAAAGTGTCTGTGATTCAAGCTTAAGGATCTGAGTTCAGGTCCCCAGTATCCAGTATGAAAAGCTGGGGGTAGTGATATGTGTATGTGGCTCTAGCATTTGGGGAGCAGAGACAGGAAGGTTCCCGGAGCTCCTTGAGCCAGCTTAGTTCAGTTCATGAGTTCCAGCTTTACTAAGAAATTCTGTGTCAAAAACTTAGCTGGAAAGCTGTCTAGGACACATCTGATGTCAGCCTGTGGCTTCCACACACATGCACATTCTCTCTTTCTCTCTCTCTCTCTCTCTCTCTCTCTCTCTCTCTCTCTCTCTCTCTCTCACACACACACACACACACACACACACACACACACACACACACACAATGAGAGAGCGAGATGATGGTGATGACCCTCTCACTGAGAAGAATGGAGTCAGAGTTTTACAGAGAGATCATGAAAGGCCTCCAAAGCCAGGGGTGATGATTATTCTCTGCTCTCAAAGATGTATCCAGGGCTGAGTCTATTTAGAACAAAAGACAAAACCCATAGAATTGTCTCAGCAGATTTGCCTTTCTTAAAGAGCAACAGGAAAATGTATGTAGTGTGACGTATATACAAGCCAGACTGGTGAGTGTTGGGCTAAGATCCATCACCAGAATATTCCTGACTTTCTTCCAACCCGAGCATGGTTGGAAACCTTGGCTGGTTTTCCCAAAAAAGTGTCCTCAGCCTCACTACTTCAAGCTCTCCACTGAGGACACACAGTGGTTGGCAGGGACAGACCAAACTCCTAACATCCTAGTTGGGGCTCAAGTGTGAGTTAGTGGCATGAGGAACATTTGCTGTTGACTTTTAATCATCACCAAGATCGTTTATTTCTCTCCTATTCAGAACCCTCCTATTTATACACAAGCAGGGTCTACATAAAAATCTTTAGTATCCAAAGGAAGTATGAGTCTCCCTGTCAATACATGCAGCATCTTGGCTCCTGACCACTGCTGTGCAGATACCATGCAGCTAGCAGGCTTGCAGCCCCAATCAGCCGGTACCTGTAATTTACCTAGGATTATAGGTACACAGGACTCAAACTATCTCATCCCAAGAATAAATATCTATGTTTCTCCATGGTGATGTTATCAGAGACAGGGTTACTATATTACTGAGATTTAAAACTGGGGTGTAGACTTGCATTGTTTATAAACACAGCATTGTATGTGCTTGGTGTGTGCATGTACACACACATGCAGATGCTTAAGCCCTTGTGCACATGCTAAAAGGCTAAACAGGAATGTCGCTGTCTCTGCCTATTTCCTTGGGATTTTTCACTGAACCTAGAGCTCACTGCTGTTCTTCTGGGTTGACAGCCAGAAGACACCAGAAATCTGTCTGTCCGTCCTACCAGGGCTTATAGGCATGTGCAGCAACACCCAGATTTTATGTAGGTCTTGGGCCCCTGAACCCTGGCCTTCATGCTTACTCAGCAAACTCTCTTACCCACTCTCTTACCCAATGAAACATATCTCCCCTGCCTAACCACGCCGTTTTTTTGTTTGTTTGTTTTGTTAGTTTGTTTTTTTTTTTTTTTTTTTTTTTGCAGGACTGTGACAGCTTGCAGAATTTTCACTCAAGCCTTCTGCCTTTATTAAATACCAGCTGTGTGCTTGTGCCCAGTGGGCTTTTCAATATATATATATATATATATATAATATATATATATATAATTCTTCCTCTGCTCATATGTGTGTGAGACTCAACCTCCTTTGAGAATTCTGGCACTAAAAGTACCCTTCAGTTGGGAAAGTATACAAATGAGTATTTGTCCCAAGTGAACCCTGTTAGAGACAGGGGTGGTGTGTTGCCCAGTTCCTGTCTTCCTTCTGTCTGAAATCCTTTGTGGGGTAAAGCTCCAAAGATAGAGACCAGCTACTTCTGTGAGAATCTCCCTCAACACACTCTTTCAAAAGGACCCTCCAGAGTGTTCTCAGTGATCACAGCACAGACATAGACTGATGCTGACTGAGAATCTCCCTTCAACAGAAAGGCTTTTAAAGCATCTTCTGTGGTCTGGAGAAAGACTGTCTTGCAGGGCTAACATCTGGGAGAAGGAAGACCAGACCCCCAAAAGTGCTCAGCATAGCTTGGATGGACATTGCTCTCCATCATATTTAAGCATACCTCAAAGCATGAAAAATGACATTTATTTTTAATCATGTTTTTCAAGGGCCAGAAGAACAGAGAGGAGGAGGAGACAGGAGAGGTATGTATGCTGAAAAGGGTTTCTATGGTCAGATTCCACTCTGAGGTAATCCCCTAGATGCCCCTCCTCGAGATGCCCAAGTAGAGGCAGTTGCCAATAACCCTTTATTCCCAGAAAAATAAAAACCAGTTAGCAAATATCAAGGTGAAAAGTAAAGTCAGCTGAATAAGCAGACAGCCATCAAGGGCCGCTCAGCCTCCAAAGCCCCAGGTGCAACCCACAGCTCTCTGGAACTGCACATGACTCCTCTGCTTGGAAAGCCCAGCCTTCTCAGGGAGAGTCGAATCGATTAGAGGCCACCTTTTGTGAAAGCGATGTTATCATTGAGGCTGTAATTTATGCAAAGAAATTCTGTGGCTATCGATGATTAAATTAGAGTCTACAATGCGGGGATTTCTACAGCATGGTCCCCCTCAGGGGTTCTCACTTTTATCTACATTAAGATCAAGTCTGTGAAAATTTGGTGCATATGGTTTGAGATCTGAAAAAAAAAAAAATTAGAACGCTTCCACATGTCCCTGTGTATTTTTGAAGTGGAGAGAATACCACCATGGCTCAGGGAGCCAACACAGCTTTGGAGGCGAAGGCGTTGCCTTTCCAAAAGAAAAAAAAAAAAGCCAGAAAGGGCTTTTCCTGAGACTTCCAGGAATGAAGCTATACACCCCACTTGATTTCAAATGAAAGCATTTCATGTAAAAATGCTCCACCATATGGAGAGGCCCCAGACAGAGCTCCCTGTGATGTGGAGCAAGGGTGACCTGGACCACATCTCTACTGCAGCTGTGATCCCACAGGCATCCCTCTCCCACTTCCACAAGATCCACCATCTTAGCCTGGTGATTGGTGCGGGGTAGAGGGAGACAGAAGCGAGCCTTCAGGGTGCCCTGTGCTAAAGGCACAGATCCACAAGCTCAGCCCCTCTCTCTCCCTCAGTGATGCATAATTCACCAGACTCCTCCAGCTGAGGCAAGCAGAGCAGAGACAGGACCGGGCTGCAGGAGGGAAAGCATGGAAGATAACGGAACCCAGTTTCCTTGCAGCAGGGTATCAGCACCCTGTGTAAAGCAATGTAATGTGGGATTTTAATAGAATATTTGCTATCTAGAATTTTTTTTAGATGTATATATTCTCTGTGAGGGACCAGTTAATTCCCAGACTGCACTCCCTTCTCTATATGTATGACACCCATGGGGAAAAAAAAATCTACCTAGAGAACAGAGGGGCTTGTTGGGGGCTGTTAGCTTGCAACCTGCCACTAGGCCTGGTGAGGCCTGTACACACTTCTTCCTCTTCTCCTTGTTCCAGCCTTAGAGTCAGCAGCTGCCCTCTGGGTCCTTAACAAAGGAAGCTGCTGCTTAGGGTGGGGGGAGGCTGAGCTGGGAAGGAATGAGGAGCAGTTTGGGGCTCCTGGAGGCTATGCTGAAAGAACAGGTCAAGATTCGTTCGTTAACACAGTGTGACCTTCTGGGCCCCAGGTCGAGCCTGCCATCTATCATGTCAGGGTGGAGATGAGCATCGGGTGTTTGTGCATGTGTGTGTGTGCCTCAAGCATATTAATTCACACTGAAACCCCAGGGGATGATACCAGCCATAAAGTGTCCTTCCCAAAGACAGACTTGGGAATAAATAAACAAATGCTCTCTCTCCCTTCTTCCTCCTCGCTTGCACATCCGCACATCCACACAGGCAGAAACTAACTTCTGGTCCAAGGAAAACCTGACCTTGAGGCAAGTCATTCTCATGCAAATTGGAGTTTAACCTGGTAGGCTGTGTGCCCTTTAAATGGCCTCCCACTTCCCTCAAACCTGTGAGACAACAAGTACGCACATGGTCCCACTTGGCCTTGAATGAGGCTGGAAAAGCAGCAGCTTGGAAGCAGCCCCCATGAAGGCAGTGCAGCTGGCCTGAGCTGCCAGCTGCTGGGCTTCTTAACAATGGCTACGCTGAGGTTTCCTCCATCCACGCCCACAAATGCAGAATGCCTGGCGGCTGAGATGTGCTTTTGTTACCATTTCCCCCTTAATAACTGACTGCTGAGAACTGGTGGAGGAAAGCCTGAGCCATCCCAAGTGAATGGAAGCAGAGTAAGCCAGTTTGGGGGGGGAGGGGGGGAGAGGGGGAGGGCGGGGGAGGTGGGCAACTCTGACTCCCTGATGGGCTCTGAAACCTCAAGGTTGTGAGTGATCGCTCATGTCACCTCTCCAACCTTTAGAGACCATTTACCACCTCTTTCAGTGTACTGGAGAACCAGGCAATGGCCACACTCTTCCCTCGGTTCCCTATTCAGCTCTGTTTGAGAAAGAAAACAATAACAACAAAACACCTCTTAGGATTCAGGCAAGAGCAAAGTTACTAATGCAAATATTAAAACAAATGAAAGTTATAAAGCATGTTGTAGCGTGATTGTATTACAGTAATAAAGAGCTTTGTGTGAGCATTTATCCACAGAAAACACCAGAAGTCTTCTGCAGTACCCACTCACAGGAATCTGACAAAGGACACCCACATTTGTTTGTCTGGAAGTTTCCAGAGACCATCACTACTGTGCTAGGTCCTCCCTGCCATGATTCACAAAGCCAAGTCCACATCTGCTTTTGCTTGTCCAGAAGTGTCTTCTCTGCCCCTTCCTTTCAATACCAGCATTGACTGGACAGATTTCCAAAGAACACAAAATCCACTGTGCTGCCATTTCTTCTGGTTAAATAAAATACGATCCTAATTTGTCTTCAACCCACTCAATCACAGCCTCACTTTGAGTCGCTCCTCCTGGACTTGAACAGAATTCCATGTAGTTCAGAATGATCCAAACTCTGAGGAAGAGTTGTGCTGTCTCCGTTGACTTCAGTGTTCCTCCGGGAACACGCCATCCCTGTAGACAGGAAGCATTACAGCCAAGTCCAACACATTCTGTGCATGGAATGATGGTTCCAGTAGAAGCAGAGGGCCTCCTCTGCTCACTGTGTCCAGATCACTGCTGTCCCTAGGAGCAGTGTACTCAAGACCCCTATGCCTTCCAGGGCCCTGTGTGTCAGCAAAGTGCTTATTCCAGAGATTCACCCAATAGCAACTAAGTGGTATCAACAAGAACCACCCATTGCCTTGTCCAAAGACATGTTATTCCATGGTCCAGATGCACTCATACTTTACTATGGAAGGGTCTTTATCTCTATGGCTTCCCCTCAGTGAAGTCACAGCTTTCAAACGCAGCAGCTTGAGTTACCTCCTAGTTAGTTGTCTGGACACTTCTGCCTTGGGTCTCACGATGTAAAGGCCAGACAGAACACATTCTTGGCCACAAAAAAAAAGAGGAAACGACATCATAATGATAGCTCAGAAAGCTAATTTATGAATTGTGTTATCAACGCTGTTTTCAGATTTAGTCATTAGAGTCTTGATAAATGCCAGGAACCACAAACGAAAACAGATCCAATTGTTAAGGAGTGCAGACATTGAAGAATGGGGCATCCGTCGGGCTCTGTGGTGACACTGGAAACCAGATTGGGTTCTTCACATGTCACAGAGGTAGGGTACTAGATAACAGAGATAGTCATCCTGGGGCCTGCTGACCATTGGTGACCTGGGCGGCTCCATTCACCACAGGGAGCTGAATATCTGTTACAGTGAGAAATCAGCAAAGTTTAAGATAATGAAAACACAGTGATTCAATTATTTCTGTCAAATCATCTCATGCCCCTTATAACACTCATCTCTGATGTTAAATCTAAAATTTCTCTTTGTATGTGTGTATGTATGGGGGTACAAATCTGTGTGTGTGTGTGTGTGTGTGTGTGTGTGTGCATGCTTGTGTGTGAGGGTGAGCAGGCACCTGTGTGTGTGTGTATGTGGGGGTAGAGATCCATGTCCTCTGTCTTCAGCCTCTCCAGCTTTTTGTTGAAACAAAGTGTTTTGGTCAAAGCAGAGCTAGCTCACCTGTACAGCTAGACTGATGGTCCAATAAGCACCAAGAATTTCCTGTCTCTGCCTCTCCAGCCCTGGGATTGTAAGTACATGCCGCAATGCTGGTTAGTTTGTCAACTTGATACAAACGAGTTCCCTGGGAAGAGGGATTCTCAGTGGAAGAATCGCCTCGTCCTCATTGGACTGTGGGCATGTCTGTTGGGCATTTTCTTGGTTATTGATTGATATGGGAAAAACCTGCCCATTGTGGGTGGTGCCACCCTTGGACTGATGGTCCTGGGTTGTGTAAGGAAGCAGTCGGACGAAGCTGTCGAGAGCAAGGCTCTCCCCATGCCCTCTGCTTGAGCTCCTGCCTCCAGATTCCTTCTTCAAGTTCCTGCCCTGACGTCCCTTCATAATGGACTGGAACCAGCAAGCTGAGACAAACCCTTCCCTTCCCAAGTTGCTTTGGGTCATGCTGTTTTGCCACAGCCGTAGAAAAGCTAACTAAAATAGCCACCAAGCTCAGGATCTGATGTGGAGCTCCACGTGAAAACACACATCTCCACGTTCGGGTGACAAGAACATCGTTGACGGAGCCGTCTGTCTTCCCAGCCCTTAACAACTTCTCTTTTGATATCTACCCCCGCCCCCTCCGCTTTCCTTTTCTGAAACTTGAACTGAAAACAGAGCTTACCTGAGGACCATAAGACACGGACACACAAGGAGAAACAGCAAAGCTTGTTAATGTGATTTTTATTTTATTTATTTATTTATTTTTGGTGGCATGGCAATTGGAGATACTAAAAGAGGCCTGGAAATCATTCCAAGCTGAGACCAGCCTGCCTAAGTGGAAACTAGAAAAATGCATCGGATACCAAGTAGGCGGCAGAGCTGTCTTCATAAATCGCCATCTGCAGGCCTTTTAATGTGTCAGTGTACCCCAGCCATTAACCATGTTTAATTGCTATCTCCGGTAAGTTCCGTAGATCATTACCATACCAGTCATTTTTCAAAGATCCTCGTTAGCACAGGACTAGGGAACGCACACACCAAAAGGACATGACAGGAAATGTCTAGAGAGACGCTGTGGAGAGGGGGCTGGTAAGTGGGAGCCAGCCCTCCGAGGGGACCTGTCTCTGCTGGTACTGTAATAAGATGCACCGCACGCACCGGGCTTTTCTACGGTGGCACGTCAGGGAAGATAAACCAGATGCCTGCTCACACCTGCTACTTCCCAGGGCATATTTAACTGGTGTCCATGGTGCACAGAGGGGAAGGGGGCCTGGCAGTAGCCACTTTTGAATGTCAGAAGGATTCTGGGAGCAACACCTCCTCAGGGCACTCACAATGTTAGACCACCACCAAGCAGGGATCTGCGTCTTCTGCCCCTGCCCAGTGTCGAGCTGTGCTGGCCATTGAGATTCAAGGTCATCTGGGACACCGTCCTCAAGGATGTTTCAACAGACGATGGTGAATCCCCACATGAGCCCACGTAACTTCACCTCGGTGTCTGTTTTCATGTTGCCATGTCTTTTGTCTGGTCACACCCGGAGGAGTGATCCAAGGCTTGTTCTGTATTTGGCAGTGTGTCTGATATGAAGCCAGTCACGCTGGGTATATTTATTATGTCGTGGTGGTGAGTTCCCACCATGTGATCCAGGATCATCTTCCCGACATGTTACTTCTCTGGAGTCAGGGAAATGCCTCCCAGAGTCCAGGCATCTAACTGGGATGGTGGTCACCCCGGACCTCTGAACTCTGATTGCTTTTTAGCTGTAACTCCATTCTACTGCAGATTTTGTAACAACGTGGGTTGGTGTCTCTTGAGGCCTCCCTACCAGGCATACGGAGTCCTCCTTAGGACTGCCATCCCCATCTCGGCCAGTGCCTGTGAATGTCTTATTGCTACCTGCTTTGAGATGGAATACTAAGCCTTGTGAGATTTTATCCTGCCCCCATTGCAGTTCCTGGCTGCTTAGCTCCGATGCCTGTCACACACAGAGCCTACAATCTCCAAAACAGAGATGCCCAGGAGCTCTGAAAGTGTGGTTTGTCAGGTCCCGAGGACAGGCCTCATCCCAATAGCTCAAAAGAGTTTAGGCTTCAATCCTCATGTGTTCTAAGCTTCATCTCTTCCATGTGGACTATGAACTATGGAACTATGTGGCCCAGCGTCAGTAAGGATGTTGTGGCGTTCTCTATGAAGTCTTTCATCTTACCATGCTATGTTGGAAGCACTCTGAGGGTGAGAGTGGAGCGTGTACCTGCTCAGGCTGTACCTTCACCCAATCTCATGTCCACTTCATAATTTAAAAACTGGCTGTTGATGCACGGCCAAGTTTGGATCAAATCAAATCATCATTTTCCCCACCACCATACTGAGACTGGACCCCAGTAGCTTCCGAAGTACGAGATTCAACAATGTGACCCGAGGTCTGGCCTTGGAGTGTGAAAGTTTGAATCCTAATTTCGTCACTTGGGTGTTGCAGCGCAGACAGTAGATCAGCAATTTTCATCTGCTACCCCATGGGAGAGGGGAACAAGGAGACACGACAGCTCAGGTGCACGGGTTGTAGCGTGCAGTATGGAAATGCTTGGTGCTCAGAGTTGGGCAACACAGCATTGCTCAGCTTTCCCTTCCAGAAGCAAAGAGGGCATCACATGGCAGACTTTTACAAAGAAAGCAAGCAACCTCGTGGGAGGTGTGTCACTCCCGATATCAAAATCATGAAAGTGGGGATGGGACAGAATCAGTCCTCACCTAGGACCCCAGGGCCTGTGACCACATCTTTGACCAGTCTTCACTGCACAGAGCAGAATCTGTCCAGATTTTAGGGTGTTCACTTCAGGGATGGGTAAACGGCTCAGTGGGCAAATGGGCTTGTCATTCAAATGTGGAAACCTGAGAGCCACCCTGGAACTAAGTAAAGGAAGGAACTGACTCCACAGAGTCATTCTCTGAACTCCTGACAGATGGACAGACAGACAGACAGACAGACAGACAGACAGACACACACACACACACACACACACACACACACACACATACACACACACAAACCAGTGGTGAAGGGCAGATGCAGATGGTTGGCAATAGCAGCCACCAGCCTTCTTATCCAGGGGCTCAGCTGGGGCTAACACAAAGGGTGGTGTGAGGACTGTGAATGACCATGTAGGGCAGAGTTCTTAGTGCAAGGGGCATGTAAATATGAGTCCCTTATCCAGAAAGACACTAAGACGTGTAGGGGGTGCTTGCAAGAAAGGTTCACAGCTCAGTTACGTGAAGTACCCCGAATTCCATTGATAGCTGGTTTCCTTTGCTTGATCAGTTCTTTATGTGAATTATGGTGAATTGCTACATCAGCCTCCTTTATCGCCAAAATGGGACCTTCTTCTGGCTTGTCGCTTCCATGGCTGTGACACAGAGTCTGCTGCTTGATCTGAAGAAAGTAAGGCAAAGCAAACAAACAAACATACAAACCTCAGGCATCCTGCAGGTTTTGTCCTCGGCCCTCCGGAGGGACCCAGTGTTCTGGGGGGCATATGCCACAGCTGCTACAGCACCCTCCTTTAGTAAGCCAAGCCCCCGGTTAGGTTAGACTCTAGTTCATGGCACCGACGTCCCCACCCAGGCCAAGCTGGCTGAGAGTTCACACATGAAGAAAGGTCAAGAAAGATGGTGCTTCCCGTGGTCTGTGATGGTTCCTTTTACTTGTCAATCTGACAGCATTGGTTACTTTTTCATTGCTGTGGTAAAATACTACAGCCAAGGCAACTTACAGAAGGAGGAGCTCATTAGGTGCTTACGGTTCCAGAGGGATAGGAGTCTATCACCATCAGGGAACGGGATAGCAGTCTGCCCGGCGTGGTGCTGGAGCAGCAGCTGAGAGCTGCTCACACCTGATCCACAAACAGGAAGAGAGACAGAGAGACAGAGACAGAGAGACAGAGAGAGCACACAGGGGATAGCCAGAGTCTCTTGAAGCCTCAAGCCACTCTCCCCCATGACACACTTCCTCCAGCAATGCCACCAATAGGGATCAAGTATTAAAACGGATGAGCCTGTGGGGATCGGTCTCACTCAAATCGTGCCTTTGACAAATGTGGAATCACTTGAGAAAGGAGTCTCACTGAGCGACTGCCTAGATCAGGCTAGCCTGTAGGCTTGTCTATAGGAGATTGTCTTGAGTGCATGGAGATGAGAAGACCCCCCACACACACACATTGGGGCTGAATACAAATAGACATTCTATCTCTGCTCCTGGCTGTAGATATGACTAGCTGTCCCAAGTTCCTCCCTTGACATCCCCTAGAAGACAGACTGTAACTTGGAACTGTGAGCTAAAATAAACCTTCTTCCCAATGTTGCTCTCCACCCATGTAGCTTATCACAGCAACAGACTCACAGCCAGAAATGACAATAACCAAGAAGCATCCGTGAAAACATTCCACAGTTAGCTCAAAATGTATAGCTACGAATATCAATATCATTATTACTATAAAAACAGCATCAATTTAAAAAAAAACAACATCATCACCGGGCAGTGGTGGCGCATGCCAGGAGGTGGTGGCACACTCTTTTAATCCCAGCACTCAGGAGGCAGAGGCAGGTGGATCTCCGTGAGTTCCACAACAGCCAGGACTGTTGCACAAAGAAAACCTGTCTCCAAAAACAAATAAACAGAAACAAAAACAAACGAAATAAAACAAACAAATGAACAAAACCCAGCAGTGTGGGAAACACCATAATCAACTCTATCAAAGCAATGATCACATTTCCATGATGATTTGAGTAGTCTTCAATTCTGGCTTCCAGATACAAGCTTAGCTAAAGGCATTTGAATACCAGTGTTCAAGGAATGTCCTCAGGTGGTATCATTTGGAACATCTGGTGGTCCCCTAAACATTTTTTGTTAGTTTTTGTTTCTTGAAACAGTGTCTCCTATAACCCAGGCTACCCTAGAACTCACTATACTGACAAAGATGATTTCGGATTTCTCTCCCTCTACCCTCTGAGCGATGGGATTTACGGGTGTGTGCCACCACACCCAGCGTGGGAGGAAGAGTTGCCTGGGAGAGTCATGTCATTCTACAAGTGTGCAAACTCACACCACTGCCTCTGTCCTTCAAGTTGGAGCATTGGTCGTACTCACTATGTACTCCCAGCCTGGGTTCCTGCTTGCTGCCTCTTCAAACTGGCCCAAATGAGCCAGGCACAGAGAAACTCCTGATGGCTGCCATCCCTCACCAATCACTGTGAAAAACATTTGCTTTATTTGTGACTGAAAGAAGAAATTCTTCTCCCTCTCAAAAAGAAGAAGGAGGAGGAGGAGGAGAAGCAGAAGCAGAAAATCTTAGCTAGATGGAAGAAATATGCAAGCCGGAGTGTTTTTCTGTTTCTCCAAGTGACTTTCCAGGACAGGCCCTGTACCCTGGTCCTTTCCTCCCAGGCATTACTTTTAAAAAGTAAAGTGTGAGTGAAAGGTGTCATAACAGGCCATGGTGGCCCATCCTGACACATGTGGACAAAGAAGAGACAGAGAAGACAGCAGAATTAGTTCTCTCGCATGCCAAAGAAACAAAGAGTTATTTTCCAAGGCAGCAGTGTGAGCTCTGATGTCTTTTCAAATCTGGGTGTCCACTGATCCCACAAAACAGCTCTGGGTCTCCTAAACACCAAAGGCACTTTGCAGGGGTCAGAATTGAAGTCCCAGCATCAGAATCCACACAGGAGTCTTTTTGGGGATCCCGGCGAGAGCAGCCTCCCAGTACAGCAGCCACCACCACAAATGAAACCATTCGGGGACCAAAAAGGAAAAAACAAAAATGTGGAGACCAAAGGAAGAATTGGCCAAAAATGTGTCATTCTTGGGGGCCAATGGAGAGAACGGAACGCTACAAAAATAGACACCATTGAATAGAAGAACAGGAGCTATCTAACAGAAGGCAGAATGTGTAGCGGCCACCTGGTGGGGCTTGCCCAGCTTTACAGAACAGGTGGCTCATCCTCCTGTGGGTCCCTGCAGCCAAACACCTGAGAAAGGGGTTCCTTCATGCTTACTCCACATTACCCGCATTCCTTAAAAGGGAGGAGGGGGAGGGAGAAGGAGGTCGAGGAAGAGGAGGGAGGATCCGACAACTTGGCTCCATTCACAGCACGCACCTGTAGATACTACTCTTACTGTGTGCCCATGAAGATCCTAACTACATACAAACCAATCCACACCATCTCCGGAATATCACACACACACACACACACCCCAAGATCTCTAGGATCCTTCTCCTTGTCTTCCTGTCTCTCTCACTGCAAGTGATGAACACAGGGCAAGCACAGGTACTGTGGTAGTGGCGAGGGTTTACAGGAACACGTCACGTAGTCATCACAGACACTTAGGTGCTCAGAAGCAGGGACACTTGGGTTGTGCTTCCCAATGCAACTGTGCTAGGACCGGATCTCCCAGCTCCGAGGGGCCCCTGTGAACATCGTGGTGATCACCCAACAGATGCCATGTGTGGTGACTATCAACGCGACAGGATCTGAGCGTTTCTAATTAGGTCAGGTGAGGTGAGAAGACCCACCCTTATTGTGGGCATCAGCATTACATGATCTGGGGTCCCACACTGTTGTAGTTAGGGTTTCTATTGCTGTGATATAACACCATGAGCAAAAGCAGCGTGGAGGCAGCTTACAGTTCCACAGCGTGGTCCTTCACTGAGTGACCTTAGCGCAGTTACTCCAACAGGGTAGGAACCTGGAGGCCTGATCTGATGAGGCCACCATGGAGGAACACTGCTTACTGGCATGCTCCCTTCGCTTGCTGGCCTACCTTCTTCTAGTACCCAGGACCACCTGCTTAGGGGTGACCCCACCGTTTCCTCCCCAAGTTTGTTTTGGTCATGGTCTTTATCACAGCAACAGGAAGAAAAATGGGGATGGTGGCCGTACTACACAGTAGCTATGTACTGAGCCCTGCCAAGCTCCATCATGGACAGAGAGGGTGTCCCAGAAGCGCCATTCCTTCCCAGGGAGTTAGTTACTGGATGATCTGGAGGAGAGGGCATCATTTCTTCAAAGGTATTGCCACTGGGAGACAAGTTGAGAAGAAGGGGTCCAGAATGGAAAAAAAAAAGTGGGTAACTAAGGGTAATGGGAGATGAATATAATCACAACACATTGTATAGCTATCTGAAACTGTAAAAAAAAAAAAATGTAATTAGAAAAAAAAAAAAAGAAAGAAAGACACAGACCCCAAATAATAGAATACTTTGCCTGAGAAAACATGGCATCCATTATCATGGCTATTACAAAATTCCCACTTTTCATAATCCTTGCATATGTGCTGCAGAAATAAATACGCAAATAATATAAACATTTCCCCCAACATTTAGTATCCCAAGAAAATAGCCTGTTTAATAAGATAGCCTGAAAACTGGCATGTGAAAACAAATCTCTCAGTTTTTGGTTACCGTTAATTAATTACTTTAACTCTCAAAAAATTTTTTTGCTGCAATTAGTTACTTTTGTGATTATTTAATTAAGCAAACCATTCACACAAGCAAGGTGCTCATTCAGTCCCCACCTGTGACCTTTCCCAAGCTTGTTTACCTGGAAAGACACAATGTAACTAAAGCCAGTCTCCCAGCCTGGGGAGGAGACTCGGGAAGCAGCAGGCGCTTGGTTTCCTCTAAACTTTCCAGGCCACTGAGGTTTAATTACCCTGTGCAGCTTACCGTGGGGGATGGGATAGGGAGGGAGTGGGGGGTTGGGTGACCCAGGCTGCAGAACTGACAAGCCCCCCATCCTCCACCCACTCCGCCACGGGAGCCAGCTGTACACCCAGGAACAAAAAGGGGTAAAGCCGACTGCAGGGACCTCTGCATTCAGCTGGCAACTTGAAATGCTGCATGCCCCTTTTCCAGTAAATTCTCTGTGCTGGAAAGATTGCCGTCTCTCTGCAGGGCTCTAGGCTGGCCTGGAAGGCAAAACTGTTAAGGCTTAATTTCCTAAAGGGGTGTGAGCTAGAAACCCCTTCAAGACCCAGGGTCTGGGTTTTGTTTTGTGACCAGCTACTGCCACAAAAGAAGGACCCACCCCCATCCCGAGTATTCAATTAACCCTGTGTGTGACGCCTAGGATGGAAGACTGCCTCAGTCCCCATTCAGGGGATTCAGAGGGGGGCTTTCTTTAAGGATTCTTTTTTAACAAAGGAGGCCAACTAAGTAGCTTTTTTGTTGCTGCTGCTGGGCTCTGGCCTATTGTTACCTCCAGAGGGACCTTTTCCCCTTAATTGGGCTTTAGAATCCCACCGCTATTGTATTTGTATATGAGGAATACCAGCTGAGGAAGTCTGCAGTTTTGTCTATATGCTCTTCTGCAAGCCGACTCCCAAGCCTCCTTAAGCTGCCAGATGTAAGTCATACCGAGAGAAAGAATTTCATAAAATTAGGACCACAAGAATGTGTGTCCTACACTGAGTTTCTGTCGGGCATCAGAAGCCGCCATGCATGCTTTGTGTGTTTCGTTCATGACTGGCCTTTAGGAAGAAAGAAGTCACCATCAGCTCAGCTGACTACCCATGCTCCGCCTCTCCCCAAAAGCTTTGGGGTTCTAGCATTTTAGCTCTCCAGTAAGACAGGAAGTCCCATCCTCAAATAAAAAAAGAGACGGACGTGAAACGTGCACAGTGTAAGACTTACATACCTGGAGGGAACTTGTGGGGGATAGAAATGTGAACACAGATGTCAGACACAGGACATGCTGAGGTGTGAGGAAAATCAGCCAGGCCACATCTCTCAGAGACTCACTTTTGTAGGGATTACGATATTTCCCTCCTTAGTTTTTTTTTTTCTTCTCCCGAGACAAAAGTCCTACTTCCTGCCTGAGGAATTAAACAGTTTCTCAGAGGTTGGTGCTTCCTATTGGTGGGACCCAGCAGATGTCATAAATAATGGCGGCTCTCACACAGCATCCCTTCCGTAGATAGCACTGTGCACAGCTAGAAGATTCTGCCAGGTTTAAGTTAGTGGTCTCTGGCCTTTCGTGTGAGTGAGTCTAGAATAAGTCTCAATCCTGGGCACATCTGTGATTGTGACTAGCAGCCAATGAGGAGGCTCTATCTATTCAGGACACCTGGTCCACCTCACTAGTGAGCATTAGCTGTCTAGCCCAGGTGGCTGCCTGGGTATGCCACATCTGTGCCAAGGAGACCTAGTTTTCTCTGCTGAGGTGCACAAAAGAGCTTGCCATTGTGTGTCCAAGCTACACATGCACAGCACATAAAAGCTGAGGGTGGCAGCTGGCCTCTGACCCACAAACAGGACAATGTGCTCCAAGAGTGTTTTTGATAAACTTTGTACAGACAAAAGGACATCCAGCTCTGGGGGTGAAAGTGCCACTCATGCTCCCCTCCCCCATGACCCCCATCATTTGTTCTGCTGATGAAGAGAGCAGGGACATTTGATGGGCTGGGAAGAGATGGCTCAGTCTGTAAAACGCCCACCTTGAGTTCACACTCCAGAACCCACATTGCAAAAAGCAAGGCATGGTGGCATGCGCTTAGAATCCCAGGCAGATCCCTGAGGCTCACAGTCCAGCAAGTCCAGCCTTCTCTAGTTGAGCCGCTGATCAGCGAGAGACCCTGTTTTGAAAAAACAGGTGGACAGCACCTGAGGAACAGTAGCTGAAATGGTCTTCCGGCCACCACATAGAGAGAAGTGCACCTAGGTGTGTGCTTGGGAACACACACACCCCACAAGTTACACCTACCCAAGCTACCCTTGCGCGAAATAATGTCTGCCATGTGTGTAGATGAATCTGAGAGAAGACGTATTCTCTTCCCAGAGAGCTGACCCTACTAGCTAGAGTTTTGTCAAGACTATGTGTTAGGGGAAGCATGGCCTTATCCAGGACAGGGGGACGAACCCTCTGACCCTTCCCACAGCCCCTTCAGAGGCCAGAATGACAGAATGGACTTAAAAGGGCTTAATGTATGTTAGTGAACTCATCATATATTTGAAGATCTAAATTAAACCTCATATTTTAACCATTTTATCAAGTGCCATGTTCATAGTGTACAGGAAAGAGTATAGGAAAGAACTGGGAAGTGAATCTCACATCTGTTTGTTAGTAAAATGGCCCAAAGCTGCAAAATAAAGAAATGACAACAAGAGGTTACAATAAAAAGAAACAGATCTTCCGTTAGCTGAGGTAGAAGCCGGGAGGCCTTGGGGGTCTCCAGCACAAAGTCCCCTCTCTGAACCCTACGGCTTGGGGTTGACACACATCTGCCAGCTCTCTCAGTTACAGCTCTGGTTCACACCAGGGAAGAAGATGGTGGTTCCCTCTGAGAACCCAGGTATGGTGAGGGGATGTACCTGTCTCGGGCTAAACAAGAGCTGACAACAGACAGGGAAAGTGCAAGCTGGAGGATCTGTGATCGCCAGAGGTCTCCAGAAAGCGCAGTGGAGGGATGTCACAAGGAAAGAAAAGGAGATGATACATTTTAAAGAATCCGTATGCACACGGTGGGGGCATGACAAAGTGTAGGTGCTTCGGAAATTGGGCTCTGGCTGTGGCTCAGTGGTAGAGCACTTGCCTGACAGGTTCAAAGCCCTGGGTTCCATCCACAGCACCACAAAAACAAAACAAGTGGCAAATACACAGATGCTAGATTTCTGGGAACGTCCGTTCTCATCCTGGCATCTTTGTCCTGAGAGGGAATGGCCTGTCCTGTGAGGGAATGGCCTGTCCTGTGAGGGAATGGCATGTCCAATGCCTCTCTCCCTTTCAGGTCGTTAAGTACTTTGGACTCTAAACTGTTTAAATCATGTAAACTTGTCTTGGCATGGAAGCCAGAAACCAGCCCTTCACAGCTCCCGCTTTTTCTAAAAACCTCTACTCTACTTCTAGGAGCGAAGTGCCGGACAGAGACCAATCAGAAGGCAGACTCTGTCTCTTCAAGGGTTTCTCACTTCTTCCTGCTTCCTTACCCATCACTGACATCTAGAAACCTCCCCAGCAGTCGTGGAGTCCCATGGGTACAACTGCAGGCCACTTTGTTGAAAACCTTAGCCTGTGGGTGCAACCCCAGGCTAGCTCACGTCTTGTCGGTTCTCCGGGCACCTGTGGCTTTTGTCACCTTTCGTCAGCTGCTGGTGTTGAGTGAGGGGTGGGGGAGAGAAGGGAGGAATTCCAGAGAGAGGCACAAGCATATGGATCACACTGCATGACTGGCCCCATCCCCAAACTCGATGTACAACCAGTGTGAGCTCTGTTCTCTAGTAAGAGAGCAGAGTGTGTCCCGGGCTGCCAGGGAAAGCTCAGGAGATGATGCAATGGTGATGGGGGGGGGAGCAGGTATCTAAAATCAGCTGGAGGGGGGTCCTGTCCTCTGAGTGTAGACTGCATGCCTCTGTAGGCTATGCTAGGTGTGTTCTCACAGCCTGGAGAGGAACACAGCACCTTCCTGAGGCATGCAGAAAACCAGGGGGCAAGCAAGAGGTGGATACAGAGCTCAGACGGTTTGAGAACCCCACGTGCAGAGCAGACTAATGGTGGGAACGGTGGGGACCAGAGGCTCAGGGTTCTACACTTCCACCCTGGGCACCAAGTAGCTTCAGACCTCAGCCAAGGCCTTCCTTCCCCGGGGCGCTACCCTCTCTCGCCCTGCCCCCTCTCCAACCTCCTCTACTGGACCCTCCCCTGAGAAGAGGTTTGCTTGGGCCTTGAAATTTAAAAATGAGTTTCAGTGACTTCTTAACACAGGTGGAGTTGTGTTTATAAGACATCTTTGCCTCATCTTCTTCTCACAGGTCATTAACCCGCAGTGGGGATGGGAGGAGACTCGGAGGAGTAGGTCCTGCAGTTCTGGTGAGACCAAGTAGATAGGAGGTGGAGGAGGCAGAGGGGTGGGACAGATGGTTGGCTGGGCAGCAGCTCAATAGCCCTGAAAGCTGGAGGGCCACCCTTCACCACACAGAACCCTCACAGACAGCCTGATATGGTGACAGACATCTGTAATCCCAGCATTTCTCTGGCAAGGGGGGAGATAGAGGTAGGAGAGTTGCCGGGAAGCTCTGGGGCTAGCCTGGAGTACAGCTCAGCAGCAGCTGCAGAAATAGACACCCCGCTGACAGTCAGGCTGCATAAGCTCTTCTTAGGCCTGCCCCATTAGCCAGGGCCACATGGAACCAGGAGATGGGAACCCTGGTCTTCTCAGATCCGCCCCGGGAGATGGATGCCCAGGCCTCATCTGTACATGGCAGATCAGTAGTATATGAAGAAGTGTTCATGCCATACCAGGCGAGGGCAATTCTTACAAGGGCTGGAACTTTTGAACCTGATGTTGTCTACTTTGCTTTCCGCAGGACATGACTATGGGGGCAAGCAGCCACTGTGATGTCACGTGTGTGTAAAAATCATATAACTTTTTGGTAATTCGCTGCACTCTAGAACATTGTGCAAACACTCACCATGCTCTGCTTCGGCCCAGCCCTTCCCGTGTACACACAGCTCTGTGGAATCCTTAGTAGAGGACATTCAACCCTAACCCCTTCCCTACTCAGGGCAAGGCACACTCAACTGGCTCCGGAGATCTCTGCCATCTCTTGCCAGACTCCCTGTAGTCACATCAGCCCCAGGAAAGCCAGTCTTCCTGAAGCTGGGATCCTGAAGGGTTAGAAACCCTCATTCCCTGGCTGTGACATGGCACACACAGGCGGCCCAGGCACATACACCTGCACGGACACACACACCTACAACACATGCCTTGTAGCCCATGTTGAACAAAGCACAAATGTCTCCCTGGCCTGTACCTGGACTTTAGCCTACCCCATTGGCCTTTCACATAAACTGGCTTGCCCTCTGCTCCTCCAATGTGCTCAGAGAACCACCTCCAGGGTGCTACGCTCCTTTCATACCTACAGCTTAAAGCACGCCTTTCTCTGGTGGTCTAAGCAGCCTTCCAGAAACATTAGCCTTGCCAAACTTTTCATTTTCCTGGTGCAATTTTCTTTCAGCTGCTCGGACATGAGAGCCCCAACAGTTTCACTAGATATCAGGCTGAGCGAAGAACCCTGCATCAAGTAGGTGGCGATGAGCATTTGTTTGCTTCGTTTGATTTTTTTTTTTCTTTTAGTGAATTAAATTTGTTCTTGAGCATTTTCAAACGTGTATAAAACCCATTCCAATTGCTTCTCACCCACCCTTGCCGTCCCCTCCCCCATCAAGCCCCTTTCCCACACTCATGTCTTTGTTTCATTTTATGGCCCACTGCATGTAATAAATAAAAAGGTAGATGTACAGTCTCAACCTGCTGTACTCTTCCTGCCCCAGCCCTGCACCCACAGGTGACTACTGGTGTCTTCCATCCATTCTCACAGTCCCTGTCGCCAGCACCCGAGAACTGCCCTACCTTCCCTAGGCAGCTTCATCAGTGCCATTTCATTCCGATCAAACACCGCCCCCCTTCTCCATCAATTCATCAAGTCACCAAAAAGAACCCGAAATGGTCTCTCTCGTGTTTCTGGTGGGTGTATGATGAGAGACTTTAGGTAAGTCCGGGGATCCCACCTGTCCCTTGCTGACAATGAGAACTTGCTGGCTTTCCCCACCTGCAGAGGGAAGGGTTGGGGTTATGGAAACAGCCAAAATAATCCAGGTACCTTCGGGATTTGATAGGAAATGACTCTAGAGGTTCCTTTGTCGGAAGCTTGGCCCCTAGCAGGTGGCCCTATATTGAGAGATTTGGGAGACTTCAGGTAGGGGTCACCAAGGGTAGGCCTTTGGAGGTTGTACCTGGCCGGTCCCCTCCTCACCTTCTGCTTTCTCTACACCATGTGGTAAGAAGCTGTCAGACTACCTACTTTTGTGGCCTTAATGTTCTACCCAGTTCCATAAAAGACAAGCTGGCCCCGACCAAGTCCTCTGATGCTGCGAGCAGGAATGGCCCCTCCCTCCCTGAAGTCAGTATCTAAGTATTTAGATACAGCTATGCAACAGTAACTCATACAAATACATTTAAACGGTATCAAACGTCACTAAGATAGTTTAAAGAAAAGCTCTGATAGAATACAATGGTTGCTGCTGCCGAGTTGACAGAATCTAGAGTCATTCTGGTGGACATCTGGGTGTGTCTGCGGGGGACCTTGACTGCATTAACTGGGGTGGGAAGACATGCTCACTGTGGGCAGCCCCAGTCCCCAGCAAGCTGAGCACTAACGCGCATGCCGTCACCACTCCCTAATCCATCACTGGTAGATAGACTGTCACAAGCTCCCTCCAGCTGCTGCCTCTGTGACTCCCCCACCATGACGGACTATGCCTTAGACCCACAAGCCAGAATAAACCCTCCTTTTCTTAAGTCGCTTATGTCTAGATATTTTATCACAACAACAGGGAAAAAAACTAAGATGTTCGGGGAAAGGATTAAAATAGAAAGTATGACTCCAAAATATAAATAACATTCAAAAATCAGTGTACAAAGCCTTAAAGTGCGTTTTGGAAGATAGTTGAATGCTTAGGTGTATACCTCCGCGCTCGGCCATCATGCACAGCATCTGCATTCAGCCGAATAAAGTGAACTAAGTTGTTGCTGCTAAATACATGTTATTTTCATGACAGGACCCTTCTAGGTTTTCAAACAAGAGAAAGTCATGTATAAGTTCCCTCTTATACATGTGGATGGTTCAGGCTCATCAAGCCAGGGTAGTTGCAGAGTTACCTGCACATACTTTCTCTCTCTCTCTCTCTCTCTCTCTCTCTCTCTCTCTCTCTCTCTCTCTCTGTGTGTGTGTGTGTGTGTGTGTGTGTGTGTGTGTGTGTGAGAGAGAGAGAGAGAGAGAGAGAGAGAGAGAGAGAGAGAGAGAGAGAGAGAGAGAGAGAGAGAGAGAGAGAGTCCTCTGCACACCACACCTCCTTGATCCAGGGTATATTTATCAGTGGTTTAGAAGCCAAGTGAGGCCACACAGAAAACACTGGATTCAGAAGAAGGAGAAAGATCCTCTCCACCTTTGGGCTGCTAATCGGAATTGTCAGAGGCAGCATCTTTGCCACCCAACGGGAATTGCTTTAGGAAAAATCCCTCAGGAAAACAAAAAGCAACGAATCTGAGGACTCCGCAGTGTACCCTGGAACAACAGCTTCTGGTGACACCACCAGACCTCTAACACAGCCACATAGATCAGCCGCGTGCGAATCGTCTGGTCTCTTGACTGACTTCTCCAGCCTCCAATACAGAGAGAAGGCTGCAGCTGCATGCTCATCTTCCCGGCACCAGGCTGCCCGTGTTTCTCTCCTAGACCAGCTCTGCTGCATTTGTCACAGCGTTTGTGCTGACTTGAGCCCCCAGCAAGCTGCGTCCACAGCTTGCCAGGCGGGCTGAGGTGGTGTGGCGGATCTGGAAGGCTAACACAGCCCTCAGGCTTGCTACACAGTCAAAGAAAGAGTGTGGTGGCACCAGTTCCTGCCCCACCCCCACCCCACAAGAATTTGATCATGGAACCAAAACCTGAAACTTAAAGACTTATCTAGTCACGTAAGTGTTGATGCTGACCCATCCTCTGAGAGCCACTTGGCGCTGGCATAGGTACCGTTAAGACCTGAACAGAGCCTGCTTTCTCTATACCACAATTCAGTCTCCGCTAGATTGTAGCCACAGCCCAGGCAGTGCAGATCAGGGGTTCTAGTGTATGTTATCCTACATGTTACAGGCTGCCTGATCTTCCTGCCCTGAACCCTAAGCATGCATCTCCTCTAAGCTGCACACAGTCTTCCGCAGCAGCAGCAGCATCTGGACTCTGGTTGCCACTGTCTCCATTTCTTGCTGTGACTGCCCCCCTCCCCCCCACCTCCGTGGTGCAATCCTGGGGGAATCCTCCTGAGCTTCCCAGGGTCTGGGATGTTCTTTGTCTCTCCCTGCAGCCCTTCCTCCGGTGTGCCACACACACAGCTTGATGCTAGCCCTCTGGGGTGTGAAGTCATAGACCCCACTCTCCACGAACACCAACTTTGGGTTACTACAGATCCATCTACGTAACGTGCAACCCACAACCCCGGTTGATTCCTGGAAGAAGAGACTCAAGCCGGAGGGGCTCTTTGGAAACTGTGACTACAACAAAGAATGTAGGTGATACAGGTCTGTGGCCCGCCTGAATGAACGATAAAGATGAAGAGCAGACGGTGTAGGAAAACGGAAACCATGCACGTTGTTAATGAATAAAGCAGGCACGTCACCTCCAGGACAAGACCTAAGGGGAGGCCAGGAGCTCATACCCACCTCCATCAACACAGTCGAGTTCTTACACCTGGCCCTCAAGGTCATCAAGGATGTAGTGGGCAATTACACGGCAAACTCTCATGAGAGAGTACACCCACCAGACACTAAAACAAGACTATTGTGAACCAACATTGCCTTTCCAGACTCTCACCATGGGTCGGAACTCTGGTGGACTGACCCCACTTAGGATTGCATTTATTTTATCCATTCAGCCACGTGACAGGGCTTTCCAAAACCTATGGCTGATCCTGTACCCTTTCTGTCCCTCAGACCTGACCTTGGAGTCTCACCTAGCCCAGGGCTGAGACCACCAGGGAAATGGCACCTGTGCATGTGCCTGCCAAAGCCTGAAGCTGCCCCAACTTGAGCTCGGGTGGTCCTTCCACGGGAGCAATGCTTAATGTCTCCTTTGGTGCCCTGAGCCGCTTCTCCAACGTGCCGAGGCTATGACCAAAACTGCTTCAGGATGGTGGACCATTTTCATGAGTGTCAAATGCCAGACCCTACGCCAGGGATGTAAATACAAATGCAAACCAGGGCATCCTTCTATCCCCCCAAGGAGCTCAAGCTTGCAGCAGCAAGCCTAATTATCTTTTCCTGTGAAGAATTCAGACACTACCAGGTTATGAGATATTTTCCCCTAATATCAACCAGCTTTCTGGTAAGTCTAGATGGATTCTGAATTAGAAATGGGCCACCCCACCCACCCCCACTCCTGTGTATTCCATGGCCACCATCTCAGTCCCTTTCCAAGTCTCCCAAGAAATCCCCCTGGGACATGTTAAAACGATTCTGGGCTGCTGGGACTCCGCAGAGTCTGGACTACAATTCCTCCCTGGCTAGGTCCCCTCTGAGATAATCCCCCCGATTTTAGAATGGGCTTTATGACCCAAGTGCAAGCTCAGCCCAGTTCTCACTTTTTAACAAGGAATTAGGGAAGCACAAGAAATCTTCCGGAATCAATCTGCAGCATCACAGCAGCCAGCCTCAGCAGAATGACTGTTCCCGTAAACACGGCAGAGACATGGCCAGCCAGCCAGCCTCTGAATCCCCCATCCCGACTCACCTGAGCAGTCCTGCCAGGTCCGGTTTCCTCAGACTCTCAGCCCTGAGAGCTCTGTCTTGTCTCAGAGGCTGTGTGCAGTGCGCTTTTCCCCGTAGCCAGGCAGACGTCAAAACATCCCCAGGCTGCAGCATGAATCTAAATTTGGGGTCCTAGGCAGGGGCTTCCAGAGGTGTCTGGCGCTGCTTGGCACAGCCGGTAAGTGTCTCAGCTCCATCCAGACTGATGAACTGGCATGGGCGCTGTGTGGTACAACTCATCTCGCTGGCGTGAGGAAGCTTTAACTGTCTCTTCCCCGAGCTCATAACCTTCAAGTCACAGACTGAGACAGTGTCCCACGATGCCACCATGCTCATGCCCCAAGCTGAGCACAACCAACCCCTGCAAAAGCGTGCCGGCTAGAAGGCAGCCACCACTTTCAACAGAGTGTGTCTGAGTTGAAGGCTGTTTATCCCCACCCCCACCCACAATACATCTTAAGTGTGAAGATGTTTGTATTTATTCTAGTGTTCTTCCATAAATACCTGCCCACTGAAGCCATTCCCCCCTCCCCCATGAAAACAGTTCTACAACCCTCTCCTTACTCTGGTACGGCATATTGTTCTGATTTAACTTATCTGCATAAGACTCCTTGTGGAAAGGAATATGGTTGCTGGAGGAGACATGGCTATTTAAACCCTGTAGCCACTTCAGAGGTTAACAATACACACCAGGATAGGGCTGTGTGGTTGGAGGGGTAAAGGGGTGCGTGAGAAGAGCAGAGTCGAAGCTCCAAAGATCTGAGTTCCTGGCACAGCGGTGACGCCACTGCATCGATGTTGGGGTTATTCAGTTCCTGGGCATCAGGAGCTCCTGGCTAGAAGATGTTTTGGGTAGCTGTGGGACTGTCCTAGCTGGTTGACAGCATCATCATTCCTGTATTTGAGGTTCTTTTGACCAAACGTCTACCCATAACTTGCAAAGGCAAGAATCCCTCAGAGCTTCTTCAGAACCCCGCCCTTTCACTTAGCCCCACAACTCTTACCCTGTCTCAGTCGCAATGACCTCAGTGTCCCCATTAGTGAGACAGGAGGACAGGGCTTGGTGTGGGCTGATGCAGTCCTGGTGAGGAATAAATGGGTTAATGTGTGGGAAATCACTCAGAAGCCATGCATGGCCCACCAACTGATCGATAAATCCTGTTACTGTGGCTATAGTCAGTAGTTCTGATTCTACCGATTCTCTTCAGAAGGCAAAATAATTCAACTAAACAAAGGAAACGAAACATCCCCCAAAATGAGTGCTACAAACTACAAAGCATCATAAACTACAAAGATGCATAGGCAGAGGCGGCCATCAGGAGGGTGGGTCTGGAGTATTGCCACACAGAGGCTCTCAACTCTGTCTTCCACTTCCTTCTCCAGGTTCTGGATGAATTCATTGTCACAGGGCATGAAGGAAATTCAAGAAAGTGTTGATCATGCATGGTCACATCTAAAGGTGCAAATGACTCATGTGCCACTTGAAGGGTTCACACCACGCCCCCACGGTCAGGCGTGTTTGCATATGCCCGGCGGACACTTCTGCATAGCCAGTTCCAGGTCAGGATAGCCATTTCTGAGTCAGGGTGTCTCTCGTAACCAGGATGCCCAGCGGACATGGACACTTCCGCCTAGTCAGTTCCAGGTCAAGATAGCCATTTCCGGGTCAAGGCGTCTCGTGTGACCAGGGTCCATGCCGTTGCATAGCTACGTAGGCGTGCATCGTGGCCATGTGATCTACGCACATGTGTGGAGTAGTGACGTGACCTGTGCACGCCCAGCCTTTAAAATCCGGCGTCATGTTCCCGGTTGCTTCTTCTCCACACACGTGTCTCTCCCACAGGCCTGCGCACTCTCTGTCCCTTTATCTTTAATAAAACTCTTATTAGCGGATTCTGAAGCCATTGGAGTGCTTTCCCGAAACTGGTTATTCTGAGCATTCAGTGCAGGCCTTATCCCTCTTTTCCAATGATTCGCCTGAGGATGGGTTATGGAAAAGCCCATGGCTACCTGAGCCCTGCGGCATCCATGACAGGGGGCAAGCGAAGGTGTTCTTGAGAGAGATAAAGGAGGAGGAGGAAGGCAGGGAGGGTGCTCAGCTGTGGAAGTCAGGCCCAGAAGCAGAGATCCGCCCTTGACGTGACCTGTTTTTCCCCAGCCATTTTGTGGTGATATTTTTTGTGCTCTAACAAACAAAGCTTGCCTGGAGATCAGAGTGTGGAGCC
This sequence comes from Peromyscus leucopus, assembly GCF_004664715.2. Taxonomy (NCBI): domain Eukaryota; kingdom Metazoa; phylum Chordata; class Mammalia; order Rodentia; family Cricetidae; genus Peromyscus; species Peromyscus leucopus. The sequence goes on along the minus strand of NC_051081.1, from coordinate 54,090,524 downwards.
AGCCCGGCAGCGATGGCACACACCTTTAATCCCAGCACCTGGGATTTCATGTCTTTGGTCCCAGTACTTGGGAAGCACACACTTTCTAATCCCAGCACTAGTGAGGAGGAAACAGGAAGTGATATATACGGCTGGGTGGAGAGAGGAAGTGATAAGGCAAGGTGGAGACAGGAGCTCAGCCCTTTCAGTCTGAGGATTCCTAGAGGTAAGAAGTCTCTGTAGTGGCTGCTGCTCTGCTTCTCTGATCTTTCAGCTTTCACCCTGGTATCTGACTTGGTTTTTATTATTAAGACCAATTAGAATTAGCTAGCGCTACAACTTTTCATTCCTCGTTCAGCCATCAGGGGCTCTTCCATTGCCTGCATGAGCATGCATGTGTCCATTAGCTCAGGGTAGCCTTTTATGGAACACAGAGAATGCTTTTTGTCTCCGGGGTTCCCAGACAGCTTCATAAGGGATGAGCAAGCCTATGAGTATTTCATGAAGAAATTAATGTGGCAAAGCAAAGACTTCCTAGAATGTAGGGGAAAGCTCGCGGCCAGCTGACTTGATTTCTTCCCTGGCTGAGTTGTTTTCTTTTCTGGCCACTTAGAATCTGGTCAGATGTAGATTTTAAAGACAAAACAAAATCATGGACACAAATGTGTGGAACCAAGCGTCTGATGGGCTGGTTACTCTATCACGCTTCACGAGAACCAGGGGAATGTTATTTGCTGTGTATTTCATATAGATGGGCAAACTGTAAAGCAGAGTCAAAAGTCCTAAGAAAAAAGCCCCGTGTTACAGAGCTAAGTCTGAGGACTAGAAGGGACACTCTCAGACACTGTCTGAGATCCCAAACAGTAAGCGCATAGGTTGACAGACAGCTTAGGCATTTCATATTCTTTGTATAACCTGCTTTCAAATGAACTTCCTTCTAGTTTGACTCTTAATTAGATCATCATTATTGACCTAATGTGCTTTCTCATTTCCTGTTCTGAATTAGAAATGAATAGAAATGGAGGCAAAGGATGGAGACTTTGCTATTGTACTACGTGCCTTGCACATATCTATTATCCAAATAATTTCAATTTTTTAAATTGTATAAACCAACATCAAAATGACTTGGGTAGTACCCGGGGAGATGGCTCAGCAATTAAGAATATGTGCTGCTCTCACAGAGGACTTGAATTTGATTCTTAGAACCCACATGTCACAACCACCTGTAACTCCAGCTCCAGGAGAGCTATGACACCCTCTTCTGGCCTACAAGGACAACTGTATATAGGAGCATCAACCTCCATGCAGACACACAATTAAAAATAAATCTTCAAAATAACCTGTGTGGCTTTGAGAGGTGTGCTATTCCGTGCGTCCTAAATCCTTTGGTATCCTTTGTAGTTTTAGAGAATACCTCTCACCATGGCTCTTTGGCCTCCTCCTAGTGAAGAGGCTGAAGAAAGCCAGAGTCTGTTTTGTTCCACAGTCGGAGGGTGCACACAGTCTGCCGTGGTGGAGAAGGTGGGGCAGTGGAAGCCTTCTCAGCGACAGCAGCAGAAGCATGAGGCCGCTGCCACATTGCATCTTCAGTCAGGAAGCTGAGAGCAGTGAAGGCTGGTGCTCTACCCATTTCCTTTTTGATTAGGCCAGGACCCCAGCCCCTGGGACTTCCCTCCTTATTAAAACCTCTCTGGAAAACCCTCACAGGCATGTGGTGTGTGTCTCTGAGGTAATTCTAAGTGCAGCCAAGTGGACAGTGAAGGCTAGTCTGTCCTTTGCTAAGCTTGGAACCTAAACACATCACTTTAAATCAGGTTCACTTCATGGTGCAACATGCAAACCCTCTGCCTCTGAAAGTCCCCAAGCCTTTAGAGTTCCAACATTGTTCAGAAGTGCAGAATTTCCACTGAGACTTAGTTGATTCTCTGTGACCTCTTGTAAAATAAAAGATATAACATTAATAATAAACGAGTTACAAACTTGACATACAATGGCACAGATTAAACATTGCATTCAAGAGGAATAGAAACCTATTGGAAGATAAGAGCAAAACCCAGCAGGGGGAGTGTGAAATCCTGCAGCTCCACATGTATCATCTGGGGCTTGAACCAGCACCCCCAGGGTTCCACCAGGCTTGGGGAGCCCTGACATTCCATTTCTGCTGCCTGGGGTACATGTGACCTCTCTATTGCATTGGATCTTGGCATCTCCCACATCCTGGGGTCCATTGTAATTCAGGCTTGGTCTTTACAGCTCCATGAAAGGCCTCTTAGGGCATCTGACCCTGCCACACATTGCCTGGTCTTTGTCGAACCTCAGTGGAAGACCCCATAGCCCCACAATCCTTGCAAGTGAGGAAAATGGCTGTGTAGATATTGCTGCTGTGTTTGCTATCAGCTTGAGATAGGGTCTGCCACTTCTACCACAGCTGAAACAAGCTCGTATGGATGCCGGTGCCTGAACCTGAGGAAACACTTCCCTGTGTGGTTGTTTCTAATCAAGAGTCATTCTCAAACCAGGAGAGATGGCTCAGAGGTGTAAAGCACTGACTGATGTTCCAGAGGACCCAGTGTTCAATTCCTAGGCCATCTGTGTCCGATCACACCAGGATGAAAAAAAGAAAAAAAGAAGAGTCATTCTTCATTCCAGGTTCTCCTCTATCAATGAATTTGCATTTTCATGTACTGGAGCCTTTGCTAGGTGAGTTCTTTCTTTCAGGTCACCTTTCTTATTGTCCCAATACAGAATGAGACATTTCCCTTTGACGACACCAATCTAATCCACCACCCCCCCCCCCGTGCAGTCACAGCTGCTCTCTTTCCACCCTTACGTCTCCAACTTTAGACCTTCTCATGCTCCTTTCTTGTTAACCAGTGCACGCCTGAGCTTTCTCTTACCGTAGGTATAAGTAAGAACATTGAAAAGAACCGTTCCATAGCCCACCCCTCACAGTACCTTGAAACTTTGTCCTGCAGCATTTAATCACCCTCACTTACATTTTTAGGACACAGACAGAGAGAAGCCAATTGTGCTTGTTTCATTGGTTTTCTCTTTGTTTTGCCAGAATGTAACATAACTGGACTCTAGCCCATTTCCCAACTCAGTCCTTGTTCTGTTGCCTCAGAACCCATCAACATGATCTTTGTTGTGCTCTCTATTGCCGGTCTTGCCATCCACACCCTGCGAGAATTTCTTCGTAAGTTCCTTTTACAGGTTTCTCTACCTTTATCCATCCAAACTCTTCTTCATTCCCCCCCAAAACAAGTTCCAAAGGCCTACAAACCACAGAGTCAGGTTTATCTCAGCGATGGCCTCAGTTCTCAGGACCAATTTTCTGTGGCAAGTACCTGGCAAGAGCAACTGCAGGAAGGATGTGTTTATTCTGGTCCACAGTTCAAGGATTCAGTTCCTCATGGCAGCAGGAGACAGCTGGTCACACGGCACGTCCACAGTCAGGAAGCAGAGAGAGACGAACACTGGTGCCCAGCTCACTTACTCCTTTGTATTCAATCTGGGCCCCCAGACCACATGGTGGTGATGCTCACACTCAGGGTGGGTCTTCCCTCAGTTAAATTGCTCTGAAAGCACCCTCACAGACTCATCAAGAGGTGTGTCTCCCAGGTGGTCCTGAATCTTGTCAACATGACAATTAAGTCAATCCATCACACTCATCTTGCAGAGACTTCCTCTTTGTGTGACGCCAAGATTTATTGGCTGGTTTGTTCTTTTTCTCTTTTTTGAGATAGGGTCTTGGCTGTGTAGCCTAGGACAGCGTGTAACTTGTGACATTCTTGAATACTAGAATGGGGGAATATTTTGAATCTTTGGTATAGATGTGGCTACTCCTTCTCGGAACAGAAACATGGGTTATGTGGTGTGTGGGGGCTGTCAGCTAGAGCATGAAGCTACAGATAAGGGGCAACCATCTTCAAGTCCCCCCCCAACACACACACACACACACGCACACACACACACACACACACACACACACACATACTTACTTATTTGAGCTCATATGTAAGATGTTTGGCTCACTGCTTCTACTGTATTTACTTTCTATTCTTCTGTCCAAAGATAAAAAAACAAAAACAAAAACAAAACAAAACAAAAAAAACCTTGTAAAAATTGACAATAGACACATGCTTACTTTCTTCCCTGGTCCCCCTGACAAGGTCAAGCCCATGTCCATTGTTTTCATTTCACAGTTGGAGGGGGACCACGAGAAACTGGCGGGTGTGTGTCAGCTACTGGTCCTGAGTGTCACTGACCATCAGCAGGCAGTCAATCCTGCACCATCTATCCAAAATAAATTCTCTCTTTGCTCCCTCCACAGTAGCACTGGTATAGAATGGGTTAGCTGTTGCTGCATGCGGCCTTCATGATTAGGTAAAAACTCGATGACCCAACCCCACTCATTTCTCTCTTCCCCACATCCCCAGGGTCTTATTCCTTCATGTGTTCATCCACTGCTGAGCTCTGCCCAGCAGCATTTACATGGCAGGGTCATGGTTCATGCAAAGCCCTCAGTCTGCTCAGTGGGACAGGTGCACAGACAGCTAAGTCCTCAGGTAGCAACTATGGGACTATCTTTTCCTTTTCTTTGTCCTACCTACCAAACCCATCCCTGACCTGGATGATTGACAAGTTTAAATTCTAAATCATCAACTGTGTGCCAAAGTGGAGGGACTCAAGCAAGCCAAGGTCCCAATTAAAGACTAACACAGATGCAGGAGAAGGGTTCTCTGAGGAGCTGGCATTGTTTCTTTTCTACCAACTTAAAAAAAAATCTGTTTGCTGAACGTGGAAGGTGCCCCCTCACTCCATTATAAACAAGCTTCTCTCTTCTCCCATCCTGCTGCCCACAAGAGCGGCCACCAAGCTTAGGACTCTGCTCATTGTGATCCCATGGCCCTCCCAAGCCCGAGGCTGACTCTCTAGGAGCTGGCTCCAAGTAACATCCCTCCCCTGTTCCAGAGATCAAATGCAGATAGCGAAGGCTGCATGCGGCCCTGCTCTGCTTCTCTTGCAGGCAGCAGTTTGAAAGCCGATAGCTCAGTCACATTAGGGTCTAGGGTGGTTTTTCTCTTCTTTAATTATTTTGGTCACACTGCATGTGCTTCGACTCATGTTACACGCAGACCTCTGATGACCGACCCGTCAGAGGCATTCTTACAAACCTTAATTACCTTTCAAAATAACATCAGGCCAAGTCCAGTTTTCGAAGACATCTCAGTGTGCATTTCAGCTCCAATTACTATGTGGGTTCAATTTCAGCAGGCAGTTTTGCAAATCAATGTGGTTCAGTTGAGTTTGGGTTCATGGTTCGGGTCAGGTCAAGACCCTCGAAGCATTCCTAGATAAGGTGGGTGATATTAATTTCTTACAATAATAATGATGAAGACAGACATGAAAATAACCCTTTGTCTACAAACCCATGGTCCCTGCAAAAGCACAGATGAAAGATGTCTGAGAGATTTTCCTAGCTCAGCACATGGCTGAAGCTTCTGTGGGCATGAGGCAACATGTGTGTGCACACCTCCTGGTCTATGATGAAACTCAGGGAGCTTCTTTCTAGAAAAACCCATAGTGCTGTATTTGCATAAATCATTTCAGTGGTTTTGCCTAGTAGAGAAGGTAGATTCACGTGAGGAAGCCAAAATGTGCATAGATACACAATAGAATGCTTTGGGTATATGGTTTGACGTATATGACAACTTTTACTAACACAAGAAAGGCTGCTTAGGGGAGTGTTGGAGATCGCCTTGCCTGTGTGTATCACCATTCTGAACTGCCAACTCAGAGCAAGCAAGGCTCTGCACATCAAGAGAGAACACTTTGATGCTTCACAGAGTAGACCCTCCTCTTCCAGGGATGCTTCCATCCATCCCTCCCTCCACCACCTCCTTGTCCCTTCACATCTGTTTATTTAAACCACAGAGCTCTGCTAATGCCTGCTTGAAAGCTACTCCTCACACATGGCCCAGACCTTGGATGCTCCCCTTCTGCAGGGACAGTGTCTCCCTCCTCTCCTTCCTTATCTCACCCCTGCTCCAGTGTGCAGGTCTTCGTGACTCCAGTCTCTGAGTTTTCTTTCCTTGTTTCTCCATTCCTTGTCACAAACACTCAAAAAGTAAAAGTCCTGGGGGAAAGGCAGGGATGGGACAGGAACGGAGGGGAGACGATCCCCACTGGTAACAAGAGAAGAAAAGCTCAAGGGGTGTCCCGTCGCAGTTGGAAATCATAGAGCATGTGGGACTGCAGGGTAGTTGCAGCCGTGGTGGCCTGGACAGAGGCTTCTCAGTGAATGAACCCAATGAACATCACAGAAGAGATGGTAGATACGTGGATTCATGGGTGGCAGAGGGTGTGGGTGGCACCAAAGAGGGCCACACAAATTAAATAGGAAGTTGGTTTATAGTTTTCTTTTCTTATGATGCTATTATCTGGTTTGGGTGTCAGAATGATATTGAATCCTTAGAATAAGCTGGAAAATTATTATATTACTTCTGCTTCCATGCTTTCTCTGTCTTTGGATGAGTGTAAAAAAAGTTGGCATGAACTTTTCCTTAAATGTTACACTGGATTCAACAAGAAACTATCTGGTGTGTGTGTGTGTGTGTGTGTGTGTGTGTGTGTGTGTGTGTGTGTGTGTGTGTGCTTGTGCACATGTGTGTGTTTAGTATCTTTTTCATTGAGGCACAGTTTCATCCAGTACCAGCTGACCTTGAACCAGGTTTTGTGCATGCTAAGGATGGAACCCAGGGCATGGTACTTGCTGGGCAAGCGTTTGCCAACTGCTTTATTAACAATATATTCCCAACCCTGTGTGTTAGCCTATTAACTAGTCACAAGTTTATTCAAATTTCAGTGTCAAGTTTACTGTTTTTTTTTTTTTTGTGTGTTGTGTGTGTGTGTGTGTGTGTGTGTGGATATTTGTCCACCTTCTGCAAGCCTGCTCTAATGGTATGGTTCTTTCTACAAAGCAGCCATAGTCTCTGTCTTCCCCTCTTCACTTTGTGCACACATTGGCTCCTTCTTACCTCTTTGTTTATTCTCCTCTCTGCTCTTTCACACATGGATGTTGGTTTTTGGTGTTTGAGACCTTTCTTATCCAAGAACTGTGCATCATCAACAGCTGTGACTGTCTGGGTTCAATTCTATCTGTGCACCATTAAATTTCGATATGTTGTAGTTCTGTCTCATTTGTCCAGACTAATATCTGCTTGTCCTGTCATTCCTTCCCCAACCCCAGAAGCGCGTTTGACTTTCACATAACAGGGAATGGCCCAGTTTCTTCCCATGATGGCTTTTTTTTTTTTTATCTTATCCTTGCAGTTTAGATTTAGGCTCTGTTACGTTTATTGACTCTTTCATGTCGTAAGCGGATCTACCTGGGGATGTCTCCTGCGTGTGCGAAGCCTGCGTGTTCTGCAGCTGCCACTTCAGTGCTCTTTAGAGCCTTTCAGGTTCTATAAATGGTGTGTAGTGTTGTCCAAGTCTTGTCTTTCCTGGTTGATACTCTAAGCTCTCTATTTCCTGTTGACAGTTGGGCGTCACGTTCCACTCAGAAGCTAAACTGCGTGTTTCTCCTCCAAGTCAGCCAGGTGTGCCTGGCAGTTTCTTGCTCAGCATTGAGATGCACCTGTTGATTATTGCAAAGTCTTTCTAACTGACCCTATTGACATTACAAAATGTACTTGGTCTCTGTCAGAATCTGAAGGGATTTTGTAGCCATTCAGCTACACCTTTCGCTCTTGTCTGCCTTCTCCCATTCTTTCGACATAAACTGTGACTTTCACAGACATCTTAAACTGGCACTATTTTTAAAATCCATTCTTCCAACTGGTGCCACTTGATTGGAACATTTAGTGGTACTACATTTAATACTGTTGTATGCAACCATTATGATAAGGATAGAAGGGGGCACTGGTGCCAAGAACTTCCCTCGCTCTGCAGAGCTTTCCAACCTGGTGTGGGGCAACGAAGACCGCAGGTAAGAAAACTCCGGGGAAAATAAAAGTCACAGCTGCATGAAGACTCCAGATCTTGACGGCAGACGTCCCCAAGCACAACCAGGTCAGGAAAACAGCAGATGGTCGTGATGCTGAAGGCATTGAAAACCCCGCCTTAGTCTTCTTTTCTGCCTACTGAGCCAATCAGAGGTGAGGGTGTTCACCACCTGACTGGAATTTGCATAGCCTATAGGCTATGCAAGATCCCATGGGAATAAGAATTTTGCATATTCCTCATGTTCTTTCCTACTTCCTCTTTTAAATTTTTTGGTGGTCTTCTTCTTAGTCTCAACAGGTAGAACCCCACCCAGCAGACACTTACAACTAGGTTTCCAGTCAATACCTTAGGACAGAACTGTTAACAAAAAGGAACTGTGAATCAAGGCAACTCAAGTCCAGCTCCACACAAGCACCTCTTCAAGGTGCCCCCAAGTAGGCTCAACAGTGACTCTCCTCTGGAAAGGAGTATGAGGAAACTTCTGGCTCATTCTGCTTCCTCTGCAGCATTACAATACTCACTTTCATAGACCCATGCCTCCTCATCATCGTGGGACAGTCAATTAAATATCAGGCTTATTTCTGTTTATGGTGATTCAGAGCTAATAACAAATATTAGGACCAGCTGACACTTGCAAAATTCACTGCTTTTACCAAGATCCAGCCTAAATACTTTTCAGATAATCCTCAACATCCAACCTTCAGTTTCTTGGAAATATTGACTTTGGTAGTTGATCTCCTTTGGAACCAAGGCGACATCAAGCTGATCACCAGAATTTACCTGCCTGTGCTCCTTGAATGAGGATAATGTATGATCAACCACTTCACACTCTTGCCATCATGGCTATCTCACTCTGATAAATCATATCCTAAAATCATGAGCCAACATGAAACCAGCGTTCCCTGAGTTGTTTTTTGTCAGGCATCCCATTACAGCAGAGAAGTGAACAAATTCTGGAAATAAGTATCAGGAGTAGGGTTGTTGCTACATGTAAATAACCTGACCATGCGGATTGTAGCTGCTTGGTAAGCAGAATGAGGAAGAGTTTAGAACTCCAGCGTACGGAACCCTAAGAATGTTGTAATCAGGGCTCAATAAAAACCAATCTAGTGAGATTTTGGAAGAGCATAATGTCAAAGAAATACACACACTGGAGACCTTGCACAGGAGTCTCTAAAGGGAGACAAAGACTATATTGGAAGATGATAGATAGATAGATAGATAGATAGATAGATAGATAGATAGATAGATGAAAGAGAGAGAAGGGGAAACCTTGTGCTTTCTGATACAGACTACAACTCATGCTGACAGCATAACTTGACAGTGTCATCCAGTGTTTTTTGCAAAAGGCAAGAGTAATGGAGTCACAGAGGCCCCCACCAATTCCAGAAAGTCACCAAGGTCATGCAGTGCTTGACAGGACTGGATTCCTTCCGAGGAGTCCCTGAGGCATACAAAGCTGTGAAGATGATGTCTAGGTTGCAGTGAAGACCCCATGCTGTTGGAAATGCCAGGACTGAAATGCATGATGGAGAACACTGCAAGCTCAGCATGGAACTGGTCAAAACAAAGGGCCACGCGTGCTGCTGGAGAAGCATAATCCACACACTGATGTTCACATTTTCCCCAGCGTTGTCATTAAAGCAGGTGACTTGTTTTCTATGATATGTACGTGTGTGAGTACATGCATATGAGTCCAGAGGCCTGTGCAGTACAGAAAGAGGGTATCAGAACCCTTGAGGCCAGAGTTACAGGCAGTTGTGAACCACCTTATGCAGGTGTTGTGGGCTTAACTTGGGTAAGAAGAGCAAATGCTTTTAACCTCTGAGCCTTTACTTTATCCCCCAGAGTTATCACTTTTATGGGAGAATTAATGTCCAAAGATCCTTCCTCTACTATCCCATAAATGAACCTTTCATTTTTCTTTAATATGGAAGAGAAATCATGAGAAATATTCTGCTTTCTGTGGAGAAGGCAACAGAATGGGGGTCAGGATAATTGCCATGGGATCCCAAGCAGCTGTTGGTCTGAGGATTTTTTTTCCCAGAAGGTTGTAAAAATAGGGAAAGGTTTGACACTAGGTAGACTGGAGACGAGACCTGTTCCACCACATCAGCAGTGCAGTTGTGAGCAAATTGCTGGCGTTTGTTGAGCCTAAGATGTATAAACACGGGTGCCACATCCAGAGCTCAACACACTGCAGCACCAGGGTGGATATCCAGAAGGGTGTGGAAGTCATAATGTCAGGAATGAGAAGCCTGGAGACCATGTCTCAACCACACACAAGGAACAGAGACAGCAAACTGGAAGTGGGGTGTGGTGGCATTGTGTTCCCTGAAATATTGTGCACCCTAATAAACTTACCTGGGGTCAGAGACAGAACAGCCACAATATTAAACATAGAGGAGAGGCAGTGGTAGCACATGCCTTTAATCCTAGCATTCCAGAGGCAGAAATCCCTCTGGATCTCTGTGTGTTCAAGAATACAGCCAAGCATGGTGACACATACCTTTAATCCCAAGAAGTGATGGCAGAAAGCAGAAAGATATATAAGACCTGAAGACCAGGAACTAGAAGCTTTTGGCTGGTTAAGCTTTTAGGCTTTTGAGCAGCAGCTCAGCTGAGATCCATTTGGATGAGGACTCAGAAGCTTCCAGTCTGAGGAACCAGGATGAGCTGAGGAATTGGCAAGGTTCATGCTACAGTGGGGTGGTATAAACTCTCAAAACCCACCCCTACCTGCAGTGACACACTTCCTCCTGTGAGGTGGCACCTCCTGGAACTCCCTAAACAGCACCACCAACAAGGAACCAAGCGTTCAAATGCAGGAGTCTTGAGGGGAGGCCTTTCTCATTCAAACCATCACAATGCATAATAGACATCATCTGTGAGTCAGTGTAGCTGTCTTACAGAGAGCAACAGTAGGGACTAACATCTATATCCTATTCCACCTTGCCATACACTTTTGGTATCCTTTGCTTTAACCCTGTTTACAAAAAAAGTAGTCTATACCTGTAACTTTTTTGTGTCTTTTTGTTGTATTTGGGGGTTCTGTTTTGTTATCTTTTCAATTAAAATATTTAAACAAAATGGAATAATTTTTTGTGTATTAATGAAAACCCAAAGGGCCATATGTGAAATGCAGAAACCTGTACCTTAAGCAAACCACACTGATACACAGGGGCAATTGTAGATTAATAATCCCAGAGGCCTGTTTATTATGTCTTCCCAGAAATCTACATTAACTTTTTGTAGATAGTTGGTTAAGTCCTATGAAGTAAGGGATCTGAACAAATTCTATGTCAAACTTTATGTTGTTTATTTATGTATAAGCCCATCTGCTCGGGCTGCTGAACTTTATCATATAACTTGTATCCCAAAGCAGCATGCAGGAATGTGCACATATTTATAAGCTGAGATGATAGAACATTTAGGTTGAATCCTTAGTCATAAGACAAAGTTGTAGAGCAAAACACACTCATCAGTTTAAAGGGGATTAGAAAGGAATGTTTGTTGAAAGGTTGAGAAGGGGGCTGTGTGAGCAAAGTGTCTGTAGTGCAAGCATGAACATGTGTTCTGATCCCTGACACCTACATGAAAAGCCAGCCATGGTGATGCACCTGGAGTTCACTGCTCAGTCTGTCTGGCCCGTTCGTGAGAGATCCTATCCAAACAGAAGGGGAGAGTGATAAAGGGACCTCCAGCCTCCACACACGGGTACCTACAATACACACACACACACACACACACACACACACACACACACACACACAAATACGTAAATATGAATACAGACACACATTACACACACATGCACAAAAAATTAAAATAAAAGCTTATACCTTTCTTAATAAATAGAAAGGAGCATCAAATGTAAATTAATGCAAGAAATTGTACTCAGCTGCTTGACAAATTGTATACCTTCTTTGTTGCTGGCTTTCGTCTTAAATAAAACTCATTTCTATTTGCATTGTGAAATGCCTCCTCCTGCGTGCCATGTTTTCCCTTCATCTCACACCAGTCTGATAATTGAGTCTTATGTGTCTTCTGCACTTTTGCTAGGACTGATTTGTGAAAACAATCTTGAATCATTAGTTTTCACAAAAGATCAGTTTAAAAAAAAAAAATCCAGCTACTTAGACCAAGACACCCAAACCCCCACATCTACAAAACAAAAAATGTCACATTATAAACACAGATGAACAAACAGATAGACAGACAGCATGACACATAAATGATCAGGTCAAATGGACAGTTTAGGGCTGGAGAGATGGCTGATGGGTGAGAGTACCAGCTGCTCTGTCAGAGGACCCACGTTTGGTTCCCAGCATCCCATGGTGGCTAACAATTGTATGAAACTCCAGATCTAGGGGTCCCAAAGAACGCTTCTGGCCTCTGGGGGTACTGCATGTACTTGGTGCACATGCGTACATACAGATAAACACACATACACAAAATAAAATAGATTAAAAAAAAACCCACTATCATGAATACAGAAACAAGAAACTGAAAAAATAAAACAAAGAATACAACTATGTTACATTGGAGTGTACTCAAATATTTAGGACAAGCTTGCTGTGGGATGGTCTGTATGTCAAATTGATCTGATCTGTCAATAAATAAAACACTGATTGGCCAGTGGCCAGGCAGGAAGTAGGTGGGACAAGGAGAGAGGAGAATTCTGGGAAGCGGAAGGCTGAGGCAGAGAGATACTGCCAGCTGCCACCATGACCAGGAGCATGTGAATACGCCAGTAAGTCACCAGCCACGTGGCAAGGTATAGATTTATGGAAATGAATTAATTTAATCTATAAGAACAGTTAGCAAGAAGCCTGCCACGGCCATACAGTTTGTAAGCAATATAAGTCTCTGTGTTTACTTGATTGGGTCTGAGCAGCTGTGGGACTGGCGGGTGACAAAGATTTGTCCTGACTGTGGGCAAGGCAGGAAAACTCTAGCTACACAAGCTGATTTTGTTTTTGTTTTAACTTATATTGAGGCTCAAAATTGAAATGGAAGGAAGTGAAAGCCCTGAGGTACTCAGCTCTCTGGGTGTCTCACTTTAGAGACTCTAAGATAACCAATTTGTCCTTGAGCTATTGTCCTGGACCAGTCGTTTCCATCCTATTCAGTGCAGCCAGCTGTTGGGTGTTGGGCTTTCCCAAGGCTCACATGGTTTCTGCCTTCCCATCTACCTGGGGGAACTTCTCTGACCGTGTTGTGTCTCTTTAGCGTAGATTTAAGACATAGTACGGTACATATACACAGCATCATGAGAATGCCTGAAATTTAAATTTATTTATTTGGATTTTGAGAAAATTTGGAGCTTCTTTTCCAAAACCATTGCTCAATGAAGGCTCAATAAGGGCCAGAGCATCCACATAAAGGACAGGTTTGAGGTCATAAGTATGATTGCCAGACAGTGCCCAGAGAAAGGCTGACCGAGATGTCCTAGGCTGGACACAAAGAGAAGGGAGAACTGATAGGAAATCCTTAAGACCCATAGAAGGAAGATAAAAGCCTTAGCAAGGAGGTGACCATCTGAGTCTGCTTGGGATCTGGAAGTGTGCCAAGTCAAGACATTATCTCCTGCGGTGTTACCAGGAGCTGGTTTACCTTAGTGGGGCCTCGGTGGCTTTCCAGCATCTGTCAGAAGCAAGAGAGTAGCTTAGGCCACTTAGAGGACCAGAACTTATGAAGACATCCTCCTGGGCAAGCCACGGATTATTTCATTTGACTAGGGAAGTGGGTGTGGGAATGTCTGTAGGGCTCCATAGCCTCGGTGCCTGCAGTACTCCTTAAATGTAACACAGAGGGGTAGAGAGGGAAGAAACAGAACATCAGTGTGGGGCTGGGCAGGTCAGTGGCCGCCAAGCAGTCACCGACAGAACCCCTTCCACAAAGCTGTCCTCTGACCTCCACAGGCACACCTTGGCATGCATGCCACTCAGGGTGTTAACAACAGCAGAGAAGCTGGAGGGGCAGAGCCCAGCACTTTCTCCAGGGGAAGGGTTCATCCTTTAGGAACTTCTCCTCACCTGCAGAAGGGTTTCAGGGGTAGTCAGAGTAGAGCAGAGTTAGCAAGTTGATTAAGCAGAGAAATGGGATCAGAACTTCAAGATTGAGTGTGGGCATTTCAAGAAAGAGAAGTGCTGTCCAGAGGAAAGGACACCACTGTGGTGATATATTCTGAACCCTAATAAAATTTGCTTGAGGATCAGAGGACAGAGCCAGCCACTAGATTAAACATAGCGGCCAGGCAGTGGTGGCCCACACCTTTAATCCTAACACTCAGGAGGCAGAGATCCGTCTAGATCTCTGTGAGTTCAAAGCCACCCTGAACTACATGAGACTGACTCAGTCTAGGAGAGAAACAGCCAGGCAGTGGTGGCACACACCTTTAACCCCAATATTTGGGAGTCACATGCCTTTAATCCCAGTACTTGAGATCTCATGCCTTATATACCTTTCTCCACCCAGCCATTACTTCCTTCTTAGTGCTGGGAATGTATTATATAGAAATAATAGGATAAAAGGGTAGATTATTGAATCTATACATTTCTATATCACACAACCTCAGATATGGATGGAAGGATTCAGCCCAGATGCTCACATGATTCCGGGGCATTCTGAGTGACATTGATCCAATGGTTAGAGATTAAGCAAATTTGAAAGAAAAAAAAATTAAATACAGTTTTAAAGCTAAGTGAAAAATACATCAAGGTGGTTTTGTGAGTAAAGGCGTTTGCTGTCAGCTGTAACAACCAATGTTGATCTCTGGAACCCCATGGCAAAAAGAGAGAACAGACTTGTGCAGATTATGCTCTGACAGCTGCATGTCTGTATCACGGCATGCATGGCCAGAAGCACCTACATACATGCACACTTGCCCACAAAGTAAACAAATAAGTTAATAGCTTAGTGAGAAAAAAAAAATGTATGAACCAATTTGCATTTATTCTTAGCTTAAAGAAAGTCTTTTTTTTTTTTTAAATAAATGAAACTGTGAGGTGACTTTGAGGTGCAGTTTGGATTAAAAGGTTAGAGAGAGTAAAAACAGTTAAAGTCAGGGCTACAGAATCCTGGCTCTAGGTCAGTGTTGTTTGTTATTTTACCATCCTTGATAGAGAGGTCTTTAGAAAAAAACAGTCACTGTCTCAGGCAGGAGTATCTGCCTCCCACCTCCTCTCAGCATCCTGGAGTCCTCCTTGGGATGTGGACCATGTCTTTGTGAGGCTTATCAGTAGGTTCCACGTCAATCACACCGGCTTGAATCTCCCCTTTCCTTGATGTGCTGGGAAACACTCTCATCTGGTTCTTATTACTCTTGCCTTTCTGACTCCCAGGCTTGCCTACATGCTTCTGCTAAGTGAGGTGAATACTGGGGGTAACTCTCCCCTCAGAGCAGTCCTTGATGAGTATGGATACCTTCCATGCACTCAACAGAGACCCCCTTGACATGAAAGAAGGAGGATACATGCTCTGGGCCAAGAGAAGATTGGACAGCAGTTTTTGTCTGGGAGCAGGGAACAGGGGCCAGGGGGAAATCCAGAGCAAGTGAGAAAGGGTGTGGCAGAGCAGGAGTAGCAGATGGCAAGGACGGAAAGCCTCTACTTCTGCACAGTGGGTCAGTCTATGCCCGACCTTGGAAGAATACAGCCTCGGGAGGAAGGGAGCTTGCCTGGTGTGTAGACTTGACCCTCAGGCCATCATCTAAATGACATAATTCCATATATCAAGAGACAAAAGAGAGGCCAGGAGGAGCTGTGTGCCGTCCGAGCAAATTTTCATGAGTGGTGATAAATTAAAGCTTCCTTGCGCCTAAGTCTATAAGACTGACGGGACTTTATGCAGAGAACAGCAGTGGTACTTCACTTAAACAGGCCCTTATACCAGTAGTGTCCATGTCGACCACGGAAGCAGCTGGGGCAGCATCTCTGCCCTCAGCCAGGTCACACATTTCTCCTAGAGGACTCAGACTTGGGTCACACATCCCTTTTGTCACTCCCTGGCTGCCAGACACAGCTGCTTACAATCCAGCTAGCCCAGCTTGCTGCAGGGCAGCTTGGAAAATCCCTGTAATTTTAAACAGCTCTCTTCTCCCAATCACGCTCGCCCTGACCCCGCCACCGCCAGGCAGAAACTCTGGCTGGGTCTGTCCTGGCTGAAGCTTATTTTGCTGCCATCCCACCAGGAAATGGAAATGGCCCAGAGTCATGTGGGGTTCAGGCATGGGGGCTTGGGGAAGCCCAAGAGACACCAGAGAGTTTGTAGCACCCAAACCCTCTCTGGGGGTTTGTAGGCAACAATGGTCCTTTACCTTTTAACTTAGAGACAAAAGCTTTGGATGCCCTAGGAGCACACAGCAGTCAGGAATGCCCCCACACAGCTGACAGATGGGTCTGCCTTCAGTTTAGAATGGGTGAGGCTGCTGGCTGCCTGACCCTCCCTTCTGGTTCAGGAGATGCCAAGAAAGCCTTGAAGATGAATGGAATAAAAGCCACAGTCCAAGTTTGTGTTCCCCTCACTGTTACCCTGAATATACCCTGGCTGATATGGGTATGAGAACAATCTTTTCCATTTATCTAGCACATTTTCTGGTCCCTGAACACACGTGATCTGCCAGACAGCCCTAGGAAGCCTGAGCAAGCTATTATTAGCACACACACACCCTCAACTGCCGTTTCTGTCATTCTGCATGCATACGGCCTCTCAGACACTTATCTCTTGACTCTTTGAGGCTTGGAGCATGTAATAGGGGACAGAGCACACTCCTTAGATGCCAGGAACCTGCATGTGGACATGGTCTGTCACCCATCTGTCCAACCTCATCAGGGGCTTTGCCTCCTCGTGTCTTGCATAAGTCAAGGTGCTGCTGCTGAAGGCATTAACAGTGGCATGCTGGTGGAGACCCAGGACCCTGTTTAAAGCAGACAGCACTCCATGAAGATGGCTTCCTGTCTTCCTCAGGAATGGTGACACTGGCTGGAAGGGCAGCCTACACCACTTATTTTATATTAACAGATTTCCTGAGCTCAGCCCAGAATATCATCAATGGGCATGGTCCAAAAACAGGCAGGGGGAGAGGCTGGCAAGGTGACTTGGTAAAATGCTTACCCTTCAAAGAGGAGGACCTGAATCAAATCCCCAGCAAGGATGTGAAACGCTGGGCATGGGTAACTTGTGTGCCACAGTCTCAGTGGCATAGTGGAGAGAGGAGCCTTGAGCCTCCTTGGCCAGCTAGCCTAGCTTAAAAACAGTGAGCCTCAATCTCACAAGAGACCTTCTCTCAAAAGATGAGGTAGAAAACTCCCGAGAAATGATGCCTGAGATTGACTCTGGCCTCTCCCTGAGCGCACACACACACACACACACACACACACACACACACACACACACACACACACGAATGCACATGCCCACACATGTGCACAGTGGGAGAGGGGAACAAACATAAACAATTAGGCTTTCAGCATGGCTCATTCTAAGACACATATCAGACTTCTGCTATTTCATCTAACATTCTTCTCCTCATCTTGGGTTGACAAATCTCTGAGGCCAATATTCCCATTCCATTACTGGATTGGACTTCTCCAAACAAGGCCTAACGGTGGCTGTTCTTCCCTCAGCAGACTCAACTCTTCAGAAAGACTAAAGGAACTCCTTGCTGCAGGATACGTGAGAGACCAGCGGGCCAGTGTCTCTCTAGCCCCAAGCTACATCCGTGAAACCTGGTCCGCCATTGATCTGCAAAAGTGCAGGAAGATGGCTGGAAATGGCCTGTTCTAGGTGTGTAACTTGCAATTGATCCAAAAAAACTGTTTCTGGTTAGTTTTATCTGGGAAAGTGGATGCTGAATTGATCCCTTTACGTTCAAATCCAATTATGTCAACCTCCGGCTTCAAGCCTTCAGTGGCCCTTCCTTTCCATTTAGGATGAAGAGCGGAACTCCTGCAGGGCTGAACCCCTCAGCAGGCTGGCCTTTGCCCGCAGCGCCCCCCCTCAGAATGTCTCCCACTCACTGGCCTCCAGTAATACAACTGGGCTCATGGTTCCAGGATCCTGCAGTACACTTCAGGCTTACTCTGTCTGTTCTGATTGTGGGTCCTTCGTCACTTCTGCAGGAAGCCTTCCCTGGTGACCCAGACTCGTTTCTTCATTTGACTGTAAGAAAGAATGTGTCTCTCTTTCCTTCAGTCCTCTCACATCACATGTGCGTGTGCGTGCATGTGTGTACATGCACACACATGAGTGCGTGTCTATCAATCCATGTAGAAGCCAGATGCCAAACTTAGGTGCTGTTCCTCAGGCCCTTCCCATGTTGTCTTTCTCTGGTCTGAAGCTCTCTAAGACAAGGCAAGCTAAGCGGGGAGCTCGAGGGATCCACCTGGCTCTCTCTCTCTCTCTCTCTCTCTCTCTCTCTCTCTCTCTCTCTCTCTCTCTCCAGTCGTATGGTTATAGGCATACACCAGGTATTGGCTTTATTTTCCATTACTTCTTTGTTTATGTGTATTTACGTGTTGTACAGACACCTATGCACTCGTGGGGAGGGCTGAGCAGGGTGTTGGGTATCTCCCTTTGTTACTCTCTATCTGGATGCCCTGAGACAGGCCCTTTCACTGAGTCTGAACCTCGCCAGCCTGTCTCAGCTGCCTGGCTATGAGCTATTGGAATCTGACTGTGTTCACTCATGGGCAGCCATGCTTAGTTTTTCATATGAGTACTGGGGATTTGAACTCGGGGCCTCATTCTTGCAGAGCAAATGAGTCTTCCTCTAAGTCCCTCTCACATCGCTTACAGAGATTACATGAACTCTGCGAGCATCTGTACCCTCAGGGGCTGGCACCTCATAGGAGTGCTTGGCATTTGTGGCTGGCACCTCGTAGGAGCTTGGCACATGTTGAACAGATAGGTACAACTGGAAAGACACCGATCGGACAGACATAGAGGGCAGGGCAGTCCTAGCCCTGTACCTCCTCCAGGCAACAGGGCAGAGATCATTGGGTTGGTAAAGTTTCTTCAGCTCAGACATTGTGGGGAACAGGCTATGCCCTACTCCAAGTTACTCCATACTGTATGGATCCGTGGTTTTCCAGGCTACACACTGCCCTAGGAGACTCCATTTTATGAACAGTTTCTGACTTCATTTTGAGAGAAAAGGGTGATTGTAGACCCTGGGTGGACCCTGAAATGGCACTGTCTGTCAGATACCATGTGTCCAGTACAAACGGATGAATCACATTCCTAGGAATGGAACGGGAGTCATTCTGTAAATGTAGTGAGCGCAATTGTAGCTATGGGGTACACAGATGACTAAAATCCTATCAAGGAAGCTAGGCCTAGGAACTTACGGACACACCAGACCGTATACACACTATAATGTACTCACCTATCCCTCACGAATTGATGGGCAACCATCATCGTGATGGTTGGGCCCCACAACACCAAGTTGTAGATGTAACCCACTGTCTCATTAAATAAGAAACACAGAACCAATGTAAAAGAGAAAGCAAAGAGGTCAGAGCTCAAAACTAAAACTTTACCCTTGCTCCTGCGGTGCTCCTACCTCTCCAAAAGAGCCCTACTTCCTGTGTGTTTGTCTTTACATAGTCTTTCTGTTCTGCCTTCTCATTGGTTGTAAACCTAAACACGTGACTGCCTCATCACTGCCTATATGTACAGCCTCCAGGTCTTAAAGGCGTGTGTCTCCAATGCTGGCTGTATCCCTGAACACAGAGATCTACCTAGCTCTTCTACCAAGTGCTGGGATTAAAGGCGTGCGCCACCACACCACCACACCACCACCACCCCACACGCTCTTGCTATGGCTCTAATAGCTCTGACCCCCGGGCAACTTTATTTATTAACATACAATTAAAATCACATTTCAGTACAAATAAAATACCACCATATTTCCCCTTTTCTATTTTAATAAAAAGAAAAAAAGCAAAAGAGTATAACTAACAAAAGAAAAACTATATACAAAAGTACAATAACTATATACAATATATACAAGTAACAAATACCTAAACAATGTCTAGTCCATTTGTATTTGACAAATCACAGAAAATAATTCCATTATCTATCCTATTTTGGTAAGTCCAAAACGTATCTAATTCACTTTCTATCCTAATTAATCTTCAACTATAACTAACTAACCTTCAACTATAACTAACTAATCTTCAACTCCCTCTGAGACCCAAGAAGGAAATAATATTAGCTAACAAAAGTAAAAACAGGAAGTGCATGCAAGCAACTTTAAAAAAATTTGTGAGTTGACAGAAACAGCCAGCTGCCTGGAGAGTCACCTGAAGTTTCTCTGTAGTGTTGGGGCATCATCTTCAGCCTATAGGCTTAGCATATCTGACAGACTCATTTGTGAAGTAGGATGTACACAAGGTCAACAGTTCAACCTCACATTGGGTGAGAGCAGTCCATGTACCAGAAACACCTGAATTCCACTAGTGTCCTGTCATGATTCAGGATTTTAAATTCTGGAAATTGTTGACAGTTTTTGAATTCAGCTGTCCATTCTTCTTGGCTGTGTACATATGGCTTCATCTCAGCATCCCCTTCTTCTCCACATCCCTCTATTAAATGCCAGTCTACTATTGAGAGATGTGAGCTTAGTTATTCTTCAAGAATAACTGTTTTAGCTGCTGTTCCATTGTATATCAGAAGCCATCAGCAGACTGCCTGTTCAACTGCCTTTGAAGAAAAGGGCACTGTACCTTTTCCGGGTTGCGAAGGCCACTTCAGGGATGGGGCCATATTGTCCTGGCCTCAGAAGATGCCTTTTGATAAAGCCATAACCACACTTGTTTTGGCAAGAATCAGTAGTCCTTTGTTTCATGTTCTGTCTGTCCATTTTGTCCTGTTGATTTGAGAATACTTTGTTGTCCAGTGGCTAACTTTTGCCACAATGAAAGTTAACTCTATATGCAATTTCTTCAATGCCCATATTTTCTCTGAAGTAGATTGGTACTGCCAGGAGCTGACATGTCTTAAAAAAGAAAAATTTCTAAGTTATTAAAACATTTTAATGCCATATTCTGTAGATCTCTGAAGGGTTTGAAGATGACCTGTCTATCTAAAATATATCTGCTCAATTTTTAAAACATATCTAATATGACTACAAGTTCTATTGTAATGTCTAACTACTAACTTTCATTTCTTTATATCCTAATAGTTGGTAATAATAAAATTCAAGGATCAGAAAATTGCATTACATTGTTAAATGAATGGTATAAGTAAAATTATAAATATACATATAGCATTTTCTAACAATATCAATTTCAATATATATAATTTGCATACAATATAAAACAATCCAATCCAATGTAAAGTATTTAAAACTAGTAATTGTCTTTTTCTTTTTTTCTTTTTTTTTTTAAACAAGAACCTTAAATTTAATCTCCTTTGCTTAGCCTTTTTCCTAGCCCTTGACAACAACTTGTAACCAACCCCTCTAAACAATGAAAATTATCCCAGACCCCCAAAACATTAAAAAGACCAAAAAAACCACCCGCCCCACACCACCTCTTTGGGAATGTGGGCGTCGTATTCTTAAAATTGCTTCCTGCTGGGTATGGGTGAAGTTATCTTTATCCTGAAAGAAAAATTTTAGGTTAATTGTCAAATTCTAGGAAAGGTAACTATATCCTTCATTACTATCCAGTCTGTGTATAATGCCAAAGTTCAGGGTTTATCTCAAGTCCTTATTCAAGTAGTCTTTGAGGCTGGATCATCTCAGCTAGTCATCTCAAAATTGCTCTGAGCACCTTGTAGTTCAAAGTTGATCTGTAGATGAGGTTTGTCAGCTTAATGATATTATTATTGTCTACGTGGAATTGTTGTTGTTGTGGGGCCCCATCTTCTTCCTGGAGACTTCAGTTGATGTTAGTTAGGCCTGGCCGTGATTTCCTGCAGAAAACTGATAAGACACTCGAACACAAAGACATATATATGCAGCTAATTGAAGCCTTTTTTTCTAGAATTAGTTAGTACTCTATATGACCATTCATATCTTAAAGTTTAAAATGTATATATATTTATATATCTATATTAATCTTGTAAATTTTGATATAAAATTCATACCTGGGGCTCTGTTGCAGTCTCTCCGACTCATGCTCCTTCTGTAACCCACACATATGCTTTGTAAGAGGAGAGTTAATATTAGTAACTAAGACTGTAATAAAGAATCTACACTTGTCTCAGGCAACTGAGGTAGTGGTATTTTATGACAAATTGTTGCCCTTGAAACCTCTAACCCTTGTGAACTTACTGTTATCCAATAAGTTCTGGCATGGTGGCAAGACACAGGCTTAATGGTCTGCGTTTTGGGCATGATGTACTCTCACGGCAGAGATCTCTTAAAAATGGATGGCATCAGAGATGATGATACCAGGTCTGACCCAACCCTAGTTTCCTTTTCTTTTTAAAGCCGCCAGGGCATGCCTTCTGCCTCAGAAATGGCCTTCTAGCCTTTGTCAAGGTGGCTTCCCTGAGAGAGCCCTGTGTAAATATGTAACAGAATTGAATCATCCGGAAGAACCTATAAGAAACGTGTAAAGACAGATGAAGGGTGAGAGCACCCAGAAGAAGTTGCCCACAGTTGAGAACAAGCCATGTCACATCTAATGTAGTAGCAGCATTGTGCCCTAGAAACTCAGACATCCATGAGTAGAGCTGGGGTTTTGAGTTTATCCTCTGGTTCTGCCCTTCTCGGGGAATGAACTACCCTTTCTCCAGAGCCAGCCACACACATCCTGCCTCGGCTCTCTCGTCCTCTACCCTCTGCCCAGCTTGTTTTGGATGGCTGCATTGTTCAGTGTCTCTCTCGGAACTCCACCCCTGGTTACAGATGGTGAGCCCTCTTGAGCATTGGCTGTTTCCTATCTAGATATCCAATCCATTGAGCACTCTCAGAGTCTCTCTCACTTGCTCAAAAAGTTCACACCTAAAAGGTCAAATCTTTTTGCTTAAATTACAAAGGGCTCACCATGTGCCTTCTGTTTCAGACCCTCCATGTTTCATTCATCTCCATGTGCTCAGGATCTGGTTCAGCACACTGGATTCACACCAAATCCTCAGTCTAGCTTAGCCTAATTTCTGAAGCAAAATCCCAACATCACATGGGGTAACTCTGAGTCTTGTAGACATGGGGATGCTGGAGGACCACCCCTCCTCCAGCCGCTTTCCTTCAGTGTCCATGGATATCAACTAGGACCCAGAGGCTCACAGTCATTACACACATAATTATTTTCAGGCCGCATGTAGCTTGAAAAGTTCCCTTCTACTTTCCATATGCCCTTTTCTCTTGACTCTCCCACCCCCACTTATTCTTTGCTACAAAAGTCCCTTGACAGTGTCCCACATCACAAATACACACTTGCCCCAGGCTCTGACTGAATTTGCTGTCTGTTTAATACCTACTCCATATGGGATAGATTAACACAAAAAGCTTTAGCCTTGTACAACACTCAGATACTTTCATGTAGTGGCGGGGAGTTTGGGGGGTGGGACATGAGCACATAAGTGGGTGCATGTACCAAGAACAGAAATCCATTGAGCTCCCCCAGACCAGACGTCTACATTCTGCAGGGCTCTCAGCAGCCAATAAATTTGGCTAGAGCTGGTAAAGCAGACCCTTCTCTCTAAACGAAGCATAATTGCGAGATGCTATTCCGAGCGCCAAAAAACGTCAACCGTGAGTTGCAAACATGGACACATTTAAACAGAACCATATGTTGGATTGAAAGGAGAAATTAAAAAGAAACCAACCATTCTACCTTTTGCCCCACAGATAAATTACAAGGCAGCAGCAATGTCAGGAGAGAATTTCAAAACTGGTGATGATCAGCCAGCAGCGCGCTGACGTGTTTTCACGGGGGAAAATGTGATCAGTGGTCTACGGACACCCTCAACAGGGCCAGCCCTTGGGAGCACACAGGCCCTGAAGACGGGGGACGGTAGTCATGAAGTGTATTCCACACGTAACTGAAAAGTAAATTCCACATTTACTGTTCTCTATGCCAGTGTCGCTGGGCTCAGAAGTAGGAATGTTTGGTAGCATCCGTGGCCTGCCACTACATAACCTTGAATAGTGGCTTTCTATTCGGAATAAATCTGGTCTTCACAAGGGGCCTGTGGTCTCTTCAACCAGCGCCAACCCATCTCCCTCCCTCCCTGAGCTCCTTTGACACCCAGAAATAGCTTCTGAGCTCAGCTGTCAATTAAATCACAATTCATAACATAAGAACATGAAGTTTTGCAGACCTCAACCAGCTCCAAGAGTCTTCAGTGTTGGGCATTTGCAGAGCGAGGCTGGAATTATAATTTCCATCTTTAGGATTATGATTTCCCTCTCTGGTCCATGGCTATCTTTTCATCTGAGTCTAGAGAAATTGACTCACAATTTTACCTTCCGACTCTGCTGGGTGTGGAAGTATGTCAATTATTTTCAGATGATCCTAGGTACATTTTCAGGAGAAATACTGTGTGATGTGTTCTCACAGTATAAAATCATCTTAAATTCAGGATTTATTTGGATATCATTTTTAAAGACAAAATGATGCTGGGCAGTGGTGGTACATGCCTTTAATTCCAGCTCTCCAGAGGCAGAGGCAAGCAGATCTCTAAGTCTGAGGCCAGCCTGGTGTTACAGAGTGAGTTCTAGGACAGCCAGGGCCACACAGAAAGCACTGTTTCAAAAAACAAAAAAGGAAAGAAAAGTTATTTATCATAATAAATGAATTAACTATGTACAGGGATTTGTGTGGTATATGCACACATGTGTGTGTGCCTGTGTGTGTGTACATCTGTGCATATACATATGCCAGCCAGAAGTCAATATTGGATGTCTTCTTTGATATTTCTCCACCTTAGGTTTTGAGACAGGGTCTTTCAGTGAACTTGAATCTCACTGATTCATCTAGATGGACTAACTGTGAACTCTAGGGTTCCTCCTTCCTCTGCCTCACCAACTGTATTCCCATCAATTTGGTTGTTTTAATTAAAACACTGTGGCCAACAAAACTTGGGGAGGAAAAGGTTTATTTCAGCTTACACTTCCAGGGGCATAGAGTCCATCTTGGTGAGGAGAGTGAGGAAAGCAGCAATTAGGGAAAAGTATAGCCACAGAAGCAACAACCTCAATTACGTTTTCATCCAACAGAGGAAGCAGTGTGTGTGTGTGTGTGTGTGTGTGTGTGTGTGTGTGTGTGTTGTGTGTATTGGGGGTTATAAATTTTCAAAGCCCACCCACAATCAGTGACACTTCTTCCAGTGAGGTTCCACCTCCTAATGGCTCCGTAACATCCCCAAATAGCACTACCACCCGGGGACCAAGTGTTCAAACACATGGGTGTGTAGGGAATGTTTCTCATTCAAACCACCACAGGAGCCCCGAGACTGCAGCCATGCATTGCGCTGCCCAGGGCTCTACATGGGTTCTGGGGCTAAGAATGCAGGTTCTTATGTTAGCATGCTCTCTCCCTAGCTCCCAAATGAAGTAATATAAGTAATATTACTTTTAATGTGTGATAGTTAACTTAGTCCCCTTAACCTAAGGGCTTTGCTGTTAGCCAATGTGATGAGGGACTTACTTCCACATTGGCAAGTTTGGGATCTTTTGGTATCTTTTACACTTCAAGAGTAAGGAATCATAAAATTCATCATGGAAAGTGGCCAGCAGCCACAGCAGGGTGGCCACACTGGGTTCACTAACCCCCTCAAGTGCTTTGCGTAGGTGGAAGTTTCTGTACCACCAGCAACTCTCATACCAGGCAGCCGCTTATCAAATAATTGATTCTGAGGCTTAATATTACTTATAAATGCTCAGCCAGTAGCCTAGAATTATTATTAGTTAGCTCTTACACTTAAATTAACCCATAATTCTTATCTATGTTTAGCCACATGGCTTGGTAACTTTTCTCAGTGCGGTATTCTCATCTTGCTTCCTCTGTGTCTGACTGGTGACTCCTGACTCCTCCCTTTCTCTTCCCCAAATTCTCCTAGTCTGGTCCCCCTGCCTATCCTTCCTGCCTGGCTACTGGCCAATCAGCATTTTATTAAACCAATTCGAGTAACAAATCTTTACAGTGTACAAGAAGATTATTCCACGGCAGCTTTGAACCCCTCGGACACAGCAAGGGTTGGTTTCTGCCTCTGGGTATCTCTGCCCTGGCCTGCATACTGAGTGATTAGCTCTGACATCTGACTTCTGGGACTTCCTCAGCGTTCCTCTGCCCCAATAGCTGCTATTTTAGTTTATTTTTTTGCTGTTGTTGCCATAAAACGCTGGTCAAAAGCCACGTGGGGAAGGAACAGGATGATTTGGCTTACCAGCTACACTCTCATCAAAGGAACAAGGGCAGGAACTCATGCAGGAACCTGGAGACAGGAACTGAAGCAGAGGCCACAGCACTGCTTACTGGCTTAGCTCTCACTTGTTTGCTCAGGTGCCTTCATTATCGTACAACTATTCTGGCCAGTTTTATATCTAGTTGATACAATCTAGAGTCATTTGGGAAGAGGGAACTTCAATTAAGACACTTCCACATCAGATTGCCTGTGGGCAAGTGTTTGGGGGCATTTTCTTGATGGATATTGAGGGCATCTTGAGGGCCCAGATCATTGTGGGCAGCCCTATCCCTCAGCTGGTGGCCCTGGGTGTTATGTGGAAGCAGGCTGAGCAAGCCATGGGGAGCAAGCCAATAAGGAGCACTCTTTCATGGCCTCTGTGTCAGCTCCTGCCTCCAGGTTCCTGCCTTGAGTTCCTACTCTGGTTTCCTAGGATGATGGACTACAGGCTGTAAAATGAGATAAACCATTCCCTTCCCAAAATGCTTTTGGTTACTGTTTATATCACAGCAATAGAAACCTGCCCAGGGGTGGCACCAGACACGGGAGCCTGGGTCCTCTCCTCCATCAATTAGCAATCAAGAAACTGTCCCACAGACATACCCACAAGCCAGTCTATTATAAGCAATTATTCAACTGAGGTTCCCACTTCCCTATATGTCAAATTGACAACCAAAGCTAGTACCATATCTGCTCAACTCTGTGTGGGTTCTCTATCAACCCTGTCTTTCCCACCATGGCTCCTCCACTCCCTCAAGAGAACAGTGCTGAGTTCTGAGTTTGCCTCCTATGTTTTTAAAATCCTGAGTGAAATGAGTTTCTTCACCATGAGGAGCATGCTGAATTGGATAAACAGCCATCATAGTCATTCAGTATCCTAGAGGCTGACCCTAGGTGGGTCCTCTCCATGATCTCGTGGACATGGGGGTAAACATGCTCTGCACTAAATCCTTCACTGTAGACCACAGCGGCTTCCAGGTCACCAAGCCTTGTCTTCATTCTTCACTGAAAACATGAACTAAGATTCAAGAAAACAATGTCTGTCTTTTTAACAAATATGGGCAATAGAATCATCCAGAGGATTTACTCATTAAAGAACTTGTTTGCCAAGTCTCAGCCTGGTCTTTGGAGCATCCCATAATTTCCTTTCATCATTGCCTTCGGACATTCCTTAGCCACAGAGGACCGCTTAGAGTTCTTAAGTGCAGAAAGCACATTACCCTCACAGTTATTCACTGTATCGTTTATCTAGAGAGGCATCCCCTCCTCTTCACTCCCCCTTCCTAGTCAGCTTCCTAAATTCCCTTGCTGTTGTTTTGTGCACTCCCTTAATTAAGCCTATTGGGGAATCATTTCTCTAAGTTTACTTTTTGGGCACTGATTGAGATCCCATTTCTCATGCATTTGGCCAGGCCTGGGGATACAAAGGAGAATATGGCGAACCTTGGTTGCAAAGAGCTAAACATATAGAAATGGATAGAAGACAAAGAACTATCAGGCTGACACTAAGCAGGGAAATGAGCATCCCCTGGGGCACAGAGGTGTCTAACCAAGACTCAGAGCAGCAGGGAGACTTCCCAGGGTCAGTAGGGCTAAGTATAGTTTTCACAAGGCATGAAAAATTGTCTAGGGTAGAAGGTATGAGTTAAAGCTGCACTTCCAGTCAGGGGATGGTGAACACAGCCCTCACCAGTGATGTGTTTCAAACTCATTAACTTCCCACAATTATCATGATGCTTGCATCGTTCTCTGTGTGTGGCTTAGAGGTTATGTGAACTCATTTTCTTCTTGCACATGAGTTCGACTCTTTCCATGAGGGAGCTGCTTGGGAAAGCGTGTTCCCCTCTATTACCAGTCAAATGCTGTATTGGGAAGTGATTGATTTATCTCCAAGGGGACAGGGCAAATCCAGGGTATGTTCTCCAAGCAAAGTCCACTGTCCTTGATGTCCTTTGATGAGATCTGCCCTTTGCCAGAAAAAGCGAGGCGGCCAGAAAGCCTTCACTGTAAGGCTTTCTCCTTGCTCTTAGCTCTTCACTTTCTCAAGCCTGCGAGGCTGGAAGAGAAAGTATGTGGTTGTAAGCCACAGAGCCCAGAAGCCCCAGGAAGGGGGAGGTTCTCTTCATCCAGAATCTATCATGCTGCTTCATCCCTCTACCTGCGAGGATACCTTCAAGTTACATAATGGGGAAAAGCATCAGTAAAGACTGGTGTTTTCATG
This sequence comes from Peromyscus leucopus, assembly GCF_004664715.2. Classification (NCBI taxonomy): domain Eukaryota; kingdom Metazoa; phylum Chordata; class Mammalia; order Rodentia; family Cricetidae; genus Peromyscus; species Peromyscus leucopus. The sequence continues at coordinate 54,061,951 of NC_051081.1, read as the reverse complement.
CTTCCAGGAAAGACAGGTGCGGTGCAGGTGGATTTCCGGTGCCAGGAACTCTGCTCAGGATAAGGGGTGGTCACTGGAGGCTCCTGGTCTAGCAGGTTCTTTCTCTCATTCCGTGAATTGAAGAACACAGGTTGTTGTGAAAAGTGTGGTAAGACAGAGAACAGAGCTGGTGACTGTGTACTCACACACAGATTTTGCACAGACCCAGAGCCAGAAGTGATGTGTTCAGTCTATTGATTACGTTTATGTGGGAACCACGGGAGAGCCTTCCTCTCAGCATGGGTGCAAGTGAGGGATTCGGCAAACATCGGAAGCTTGATGAAGGCTCTCTGGCTGTCAGGAAGGCTAATTGGCTGGTATTTTTCAATCCTGGCAGGGATGGCTTTTTTTTTTTTTTAAACAAAGTAGAAATATCACAATAATTCAGCCAATAGCATTTTTACAAGGCTCTGGAAGGCTCTCTTGGGGACTTCTATTTCTTCTCTTCCAAAATCCCTTAAAGGTTATCTTTTTATCAATAGAATGCTCATACTTCATTTTTCAAAGGTCTCCAGTGCCTGTACAAGAGTTGAAATAACATAAGCCTGGAAAAATATGCTTTAGGGACAATGGTGACATTTCTTGGCAAACAATTGGCAATTTCCGATGTTCAGTTTGCCTTTGATTGGTAATTAGTTCACAGCGTTCAACTCGGTTCACCTTTGAGGAAGTTGGGGAGATAATACCGTTCTATTGCCTTTTAATTATTTTAGTCATTAAAACTTCGCACAGACACTTGCTGCTCTCATTTTGTGGGAGTTGAAGCTTGTCAACTCAGAGAGGGAAGCCAATTTGAAGCTAGCAGAAGCAGATCAGTAAGCTCCATTGTTAATTGAACAAACCCTCATTGGGCACCTCCCATGTGCCAGGCCCTGTGCTTGAAGCTGGGGAGATATAAAAAGGAATTAGGCACACTGAGTACCCTCCAGAGGCCTGCAGGCACACACAAGCCACCATAAACCACTCGCTAAAGACCCAGTTCTGCTATCTATCCAGAAGGCATGGTGATGATGTGGAGACTGAAGTATTCCATCCCGCCTGGAAGAGCTGGCAAGGCGCATCACTCCATACCTTCTCTCGGTGGAAGATGCCCCGAAGCACAGCACACACCGGATTATAGAGTCCAAGAATGTTTCTGTAATTGGGGTGCCGAGACGACCAGGGGTGGGGCTGCACTCAGGGGCTGAGCCGACCTCAGCAGCCTCTGCTCGTGCTCCATGTTTGTTTCCCAGGTGAGAGTTTGCTTCCTTCTCGGGTCCTAGGCTGAGACAAGGTGGAAGCAACAGCTACAGGGCTGCACTCCTGTAGTGAGAACCGTGTGTGTGTGTGTGTGTGTGTGTGTGTGTGTGTGTGTGTGTGTGTTTCAAATTAGGCCAGTGAGAGCCAGCAGTCGGGCTGAAGGACGTGTCTACTCTATCCAGACCTTCTGAGCTAAAAACCTTAGAAGATCAATTCCCTCGCACACTAAGACAAACAAATACATAAACGAAATCTCACTACTGTCACATTTGAATAGGTGTGTGTGTGTGTGTGTGTGTGTGTGTAAGAGAGAAGAAAAATGAAATGTATGCTTGGTGTAGAAGTACAAAGAGAGTGTGAAGCAGGCATGCACAGAGAGAGACAAATACAGGCGAAAGTACACACACACACACACACACACACACACACACACACGACGTTTTTATTATTTCCATATGCAAATTCATGTACAAACCCAAAGCAAAAGAGTGAGGATAACAGTTCGTGGGTGGAAACGAAGGCATCTTGAGAAAGCAGCCATCATTCCAGGACTGGGGTTATCGAGAGGAGAGTTTTGAAGGAAAACCAAAGTGCCAGAGGGTTGATCATCATCTTACGGTCAAGACATCTGTGAAAGGGTTGGACTTCAGAGTACATAGGTTGTTTGTTCAGGGACCAGCGCACAGGATTGGGGACTGGGCTCTTGGAAGAAACTCCTAGCAAACACCTGGAAAGGAAGACACACAAACGTGGTAGAATAAAGGGCCTGAGTTGCTCTGCGTGGTGGCAGATGTGGTGTTTCATCTTGATGATGAGAACCAACTAAGAGACACACGTCTGTCTGGGTGAGTGTGTGAAGGCATTTTAGAAGGATTAAGTGGGAGGGGAAAACCCTCCTAGAAAAATGGGGTGCACCTTCTGTTGGTTGCTCAGATACACAGAGGTCTCAGGAAAAGGTCATACTACTTACTGCTTGCCTGTCTGCTGGCCCTTACCTCCCGATGGCCATGCGTCTGTCCAGGCAGCCACCTTCCAGTGCTATCAGAACCAGTTTCTGTGGTCTTCCAAGATGGACTGGAGATAAGGGCTCTTCAGGGACCCTGTACTATGTGCTGAGAAGCCCCAGGGTTCTCTACCATGAACAGGTGACCGTTGTTGGTCTATCCATCCTGTATCATGTGAGATAACTTAATTAACTCCCTGTTAGTCATACATACATACTCTTTTTACTGGGTCGGTTCTTCTGGAGAACACTGATTAATATAACATGTTCAAGTAAATATTCCCAAAGCCATGTTCGGTGCCTTTCTCTCTGTCATTTCAAGGTGAAGGGGTAGTTTGTTGCCCCAGTGAGGTTTTCAGTGGACTAGGAGTGATTCTCCATAGTGCAGTACTCCCAAACATGAGTAAACCTTACCCTTTCTGAGTCAACAGTAGAATCCACTCTGCAGCTCACACTTGTTTCAGTCAAACACAGATGTGTGTGAGTGAGCTGTGTGTGTGGACATATGCATGTTGCATCCCTACTGGGTCTATACAATCCTTGTCATCATTGTACACAATATCATATAACTGCCTTTATATTGTGTGTGTGTGTGTGTGTGTGTGTGTGTGTGTGTGTGTGTGTGTGCCTACTTGTCTATATGTTTGTGAACCACATGCATGCAGGGCCCATAGAGGCCAGAAGAAAGCACCAGAGTGTCCTGAAACTGGAGTGACAGATACTTGTGAGCCCCCTGACATGAGTGCTGAGAACTGAGGCCAGGTCCTCTGCAAGAACAGCAAGTGCTCTCAACTGCACAACAGTTTCTGCAGCCCCTAGGAGTACAGGTATTGTCAGTCATCTAGAGGTGATTTGACTCACACAGGATTGTGGGCAAAGGTCCCATGGAGAAAACACCCCACAATGTCCACGGTGGGACAACTGTCCTGGTGATAGAGAATGGGTAAGCTTTATACGTGTTTATTTCTGCCGCTTGCAGACTTCACACCTTAAACATTATCGGGAAACTGTGAGTGTGAAGACAGGTTCTAAAGGCAAACTGTGGTTTAGGGAGTTAAAAAAATAAGGCATGGTGATTCTAATGTAATGTTAGAACAAGAGAAGTGTGTGTGTGTGTGTGTGTGTGTGTGTGTGTGTGTGAGAGAGAGAGAGAGAGAGAGAGAGAGAGAGAGAGAGAGAGAGAGAGAGAGAGAGAGAGAGAGAGAGAGTGCTAGGTTTACCTATGGTTACAATCTTCCAAATGTGAATGAATTATTTTTCTACCTTGAGCCTTGATGTTCATGTAGAGAAAGCAAGACTGGTGACCAAGAATACAGCTCATCTCTGGCAGGGGAAAGCTTCCACCTAGGTCTCTTAGCTGATCAGATCAAATAAGGTTATGGGTCCTGAGCTGCATGCAGCATTCTACCACCACCACCGTCATTGCCACCAACAATGCTTCAAATTTGTCTTTCTGATTCTTTCTTACATATGAGGTCTCAACTTTGACCTGCCAGCTGGTCCTTCTCTAGAAAGCAGAGATCCCACCAACACTGATGGTGTCGCATATTCCTGGGCTGCCCTGGGACCCATGGATACCTGCTGAGGGAGGAACCGAGAGGAGTTCCTGGCCTCCTGGTCAGTGCTCCAGCTTCACATTGGGGACAGAGGTTGACTATGGTCAGTTTCAACTTGACTGGAGAAACATTGGTGAGTGTCTGCATGATGCAGGCTCCTTTAGCTCTCCTGGGGTTCTTCCCTATCAGTCAGCCAGGGACTTAGCTAATTCAAGACAGTTCTGGCATCAAAAAGAGAACACCAGGCTTGGGGAAAGCAGGTTCTAACTATACACATGTGCTAAGATATCATGTCTCAGCACAATAAGGCATAAAACAATTGGTGAAAGACATCAGTGTTGACCTCTGATGTCCGTATACATACAAATACACATGCGCCTGAACACACACATACACATGCATGAACACAAATGAAAATTTTCAGTACAGCTCAGATATGTTTATTATAGGATATATTAATAGTTGAGTATGTATTTACACACACACACACACACACACACACACACACACACACACACACATATATATATATACTTATACATATATTATATGCCTGGTAGAATTATTGTGAAAGTCACATGAAGAAATAAGCAAGCAAAAAGCTCTGTAAAATAGGAAATGCATTTAAACATGAAAAATTACTACTATGTCCAGCAAGCAAGTAATACAACCCTTAGACACAGTCTAGACACAGGCAGTAAGACATGGTCAGCTTTCAAAAGAGGGATCACTACCACCTCTGTCTACCTTCTGGGCCCTCTTCAGTGACAGGGGTCTTTGGTAGCAACACAACTTAGCTGTGCATGATTTCCTTCCTGTCCATTATACAAAACAGCCTGTCTCGGGCAGTGATTCCAGGAGGGTCAATTTCACCGTGGAGAGACACTTCCCTTTGTTCCTTTATTTGTAAGCTGGCACAAAACTTAAAGAAAACTCCATTGCTTCTTCTGATTTCTGCTCTGCTGTCACAAAACTGTTTCCACAAGCAATTTCATGTCCAGAATCCCCATGGGCTCATTTTCTAGGTCCTGTTACATTTTTTTTTTTATTCAGAAGCAGAAGAAATAGTACTACATTCCCCCTCTCCCTCAGTGCACACTTAAACAAACCCCCACAGACTTGAGATTGGTTTGACATTTAGATTTCAGCATCCATGCTGATTCTAAATGCAGTGAAGAGCACCCTTCTCTCTTTCAGTAAATGAATTTTCAATTTTACCAATAAGAAAATCACAGTATTGGACTCGGAGAACCTGTCTCAACTTCGCATTTGTTGTATAATTAATATTAATTGAATATGCATTGATTTTGTTCTTTGGACTAATGGAGTAATTTTAAAAGAAAAGCCTGTTTCAGTAATTAAGCAGATTAAAATAGATAACATATATTTCTTACTTAATCAGTCCAATAATTGAGTTCCACTAGTTTAAATTCGCATCTACTTTTTATTTAATCAAAGCTAAACGCTCTGTATATTCTAAAGCTAAATAATACGTGGACAGTCGACTTAATTCACAGAACAGCATTCCAAAACCATGGCTAGCACATTTGTGCCACTCTTAAAATTTATCAGAACTTCATTTTTCTGTTCAGTGTTTCTATTTAATTAAAATAGAACTATATCAGCCCCCCTCCTCCAACACCTCCCAGGACTTCCCACCTCCACTCCCTCTCAAATGCCTCTTTTTTTTTAAATTATTATCCTCGCATGCATATGTAAGTTTATACATATATAAACGCAGCCTGCTGAATCAGTTTAGTATTGCTTACATATTTTTAGGGCTGACACTGTGGTGTTGGATAACCATTTAGGGAGCTTATCTCTGTAGAAGACTCATTTTCCCTCTTTCAACTGTCTGGTTTCCTATGGTTTTTCATCTAGGGATGGGCCTCTGTGAGATGTGCTCCACCCATGCACACTGGCCTGTGAATGAGCATTGTCACTGTGTGGGTCTTGTCCAGGCACCCACACTGCTGAGATTTCCTAGGCTCAGCTTCTCTGTCAGACATAAGAAGCTATCTCACAGCCAGCTTTCTGGGGTTCTGACTCCTACCATCTTCTGAATTCTGCCATCCCTTCTGAAATGTCTTCCTAGGCTTAGGTGCAGAAGGTGTGTTGGAGATTTATCATCATAAATGCTGAGCACCCCATAGTCAGTTGTCCTTTGTATTTTGACACAACTGTGGCTTCTGTCTGCTGCAAAAAGAAACTTCTTTGATGAAAAGTGAGAGCTGCTCTCCCTGGACTTCCATGCCAAGCAGGTAGTCTGGTGTTTTCTTTGAAATGTTCAACATGGTCTGCCATGCTTAACAAAGTGACCCTAGGCAAGTCATTGAGCCCTTTTCTGTGCCTCAGTATCCCTGTTTGTGAAACAGAATCACAATGGTACCTGACCCACTAGCTTTTGTGAAGATTTAACAAGGGAGCAGTCCTCAGAGTCAGTGTCAGGTAAGAATTCAGCTAGTATTTCATTCTCTCTTTTCTCATCTTTTCATTGTTGAATACCGTTGGAAATTCTGCAGAACATCATTGAAGTCAGGAGCCACAGAAGCCATGGGCCTCCATTTTTCTGGAGAAGTTTGCCTTGCTCGGAGGCATAGGTCCAGAGAGAAGTTGTCACCCATGTGTGACTTCTCTCCCAGAATTATCTCTTTGGGAGCAAGTTCCTGTATCCTGGATCAGCATGACTCTCATTTGACATGGCAACTGCCATGCACAGATCATTTCAATCTAACTGTGGAGTCTGATATTGCTCAGTTTTACATGGGTGGAATAACCCTGAAGTCCCATCCATCCCCTCACATATGGAAAAAGTGAACAGACTTCCAGACCTTGCACAGTACAACTCAGATCTCCATCTTGTTGTCAGATCTGCATACTGTACAGTGGCTCAGTGTGTTTTCTGATATTTAACTGGTAGAAATGAAATATAATTTAATTTTTCTTTTACTGTGAGAATTTTATTATAAAACCTAGCAAATTGTGCAGTTCTCACTGGGGAAGAAAACCTTTTTAGCATCTAAAATTCATGAGAGAAGACACTGTTTACTGTTGCTCTAGGCTGCAATAACCATGGCTCTCTAGAAGGAGAGCAGAAGAACCTGGTCCAGTGTTGCATACATGTTTTCTGTCCATACTTCATGTCCAAAAGGTTGTTAGATGATCTTTCCTTTAAACTTGAATGTAAAATGTTATGAAATGTTAAAAGTCAGTACTTTAAAAAGCGAGTAGGTGAAACTACCAGAAAATATTTCACACATGCACACACACATTACATACTGTGGGTGACTGAGGGAAGATACTTTCCAAGTGCACCATGAGAGTGTTTCAGGATGGGTTTGTTCAATTACCAGCACGAGGAAGGCCAAAGACTAGACAGAAGGTGAGTATTCTTCCTACCGACTACAGTCAGATAATACTTTCAGAAATGAAAACTCTATATTCTTAGTCTAGTGGCCAAGTGAATGGATGAGCTCTGATCCCATTCTACAGCTGAACTAACTGCACAGGGACCAGTGAGTCCCAATGGGACTCAGCCCTCAGCACAGTCCAAGGACCTTCATGCTCAGAGCAGCCCAGTGTGGTTTATGTCGGGGAACTCAGAAGTGTGGGCAGAAACAGGGCATGCTCCATCCTGTTCCTTTCAAACATTTTGATTAGAACAATAATGGGCGTCGTCGGTAGGCAGTGGTTCTCTGCTTCATTGATGTGGGTTTTTACCCTGACTCGGAGCAGAAGGCTGTCTTGGGCACTAGACCGACTAGGGCACTAGACTGATTGGGGCACTAGGCTGTCTGACCCATTCACATTTGACTTGTATGCCTTCAAGGTATCTTAAATTGTGGTTAGTAATACAGAACACAAAATGGGGGTATTAGGTTCACCTACAGATGCAGGTGTGTGTGTGTGTGTGTGTGTGTGTGTGTGTGTGTGTGTGTGTATTACAGAGAATAAGTCCACTCCAGAGGAGGAGCAGTATAAACTACAGTCTGAGTTTTACAATATTCCAGACAGAAGATTAAATAAAGGGTATTATCTTCTTCAGCCTTGTATCCTGTTGATGCCTGAACAGGTGGGACTAGGCTAGCTCACACTTAGTCTAACCAAATGCAAACCTTCTTACAACTGTGCATATCTAGATAATGCCCAGTCAGATACCTTGAACCTGCGAGGTTCAGCCATGTGGATACATAAAATTAACCATGATAACTAACCTATGTGAACAGAGATTCAGAGATCCCCAAACCAAACCCAGGACGCAGGGAGCCTCCGGAGTACAGGGAATGACAGATATGGTGACTCATGGGCACACAGAGCCTTGACAGAAGGGGCCAGCGAAGTGCTGCATTTGATTGGAGGGGAGAAGAAAATAACAGCTCTGCAGTTTACTGACGTTGGGTGAAAAGCTGAATCTGAGGTCTCGATATGCCCTTCACTCAGATATGAGGAGAATTCGGCATGTTAAGTCATTCAAAGGTAGAAGTCAGTCTATTGTCATTACCATGTACATTTCTCATGTTTGCCTATGAAAACTGATTGTAATGCAGCCATCTTCCTGTTCACAACATCAGGTATTACCTTAAAACCGGCCACTTAGAAGCCCATGACACTGCACTGTTTGTAAGGATTCAACCAGAGGAGAGGTGCCTGCCATTGTCAGCGTTTTCCTTGAGAACATGACAGCGATGTGTCCAGATCACCTTTGTCCATTTTTATTACTCAGCAGACAATTATAACTTTCACTTTTTTAAAATGGACCATGGAGCTTAACTGAGGTTGCTTGCATGTGCGTGGATGTGACGTTACTCACAGGAACACAGGCAACTTACCAGTAAGTACATCACTAAACAAAAGGCCTTCCCCTACCCAAGCACAATTAACTGCTTCAGATGGGGTGAGGCTTCATGAAACCCACAAACACCCATGAGAGAATGTTGACAGCAGGTGGCACCATCTTGTACAGGTCTTAAGCAAACCACCACAGTGACTGAGAGTTCATGAGTGGAACTACCATGTCCCATATTTTTTCACACTCTTTCTGGCTCCCACACCCTCTCGACCCCCAACCTCCACCCTTGGTAATAAGGAAGTCACGTGACTGATGTAATACATGTGCCCTGACTGTCAAATACTATAGTGCCTAATGCTTGACTTTTTCAGGATCTGACCAATTCAGGGTGTTCTGGCTCTCTCATTACCCACAACACCCTCTGAGGATATCAGAACACCTGTTCTCAATGCTGCAATTAGTCACTCCTAAACTTAGACTCTGCTTCTCATCTTGCCTGGCAATGGAATTTTACTTGCAAGTAAATGCCTTTCCACTTAATCCTAAGAAACAATGACTAAATAAAAATTAGAGAAATCTATGAGGGACGGGAGTACACAGAAAAGTGGTAACAAGAGGAAATCACCACATAGAAAACTGGGAACTATACTAAGATCACATAATTGAGGGACAAGGGTTTTCTGGAACACCCCACACCCTGTGTCTTAGCAGGCTTTGTGACTTAATCGCCAGCAGAGCATGGAGGAATTGACACTTGAGATCAACTGAGAACTATGTCTTAACAGACTGACACTCTCTTCTTCTTGGCTGTTGCAATTTTTGCTCTTTAAATATCATCGCCATGCTGTGAACAAGTCAGAGGAGAGGCCCACGGGCAGAGGTGATGAGCCCCAGGCCAGCTCCCTTCATAGCTGTTACTGGCTCCTTTGTCTGGGTTGGGGAAGCATCTTGGAACAGACCATCCAGCTTTGGCTGCGCTTGCCATAAGTAGACAATCCATACTGGCCCAAGCTGGGCTCACAGGAAACATAAATGGTTGCTGCGCTATGAGCCACAGAATTCTGGGGTGGTTTTTTATACCACAACAGATCAGGGACCAGGAGCAGTGGGGGAGGGCTCTTGCTTCAACTCCAACAAGAAGCCATGTGGAATCTTGTGATGCCATAGAGCTATTTCCACTTTCAACTAAACTACACAGCCGGCTTCAGATCCTTAGACCAACCAAGCAACGGCCACACATTTCCCTTGCTGGTAGAAACCTGCAGCCCAGCCACGCCCCTGCCCGAACCCCTTTCCTCTTCTTCATGGTATATGCGAAGTACAGGCAAACACGAGGAAATGAGGAACAGATTTCTCATCCAGGAAACCCAGAGCTTTACATAATAACAAACATCTAGCTTCCTGCTTCGTGTGCCCTGGGGGACCGGTGGAGATTGCACACGTGCTCATTCAAGTCAAACATTCTGGAACTCATTCTGCTGTCTATGTGTGACAGATTGGCATCTGGACACCTTCCTCTGGGAGCCGTCTCTCCCTACTTCCTGCAGGGGTCCACATGTGTGTGTAGCTGTACGCAGATGTGGGTGCTGGGCCTTCCAGGGAGGCCTCTCTGCCAGGCTGGATGTCACCTTAGCTGTCGCCAGGTGACTCTAAGGACTCTGTAGTGTTGAAGAAGCAGGTCGACTGCAGAGTAAGTCACAGGGCAGGGATGAGACGGTCAGGACAGATGAGCCCCTGGGGTTCATCTCAGTGAAAGCAAAAGAAGAGGCCAATCTGAGGATGATGCTACAGAGGAAGAAGTAACTTCTTCAATCCTTTGCGCCCAGGCCTAGAATAACCAATGTCATGGGTTTTCTTTAAAGTTACATCCATTTAAGATCAACCACCCCTACCCCAGTTACTACTTCTCTGGTCGCCAATCTAGAAAGATCTATTTGGAGACAAGTGCCACTGGAGGATTCCCCTCTGTGCCTTTTACAGGATGCATCACTATTGACCATTAAACACATCGCGTTCTGGGATTCTATCTAACTCGGGCAATTCAAGGATCTGATTTCAAAGAAAACTATTCTGTTAATTCTTCAAAATTAGAACCAATGATCATGTTCTTTTTCTTTCGGGAAGCCAGAATAGGTCACAACATTAGGATAGAATCTGACCTTCTGGTCTTGACAGAAGGATCAACAGTCCTGACCACCTAGTGGCCGTGCTCTCCCGTGTTGGTGTGAGAGAATAGCCTGCTGCTCCTAGACCAGGCTGTGAGCATCAGACCCCCCAAATGGAAAAGAGCAGAGTCCCACTGACTGGGATTCTCACCAACCAGCAGATGTGGAACATGGCTCCTGGATGTTTCTCCCCTTCCTGATAGACTCTGAATCTAGGGCAAGAATCTAACTGAACCAGACTAATCCTGTCACCTTCCCACTCAAGATGTGTCCCTTTGTCCCTGTGGCATCCCGTTAACTCCTGCCAGGATCGGCCCCTGGGCTACCTGAGGTCCTTCTCTGCAGGAAGAGAAGTCTCTTGTCTCTTTCCTTTGACTTTGGAAACTCACTCTGACTGCACAGATACTAGCACCTGGGCTTCCAAACGCCTAACTGTGGCAGCTTCATGTTTCAGCTCACAGAACCTGCCAGCACACATCTCAGTTGCCTCGCAAGCTACCTAGAACTTCCCAGTGAGATTGAGACCATTGGCATCTGTACCAGGAAGACTTGAGTGCATCTGTCTCTCAGGAGTTCTGATGGTTGGCAGAACCAGTATTCACAGTGTTCTCCAGACTGTATGTTCTATGTATTTTTTCCATAACAGCAGCTACACAGTGACAGGGGTTGGAAGTGCAATGTCCCCTCAAAGGCGCACATGCTTGAAAGCTTAGTTCTCAGCTGCTGCTGTTTAGGAAGGGAGGTTGTGGAAACTTTTGGGAGTGGGGCCTAGCTGGAAGAAGTAGATTACTGGGAGAACAGGCCTCAGATTTATAGTCTGTCCGCTCTTCTTGCCTGTTGTTGTAGAATATTTGTTTACACTGTGTGAAGATGTGTCACTGTGATTGGTTTAATAAAGAGCTGAGTGGCCAATAGCTAGGCAGGAGAGAAGAGGCCAAATTTCTGGGGAGAGAGAAGACTCTGGGAAGAAGAGGGGTGAGGAGATGCCCCAAGATGAGGAAGAAGTCAGATGTACAGTACAGAGGAGAGGTAACCGAGGCATGTGACAAAATGTAGATTAATAGAAGCAGGTTAATTTAAGTTATAAGAGCTAGTTGGGAAACAACCTAAGCTAAGGCCAAGCTCTCATAATTAACAAGTCTCTGTGTCATTATCTGCAGACTGGTGGTCCAAGAATATCCGATGAGAAAACTTGCCATAATCTGTCATCTGCTTCCTTATCTGTCCGGCTACTAGTAAGGTCCCATCACCATGCCCACACACCTTCCTACAGCCTTGCCTCCCCTGCCAGGATGGACCATACACCCTTCAACTATGGGCGAGGAGGATCTTTGCTCCTTTAAGTTGCCCTGACCAAGTGTTTTATCACAGCAACGAGAAAAGTAGCTAAGATGTTAGTCAATCCTATTATAAAGTCATCGAGAAGTCCCTTTCTCCTACTCTTTGTTCTTCAGGCCTGTGCTCTGAAGATTCACTGTGTACTCATACAGGGAGAGGGAGTGTTTGTTGTCTTTATATAGAAAATGTAGTCAGAACTCAGGAAGTGCCCAGCACACATGCATCCAGTATTAACATTAGAGAACTAACACCATGTGCAACAGATGGCAGACTTCTGTAGGTTAGATCAATTCATGAATTTAAAAGATAGCTAGATTAACCTTGCACAGGGTGGCTCACCTTCACTGTTGAGCACTATGTAGGAAGAGATAAGACCTGGTTTTCTAGATACTTGATGAAGAAGTTATCCAAAGCAAACATCTCCAGTTCATTTAAACTGGGGGTATTAATGTGAGTGAAGTTGAAGGCATTAGGGAAGACAGTCAGACTAAGTTTTAAAAACATTTAAAACAAAGCAAAGCAGTAACAACAAAATCTACAGATATAAGGAGGTCCAGAGAGAACTTGTTGAAATGTATAGATTAGAGTGATTTGCATAAGTATGGGCATTGTTTTCATGCAAATAAATGTCAACTGTCAATTTTTTAAATCTATAGAAGAGCTTTTAAAATTCCTCTCAAATGCTGTTTATTCTTTAAAAGAAGAACTTTACATTAATTTCTGCAAATAATGCAATAAAGTCTGTCTGAGTTGGAGTTTCTACTGCTATGATCAAACAATGACCAAAAGCAGCATGGGGAGGAAAGGGTTTCTTTTAGCTTTCACTTCTGCATCGCAGCCCATCATCAAGGGAGGTCAGAGCAGAAGCCTGGAGGTAGGAACAGAAGCAGAAGCTGTGAAGAGTGCTGCTTACTGGCTTTCTCTCTATGGCTTTCTAAGCCTGATTTCTTACACAACACAGGACCACTGCCCAGGAGTGGCACCAGCCAAAGTGGGCTGGGTCTTCTCACATCAACAATCAAGAAAACATCTGGTAGACCTGCCTTCAGGCAATCTGATGGAGGAATTTTCTAATTTATTTTTCCAGATAACTCTAGCATATGTCAAGTAATCAAAACAAAACAAAAACAACAACAACAACAATGAAAAACAACCAGGACAAATTCCAAGTCAGCAGAGTCTAACCCATGATGGTTAAATCCCACAATGAAGTCTGAGAAGTATCAAATTTGCAAAGTTGTCAGTTGCTACATGGTCTGATCTGGTACCCCAGTGAGCCAGATGTGAAGACACATCATCCAAGGAGGACTTGTTTTAGGGTCTGTCCATTGCCTTTGACTCTTAGAGTTCACAAACTTTTGAAATGTGCATTCTCATGAAGTAAACACCACTCTGCCATCCTACAAAGCAACAAACACTATTTCTTATGTATGAAAAGCTCACTTCCATCTTCTACTGCACAATCCACCTTAGTAAATTTCCAAACCAAGAGTGTGCCTTGGCAATGTCTTTATGTCCAACAGCAGCATTCCTCCAGATTGCATTCTAAGACTGTGGAGCAGGAGTTCGGGTCTGGAGAACTGTGAAGAGGTCAACGTTTGATTTCAGAGAGTTAAAATGATCCAAAGATTTTCAAATGAATTCTTGGGTCGGCTAATATTATTCTGGTCACTAAAAAAGCAAAAAGAAAACTCTTGGGTTTTTTCCTTTTGCTCTTAGTTTTAGAAAAAAAAAATCTATGGGTAGGGTTTAGGAAGTCTTACTATAACTATATTTGATACTTATATAGATCTATAGAGATAATGCAGGCATATGTATAACACAAATATGTAACATATATGACACACATACATGCATGTACACACACATGCAAAAAAAGAGGGTTAGAGAACATAAAGTCTAGTACCCAGATGTCCAGGTTTCATCTCCAGCCTTCTGCCTAACTGCAACTGTAGGTAGTTCTCCTCTTTCCTTTTTCCTCTCTGAATGTTGGAAATCCTTCAGCCATTCTTGAAAAGACTTCTGTCGTTGTTGCTTTGCAAAGATTTCTGACACTTCAGGATGATGGCATTTCTGCCATCAGGAAAGCCAGGCTTTGGCAGCAATCAAGCATCTCAGGGCTCAGGTGGCCTTGAGTGATCCTGAATACACCCAGCTTTATTGACATGCAGTTTACTGTATGTTCTCTCCATGTTGCGAAGAGTTAGTGAGCGTCCCTGGTGCAGAGGGCATGTTTGTGAGAGGTGCCGCTCTGTGTCTCTCTTATGATGTTCTCCAACACCAAGACTTCTCCTAGACATCATTTGGGTGAATATATCAATTATAAAGCCCAAACCATGCTGGTCAACTTGAAGCTACTTGATCAAATATTATTCTCACATAAATAAATTCACTAAATTCATAGCATATATACACTACTTCCATGTAGTTCTCTTCAAGACTTTCTGACAAGTGTTCCATTTTTTTCTCCTCATCTCACTGCTCTCCTTCCCTCTTTCTGTCCTCCAGGGAAAGCTTCCTGATCAGGTGAGCGACTAGCCACAAGCTAGCCCTTCTTGCCATCAGGGAGAAGAAAAGGCTGCAAGCTTAAGACTCTGAGTACTATGTCAGCATGGTGATGTGGTGAGCCCTGAGTGGTGCTCTGTTGTATGATATTTTGGTTTTTACTCTGACAAATAAAGCTTGCCTGGAGATCAGAGGTCAGAGTTAGCCACTAGTCAATCACAGAAGCCAGGCAGTGGTGGCTCACACTTTTAATCCTAGTGCTCGGTAGGTAGAGACAGGAATATAAGGTGGGTAGAGACAGGATCTCCCCCCTCTTCTGGTCAGAGCATCAGTAGAGGTAAGAAGTGACTATGGCTGCTTTTTGCTTCTCTGATCTTTCAGCTTTCACCCTCCATAGCTGACTCTGGGTCTTTATTGATAAGACTTATTAGGATCACACTTCACTGTTCTCTGAGTCTTTACGCAGAACCATCTCAAATGACCAGAAATAAGTCCTCTGTTGGCTGTCTAAAGGAACCAAAATAAGTGATGTAATGTAGCTGCCTCCTTCCAAAGGACTCTCTGAAAACTTTGTTGAAATGTTCCCTCTGCATAGTTTCTCTTATCTTAAGAGGGGTTTTACTCATGGATATTAAAAGTTTTTATCAGCTTTATTGAGTATCCTGCTCTTTCCCATATGACCTGGCTTCTTTGACAGTGGGCTGACGGCTTTTCCAATGGTTTTCCTTTTATTTACCATGAATGATCAGAAAACATGAAAAAGTTGAAAGGATGGACTGTTCCTCTTTGCTAGCTCTTCTTGAAGAGCACAGCACTGTGTGTATTGTCCTAGATGACATCTAACCTCATTATTTCCGTGTATTAAATAATAGCAGCAAGCCATATAATTGGCTCATGCTTACCATCCCATTATAAGAGAGGATGAAGAAAGAGGATTTGAGTTCAGTTTATAGCATGTAATGAGCTCCAGAACAGCCTGTGTGAGACCCTTTCTCAAACAGGACAAACCAAGTTAAACAAAAGAAATAATAATTAATAACATTTGTAGATAGTCTAGAAAGATGTACCATCTCATCTGCTTAGCTGGTGTGTAGTGGATTGCTCTTCTGTCTATGACCTTGAAGCACCACCCCTAGAGATGCGGCAGGTAGCTGCTCTTCCTGCCTATGACCTTGAAGTACATGCCCCTGGGGCGTGGCCTCTCGGCTACCCTTAAGACCGAGACACATGTAGGCACTCTCCTCTTCCCTCTCTCATGGACTTGGATGCGGAACTGATTCAGATGGCCAGAATCGTGTGAGACTTTGCCCCAGCATTCCAGAATCTGTGACAGTTCTGTTCTGTACAGTGAGTTTTTCTCCTCTAATAAATTCCTTTGCCCTTTAAGCAGACTCCATGGATTTCTCGCATTACGGGTGCTTAAGTAGCTCTGGCAGGAAGACTGAGGGTTTGCATGACCAACCTTTAGCTTCCACCCAAGGAGCTTTATTTATCAGATTCACATTTAAGATACTTAAATGTGCATTCCAAATTCCATGGAGACATTAAATCTTGTCCCCTATTTTTCTGCAAGAGGTCAACAGCAGAGTTCCAGGGTGCCCCATGACAGAATTGATGGTTACTCTCTGCAGCTAGTGGAACCACCTACCCATTCAGGTCAGCACCAAGCTAAGCTCTAACTTCAATTCAACCTTCATGATGCACTGAACTCATGGATTAAAAGAGGGAGCTTCCTATGACGTCAGTGTCTTCCCTGAGTGCTTCCATCCATTCAAGTCCATTCCACACCCTAACTTGGGCTTCCACCCTTCCCAAGTTGGTTTTCCTTCAGCTGAACCCTATCTATGTCTATGAAGAGGCTAGACATAATACAGTTTCTCTTGTACCTGTGTTCTTGTTATCATAGAATTATTTTAAGAAAACAGAGCCTGCTTTTCTACAGTACAGATGCTTTGTTGCTATATTTAATTTGTTGTAATGACCACAGTAGAGGCACATTCCATACCATGTTAAAGTCAGAGCAAAGAAAACATTGTTACAAATGGTTTTGTGCTCAGTATATGCACAAGACACCACTGTGCTCTGCGTGACAGGCTGACCGTCAGTACCTGGTGAATACTGATTATTTTAACGACAGCTCTAATGTAGAAGCATTTGTAGACACCTTCAAATATAGAGTGATGCTGTGAGGGGAATGCTAGTTTTACATAATGTAAATATAAGCACAAATCAGTGCCTTAGAGCTGGGGTTTAAACCAAGCTCTGCCAACGTGTGCATCCCTGGCCTCTATACACCTGGCTCTCTGTCTTGCATGTAGGCAAGGAGGATTGTGTTAAACATTCATTCTCAGATCCGGTAAACCCAAACTCAAGGGTCTGCACACGGGCTGAGTCCCGGGCACCATTCTCAAATCATACTTACAGTGGCAAGGCTGCATGCTCATTGTTAAATCAAGCATCCCAGAAATGTCTTTCTTAATGCTTTCTTTTTCCAATAGTATTTTCAGATCCTCTAGGATAACATCTAGAAATCTGGGAAGCAGGTTGTATACCTTTTTGCTTCATGAGGCAACTGAGGGGGCTTCAGTGAAAATCAGTTCTCTGAATTTCAACACACACAAAATCACTAGCAAATCAAAACCTAGCTTCTAATGTCGCAGGGTCCAAGCTTTGTGCTTCCAATTGCTGTTTGTCTACCTGATATTTGTATGAGTTTATATGACTTCCAGGTTCAATGAGACTCTGTCACAAAAAATAATGTGGAGAAGCATGGAAGAATACATTCAACATCAACCTTTGGCCTACACAGAGAAACACACACCAACACATACAAGAATACACTCTGTCACTGTGCTAATGTGATTTTGTCTCCTGGAAGTACTTTGTGTCTGTTTCTGGGTGGGTGATCACTTTGCAGTTGTTGGTTTTAGGTTTTATATATTGCAGAGAGTCTGACACTACGCTACACTTGTAGCAGAAAAAAACATTCTTGTTCACTTTAATTTTTCATTTATTTTATTTTGTGGGAGAGGCACCTCTGTGCCTCAGCAAGTATGCGGAAGTAAGACAACAACTTTCAGGAGTTGGTTCTTTCCTTCCACATGTGGGTTCTGAGTATCAACTCTTATCTTCAAGTTTGGTGGCAGAGGTTTGGATACCCACTGAGTCAGGCTCAATTTCCATACTTTTAAGAATTTTCACAGCTTAGACTCTCTAGCCATGAGTATTTTTGAAGCAACACACTTCTAGCTAACTCTCAGGTTGGAAGATGAGGAAGGTACTGACCAAGAAGTTTAAAGGGACCATGAAGAATCTTGGCAGCTTTCATATTCTCCCCCTACCCTTCTGTCTTGCTGTGTAACCCTGGCTAACTAGGAACTTGTGATCCTATTGCCTCTGGCTCTCGAGTGCTGGAATTCCAGATGTGCATCACCATGCTTTGCAACTTTTAGATTTGTAAGTTTTATTTCTTATTCTAGCCAATAACAAAAGCAATTTTAAAGATATTAAGGAGACAACACACACACACAAATGCGCACAGGCACACATACATGCACACACACACACACACACACACACACACCACACACACACCACACACAAGCACCAGCAATCTGATGGAAAGGCATGGAATTTTGCAGAGGTCTCTTAGAGCAAATGGCCTCCAAACAGGAAATCTGATGCCATCAAACACTAAAAGATGTATAAAAAGGGGATTTTTATGGTAGTTCTTAGCAGCTCAAGTCCTGATTCTGAAAATTTACTTGTAGATAATGGTCCATTATCATAGTTGGATTCTGAGTGAAGAGGAATCAGAGCTGTGTGGAACTGTTTATTAAAGAGAAGTCTTTTGTATCCAGATAATGAGACAGAGTTGTGGACAAGCTGGGCCTTAATGAATGCTTGCTCTTTTAAAGCCTTCAACTTGTAATGGAAAAGAGGAGAAGAAGACTTAGTTTTTAATTTCCCAAAATATCAGGAATAAAAATCTATTTCTGATCAATAACTAAGCTGTTCATTGCAGAGTGTTGCACTGGTTTCTTTAAGGTTTGAACAAATATTTGCACTGTACAGGATAGTACTTGTTTGTTTGAAAAGAGTTCCCAATACATACTTTTCAATTAAAAAATAAAACAAGCAAAAGATTGTAAACAAGTGTGATTACTGCTTCGACTCATGCCGTTTGGTATTTACAGCCTTAATAAGCATGTGTACTAACAAGACTCCTTCCGGGTGAGGGTGAAGTGGGTGCCATGAGCTGTATCAGATACTTGAAGAAATACAAGATATTCGATACTCAAAGCAAGGCCTGCTTTGCCCAATACTGACAAAATGAGTGAAAGTCCACATCATAGAACAACTGCAACCCAGACCCAGAAAGACAAACAGACTATGTATTCTAGTGTCTACTTATAAGTAGATACTAGCTGTAAAGTAAAGGATAGCCATGCTACAATCCATAGACACAGAGAAACTAAGTAACTATGAGGGCTCAAGCATTAATTTCTCTGGGAAGGGGAAATAGAATAGTAAAGTGGGGGGGGGGTAGGGATGGGAACAGGAGAGATCAGGTTGAGGGAGGATATAGGAAGAGAGTACTGAGAGAGATAATTGGAATAGGGATTGGAATCCAGGGCACAGTAGAAACCTAGTGCAATGGAAACTTCCAGGAATCTATAACGATGACCCTAGCTAAGACTCCTTATCCCCTAGTAATGGGGGATAAGGAGCTTGAACCAGCCATCTCCCGTAACCAGAAAAAATTTGCAGTGGAGGGATTGAGACACACCACAAACCTTCGACCTACAAGTTGCTCCCCCTGCAAGATGTGCTGGGGTAAAGGTGGCACAGAGATTGTGAGAGGAGCCAACCAATGACTGGACCAGTCTGAGATCCATGCCATGAGTGTGAGCCCACCCCTGACACTGCCTGGAGGGCCAGGACCCAAAGGCTGGATGGCCCAGACACCTAGGATAGATCCAAACAGGATTGGGGGTGGGGGAAAGTCAATGTAATGTTGGCCAATAATATTCCACTTTTCTCATAGATTGGTGCCTAGCCCAACTGTCATCAGAGAGGCTTTATCCAGCAACTGATGGAAACAGATGCAGAGACCCAAAGCCAAACATTAGACAGAGCTCAGAGAATCCTGCAGAAGGGGAGGAAGAAGGGTTGTAGGAGCCAGACAGGTCAAGGACATCTGTAAATAAAACCCACAGAATCAACTAACCTGGGCTCACAGAGACTGAACTGACAACCAGGGAGTCTGCCTAGGACAACTTAAGCCCTCTGCATATATGCTACAGTGGTGTAGCTTGGTCTTCTTGTGGAACTCCTAACAGTGGGAACAGGTGCTGACTCTGACTCTTTTACCTGCTTTTGGGACCCTGTTCCTCATACTGGGCTGCCTTCCCCAGCCTTAATATGAGGAGAGATGGATGCCTAGTCTAACTGCAACTTGATATGCCATGTTTGGTTGACATCCATGGGAGGCCTGCCCTTTTCTGGAAAGAAATGAAAGAGGAGTGGATGGGGGCAGGGAGCTGAGGGGAGGTAGGGAGGAACTGACAGGAAAGGAAGGAAGGGAAACAGCAGTCAGACTGTAAAAAGAAAGAAAGAAAGAGAGAGAGAGAAGAGAGAGAAGAGAGAGAGAGAGAGAGAGAGAAAGAGAGAGAGAAAGTGAGAAAGAGAGAAGAAAGAAAGAGAGAGAGAAAGTGAGAAAGAGAGAAAGAAAGAGAAAACCTGTCACACCTGCACACGTGCAATGCTCTCAAATGTATATGCTCCATGCCTCCATGTCAACACAGACATCAAGACCGGACTCATTTCGATAGCTTTTGAGAACTGGACACTGAAATTTTTGAATCATGGCTAAAACATGATTTTCATCTTGTTTCAATAAAGTCAGGTAAGAACTTTGTTTTAAACTTACAATTCTTTTCCTTCTGGATATCAGATTTTGGATTTTTTTTTTTTTTGATACACACCTTTTTGGAAAAAGGGTGTGGTTGTTGTCTTTTTTAAAGTGGGGGGGGGCATGTGGGCATGGGTGACACAAAGCAGATATGGAGGTCAGAAGACATCTTGCAAGAGTTGTCTCTCTCCTGCTAGCATATGGAACTCAGGGATCAAACCTACATCATCAAGCTAGGCAGGACAGACTCTTACCACTGAGCCATCTTACCAGCCTATGCTTTTGTATTTTCAGTGGCATACTTTGAAAAGCAGAAAATTTTAACTGAGAAAGGTGAGTATATTTCTTCATGCTTTGTGCCCTTTTGTCTTATCTGAGAGAGATTTGCGTTCTTCAGAATTACAGTCTTTCTCTGTACAGTGTTTTCTACAAGAAATTTTAATTTCTATGTTTGGGTATATGTGAACGCAAGCCTTTTAAGTCAGTTGAATTTGTCTGCTGACTTTCTCAGCTCCTCAGGATAGCTGGGTACTCTATGCTCTGAGCATTTACAAGTTGTAAGTATAGTTTACCAACTGCCTCAAAAAACTTTGCTTAAGTTTTGATTAGGAACATATTTAGACCGCAGCCCTACGTATCCAGAGTGGGCAATAGACAACATTTCATGCTTCACTGTATAAACATGACCTGTCTCTTCTTTTGTAGGCTTTTCCATCTTCTCTTGGCAATATTCACCATCATCTTTGAGGTTTTGTTTTTGTTTTCTGAGGCAGGGTCTAGTTACATGTGTCTGCCTGGAACTGACCTGAATCCCTCAATCTTTTGACCTCTGCCTGCCCAGTTCTGGGATTTCCTGCGAGGCAGCACCTTGCCAGCTAATAATCATTGCTATAGTTTTGTGTATTCCTCACAAAACATGTTCCTGGGTATTACTGCGTCGTCTGTGATTATATGCTGTGATTGTTTCTTCACGATTTGAGTTTTATGTGAAATGTTATCTTACAGTCTTGTGAAATCCATTTAACTTCCTCAATATGAGACTTATATTCCTTAGAGTGCTGCTCATAGACAGCTTGACCATCTGTGAAAAGAAACACTAGCTACTTCTTCCTTTCCCTTAGTTATGTGCATCCTCTTTCCCTGCTAGCGCCCTAACTATAACCTCTGCTGCACCCTTCCACATCTCAGCTGGGAGACCTAGCACCTCACTTCATTGGTTGTTGCTGTTTTTGTTTGCTTTTTCTTGTATGTCTGTGTGATAAATATGGTGACCAAAAGCAACTTGGAAGAGGAAAGGGTTTATTTCAGGGTATGGTCCCTCATGAAGGGAAGTCAGGGCAGGTACTAATGTAGTGGGAGAATTGTTTCTACAGCCACCCCGCTGTGCCAATAAAGCCACCTTGAATCAAAGGGCAGAGTCAGTGACTAGTTGATCAGGATTAGCCATTGAGTTCACTAAGGACTGAGGAGGTCTGCTAGAGAGGATAGGAAAAGAGAAGAGAGGATTTCTGAGGGATTTCTGAGTGCTGGTGGTTAGGGAAAAACATGGAGAGAGGATCAGCTAATTGACTCTCCACTGTCCTTGGATTTGTTGGGTCTTTATCTCAATTTCTGACTCCCGAGTTTTTATTATACTGGAACAACTTAGCTATTCACTACAAACTGAAGCAGGAGCTGTGGAGGGGCTGCTTACTGTCTCTCTCTGCATGGCTTGCTCAGCCTGCTTTCTTAAACAGTCCAAGACCACCTACCCAGAATGAGCTGTCCCCTCCCACATCAATCAGTAACCCAGAAAATGACCCCACAGTCCTGACTGCAGGCCAATCTGAAGGAAGCATCTTTTTTTCTTTAATTAAGATTTCCTGGCCGGGCGGTGGTGGCGCACGCCTTTAACCCCAGCACTCGGGAGGCAGAGCCAGGTGGATCTCTATGAGTTCGAGGCTAGCCTGGGCTACCAAGTGAGTCCCATGAAAGGCGCAAAGGCTACACAGAGAAACCCTGTCTTGGGAAAAAAAAATATTTCCTCTTCCTGGATGAATATAGCTTGTGTTAAGTTGACAAAAACTGGCCAGCACAATTACTGAAAGTGAATCGGAAGCTACTTTACCCTCCCCTCTGCACCGAAGCAGGTTTTTTTTCTTATTGCTTTGATGAGAGTTTTTTTTTTTTTTCAAATTTTATCAGGAGTGGCTAAGCCCTAGATATTAGTGAGTTTGCAAACATATGGAGAACCTTCACAATTCAATGTGGGCAGTAATAAATAGGAAATAATATTTAAAAAAAATAAGCATCAATCCCTCTAACTAAATAATATGTGCATATCTAGATTTATTTGAATTTACAAAACAGTGATAAGTGACTTTACTCTGGAGCTCTGCCATACAATGAAAGAAGTGACCAATACACCTGTGTGTGTGTTCCTTGATCACGACTGGGAAAAAATAAGAGGCCTCAAACCTGGATGCAAGTCCCTCATCTCATGAGGGAGTCCCTCTTGGCACCTGGTAAGGGAACCAGCATGGCTAGGGGATGCTGAGTCAGGGTTGTGGCTGTTGCAGTGACTCCCACGGGGTCGTATCCCTCTCTGATGACCCACAACTCCTACCCTGCAAGCCCAGTCATGAAGCAAGCTTGGCTGGGATTCCCCCATGGGTGGCACACAGATCACTGCCTGCCCAGCAGCTCCAGGGAGGGCAGAGACAGCGCCCGTGTCTTCAGGAGATGGCCTCCTGTGGAACGGTGCCATCCGAGGACAGGCCTCTGTTCCTCCCTAGCTACTTCCGTCCTTGGGCTTCAAACAAGAACAACTATTGTGCATGTGCCAATGTGAGTGCAGCCCACCTCATGTCCTCATTGTATGTGGTGTCCCTCTGCTTCAGCCAACTGGGACAGGAGGTTAAGACAGGACGGCCACCGCTGGATGGCTACACAAGGGTGAGAAAACTACCTGTGTCAGTCACCATGACTAGCACACGGGACTACACTTCTAGGAACTTGAGAGGAGGCCGGCAGGGAGAAAAGGGATGAGTATGTATTGGATCTTTGTGGGCATGTGGGCTGGCTAGATTTATGTCAGCTTGACACAAGCTATAATCATCTGAGAGGAAGGAATCTCAGTTGAGAAAATGCCTCCATAAGATTGGACTGTGGGCCAGCTTGTAAGACATTTTCTTAATTAGTGATTGATGGGAAAGTGCACAGCCCACTGTGTACCATCTTTGGGCTGGTGGTCCTGGGTTCTATAAGAAAGCAGGCTGAGCAAGCCATGGCGAGCAAGCCAGTAAGCAGCACCTCGCCATGGCCTCTGCATCAGCTCCTGCCTCCAGGTTCCTGCCCTGTTTGAGTTTCTATCCTGACTTCCTCAGATGATGAATGGTAGGTGATATGGAAGTGTGAGCCAAGTAAACCCTTCCCTCCTCAACTTGGGTTTTGGTTATGGAGTAGAAGCAATAGAAACCCTGACTAAGACAGTATGAAACTTTCTGTGGCCACAAAGCCCTGTCCAATGGCTGACAGCGTCTAAACTCTGCTGCATGTGATAAGGAGGTCCACCCGGAAACTCAGAAAAGTCTACACGGAGATAGTTGAGGGTAGAGCTGCAGTGCAAGTTTAGAGTATTTCTGGCTGTGCATGGAAGATCAAGGCTACAAGGCCACCCAAGGATGCCATAGTATGCCCCAGCCCCCAACCCAGGGATGCAGGACCTTCCCTGAGTGTGGCCTGCTGAAATGTCTGCAGCAGAATTAAACTCTGGAGATCTGTATCATGGTTTGCTGTGGTGGTGTAGCCCCACAGCCTCCTGCTCAGAGCACAGGCATGGAGCACTCTGCAGCCAAGACCTAGCTATTCTCAGTGAAGCTGGTGTGTGCATTTGCAGTTTTGTGATTGCAAGACTGAAATAAATGAATGAATGAATGAATGAATGAATGAATAAACAAATAAACAAACAAACAAAACCAACTCTGACCCAAATCAAAGAACTTCAGTGTGGGTGAAAAGCCTTGCCTCTAGATGTGGTGAGCTGGTTGGGCTTTCCGGGAATGACCTAACACTGACCCTCAGTACTAAGAATCGCTGGTTCTCTCTACAACAGCTGTTCTGGGCTGGGCATAAGAATGTGAGCAGAGTGTGTGCAGGACAGCAAGGAAGGGTGTCTTTGGGTCATACTTAGCAGATCAACAAGCT
The DNA here is from genome assembly GCF_004664715.2 of Peromyscus leucopus. Taxonomy (NCBI): domain Eukaryota; kingdom Metazoa; phylum Chordata; class Mammalia; order Rodentia; family Cricetidae; genus Peromyscus; species Peromyscus leucopus. Next base: position 54,037,218 of record NC_051081.1, on the reverse strand, counting down.
GCTTTCATGACTGAATATAACCCCTACCATGATGCATGAGGGTACACCTTTCTCTTAACATCCATTGCTTTAACACAGTCATAAAATGGAAATTATCTGAAAACCTGAATGCTACAGGTTAAAGATCTTTAGAGGTAGGGGGCCAAACTCTTTATGGATAAAGTGTTTTTGAGATCCCTGGATGAGACCAGAAACCTGACAAAGGTAATTTCCTAACTCAGCCTCAGCTGCTGTGGGCAAAGTTATTGTGTTTTGTTGGGCCATATCACATGAAGGCTGATGACCTGAAGTCATCTGTGTTAGTGAATGGGTGAGTGGGGAAGCAATTGGCCCCCCATTGGCACTATGGGTCTTCAAGGAGGGCAGCTTCCAGAGACATAGTCCATTTTTCCCTGAGACCTGGATATCCTTAAAGCCACTCTACCCCTCAAAGTCTCTGTCCTTGTATCATAGCTGCCTGATCTCCAGGATTCCTGATTCAGGAAGGAGCAAGGAGGGGATGTGGGAGGGAAAAAAAGCAGAGGAATGAGGACACAGCAGCCCCTCAGCTTCACATTTCCTTCTTGTCCAAAGCCTACAGACCTCTCAACGTTTTCCTATTCCTGGCTGAGGCAGCACTCAGGGTGCCACACCCGGGATTTTCCAGGGATCATGAGCAATTAAAGAGCACACATTTCTTTCCACTTTCAGCAGCAGGTCCCCAGGAAATCCCCGGAAGGCCAGAAAGACACCTCCACAAGAATGCAGCGACATCCTTCCTAGAAGGAAGCATTAGACCCCATGTGGCAGCTGTGCCCTGGGCCCACCCTTGTCCATTCACTTCATCACGTGGTGGCCTTGGAACCTGTGGATGTCACTGTGTATGGACACAGATGCCTGTGGTCATAGCCAGCAGAGTCTTCGGAAGAGTGGTTCATAGTATTTATAGCTGTTTGTCAGCCACCCTTTCCCCCCTTTGTCCAACAAAGATCTGTCAGAACGTGAATTCTTTTTTTTTTTTTTTTTTTTTTTTTTTTTTTTTTTTTTTTTTCGAGACGGTTTCTTGCGTAGCTTTGCGCCTTTCTGGAGCTCATTGTAGCCAGCTAGCCTCGAACTCACAGAGATCGCTGCTCTGCTCCGAGTGCTGGGATTAAAGGCGTGCGCCACCACCGCCCGGCCCCAGACGTGAATTCTTACCTGCCCCTCAAACACAAACAGAGAACACAACTGTCCTACACAGCTTTACCCTGCTCACTGCAGGTTCACCTGTTTCTACTGTCTTTCCCATCCCTGGGAAGGAAGAAAAACAAACAAACAAAAACAAACAAACAAAAAACAAAAACTGGAGGTGCCCCAGTGTCCTGCCCAATGGCTGTACACTCTACAGTGTAGTGAGGCCAGGCCAGGCGGTCTGGGGACCCTTGAGGGGGACTTCCTTGCTCCACTCCTGTATTAGCTACCATTCTGATGCTGTCACCAAGTCCCTGGAATGAAGCAAGCTAAGGAAGGATTATGGCTCTCAGATGGAGGGCACAATCCATCTGGGCAAGCAAGGCATGGCGGCAGGAGTGTGGGGCAACTGGTCACATGAAAGCCACAGTTAGGAAGTGGAAAGGGAGAAACAAGATGTTCAGCTCACTTTCTCCTTTGTATTCAGTCTGGGATCTTAGTCCAAGGAATGGTGTCCCCTGTATTGGAGGTGGGTCTTCCTACCTCCATCAAACCAATCCAGAAAACAGGCCCAGAGGTCTGTCTCTTTGTGTTTCTAGATCCAGACAGCTGACAATCACCATTAACGATCCAAGTTTCTCATCCCTATATCCAGGAGATGGCTGCCCCCAGGCAGCCCCTCTGTACAGGGCAGTAAAGGGAGCTCAGTCAAGACGTCTTTCTCACAGAAGAGCAAAGCGGACTCCCCAGGTTCAAAGATGGCTGGCGCTGATGGGACTTCCATGAGTCATGCAGAGAATTAGGTACACTCAGCCATGCATTTCAGAAGAGGTGGGTCCAAGAATCAAAGTCTTCACTGGATGTACTACCACAGTGGGTCATCACTATGTTTTGCAAGCTCTGGATGATAGCTCTGGGAGCTGAACCTGGTGCCCAGCCTCGAGAACTTGGGGATGACCATTCTGCGCTTAGTCTCCGCTTTCAAGAGAAGTTGAAAAAAATTCTAAATGATTTCTTCAGCAAGTCAATAGACAGAGGACTCAGGTCGATGTACAGTTGTTATGAAAGGTGGATGGAAACACTGATCTTCGTAGAAGAGAGGGTTTAACCGTGATATCTGTTGTCTGAACCAAGACGATCTTGTTTGGAGCCCATGATGAGTTAAGTTTTAACACTTTCATCTGATCCAAACAAGGTGTCTTTAGCGGGTGACAAACTTGTCATTCTTCTGCGTGAAGGTCTAAGAAAAGAAGAGGGAGTGTGGGGGGTGATTCTCAAAAGTGGTGTTGTTATAAAGAAAAGCTCTAAGAATTGTGTGTTTTTTAGGCAGATCTCAGAGTTCCGCTTTCAGCACTGTGAGAAGCAGGCAACTCCCACCACCACCACCACCTCATTCTGCAGGAATCCCCATCATGTGGTCATAGACAGCTGTTCCAGGGCATCAACACAGGGAGCTGAAGAAGAGGAGCGAAGGGGAAAAAATGTCTCCGTGAAACTGGATGCTGATTCACAAGACGACAGGACTATGGATCTGGGGTACCTAGGCTTATGGACAGTCGTGATAAAAACGACTCCGGCTTGAGGACAGAGTCCAATTCCATGCGTCAGTCGTGGCGGCACAAGGGGAGGGTGGCCGGTTCATTCTCGGTGTGTCTCTGCCTGAGTGAGGGTGAGGGGTCTACACCAGCAGTGGGCCTCAGCTCCACCGCAGCGCAGCTCTCAGGGCAGGCACGGCTGTAGGTTGTCGTAGGCACCGACACCGGCTCTGCCTTCTTTGCTGCCTCCCACACAGCAGACGGATCGACTACAGAACACACAGGGTGCCTGCCAGGAGAAGGCTCGGCCTTTGGATTCCAGCTACTTCCATGCTGGATCTGCCCACACAGGCCGTCTTGGCAGGGTACAGGGTGTCACATCTGCAGCTGCCACCACAGCCCTGTGCCCTGCTGAAGTCTCTTGAGAGTGCCCGACAGCCAGCATGTGCCCCCAGGACAGAGGACCCTGCCGCCCAATGCCTGCCTTCCTGCTCTTTGACACACACTGTTTAAAGAGTCTGCCTCGGAACTGGGCTGTGAAGTATTGAGGAAAGAAAAGGTGAGGTTACGAAGAACATGAAGGTTATCAAGGAACCCCTGAAGTGGGAGATGGCCTAGGCCGGGGGAAGGAAGATGATGGGACCATGCTGTGAATACTTCCTGTGAGTATCGACAGTTGCTGACTGAGGGCAGATCTCAGTCACGATGAAACCCTCTGGCTTTCTGAAATCGGGGCACAAGAGTGCTCTGCACAGCAGGCTGAGGATGAAGATGAATTAGGCCCCTCCCCTTTTCTCCACTGTCAGCAAATGGTGACTCTTTGTCCTGGGACAGCCAGGGAGGCAAGGGGTGAGCAGGCATCAATAGCCCACTTATTTCTAATCTTATGTGTATTTATGTATTTTGTGTGGGTATGTGCACATGAGTGCAGGTATCTGTGAGGGCAGAGGTGCCAGATCCCTTGGAAATGGAATTAGAGCTAGCTGTGAGACACCAGACGTGGGTGCGGTGTACTGAATTTGAACTGGCTGCCCAAGCAGTGCATGCTCATAAGTACTAAGCCATCTCTCCAGTCCTAAGAGTCCCATTTTATGGCAAGTAAATATTTATCACCCACTGTAGTATATCATTATATCATTCAACGCTTACAAAGAGCACTTCGGAGCCTGTCTAGGGATTCCAGAGTGTTGCCTAAGCCTATCAGTGCATGGACTCATAATAGTCCTGTTCTACTTGTGGTAAATCAGAAACACAGGTTTTCCCAAGGTCAGAAAGGTGGTAAGGGGACATTCAAAGATGACTTGGGGCCACCAGACTCAATGTGTTTAGAGCCCAGATTCTCCCTCAACACACCACAGCCACCCAAGCATCTGCAATTACAGAATCCAGGAAGCAAGCCAATGAAAAGGAATAAAAGAGATGACGTCTACCCACAGGACCACGGCACTCATTCCAGATAATGGAGGGTTTCCTCCCGTGTACCAGACTAAAGTTATCAGATGAAGAATGACCCGAAGCCAGCCGGGTGGGCTAGCATGTGCTTGCAGCTTAGGAAACAATGGAGACAGTATACTTGCAGAATCCAGCAGGCAAAGGTGTGTCCCCTGCACCACACCTGTAGACGCTGCAATGTCACCTCCATCACCGCATGGTGTGAAAACCCACGGGTATCTTTACAGTGTATGTCTTCTGATCACACTACAAGTGTCTGGCTGCCTCTCATCTTAGGACGAAACTAAAGACCTGGTCCTGAGCATCACTCAATAAATAGGAGCTGATCAACCGAGAATTGCTTCATTTCTCTTTTTCTGAAGGCTTCGGATGTGGATGGGTTGGTTTTTTTCCTGGTGTAGTAATATCATCATTGAAAAAAACAGTCAACACACAGGGTGGGTGTGTCATACAGATGTGTTGTTCTCTTGTTTGGAAATGCAAACAGCTCCACTCAAGAAAAAGCACTCGAGTTAGCTTTCCTTACTCACTACAAGTACCATGTGACAGAAATAAACAAAACTCAGTGCTTTCCTTCTAAGGAATTTATAGTTGAAAGAAGAAACACAAATTTGAATGAAGAGAGGAACACAGGCAAAACTACTAGAGAAGATATCTGAAGGGGTGAAGGTGTCTGGAATGTAGCCAGCCTTGGGGCTCTGCATGCACAGGGAGATCTGTCATGGTACAGAAGGACAGAGTGTTGTTGACACCCGGTGTCCATGCTGGCTTGGAGGGTGCTAGCACCCCATTCTGCAGAATTTCCTAAAGGAGCTTCATCTGAGCCAGAGTTTACCAGTTAGGCTTCCTGGGAATAGGGTGAGCTCTCAGAGAGAGAAGCCCCTCCCCACTGGTGCACAGGACTTGGTAGCTCAAGGACCCAGAGAATCCTGCTGTGTGTGGCTGACAGTCAACATAATTTCCCTCATAGATATACAGTTCTTTATACCATATTAGTATAACCACTCAGAGTCATTTTAGAAAATGCTGGAGATGAAGGGACAGTGATGGAATGAGCCCAAGGAGGACCATGAGGTGGAATGCAGCCAATCCACCTCATGGTCTCTTTCTGTTGCTGATTTCCCTGAAAGCTTCAGCCTAACATAAGGACCAAGCTTCTGGGCATGGGAAGCAGAAATCTTCCTGACCGTGGCTATATCTCTCTGTTCCTCCACTGCTCCCCCTAAATTTTCTGTAATAGCCATGGAGCCTTTCTTAATAACCTTTCAGCTTCTCCTACAAAACAACTTCATCCACGCCACTGCAAGGTAAGTGCCAGAGTCCTGCATGCCACCCATGAACATCTGTCTGGTCATCTAACCTATAGCATCCGTTTTTCTTCATTTCTTATGGGTGCCACACAACGCACTGTAAGCTAAATGACTCAACCCAACAGAAACTGATCGCCTCTCAGTTCTCAGTGCTAGAGGCCCAGCTGTGTCAGGCAGACTGTGTGCCCTTTCCAGCCTCCGGTGGCTCTGTATCCCAAAGATTGTTCACACACATCTCACTCTGTCTCTTGACTGTCTTCCCATGGTGTTTCTCATATCATTTCCCCTCAATATCATCTGTCTCTATATTCATATGTCCCCTTCTTATAAGGACAGTAGTCATATGGGGCAGAGCCCACCCTACTGTGGACTTCATACTTCCTAAGGATGCTGTGTCTATCTAACTTTACATCACACTTCTAATGGACTTTGGACAAAGCTTAGTTAAATGCTTAACACCATTCTTCACACCTTTCACATATTTGATTTTCTTTAAATTATCCTAAAACTCTGTGAGTTTGATATCATTGTGTCCCCTTTACACAGGATAAGAGCAAGCTGTAAGGAGGCTTGATGGTGCCAGGCTTGCTGGTATGCGCTGTTAATCTTAGCAGATGGACCCCTGTGAGCTCAAGACTAGCCTAATCTACACAGAGAATTCCAGGACAGCTGGAGCTACACAGAGAGACTGGATCTTGAAAACAAACAAGAAGACTTGGTGCTGTCAAGCCCAACTCTTAGAGAATGCTAAAAGATGCCATTAATCTGAATCTCAATGACTCTATTTTGTCGACTATTCTATAGCCTGGTAAACGTCTATCATTCTTCAAGACACAATCCAAATGTCATGTCTTTCATAAACTGTGCCCAGGAAGCTGAGGAATAACTGACAGGCACGTTAGCATCGCTTTATTTCTGCTCTTCTCAAGCCTTTCCCATGGGAATTGCCAGTGACACGTCCATATGTTCCCAGGCTCCAGGCCTCCTCACCTGTGTGTCTCTGCCTACAGGAACCACACACCTGACAGGCATGCCAGGGTTCACGAAGCAATCACCACCCTGTTCTTATTTAACTTGGCCACTGTACAAAGTGATTTTGCTTGTACATGACAAAGTTCAGTGAAGTACGGCTTGTCCTATTCCTGAAGTCAACTTGATTTCTTCCCATTGATGCTATGAAGACAATACTGTCAGTGAGAAACACATGCATGTGTGCACACACAACATATGTGTGTGTGTGTGTGTGTGTGTGTGTGTGTGTGTATGTGTGAACTTTAAATTAATGTTGTTCTTGGGTCCTAAACAGAAGACCCCTAACACTTGCATTAGCAGATATAGGAACTGGGTACCCCCCAAACAAGCAGCCACCACAATTTACAGACATCTGGATTCAAATTCCACCTATGTTGCCTCTGTAGACTCAGACCATTGAGTTTATAGGTTTATAAACCCTATAGATTTATAGGGTTGTCCCTCTATGAAGAAATGGCCCAGAGTATTGCTGTTGGTAAAGGTCATCTTAACAGCTCACATTTCCTGGCATACCAGGTGCATTGATCCTCGAGACAGAACAGAAAACTTGGAACGCAATCTGGGCAGTGAGATAGTCACTGCAGAATTGGGAATGGGCTCAGCAGCCCACCTGGAAAGGCAGGAATGTGAAGGTTTCTTTGCTCCTAGAGAAGTTGCCATTGTTTTCCGAGGGAGATGAATAAGTCCAACCGATGTACTAATATTCTTTAAAATCAGTCTATTGAGACATACCATCATACCTGCACCCTCAGGGACGTCACAGAGTCAAGAAGCAGAGGAAAGGCACAGAAGAGTGGCAGGGAAGGAGGTTGAAGGACAGAAGTGTGATGTGCACAGCCACAGCAGGACTCCCAGGCTCTTCTCCAGTGTGCCCTTACACCCTCATTCTGAAGGAAGTCTGCTGTCTAGGAAGGGTGTCTCCCATCAGACAGGAGAGCCTGCTGTGGGAAGGCTGAGGGAGAGATGGCGAGTCTCCCAGAAAGAGATGAGGGAGGTTTAATCAAGTCTTACTGTAGGATCCTAGGAGTAGGGTGGGAGCGACAGAGTCTTGCTCTCCTGGAACGTTAATTCACACACAGCATCCTTGAATTCACTATAATTCTCTCACCTCAGCCTGCTGAGTGCTGGGACTATTGGCGTGTGTGGTGAAGACAGGCTTCCTGCCATTTTTTATTTATTAGCTTTACATTTGTGTGTGTGTGTGTGTGTGTGTGTGTGTGTGTGTGTGTGTGTGTGTAACAGTCTTGCTACTGTACTTAGTCTGACCTCTGATTTGCAATCCTCCCATCCCAGCCTCCAGAGTGCTGCAATTACAGCTGTGCTCTGCTAGACCAAGTTTTTCCAATTGTTTCAAAACAATGAAAACATCCAAAAGTCAGGTCAGGAACAACAAACCCGAAGGAATAAACTAGCTTTGATGTAAATGTCTCCTCTTCAGAGTTTCTCCATCAGAATTGCCTGGGATCGTGGGTGGAAATGAGGTGGCAAACCTCCCTCGGGTCCTGACTTGAAATGGGAACTGGGAGCCTGTAATGTTGTTTATGAGTCTCATACACTCAGGACAGTCCTTTCCACCTTGACATCCAAGCAGATGGTGAAAGAAAAACCATGAGCCAGGTAGTGAACTCCACTTTGATCTCTGAGACAAGGGACATGAACCAGGTGTCTCTCAAGGCACTGCTTGCTCCCTGGGTCAGATCTCTGTGCAAGGGGAGATCTGCAACCACAGCTCAGCCTCCTCCCTGCTCTAAACAGGTAGAAATGGGAAAGAAGGAAGCCCATGCCTCTGGATCAAGGAACAGTACACTGGGTGGAGAAGAGTGAGACACAGCAGAAGCCCTGCAGCGCTCTCGCTCTCTCTCTCTCTCTCTCTCTCTCTCTCTCTCTCTCTCTCTCTCTCTCTCTGGTGAGTCCCTACATGGTGTGAAGGAGAAATTGCCCACACTCAGGGAATGACCATCCATAGGCAGTAGGCAAGTCACAGGAGAGTGGGTGACCACACTCTCTAGGAAGAAAAGATGTAACAATATGTGGGGTTCCTGGGAGATCTTGGGGTACTACCTTAGTAGAGAGACCGAGTCAGCACTAATCTAAAAGCTGCTAGGGCCCTTCCCACAAACGCCCCGAGAAATCTTTTAAATGACCCACTAGTCACACAAAGTCACCTCTCTGGGTCCAAGAACACTACGCACAGAACACAGCAGAATCTGGGAATCAGAAGTGTCACCGTGTCTTCTACGTCTGTGGTCAGTAGAAATGGGTCTGGGATGTAAAGATGAAAAGTGGGTGTCTCACAAACAGGAGGAAAAAGGATTTATAGGAACAGACCCAGAAGGCCACAGGGATGGAACCAAAGGAGAAAAATATTGAAACCCCAGGGGTATTCCCCACACGAGTGTCAAGCAGGCAAGTGCTGAGAGCCACCAGCAGCCCTTCCTGCACACTGCTTCTCTGAGCCACGGGCAATCGCTGTCACCTTCTGTGATTTAAAAAAAAAAAACAAGTCCACACAGGCTACATCCTAGGCCTTGTTGAGAACGGTGTAGTAAGTGACGACTGCTCTGGTATGTAATTCATGTGCTCTATTTTAGATTTGATGGGCCTTTGACCAGCTGATTTTATCTTGTTTTTGGTGTAGAAAATGCAGACGGTATATACCCCTACAACTATCAACAACAGTACAACTAGATTTATCCAGGTTTGGCTAATGTTGAGAATGTGATCTACAAATGGAACCAGCCTACTTAATCTGCATAAGAAACGCATATATTATTATTATCATATGAGAGCATTTTCTCCAGATGCGCTGATTGTTTGATCTACACTGATATTTCCAGTCTTGTTTGCATGACATCAAAATTTTAATGTTAGTTGCAATATTCATTTTTTTTCCTTCTGAGCATTTTTTCCCCTTCACTTACTTCCTTTTGTTTTTTTTCCCTTGTCATTCCAGAAGATCTCAGAATTTATCACTAAGTGGTAAATTTCAATTTTATGATGCAGAATATGTTCAGTGCCTGCCCTAAAGACTGTTTTTTGTTTCTGTTTCACTGTTACCTTTTCATATTCCATTCCTTGTGTCTCATTCACTAGATGCCCGTCAAAGGTTGCCTGGACTAATAGAGGACTTTGATGTCCTCTACCTGATAAATCCTTCTTAGTATACACATGCAGGCAGTTTGTTATGAGTAGATCTGATAAATCCTTTTTGTTGTTGTTGCTTGTTTGTTTGGGACAGGGTTTCTCTGTGTAGTTTTGGTGCCTGTCCCGGATCTCACTCTGTATACCAGGCTGGCCTCGAACTCACAGAGATCTGCCTGGCTCTGCCTCCTGAGTGCTGAGACTAAAGGACGTGCACCACTACCGCCAGGCCTGATAAATCCTTTTTAATGCACACACACTTGCAGCAAGTTTGTTATGAGCAGATTTTTTTTAAAGGAATTTGTGGTTTCAGAAACCTTCTAAGGATACAAAAAAAACCTAAAAATCTTCCTGTGTGCCTAGAACTTATATTCTGATGCCAAAAGATGCACATTATACAAGCAAGTTAGCAAACTGAGTATATCCACTTATGTCCAGTCATCGAAACTGCTGAGCTTTGCAAACAGGAGAGAGGATCTGCTGATGGGGAAAGTGTGTGAGAGAGAACCCCAGAAATCCCAGAAGACAATGAATGACCTTAAAGTTGGACCTTGCCTGGCCTGCCTGAGGATGAAGAAGGTTGATGTGGGCTGTGGAAGAGGGGCCCACTTAGGAGAAGAGGCATAAGGCAGAACTATACAGATGGGCAAAGCCCTGCAGCACACTGTGTTCCCCTCTGTGTAAGTCTGGAATCCAAGAGTGATGGCAGCTTAGACAGCGATAAGGAAGGAGTCGAGGTGATGGGAACGTGAACTCAAGGAAATGAGGTGACAGGCTTCTGTGGAGAGAAATCGAGCAGAGGAAAATGGAGACTCCAAGAATTTCTGCTCGAGCCATTGGAAGAGTAGGGCGGCTTCTTAGATGTGATGGTGAGGTAGGCAGAGGTGGTGAACAAGGTGTCACCACCTTGGGAAACGGTGAACTTCTCATGTGCAGTAGAGCACATGACTGACCTATCATTGGCATGTAAGTAGATACACACAGATGAAGTCACAGGCATGAGAAGCCCAAGGATGGGGTCAGAGGATGAGGCTACAGATTCTGTACTGGATAGTCCTTGTCAAGATGACACCAATACAAGCTAGAGTCATCTGGGAAGAGTAGACCTCATCTGAGAAAAACGCCTCTATCAGATTGACTTATAGCCAAGTCTGTAGGGTATTTTCTTGATTAATGGCTGATAAGGGAGAGCTCAGCCCAGTGTGAAGAGTGCCATCCCTGGGAAGGTTGCATAGGAAAGCAGTTTGAGAAAGGCATAGAGAGCAAGCCAATCAGAAGCCTGGCCTCTGGCTCCATGCTTGCCTCTGGATCCCTGCTTTGACTTCATGGTAGACTATCAGATGTAACAAACCTTTTCCTCTCTGAGGTGCTTTTTGCCATTGTGTTTTATCACAACAAGAGAGAAATAAACTAAGACATATCTTGAGTCTACAGATGGAGTCCAGCCTAGAGAAATTAGCTGGAGGTTGGTTTATATGCAGATAATATTTAAAATCATGAGAATAAGTGAGATCATCAAGAGAATGAGTTGGAAGAAAACAAGTCCAAAGATTAAGTTCTTGAAGATTTCAAATGTTGAGGGTCAGAGGAATGAGGAGAAACCGCTGAAGAGGACTAAGGAGGAATGTCTAAGGAGTAGGAGGTCCAGCAGACTTGCCTGTCTGGAAGGTGCAGTCATGAGCCCCTGGACTGAAGGCTGTGTGAGGCTCAAGCAGCTCACTACTGTCCTCTTCTCTTTTCCTTTGACACAAGTTTCTGTTTGCTCTCAACGGGAAACATATTTTCTTGTGTCCCACTGAGGATGCTCAGCAGATTTTTCAAATTTTACTCATATTTCATCCCAATGACGAGTGGTAATGCCTCCTTTTCCTGGATCTTTATTTTTTCACTCAAACCCTGTAGATGTAACCAACCGTCTTATTAAATAAGAAACACAGAACCAATGCAAAGAAGAAAGCCAAGAGGTCAGAACTAAGAGCTAAAACCTTACCCTTCCTCCTGCGGTGGTCCTACCTCTCCGAACCAGAGCTACTTCCTGTGTTAAAGTCTTTATATAGAGTTTCTGTTCTGCCTTCTCATTGGTTGTAAACCCAACCACATGACTGCCTTGTCACGGCCTGTCTGTATAGACCTCCAGGTTTTCTATGGTTGGTACTGAGATTAAAGGCATGTGTATCCAATACTGGCTGTATCCCTGAACACACAGAGACTTACCTAGCTCTGTCTACCAAGTGCTGGGATTACAAGCGTACGCCACCACTGCCCTGCTTTCCTATGGCTTGCTAATAGCTCTGAACCCCAGGCAACTTTATTTATTAACATACAAATAACATTTTAATACAAATAAAATATCACCATAAAACTCAGTCTGGGCATTTTCCTGACTTTGAGCATGAGCTGTGCCTCAGACTTCAACCACAGCCCTCTTGGTTAATGATCCAATCCCTTTCACAGACCCACAGCTGCATGTGAGTTAATAACATCTGGTCCAATTTTGAAGGTCTAGTAAGATTTCCCCTGGTGAACTGCGATTCTACCGAGGCGAGATTTTCTCTAGCTGTCATTGCCTCACTCCGCAGTCTGGATGGTAAATTAAATTTAATCTCTGTGGACAATTCTGCCTTGTTTGTTAGTCACTGCCTGTGGTAGACACAGAGGAGATGTGTGACGCCATGAGTGAAGGCCAGCCTAGGAAGAGCAGTGTACAGTGAGAACAGTTAGTACATCTTGCCATTGGTGAGGGGTAGATGCCTGCTGACCTTGCTGTGGCCAGCTTCTTCCTGCTCCTGGCTGGGGAGCAGATGTGGAGGTAGAAACTGGAAGAATTCAAGGGGAGGATGACCTGTAGTTAGGTCCCCAAGAAGTCATTTCTTTCCCTTCTCCAAGATTTAATTTATGTTTATTTACGTCTGTGTGCCCATGCATATGTACACATGTGTCCACGTGCCTTTCGAGGCTTTATGAGCCCCCTGACATGGGTGCTGGGGATCATGCTTGGGTTCTCTGGAAGAGCAAGAAGTGCTCTTAACTGCTGGGCTACCTACCTCTCAAGGGCCGACCTGGAATCTCAAAATTGTAGGGACTGCTCCAGACATATATGTTCTTTCTTTCTTCCCCTCTATAATGTTATCCCCCTTACACCACACGCAGAAACTGCAGGTTTGAGAATAGATGTATACAGAAGGCAAAACAATAAGTGTGTCAATGACCTTGCCTGTACTTAAGTATGGCAGACTTTCTGGGGAATGTCCCTAAATAGACAAGGCTCAAGGATGCATGTTCCACCCATGTCCACCGGCCAATTAGACTCGATGAATTTCAGCATGATTTGGAACACTAGTTCTTCCTCTTCAACATGTTTGTGAATTTTCCCCATGCAGAAGAGATTATTTTCTTGTAGTATCCAATCATCCAAATGCATTAAGTTTTCTTTGTCTACCTCACCAGCCCCAACCGCTACCCTTCCATCCCATAACTTGAGCTGATATTACATCTGCTCAGCTTCTGTCCTTACTTCCTTTCATTCTACCCAATGACATTTTGCCAGTGTGATCTTTAAAAATATAGAACATGTAATTCCCTCTATGCACACACATACACACATATGCACAACATGCATATGCACACACACATTGTGCTAGTCACACTTCAGAGAAAAAAAAGCCAATAAGACATGTGTGAGAGGAGATTTAGTATGGTAATTGGAAATGTTTATGATTAGCTACGCAGGAGTTAAGAACCTGGAAAGCAGGTAAGGTAAACCAGTACAAGTCTAAGCCCGAAAACCAGGGGAACCAATGGCCCATTCCTCCTGAGGATGCAAACATCCCAAAGCCATGTCCCCAAATACTGGTTTCTCACATCTTTTAACACCATCAAAGGGACAAATGGCCTTAGCCAGCTTATGCACATACCCTGCTTCATGTTTGAAATCCTCCACTTTCCAAACCTTCTTAGACAAAATCCAGACTTCTTAAGCTGGTCTATAAAACCCATTCTACTGAGGTCTGGCCACACACCCAGAGTTCAGGAGAATCGCCTCCATCTCCAGCTCTCTGCCTTCATGTCCTCTGGCTTTCCCTCTGCTGTATGAAACCATTAACCCATTCCCCCTTCAAGACATTTGCTTGTTGCTGTTGTTATTGTGTCTGAGATAGAGGAGTCCATGTTCAGCATGATGATGATCTTGGCTTCCCTTCAGTTCTCCAGAGAGGACTTCTCATGCCACTGTGCTGAGAGAGGTCCCAGCCGCCAAAGCATATGCCCTGTTGGCATCATCTGTAGAGAGTGCTCGTCACCAGGCGTTTTTCTTGTGTACTTATATGGGTTGTGACATGGTTCTCTTCTCTGTCTTAGCACATTGGATTCTTTTTTCTTTCTTGGTTAGAACTTTGCGCATCTTCTTCATCACTTAATTCCCAGCATTTTTACCTCAACAGGAATAAAATAACATCCAACCAAATAATGGCTGGACAACCTAAGGGATGAAAGAGATGGATGATAGGTAGGTGGATAAATGGAAGAACGGATAGAGTTGTGATAACGACTTATGGTGGGTGGATAGATGGATGGATGGATGATGATGAATGGTGAATGCATACATGCATATTTGGACAGATATATAGATGGTAAATGATTGCATGGATGAATGGGTGAAAGATAGATAGATTTGGGGACATCTCTCTTACAGCAGTTTGGCCAGGTTCCAATGCAAAGCAAATCTGTTTGTTAAATTTTCTTATGCAAAGTTATTGTTCTATTGTGATAGTTTGGATACTTTGTATGTATCTAGTATATAACATACTATGTTTCCAATTATTTAGATGACAACTGATGCCCAAACACAAATATTGTTCAAGCTTTAACAAATATTGCTCTCACCAGAGACACCTACCATTTTGATATCATGATCAGAAAGCTAAGGCAACTGGTGTTTTGTGGAAGATTATGACCAGGGATTAAAGCTTGAGTGATATTAACTAATTAGTTCATTTTTATTAGAGATCTACAAGGATCTCAATACTATGAAAAATAGTCATCAAAATCGAAAGAAGTTAAAAATACAGACACTTACACTGATCCATCCAGCCTAACTCTGTGGAATTAGAAGGCCCAGAAGGAGGAAATATTCAAACTACCAATTTGGATGCCCGATGAGTGTGAGGGTAGGTGTCGGCCTCAAAGATGATCCAGCGTGGGCTGAGTGGGCTAGGAAAGGAGTCGGTGCAACTGCTCTTGAAGGATGAGAAGTTAGGAAGAAGGAAATGTATCCAAGGGCAACAGTTCATGTACAAAGACAAATATCTTCTCCCTATCTCCCATTGCCTATACCAGCAGTCACTGATAAAAGATTACTTTGTTTCCTTCAGTTAATTCCATTCTATAGAGATTTTACACAGCCCCAGGGCATGAAGTTACAGAGAAACACCATGGCTGCCATCAACCCTGAGCCCCGCATGCTGCCACCACTTAAAGATCCGTTTCTCAGTTTAGATTCCGGCATAAGGTAAGGGCTCTGTGTATTGACCCCAGCCTGTCAGGGTTGCCACAGTCAAGCCAGTGAAGCTCTTGAGACCAGAGAAAGCCCCAGTGGCACACTAGATGTTAGCCTGATCCTCTGTGTGGCTGGGGCTCTGCATCTGTGCTTAAGGAAAAGGTGTGTGCTGTGTGGAACATCTCAGACTGACACCCAAGATCTAATACTGTTTCTACCTAACTCATTTCCCTTCCATGCCAGGGCCAGGTCATGTCTCCTAACTGAATCTCTCACATATGGAGAGTATGCGGTTTATGCCTCTGCATACCTAGAATACACATCTCATCTGGTGTTTAATCAGGTGTCCGCTCTTACTACATTACTGAGGCTTTTCCCCAGCTAGCCAGTCACCAGCTGAACTTCAGACTCTGTCAAGTAAAGTCAAATGCCACACATGTTAATTTACATTGCAAGTTAGCACATGCAGAGGGTCAGCCGCCCCTGTGGTCTGTCTCCACAATCCTGTCTGGGCATTGGCCATGCCCTGTCAGTAGGCTTTCTGGGAATGGAAGTGGTATGTGACTTATTTCCCTGGTGTGTCTGGCATGTGTCCTCAGATGCCTGGAATTCGGAGAGCAGTGTTATTATGGTGCAGCTGGTCCACTCTTCCAAGGAAACACTACAGGACACATAGATACACCCAAAGGCAGCTGTGTACACAGGGCACAGGAGTTCATGGACAGAGGCACATATTAAGAATCACACCACCTCTGAAAAGCAACAGAGGTGCTTTCAGATGGGCTTACTGGGACATTATCCTGATTTTGACAAACCAACAGAAGTCCTGTTTTAGATGAACAGTCTTCCCAGTCACTCAGGAGGCTGAGCCAAGAGAAATGAGAGTCAAAACTCAGCCTTGGCTACAGAGTGAGTTCAAATCCACTCTGCAATTTAGTGAGACTGTGTTTTACAATTTGAATAAATAAATAAAAAGAAGACTGGGAATATGCCTAGGTTCAACACTTAACACCCAAAATATCAAGGTCCTACTTCATGATTACAACACCTGGTGAAATTTCTTCTGAGAAACATTTATAAATATAAGCTACAAACAAAAGGTAATTGAAGGGCCTGGCTCCACAGCAGAGCTACTAAGAACCTGCATTCCTAAGGTCTGAGGCATCAAATGCTGGGCAGGGAGTTCCATGCTTTCCTTTCCCAAAGGGAAACTGTTGTGTGGGAGTCAGATAGAAGAAAGAGCAGCGTGGACACTTACAACATTCGGCAAAGAGTGCTCACAAGTGACCTTCATAGGACAGATGAGGAAACATCACCTGGGTCTTGGGGATGCTGTAGAGGTGGGAGCCAGTCTCACAGAGGGCAATCGAGAAAAAATACAAGCTCCCACACTCCTCTCTCCTCGTCCTCCACAGGATTCCTGAACTCAGCCTAATGTTTGGCCATGGGTCTCTGCATCTGCCGCCATCAGTCGCTGGATTATACCTCTCTGATGACAGTTGGGCCAGGCACCAATCTGGTGACAAGAGACAGCCAGTTCAGGCTACTTTATCTGCTATCACTAGGAGTCTAAGCTGGGGTCCTCCCCATAGACTCCTGGGAGATTTCCGCGCACCAGGCTTCTGCGTGACCCCAGAATGCCATCCTAGCAGTCCCCCTCAGCACTGTTCCCCTCCGTCTCCCCCACCTGGCCACTCGTGTTCCCATCCCCATCTGCCCTCAGTCCACTCAAGAAATTGACTCATCCGGCAACTGGTGGGAACAGATGCAGAGCCACAGCCAAGGATACCACAGGAAGGCTCACACAGCCAGTTAACCTGGACTCACAGAGACTGAACGGACAGTCAAGCAACCTTCATGGGACTGACCTAGGTCCTTTGCATACATGTGACAGTTGCGTAGCTTGGTTAACGATGATCCTCAACTACGTAGACCATCCTGGGTTAGAGATCCCGTCTAAGTAATTTTAGAAAAACCAAATGAATCCATGTTTAAAACAGAGGTTGAAGAGAGAGACTGTAAAGTACAGGCCACACAAGCATGAAGACTTGGAGTTGATCTTAGAACGCACACAAGATGAACGGGGGCGGTAAATGCTGGCAATCCCAACTCCAGGGAGAACAGACCGACCCTTGGAGCTCTCTGACAGGCCAAGGCGGCCAAATTGTGAACTCCAGACCAACAAGACAACCTGTCTCCAAAAACAGTATGGATGGAACCTGAGAGATGATACCCGATACTGACCTCCACAGGCACACCCACAAGTGTGCACAGGCACCTGCACACACATGAACTCCCCACAAAAGAAAAGTTTATTGGATAGAAGGTAGCCATAAACAAATTCTTTAAGAAATATTACTTACATTCTTAAATTTTTCTATTTCTTGCTTTGTGTGTGTTGCACATGAGATGCTCACGTCTGTGTGTGTGTGTGTGTGTGTGTGTGTGTGTGTGTGTGTGTGTGTGCTCCTGTGCATGAGTGTGGAAGCCAGAGAAGGATGTTGGATGTTGTTTTAAAGACCTGGTCTCTCTAACTGATCTAGAAGCTCTCGATTTGGCCTAGGCTAACTGGCCAGTGAGCTCCTGGGATCTACCAGTCTCTACCCTCCAACTCTGGAGTTACAGACACTTACAGCCATGCCCAGCTTCTACAGGGCAATAGAGACTGGCACTCAGGTCCTCACACTTGCATAGGAAGTGCTCTTATCCACTGAGCCATCTCTGCATCTGCATCCTTGGAAATGTCTGAGAAGGGAAGTAAATGCCATACCACATCCAGAGAAAGCTGCTTTTCCACACGAGGACCTTTTTTTTTTTTTTCTTCCCCTAAGAACTTTCCATAGGCTATATTTCCCAGAATTCAGATCACTTTTGGGGAAGAGAAAAATCCAAGTGCCTTATGGAATGGCTAAAGAATATCACCACCCACTGCCCTGAGAACCCAGGCTGCTCCTGCATTGTCTAAACTCTTAGGACGATATCAGGCAGCATTATGGACTGGGCAGACGGGCAGACACTCGGAGGAACCCACCCCCCCAGGGCTCGCCCTGTTGGTTGAGTCCTCCACTGGGGGACAGATGGTTAGGCGATCCAGTGAGCCTGCTGCACACACCTGCCCACACCCCTCCTCTGTAACTGCTTCTTCGGTCTGATTCTCACTTTACTTCCAGGGGATGATTGCCATCTCCAAATGTCAGATTTACAGAGCATCTCAGCACCGTAATTGGTCATTGTGGCTCTGTTCACACGCCGGTCTCAGAATTTTCTAGCAGAGATAGTCTTTCCAATGAAGTGAAGCTGAAATATGGTGGATTACACAAGGGGATTCTCAAATGGATGGCGTTAGGCAGCTTTCCTGTTCTGGTGTGAGATAACAAGGCGCCCTCCCCACCTGTACTCCCCGGGCAGTTTTTATGTTTTCTTTCTTCTTTGCCTTTTTTTCTTTTTCTTTATTAACCACTAAAGCACTTGACAAAATACCCAATTACTAAGCAGTGTTGACAACGAGATCTGGTACAAAAATCACCTATCATTCAAGGACTCCTTGTTTGGTGTATGTTTACGGGTTCTATGACCTGGTACCAGGTGTGGAAAGCCGAAGGTTGAAACTCTAATCATGCTACTTTTTATTTTCCTTCTTAAAAGCCTTGGCTGTCCTAAAAATTGTCTCCCAGGGATTACACATCACAATCCCCTGGGGTCTTACAGGAACATAGGCTACTTCTGTGCTTCTGAAAGCTGACCAGTAGTGCTCACAGCACAGCATGGGTGCTAGGACATCTTGACCTTGGTCCTGAAGGTTCCTCTCGCAGCATTCAGCCACAGCCTCCTGTTTGTCAGTGGCATAGAATTTCTGAAAGCTCTCTGCATATTCAGGGAAGTTAGTGTTTTGTGATCTTTATAGGCACTGTTCCTTCTAAAGATACTCTTGCTCTAGCATTCCTAGAAACTCCCTTGCCCCTCTCAGAACCCATTGCCACCCAGGAAGCACCTGTAATACACTGTGACTGGAGATTCGGTCATCCCGTGTGCTGACCTTAGCTCTGCATGTCGCTGTCTCGTTCACCTCCTTTTGTTGCCTGATCCCTAAAACAGGATATCACGTCTGCAGATGGTAACCACAGAAGTTGCTCTGACACAAGAGTCCCTGCCATGGGAGAGCAGTGTCCATGGACTGACTCTTCAGCCTTCATTGGGGAAGGGCCATCTCCAGCAGAGGCACAGGGTACTTCTCATTGCCAGTGATGGGATACCGTTTGCCTTAAAGCTACCAGTGATGATCCTCCTTTAGTAAAGCTTGAACACAGGCACCATGGATGTCTACTCTGACAGCCTGACCTCAGTTGAGTTCTGTCCCTAAGGCTATCTCTAAGGGAACCAAATATACAGTCAACAGACAGATTCTTGAGTGGACATGGAGAATGAACAAAGTGGGCAAATTTGCATTGAGCAGAGAGGGCAGAATGCTAGTAGAATGAGCCAGAGAATGTGATAAAGGGTTCCCTCCCTCATCCAGGAGAGCCACGTGAAGAATTAAAGGCTTCATTTAGTTCTTCTATGCTACCCGTACCTTGGACTACCATGGCAAACCAACTCTCTCTAACTCTGGTTCAGTGCAAGTGATCTCTACCATGGATTTCTTCTTGGCTTTAAAGGTTAATCTCTGACTATTCTGAGAATAGTACAGACTTGAACACAATCTGAAGATGGAAATGTCTTTCTGAGACATGCGAAGTCCATACCCCACATCCCTCCATACCTTGCTTGCTCTGTATCAGCTCAGTGCAAAGCATCTCTCTCCTGCTTCCCACTTCGGCCCAACATGTCCTACAGTCTTGATCCTGATAAAAATCCCCTGGCCTTCCTCAGGACAGAACTCAGCATCAGCTTCTCTCTTAAGTTCCTCCCTTATGACTGAACTAATTAATTTCCTTTAACATCTTATTCAGGGAGGCAAGAACTTCTCAGGGGTCATTCTGCAATCTCAACCAGACATCTATGGCTCTGACTAACAACCTGAGAGTACATAGGAGGAGGTAGTGTCCATACCATTGGACACACCTGTCCCCTTTGAGGCCTGGGATAATTAGGAGAGCACAAACATGTCCTTCATAGTTGTCACATTCCCAAATATATTTAGTATGAGCAAGTCATTTATCACAGATAATAAGTAAACCCTAACACTGGAGAGAGACGTACTCTCGGATAAAGTGATGTTTGAATTACTGACCATTAGAAACTGATAAAGCAAAAGGATGAGAGGATTTGGGTACAGAACCCAGCATGAATCCTATCAGCCTCCTGAACCTTGTATTCACAAAGGAATTCAGGCCACACAGAGTCTAACTTCCTTTGTAAACTGGGAAAATAAAATATTGTCATCATAAGCCCATTTACTTCCTTGAAATTGGGAAGAATGCACAAAAATCCCGTCTGTATAACCTGTCAGACACTAAAATATCGTGGGTGATCAGAACTGTTAGTTGAATAAATGTGTTTTATCTATTTTGAAGAAATTATTACTTCTAATTTATATCTCATAGTCACCAGTAATATCAGTTTTTGACAAACTGCCATAATTTCCTTTGTATCTGACACAAAGAATTGAGATTTGTTTCCCCCCTCCCTGCTCTTTCAACATGCCACCAGCACCCCCGTACTCTGATCTTCTCTACGAGTACTTACTAATCTTGAAAATTGTTGTTAACTTACTAATGACATCTGAAACTCTGGAGAAATGTCAACTCATTCCTCCTATCTGGTATACTTGCAGATCTATGCAGCTTTTGTAAATCACATTTCACCTAAATCAACCTCTAAATTTATCTGAAGCATATTGGAGAGAAATAGTCCACACACAACTGGTAGGTAGCCTGAGGTCCTCTGAGGATAGGTGCTCTATTGATTCTTTCAGAATGCCTTGTGGTTTGACCATCTCCTCATAGATGATCCGTAGTAGACTCAGAAAGCCTAACTAACTACCTGACAGTGGCTGGCTCTCCCTTGATGCAATTTTACTCATCAAAGATGAAGAGATAAGACTAGCCCTTCGACTATAACTAAGGTGAGTTGTGCCTCCAGTAATGCCAGGCTCTGGAAACTAATGTCTCCCATCCAACAGGACAGGAAATGGGAGGTACCCACCACTTCCATTTGGCCATAATTGCCTTGAGGTCAAGGACCCACTCGATTTGCCTTTGCACTTCCCTAGCTTAACTAGTGACACTGTGTGGGCAAGAAGAGCAATCGTCATCAAATTTAATTGATATTTGATATACATGCAGTGTATTCCAGAATTAGTAAGGCACAATGTCATGTGGTTATTCTGTTCAAACATTACAGAACCCAAAGAAGATAGAGCAAGCATTCTCTATTTACTGAGCACAACACTGAAAAAAATAAGAGTCTCCCAAATCATTGTACCGAAATACCTCAGATTCAACCTCTCGTCAGTCACACACAGAGCCCCTGGTGGCTCCCAGTGTCCCTGGTGGACAACAGCACTGATTTGACTACATAGAAAACTAAACTCTTTTTCATTTTATTTCAGATCTTTCATCTCTAAATGACAAAGTAATGAGTTAGGATTTCACTTATTTCTCTGGTTCTTGTCTCTGGAGATCCTACAGAGCCAAGGGATATTAAAGTATTAACAAGGATTATTGGCCTAGTTTTTTTTTTTTTTTTTTTTTTCATTGTGTCTTTGCAGCCAGGGCTTATACAAAGGAGTTCTTTTTCCTTGTTTCCCTCACCACAGGTGGAATATTTGCTCTGCTGGCTATCTCAGTCCACAAGCATCCCACCTCACTCCCAGAGACAATCTCTCCTCACATCATTCCTCAGGGGATTTGCATCCTCTGCTGCTCCTGAAAGTCAGTTGTGTGTTTCGTACTTCATCCTGGGAGGAAGGTGAGCAGTGGTGGGAACAGCCTCAACATAGGCAGACATCCGTGAGACAGATGTCCTGTGACCTGCATGATTGTGAACTGTCCTCCACAGATATCTCACCTAGAGGAAGCAGTGGTGATATTATGATCTCTCAGGCTCCTGTGGCTCTGAGATCCTGAGGTATTTGCCTGGCCAGCCAGCCAGCCTCCACCTGTGACAGGAGCCATAAGCCTAAGTGACCCTTGACACACATGCTGCCATATTTGGGCTTCTCTCCTCTTTTTCCAGATCTAGGCCTTGCTTAAATCTCCATAGCACCAGAACCTCTTCTCACAAACCCAGAACCTCTTCTCAGAAATCAGGTGACCGAGCTACAGTTAGGAAAGAATAGATAATCCCCATAGCAACATTCCCTGTCGACTGAAAAACCCATGATTAAAGTCCCCTCCCTGATTGCACCCCCCTTTGCCCCCGCCTGTATTTGCCTTAAGAGGAAAATAAAATTTTGGAGTTTGATCAGACATCCAGTCTTGCTCTCATTCTTCGTGTCTCATGTCCCTCTCGTTTGCTGACCCTCCTTCAGGTCTCCGTTGAAGACCTTGCTGGCCGGGGCACACCTGTGCTCACAGGTAAGTTTTACTCAGTCAGCCACTCAATGGTCATCACCGGGGCATGACCTCACCCTGAGGGCCGCTGCCCTGTCTTTCACATCAGAATGAGCTGTACCCAGGCCTGTGTGCCAAGTACAGACTTCTTCAGCTTCAATGCCATGCAATCATTCCTTCACCCGAATGTATCACTATTTGTATTTTTCTGAGATGATCACATCTGATAGACACAGGGAGAAGAACCTCAACAATCATCCACCTGAAATCCCCCCATTCCCTGTCTTCTGGTCTCCTCCAGCCTTTTAGCTAACCCTACCTCCATATTGTTTCTTCCCTCCTGTTGTCCTTTCCTCCCCTCCAACCGCACTTCTGTCCTTCCTCCCATCCCTCTTCAGTCAGGGGGCCCATCTCTTTTCCAATAGGCAAGTCCCAGCTCAGGAACCTATGCTCTTGTAGATGGATGCCTTATATCCAAGTGTAAGTATACTTACAGGACTCAAGTACAGATATTCCTTATGCCCACAGGAACAAGGTCAGCTACCTCTGTCATTCATTTCAGAGCTCCAACAACTTAGATCATCACTGTCTAGCTTGGTGTCATCCTTTCAGCCCCTCCCTGTGCATTTAAGGGATTCTAGAAGAGCAGAGGAGTAGGGTTAGAGGTTGTTCTTGTCCAACCTGCAAGTGGAACCTGCCGCCACAGAGGGAAATAAATACAGGGAGTTAATTTGTCTGCACAATCTAATTGGCCAGTGCGTACATGAATGAATTCAAGAACGCAAAAGAGGTAAACACTGGAAGTGTCCTGGGCTTTGTCTAATTTCTGTACCCTATTGCTAACTTGCCCATGGCTGCCAGGGACAGAATCACACAGATTTACAAAGCAGTAGAATCTGGCTAGCTCAAGGAGAAAAATGAAGATTCCCTTGATTTAAAAAAAAAAAAAAATGTCCTTCTGAACTAATCAAGATCAAAAAACAGGGTCGGAGACCAGAGCATGTGTCCACCCAGCACTGCTTAGAGCCAGAGTGCCATTTCTTGCTGATCAGCAGTGAAAAGGGAAGGGAAGGATGTGGCAGGTTCCTGCCTCTTAAATGCCTTGATCTGAGAGAAAGATGCCTGCTTCTAGTAGGAACCAACAAGAGCCCTCATAGTTCTGTGGTCACAAACAGCTGCCACAGGCTCTGGGAAATGTTGACCCTGCCCAGCAACCAGATAACCCAAGCTCAGTGAGAACTCCTTGGCTCTCCACCAGCAGATATCATGGGCTCCTTCCTCTGTCCTCTACAATGTTCACCCTTTTCCAAGGGTGACAAAGAAGACCACACCTATCTTTGTCTGGATTCTGGACAACCTCAGCATCGCCAGCAGGTCCTGGGAGACTCTGGGGGTACAGCCTCATGGGTTGCGCATGACTGTGTGCAGATACAACCAAATAAATGCCATTGTCTAGCCCCATGCCCAGTGTGCCACAGTGAAACATAATTAGAATAAGACCCAGGAATCTGCCTTTTGAAGTGGAAATGGTTTTGAAATGCTGAATATCCTGTTGTCAACTATAAGGATATCAGGTTTCAGAAATAGAGCCTGGTTTTTATTACACAGTTTTCTATACCTAAGCCCTGCCTTGCCATTTATCCAGAATCTTTTTATGTATTCTGTTTTGTCCTCATTCATTGGGTGTATTGGAGAGAGTCTATACATTCACACATCTGGACACCCATGGTCCCCTAGGCTCCCTCCTGGCCCCCAGATCAGTGCTGAGATCACACCCAAGCTAGGCAGCTGCGCATCTTTGGTGTGGAATCTGAAGAGGGAAAGGAGGAGATGAAAGAATAAAAGAAGGAGAAAATGTGTAATTATGAAACCTTGGAATCCATGGCGACCAGGGAAGCGCACTGCTGAGAGCCTGTGAGCTGGCAGCACTATCGAAACCACACATTATCTGTTAGGATTTTAAACACCAAAGCCCTGACAAAATGTCATTTTTATTCTTCTTCACAAATGGGGTAAGATTTTTTTTAGGGCTTCTTTAAGTGGCAGAAATAGCAGGAGGGACTTGGGGCGAAATCAGCAGCAAATGGGCTGCAGGTTAATGAAGAGAAGGCAGGCTCCCCACCAGCTGGTTGCCAAGGCAACCGTGAGCTGGACAGCACCGTCTTCTCTTTCTTTCTCATCACAGCCCAGAAGAGCAGGGCAAGGATGATGGAAACACTCCACACTCCATCTTGTCAGCACTGTTCCCAAGGGCAAGGACAGGTACTTGGGCGATGTGGTAGCCGCCTGCCTGCGCCACCAGACTGTGTCTCCTAGGATATGTGGGGCCCATTAGACTGAAGGAGGCAGTTCCAGCTAGAGAAGTGGATTTCCAGGAAGACCGTTAGGAAAATGGCACAGCTAGAGAAGGGTCAGCAGTGACCATCATTGTGTCATTGTTCACAACCTTTCCTGGGTCTGGTCCTGAAATAAGTCATTTTGTGACTCGGTGGCTAAGAAGAGGCGTGGCTGCAGCCAGGGGGACCTGAGCCTGGAAACTAAGCTAGGAACCCAAAGCAGGGTCAAACTTAGGAGTTTAAGTGCAAGTTGTAGGACATGTAGGTGGTGACGCAAAGCCAAGGCAGGAGATCTTGCAGAACGCAGAGGACCCAGGGACAGGATAAGCAATGAAAATCCTAAAAACCCTACAAATAAAACACACCATGAATATGAAGCAGAGCTGTGACCCCAAGAATAGCAAAAGGCAGGGGTAATAAAGTCCATAGAACTAGTTATCATGTGTCTGAAGTCTGTTGATTAATAAATATATTTTAAGTTTAAGACCTATGACATCCAGAATTCATCTCTGACTGCCACACACATGTACACACACACACACACACACACACACACACACACACACAGTAGAACTAAGGTAATGTGACGACATAATGATTTTGCATAATGAACACTTTTGGTGTCAGTCAGCAGGAAGCCAGCTTTGAGGAAGGAGTCTTAGTTTCCTTAGGCTCCGACTCCTGATCCCAACCCCCATTTCCCCAATGTATTTGCCAAAGGGCTCTCAAAGAAGCCAGCAGGCTCAATCTAGGATGGCACACACCTGTCTATAAGACCCAGGTCTCCAGAGGGGATCCTGAATTCAAGACCAGCGTGAGCTACATAGTAGTTTGTGGGAGTCCATTTTCAGGTTCCTCGTAGCTTTACCCAGCAGGTCAGCATAGAGGATGATCAGGACCACGGGCCTGAGTGCAGGTGTCTGAGATGGTCTGCACTTGGCTGTGCTGGGGGAGGAGGTCTTTTGCTCCACCCCTCGGCGTCTCTATAAATACCCTGGGCCAGAGACAGTTGGGCCCGTTGGCAAAGGTTCTATGCCCTCTCGAGGCTATCCTTTATTTTCTATCTGTTTATCTCTGCAAGATTCTCCACAATAAATCCTTCTATCTAATATTTCCTGCTGCTCACACTCAAGAAAACTCTGGGGAGCTGTGGGGTTGGTGGGTCAACGCCCCACAGTAGTTACAGGTCAACTAAAGGCTGCAGAGTGAGATCTCCCCCCAAAGAAAATAAGAAAGCAGGAGACTCAGAAAAGATCTCACAGATGCAAATCCCATATTTGTATGATGTTTGGTGACTCTTCCTGATACAAATTTGCATAAGTACAACCTAAATATTCCCTGTATCATTTCCCACTGGGCGTCTCTCAATGCCAGGGGTTTCTCTGTTTGGGCTTTTGGTTTGTTTCCTTGGTTTTCCAAGCAGTTGCAATCTGTCAAAATTCTATTACAGATTTGATCATTAAAAATGGAAAAATATGCTCTGGGGAGATGGATCAGTGGGCTGTGTGCTTGCCCTGCAAGAATGAGCATCTAAGTTCAAGCTCCAGTACCCATGTTAAAGCTGGGCATGGCTACACATTCCTGCAACTCCAGGCTGAGGAGGTGGAGGCAGGAAGTTCCCTAGGCTTTGCTGGCCTACTGGCTTATCTAAATCAATGAGCAGAGGCACTAAAGAGACTCTGTCTCAAAAAACAAAGAGGAGAAAGGACTAAGGAAGATATCCAGAATTGACCTCTGACTTCCACATGTGTGTGCACTCACAAACAAGCACACTCCACTCACAGATATGTGTATACACACACACACACACACACAGAGAGAGAGAGAGAGAGAGAGAGAGAGAGAGAGAGAGAGAGAGAGAGAGAGAGAGAGAGAGAGAGAGAGAGAGAGAAAGAATGTGCATTGATCACAGTGACAAGGGACTTGGCATTCAGATAATTTTCACCTTCTTCTGGTTGTTAGTTTTTGGTTGTTTAAAGAGGACTTGGAGATGCAAGGAAAGTCCTTGATGGCTCTCTGCGTCCCCTGCTCACCTCTGCAAGGTTTACTGCAACCGCTTAGGATGCTGTTGGTTACAGAGGAGATATTTCTGGTCCCCACCTTTGAATTTAAGCTGATAAATAGGATGGGGCTGCACAGGGGTATGCTGAATGTGATTCAAATATCCCACACGTGAAACACGGACATCATCTTAAGGTTTCATCTCTCCTAGGAGGTAGCCCCAAATCCTGTGGAAAAACGCCATAACCTTCCAAAAACTGCCAAACACATAAGAAGTGAAGCTCTCGGCTCCAACTGAGACCCAGACAGCATCAATCTTCTCTTGCCAGACGACATCACTACTCCAGCCTAGAACTGTTGCCATTTCTTCCCTAAACTGACAAAGCTGCCGGGCTCTTTCTTTGCCTCCTTTGGCCATCGGACCAGAACATGATGTACTTGCATCTGCTGTGTTCAGGTGCTGTGGTCACACCCCCAAACAGTGCAGTGTCGAAGGTAGCTCCCCATCCCCATCACCTGGGTTTCAAAACAAATGACCTGTTCCAAGAATAAGATCATATGCATATCATCTTGCTTGGATTTATGTTTAAGTGTGCATTCTGGATATGGCGATCCAATACACTGCAGATATTACAAATTAAAAGGAGATCTTCTAGAGAGAGTGTTGTTAAAGCCCTTCCTTCCTGGGTGACCTGTTTGAGTGCAGGCTGCCGGTCCACTTCAGCTTTTCCTGACAGCATGCATCTCATCAGAACTCAACTCAGCTGCTAAGATGGACACGTTGGCTGAGGGACAGGTAATTGAGTATGGAGAGACAGAGCTTCCTGGAAAAGGCGCATCATCTGTTGGGGTGAGCAGCGCGGCCCGGGAATAGCAATGGCTAGCATCTCACAAGCACTGTGGCTCCTATCTACCTCATCTACAAGCACCATCAGAGTAGAGATCATGGCACCCAAATTTTTTTTTTTTTTTTTTACCACAACAGTGAGGCCCCTCTGTACACAGAAAGCTCACAGGCTATGTTTCCCAAGGCAGTGTTTGCTTTATGACATTCTTTTTTAATGAATATAACATTTAATGCATTTAATTTTTCACTTCATTTGTGCCTTTATTTCTTAGTACCTATTATAGTTCCCCTGACAAAACACTCAGTGTAATAAGCTTAGAAAATAAAGAAAAGCATGAAGAAGAAATTTCTAACCCCCTGCAAGTTGCACATTCTGAAAACAATGGCCGTTGACATTTGTGGCTGCCTTTCAGAGTTATTGGCACCTCACAGGAACCATCATACTATGATTTTTGCCTCCTACTCTTTTATTTTTATTTTTATATAAATTCTTCTATGCTATTCCAAACTCATTGAAGGTATTACTTTAATGACCATTGCAAATGTGTTCCATCATTTACTTAGCTAATACCCTATTGGTATGCATTTAGACTGCCTCAGATTTCTCCTGTTATAGAAAAGGTAGCAATATATATTTTTATATAAAGTGTTTTCAGTAGTGCAGATTCTTAGGATGGATTCCCACCAGTAAAATGGTCTGGCAATCAGTGGATCCTCACACTAACTGTCCAAGTGCTGTCTGCCACAACTGCATCATGAACACTGTGTAAAGAGTTTCTATATCTAAAACACTTTGAATATGTATTTTTCGTTCAATATGAATCCTGATTATTATTTTGAAAATTATCTTTACTTCAAACATTTCATGGATTAGACTTGTGTATGGCTTTTCTAAAGAAAAAAGACTTCACACATATTGATGAATGCAGAAACACTTTCATTAGAAAGAATGTTAGTGGGTCATATTGTCTTGACGAACAGCATAATTCTGCACCTAATATAATTAGGTATCAGAATCCTATTAGACCAAATGTTCCACTTTGAGAAAAGCAGTCATTCAAGCTCACAGGTTCACCTACTTTTCTGCTCAATCATTCAACTGATGTAGCTGACTGCTACAAGAAATGATCCATGGGCCAGCCCCCTCTGCCACCTTCATGGACATAAAGACAGCCAGACCATAAACTCCAGGGCAGCTGTACCAGATGTTCATTGAATAAATGTAGCATCAATCCATAGGAGACTAGTGACAGCTTCTACAGAGAGGCTCCTGACAAAGGAGATAGGCCACCCAGCTCTAGAGAAGGATCTGCAAAAGCTTCCAGGGGAAGTGGTCAATGTGTGGCTGCTTATTTAAGATAAAAAAAAAATTAAAGGACACTAATGGCCTTCCAAGCCCACAGTTCCTCTTCCTGGAGCTAAGATAATAATTTTATAAATCTGAGGAAGACCCATGTTTCTCCCCTCCTCATGGCACCACTCTGCTCTGTCATTTGACATCCTTCCAGTGGTCAGTCTCTGATGGATGATCTATGGCTCCAACAGGGACTCTTCTTGTACTCTGAAAGCATATCTAAGTGGAAATTTAGTTTGTAGGGTGTCAGCACTGTGCTGGCTGGTTTTGCGTGTCAACTTGGCACAAGCTAGAGTCATCAGAGAGGAAGGAGCCTCAGTTGCGGAAACACCTCCACGAGATCCAGCTGCTACGCATTTTCCTAATTAGTGATTGGTGAGGGAAGGCCTAGCCCATTGTGGGTGGTGGCATCCCTGGGCTGGTGGTCCTGGGTTCTACAAGAAAGCAGGCTGAGCAAGCCATGGCAAGCAAGCCATTAATCAAAATCCCTCCATGGCCTCTGCATCAGCTCCTGCCTTCAGGTTCCAGCCCTGCTTGAGCTCCTGTCCTGACTTTTTCCACTGATGGACTATGATCTGGAAGTGTAAGTCAAATAAACCCTTTCCTCCTCAGCTTGCTCTTTGGTCATGATGTTTCATCACAGCAATAGAAACCCTAACTAAAACAAGCACTCCTCAGACATTTTACCTTTGTTATTGTCCTTCCTAAGATGTAAATATAACCCTAGTGTGGTCAAAATGGAGTCAGTTTGGCTTCCCCTTCCAATACTGACACCCAGGTTGACTATAAGGGCCAGAGTTCTTCTGGGTGGAAAAAGGACTCTGTTAGAGCCTTGTGGTGGTCATGTAATCCCAATGACCATTGTGGGATTCTATCTTATGTGGAGTCATAGCTCCTCAAGGTGTTCTGTGTCCTTACCTACTCACTTGTGGTTATGATGCTATTTGGAGACAAAGTCTTAAAAGACAGAGGTAATTATGATGGACCCTAATCCACCATGCCTAGTATAATTAGAAGGGAAAGCACAGATATACAGGAAGATAATGGCACCATCATTCCAGGAAAGAAACCTAAAGGAGGAAAGATACACTTTGAAGAAATAGTCCAGCATGAAAGAATAGTTCATGGCAATAGGAGCAGGAAAGAGCTGGTCATCACATGACATCCACAGTCAGGAGGCAGAGAGAGATGAATGCTGGTACTCAACTTAATTTCTTCTATTTCAGTACAGGCTCCCAGTCCATGGGGTGAAGCCACAGCAATGGTGCCATGGGGGGGTGGTGTTTCAATACTCAGCACCCACATGGTGGCTCACATCTGTCTGTAACTCTAGTTCCAGAGGATCCAACACTCTCACACAGACATGCATGCAGGCAATACACGTAATACACAATGCACATAAAATAAATAAATAACTTAAACAAACAAATAAATAAATAAATAAATGGTATAGTTAAGAATAAATTTGGCCTAGAATGGAAGCTGCTCAAGATGTGACAGTTATAACAAAGGACCCAAGATGGTCCTTGAAGATTTTTTTTAACTGCCAAGCAAAACAGAATTCAACACACTTTAAAGGCACATAACAAAGCACACATGCAAAAAACATAGCACTCATGGGAAGTGTCTAGAATCTACACAAAAATGACCAAGCAGGAATAGAAACTGAAAAATGCCAACATGTTTTAAAATTAGAGACTGGTTATGTGGCTGAGTAGGAGAATGTTTACTTAGTATATTGCTTAGGTTTGATTTGGTAATGCCTTAGGTTTGATTCTTGGCACAGTGAAATAAAAAATTAATTAATTAGTTAAATAATTAATTAGTATTGGCAAATAGGAACAGATTTAGGAATGATAAGAGTAATACAGTTATCAGACAATCAAAGCTTTTAAAGATTATAACCATGCACAATGGTTTAGAATGATATAGAAACATGAGCAAATAATTTGAAGACACTAAGAAGAAAATCATAAAGTTCTTTTCAATAAAATTTCTTCCCTGTGTGGAATAAACAGCAGAACAAATACAGTGAAATAAATAATCAATGGGATTGAATTCACTGAAAGGAAAAGAAGAAAAAGTCAGAGAACAGAGCTCTAATATTCCATAGGATTATATCAACTGTTGCACTGGGCATCTATGCTGAATCCCAAAATTCAGGCATCCATCTTCAGATGTCTGGGGTCCAGTTGCTTACAGTTTCTGGGATAAAAACATTTTCTTGAGAAATTGGTAGTTACAACTTTCCATATTTGTAAATACGCGGATAGAGTCGGGGAATGAGTGCAATTTACCCAAAGGTAAGTTGAAGATGATAACACTCTGGTGACAACTGGACTGAGCACCAATCTAGTCACAGGAGATGGCCAGTTCAGACTACATGTCCACTGTCTAAAGGAGTCATCACGGGAGATTCCCTTGCACCAGATTTTTATCTGACCCCGAAATACACCCCCTTTCTAGTAGTCTCTTTCAGCAGCTCCTCCTCAACCTGATTCCTCATGTTCCCATCCCCACCTGCCCTCAGTTCACTCAGGAAACAGATTCATCCAGCAACTCATGGAAACAGACACAGACCCACAGCCGACTTCGGGGGAATCTTGCAGAAGAGCGGGAGAAAGGATTGTAGGAGCCAGAGGGGTCAAGGACATCACAAGAAAACTCATAGAATCGACTAACCTGGCCTCATAGGGGCTCACAGAAACTCAACCAACAACAGAGGAGCCTGCATGGGACTGACCTAGGCCCTCCGCATATATGTGCCAGTTGTGTGTCTTGTGGGACTCCTAACAGTGGAACAGGTGCTGTCTCGATTCTTTTACTGACTTTTGGGACTCTACTCCTCAGACTGGGTTGCTTTGCCCAGCCTTAATACAAGGGGAGGTTCTTAGTCTTTGATATGCCATGTTTTGTCAATATCCATGGGAGGCCTGCCCTTTCCTGAATAGAAATGGAGGAGGAGTGGGGGCAGGTACCACAGAGGGGAGGGGGGAGGGACTGGGAAGAGAGGAGGGAGGGGGAAATGCAGCTGGGATGTAAAATAAACAAACTGATTATAAAAATAAATAATAGTAAAAATACAGAAATTTTAAGAAGATAATAACCCAACAAATCAAGCCATAGTCAAGTTGGTCAAAGGAGACGATTGGAAGGAGATCTGAAAAGCAGCAGTCCAAACAGAAAGTAAGAGAGTCCACAAGCAAAGAAATGAGAAAGTTCATCACAGGCTTCTACCTGGTCAGCTCTGATATGGCCTGGAGTTATCTGAGAGGAAACCCTCCATTGAGGAAATGCCTAGACCAGATTGGCCTGTGGGCATGTCTGTGTGTGTGTGTTGGGGGGGGCGCTGCCTTGGTCATGAATTGATACTGGAAGCAACAGTCCATTGCAGAGGGTGTCACCTCCAGGCAGGTTGTCTCAGGCTGCATAAGAAAGCTAGCTAAGTATGAATATGCAAATAAGCCACCAAACAGCATTCCTTCACAGGCCGCCTCCAGGTACCTCTCCCTGGACTTCTACCTCAACTTCCCTCGGTGAGGAATTGTGACCTGGAAGTGTAAATCCAAACATGTCCTTTTCTTCCGAAGTTGCTTTTGGTCCACAGCAACAGAAAGAGATTAGAGCCATTTTTATGAGGAATAATACAAGCCAGACAATAATAGGCTGACATCTTTTAAGTATAGAAGAGGAAAATTCTGTAAACCTCGAGTTCTGCATGGTATGCAATTGAAGGCAAAATAGAACTCTCCTGAATAAAGAGAATATGAGGCAAACCATCACCATGAGGTCTGCACTGTATAAAAACTGATTTTTCTAAAGCTAAGCAGACAATGATACGGGAGAGAAAAATTGATTCATACAGTGAAATAAAATGCATTAAAGATAGCAGATAAGTAGGTAATAATAATCTCATTTTTAATACATTTGAAGAATTCACTTAAAATTGAAAGTCATCAGAGAAATTGCACTGACATGTATATTTGTAGGGAGAAATAAAATGTGTGAGGACAGGAACATGGGAGGGAGAATGGAGAGGAATGTGGTCTGGTTCTCACACTGTAAGAGAAGCAACATATTTTATAAATGGAAGTACAGCATGAGTCTCCTGTAAACATGAGGGGCTGAGTTTGAGCCCCAGAATGTACATGAAGCCAGATGTAGCAGTAGCATGCATCTATAATCATGGCACTGTCTGTAGAAAGATGGTCAGAAGAATCTCAAAGGCCAGCTAGCCTGGGGCAGACAAGAAACCCTGCCTCAGAGTGGAAAGACAAGACTGACACCTGATATTGGCATGCATGTGTCCACAGTCACACACACACAAAAACATATACCCATAACAAGCACATACTATATGCATGTATGTATATAAATAGGCATGATTTTTTTTTCAAGAAGAAAATAAAGTCAAGGTCAGGAAAGTGAGGCTCCACAGCTTCCAGTGGGGAGAAGGGATGATACCTCCAAGATTCATTCATCCCCCCCTCCATTATGATCACGAAGGAAGGGTGGGACACAAAGTGCAGAGCAGCCATGTAAATGGTCTGCTTGTCGTGGATAGGAAGGCACAGAGTGGAGGCGGTTGTCACTGGCATTGAGCAAACACTGAGCTGATCAGGGCCCTTTTACAGATAAAATTGATGGCCTTAAAGCCATGTGACAGTCCCAGCAAATATGTGTAAAAGACAACGGCTGTCCCACTCTGTTAGAGGTAAGGAAGCCACATGGCTAGTGGGTGGCTGAAATAAGATTCCAACCTACCTGCTCATCACAGACCAGGTCATCAACTTCTGACTAGCATGTGAAACTCATTGCATTTGAACAAGGCCCCACTTTAGCAATTTGACAGGAGGCCAGGTGTCTCCAACACAGCATGTGCTCATATTGAGTGTGTCAAGGTTTTGCTTTCTCAGCCTTCTTCACAACTTAGCAGAGACAACCTTTGACAGGAGCTCAATGCAGCAAGAAGGGCAGACAAGGTAAAAGATCATTTCAGAAATGAAAGAAAAATCTGTACACACACACACACACACACACACACACATATGCATGCATGCATGCATGTGCGCATGCACACACACACATATGCATGCATGCATGCATGTGCGCATGCACACACACACACACACACACACACACACACACACACACAATGTGTATGAAAGTGTTCCTGACAGCATTTTTCATAGTCAAACCATGAGACAACTCAAATGCCATTAATCAGTCAGTGGGAAAATAAGATGGGGGTCTATCCACAGGTTGGAATATCATCTCCCTGAAAAAGGAGGTAGGACATTGATGCATGTGACTACATGTACTGACCTTGAAAATACTAAGTTGTATGACCAAGGTCAGCCCCCAAAGGGCACATATTGTATATCATTGGTGTAAAAAGTGCTCAGCACATGCAAGTCCATAGGGATAGAAAGTAAATGAGTATTTTCCTAGGACTGGGGCTTTAGGGAGAAAACCTAATAGGTACATGGCTTCTTCCTGGCAATTTTCCAGCTAGACTTCAGACATCCAGTAGTGAAGTTTGGGGCATGAAACTTATAACTCAGCACAGTTACAGCTTCAGTTTTAAAATGAAAGAGTACATTCTGGGAGAGGATGACAGAAAAGCCAGGTGGAGCTGCCAGGGTGGATGAGTCCTTGCTCCTAAGGTCTGCTACAGTCACTCACTCCCCTGTCATAACTGAGCTGGGTAGCTTTCTTTGACTATGATGTCAGCTCCTTCCTGTGGTCCTGTTCTTGCCCATTTTCTGATCCCTGTTCTTCTAACCATGACAGACCTGGTTCACAGTCAATTAATTTCCTGTCTAGTTGAATCATGCATCATTGGATCCCCTTGGATGCCATCAGATTCGGTGCCAGACACAGGTACCAAGAGGGTGTTCAGGTAGCAGGTGCAGGGAAAGAGCAGAAACCGGGAATTGCTATTGTAGACTGCTCTGCTCTTAGGTGGAGAATGGCCTGGTATTAGGAGAATGATGTTGTAGAATATGATTTTTAAGATTTGTTACATTTGTTTGTGCTGTGGAACATTTGTTTAGTGATACAAAGCTGTGTTGCATTCTTTTATGTTGCATTTGTCTAACTGTGAAGCTGTGTTGCTTTGTCTGTCTAAAACCCCTTATGGTCTAATAAAGAGCTGAATGGACAATAGCAAGGCAGGAGCAAGGATAAGTGGGGCTGGAAGACAGAGAGAATAAACAGAAGGAGAAATCTGGGAGGAAAAGGAGAAAGAGCAAGAAAAGGAGGAGAGGAGAACACTAGGGGCCAGCCACACAGCCACACGGCTACACAGCCACACAGCCAACCATGGAATAAGAGTAAAAGTAAGATATACAGAAGTAAGAAAAGGAAAAAGCCCAGGGGCAAAAGGTAGATGAGATCATTTAAAATTAAGAAAAGCTGGCAAGAAACAAACCAAGCTAAGGCCGAGCATTCATGAGAAAAAATAAGCTTCAGTGTGTGATTTATTTGGGAGCCAGGTGGAACCCCCCCCAAAAAAGAGTTTAAAAAAAAGGACAAAACTGATGGTTATTTTGAATATCAATTTGATTAAAGTAAAGAGTATGTCACGCTTTAGTGAGGGATACCTTTGAGTCTGTCTTTAAGGGCTTTCCCTAAGAGGATTAACTGATGGGTGGATGTGGGTAGCACCACACATGGACTGGGAGTAAACAAAATACTAAGGGGAAAGGGAGCAAGGCAGCTGAGCACTAGAAGCCACTTTTCTCTGGTCCCAGGGCTAAAACCATGTGGACGGGCAGCCTCACACTCCCGATGAGAGCTCTTGCTACAGTCACACCTTCGCAGTAAGAACAGATTGCACCCTGAAACTGTGAGCCCACATAAGCCCTTCCTCCCTTGGGTCAGGTAGTTAACCAGTAACCATCCAGACATCTCATAGAACTATCTGCTGTGGTCATCTACTGTAAAACCGACATCACAGCCGACATGCCAAAGGAAGGATCTTAATGACCCTGGGCACATAAAAAGCAGGAGTCCCAGACATCCAAAGCTGCCTAAGTGCTCTCAGCCTTTCCAGTCAGGACCACTTCTGAACAGAACGTGAGTTCAATTCTGTAAATATTTTGGTGAGGACACGGACCTCACCAAGCGCCAAAGAGTTATAATGGGCAGGGTAGAAGAAACCTAGAGAGGTGTACCTGCAGGACTGGGCCATCAAGAACCTGGCAACCTCATCCTGGTATAGCTAGTTCACCACACACTGAATTTATGTCCATGTCAGGGCTCTTCCACAAAAGTTGGGGCATCAGGAGAACATGAGATCACAGAGCTGGAATGAGGGCGTGGAAGAGAATACAGCAAATTCACCTTGATAAGACAGTGTTGGAATCTACCCACTGAGGGACTCCTGCCTGGATCAAACTTTCTGAGGAACCTCTTTGAGCAGAGTATGTCTTTACAAGGAAGTCTCTTTGTCTCTTACGTCAATATTCCCAGCACTCATGAACCTCTAACAGCAGCCAATGCTGATATGTTTCAGGGCAATATTCTACAAGTGCAAATCAAGGATGATCTTCAGAGCCCCATTCTTTGGGCAAGCTCTTGCCCATTTTTTACTTTTTATACTTGAATCTTCTGAGGACTCTGCCTACCACCCAGCAAAGACTGTTCCTAGCCTGAGGCAGAACTTCTATCTACAGCTCAGCCATGGTGCTTGCTCACATGTTGTCTATGGCTACATTCACATTGCACAGTGGAGTTGAGGACTCCTGACATAGACCATACAGCCTGGAAAGTCTGTAGTGTTTACTGTCTAACTCTATACAGAAGACTAGCCAGCCCTTGGCATGGATCAAAGACAGGAGAACGTAATTTTACACCAGGCTGTGTTTAACCCATTGCTCAGCAATAAAAACTCTAGTTTCACAGTATTATCTGGAAGGGTTAAAAATCCTAAATGTTTTATGAGTTCTGCATATAGATGAAGCCATCTAAAAATCTTAGAAAAATGCAAAGTGCCACAGGTTTGATTCTGAATGCCTGCTCTACCTGTAGAGGTTCACTGAGTTGTATAGACTTTGGGTCTGGTTAACTTTGGCATAGGTTGCTTTTGTTTATTTGAAAGGTTTGTACAATCAAGTTTATAAAGAAGGTGTATTTCACTTAAATTTCTCCCATCCAAAAATAAATATTAAAAGAAAACCTCAGACTTACACAATGGCACCATCCCCACAAATTCAGGCAACCTAAAAGAAAACAAAAAGGCCCCCTCAACAAAGAAAATTGTCTTTGCTTCTAGAATATGCTTCTAGGCCTCATCCACATCCTCTCCCTCTGGCGGCCACTTGGGTGTTCAGGACAGCTTTTCCCCCAGCCTTCTCTTGAACCTTGGTTTCATTTTTCCTGCTCTTGAACATGGGTGCGTTTTTCCAGCTTGTCAGGCAAAATCAGAAATTGGGTCTTGCTGTCATGGTCGCACACCTACTCCAGCTGTGGTACTCACCAGCTCTGCTTTGACTGACACTGGGCATCTGGCAGTGCATGTGGTACTTCATGACATGCCTCATCAGCCCTGGTCTCACACATGACCGTGTGGCCCTCAGCCTCATGCAAGACTTTAATTGGCCCACCAACAGACATCTTGGCAGGAAGAGAATTTGACTGGGGCCTCATGCTCTTCTGTTTTGGCAAAGGTGTTGCAACAGTGAAGTCATGGAAGTAAAGACGCCCATTGCATGCTTTTATAAATCTAAAACATGATGTGATCTTATCATTTGGTTTTTCCTCACAATGTGTTCCATCATCTCAGAGTTAGTTCATCACCTGGCAGTGAGCACCTGTGCCAAAACATGTTGAAATGATGAGACATCGACAGGATGGGCTCTTCCAGAGGGTGATCCTAGTGAGGTGACTTGTCATCGTTGGGTGGTGGCAGGAGTGTGATCATCATGGCATAGTCTAAAGGACTACATCATCTTTTAATCAAAAATAAAATAACACTGCATAGTACCTTCTATTCAACAAAACCAATGATTCAGAATTACTCATTTGGGGGATCAGAATTACTCATTTCGGGAATCTGTCACCATTAACGGTCACATATGGTCTAACATTTGACCATATGTTAAGCTACCATGCTGGCCTATCACAGGTTCATGCTGAGAATGGAAGATGCAGGCTCTCATAGCTAAAACAAACTGATTCAAACCATATAGGCCAACATAATTTTTAAGATTCGATTGGTCTTCTGGCACAACCACAAGCCTAGGCCATGATGGAAACCAGACCCCACATTATGGAAACCAGACTCCACAATCTGTCCTTTGACCTCCACCTGCACCCCTATGTTCACACTCCTACACACACACACACACACACACACACACACACACACGCACACACATACACGCGCACGCACACACACACACGTATTCATATATATGCACAGTAAATAAAGTGCTAAAACGCTAAAATATGGATGCTTGCATAACACATTGTGCATGTCTATTCAGTGTATGCTGCAGAGATGACCACACTCCTGGCCTGTGCCGCATTTACTTAAGCTTGCAGTCACCTCACATCCATTTTGCTCTCCACTGAGAGATTCTCCATCCTGCTTTCCCTCTAAGTGCCCCCGTTTTTGCTTACATCTTCCAAATCAATTTCCCTAATCAATTGATTATATAAACAGAGTTTAAATTCTCCCTGTGTCTATTGATTTCTTTTCTTCAATCTTCAACCCATTGATCAAACCATGCAAAAAATGGAATAAAGTAGCTGGTGTTACTTGCCGTGCTTCACAGCCAGTGGTGCTTGAAGGGGAAGAATGCAGATGTTTCTTTTTATTCTCCAAATGATGACTGCCTTGAGTGAAGCCTTGGATGGACACATCAATATGCCCCCTGAAAGCATTCCTACCTGTTTCCTAGGCTGTATCCGGGGCTTAGAAGCATAAACAGCTAGGAAATTAACTTAAAATAATGTTTCTTCGCTTTGTGTAGGCTGTAGCCGTTCATCCAGCTCTCCCAGGTGCCAATCATGCTGCGTCATACCAATGTTCTTGTTCCATTAACTTGGCGCTCACTGCAAAGTTGGTGTACATTACAGAATGGTGGGTTCAAAAGGAAAACAGAAATAGAGGGAAGGAGCAGTGAGCAGAGGGAGGAAAGATTTCTCATAAACTTAGAGCAGTTGCCCCCATCTGGGCACATTTAAGAGCATGAAGAAGAAGAAAAATAAATATTCTTAAACATGATCTCATCAGGCCAGTCAACATTCCAGCATGGATGGGAAAGGGTGCATAAGCATAAGCCCCCACCCAAGCTGAGTGGGTGGCTGTTAGGGCAGAGAGTTTTCTTTAAGGGTATGGCCCCTGGTAAATCCACCAATCTTGATGGCTGGCCCCACAGCAAAGTGCATATGGACCAGCACAAATTGGACTCAGTGGATCATAAAAAAAACATCCTAAGAGAATATGGAATTTGTAGGGTGGGGGCTTGGGGTGGATCTGGAAGCACAAGGACATAGGGTGGATATGGGAAGGGTTGGGGGTTAGAGTAGGAGATCAATGTGACCCAAATAATGGTATACATGTATGAAATTCTTAGGAAATTAATTTTAAAAATATTAAAATGACCCCCTTAAAGTTACTTGCACTTGAATATTTTCTTTGATTCTGTCATATCCTCTTACAGAAGACCACTTCTCTGAATAGATATTGGGCAGATACACAGAGGATACCCATCATAGTAGACTCCTAACAAGCATGAGTCTCACAGTATACCCATGGAGGGCTTTCTGTAAAGGAGCCACAGCAAGCAATTCCCTCAGAGAAACCACTTCTGACCTCACATTACCATGGATCCCATTACCCTCCACAGAAAGCAGAACTATGTGGACCCACAGGGGTCTCCTCCCTGGAGCAGCATTTCCCAGAGAGAACTCTTGGGTCAACTCTGCTTTGTCTGCATGCCTCCAGGCTGAGAGCTTGTTGGGACGTAGATGCCTGAGTGAGTCCTCTGCAATATTCTGGAGACAACATGTTTATTCCTTCATCTTTCCAGTAAACACTAACTAAATGTCTGGTACATGCCACTAAGTAGAGAACAAAAGAGACAAGATCCCATACTTCTCATAGTTTATATTCTGAAAGAAGAGAACCCATGAATAAATAATAAGGAAAAAATATGTGCGCTGTTAGACACTGATCACTTCTGCAAAGCAAGTAAGGAAACAGAAGATCAAGCAGAGTGACCGATGGTAGTAAGACAGGGAAGCCTCTTTTATGGGGTGTTCATCTGCTGGGCAGATATGTGTAAAATGTATGAGTTTATGAAATTGAAACATGATACAACACACAATATATCCAATACACTGCATATATTATGATGACATATAGGAAGTATATGATACACTTAATGGTGTCACCTAGGAGAGATAGAAACTACAGACATAGTAACACGTTATTGTTGTTCAAATCTTAGATGGTCATTTAATAAGAACCCAGAGCCAGATATCAGGGTGAAAGCTGAAAGATCAGAGCAGCAGAGCAGCAGAGCAGCCAGCCACTAATTCTTACCTCTACGAAATCCTCAGCCTCAAGAGAGTGAGTTCCTGTTTCCTCATACCTTATATTATTATATAGTATTATATATATATATATTATATATATATATATATATATATATTATGCACATATATTATATAGTAATATGTCATACATTCTATATGAATTCAGCATGAAGATACTATGAGTCTCTGCTTCCCCCACACATACCCAGCATGGCACCCTACAGGGAAAGCTTCCCACAGGCTGCTCTAATAAAGCTGCTGGATTGACCCTATTGGAACCCAACGGGCTAGGTCTGTCCCAGTTCTGTTGATGTGATAAACACCATGACCAAAAGCAACTTCTGGAAGAGAGGGTTTATTTGGCTTACACTTCAAGGTGCCAGACCATCACTGAGGGAAGTCAGGGCAGGAGTTTGAGGCAGAGACCGTGGAGTACTGCTTACTGACTTGCTCTCTGGCTAAGTCTTATATGACCCAGGACTACTCATCAGAAGATTAGTTCTACCCACAGTGAACTGCACAGTCCTGTATCAATTGGCAATCAAGAAAATGTTCCCAGGACATGCCCCCAGGCCAATACAACAGGGATAATTCTTCAGCTGCGGTTCCCTCTTCTCAGGCATGTCAAGTTGACAACCAAGATTAGTCATCCAGCATTCCACACAGTAAAAGAAAACAGGA
The DNA here is from genome assembly GCF_004664715.2 of Peromyscus leucopus. Lineage (NCBI taxonomy): Eukaryota > Metazoa > Chordata > Mammalia > Rodentia > Cricetidae > Peromyscus > Peromyscus leucopus. The sequence continues at coordinate 53,995,843 of NC_051081.1, read as the reverse complement.
CCAAGCTCTCCTCTCTAGAATTCCCAGATGGGGGAAGAACACACACACACACACACACACACACACACACACACACACACACACACACACACAATTTAATCCCAGTGTGCAGACTGCACAGAGTTATTTAGGGCACATTACCTCATCCAATGATTATCCAAGTCTAACAAATTCAAATTCAAGGCTGTAAGGACCTAGAAACACCAACCCTTTAGGATAAAGCCTCTAGAGCAGTGGTTCTCAACCTCCCTAACACTGGGACCTTTTAATACAGTTTCTCATGCTGTGGTGACCCCCAACCATAAAATATTTTCATTGCTACTTCACAACTTTAATTTTGCTACTGTTGTGAATCGTAATGTAAAGATCTGATATGCAGATGATCTTAGGCGACCCCATGAAAGGGTCATTCAACCCGAACGGGATTGAGACCCATATGTTGAGAACAGCTCCTCTAGATGTTACTAACCTTGAAGTGACACCACAATAAGGAACTCTCAGCTAGAGTGTCTTGATTTGAACAATTCCAGTCCACCAAGCAATCAACTCAAGATAGCTTTCTGTGAGGGCAGCCCGGGTGATTTTTTAGTATAACGCGTGATGCACTAGTGACTGATGTGACGTGATGGGGAGACTGCAGTCTCCCGTATCCTCCAGGGAATATTGGTGAGGAGGTGATTGCCTTTATTGTTGCTAGGGTTCAAAAAGCAGGATGGATTTAGGTCACATTCAATCAATACAATTTTCCTGCTGTGGGCATGGTCATTGTCCCTGGGAATTGGCATATGCATTTCTCAGCAAGGGCCGTCTGTGTCACCTGAATGTACAAACAGAATATTCATTCCTGTGTTCTGGTGACACACATCTGCCTCAGTTATTCTATTAACGTGCCTCACTACATCTTCCCAGACTATATATCCTGTGCTGGATGCTGAGGAACCCACTGTAGTTGAGCGATCTTGCCCTTAAACTTTTGAAGATGACAGAAGTAATATTTTCAAATGACCAATGGATACACAGCTTGCCTGTGGCCTGACCCTAGCCAAGACATCTCAGGAGTGATCCTAGATGCCTAGGTGCAAAATGAAGGTCAGAAATCCTTCTGGAGTTCATGGTATTTGTCTATTATGAACCTGGTCACGTGTGTTCGTACATTTGAAAGCCAGACATCAACACTGCTGTCTTTCTCAATGCTTCTCCACCTTATTTTTGACACCTTATTTGTTGAACCTGGGGCTTCTTGCTTTAGTTAGATTGGGTGACCAGTAAGCCCCAGGCTGGAATTGCACATAGGTGATGCCACACCCTGCTTTGTGTGGGTTCTGTAGAGATTACACCCAGTTCCTCACACTTGACACAGCAAGCTCTGTACCAACTGCACCATTTCTTCAGCCACTTGGAGTTGTCTTTGTTGTGACATAATTTAGAGAACTAGCGTGTGCTCCAGAAAAATCTCCTAATGCGTGTCTCGTGTTTGGTTGGTAACATTCTGCTGTGCCCTGATCCAGGTCTCTTTTCTTAAAACACCTTCAGCTCTGTGACTCTTTCGTCTTCCCTCTCCCAACACACATACAACCATTCCTCCTGTTCCAGAAGCCCTCCTCCATCCTCCCAAGTCACCAAGTGCTCACTGAGCTTGCAGACACCTGCCTTTAATGTTTATGTCACTGACCTAATTGTGATATTATCTTTCCGTTTTCCATTCTGCCTTACCTGCCACACCATGATCTCCTCGAAACCGAGATGATATCACATTTGCCTGAGTGTCTTTATTGCCTAGGAGGCATAGAGCAAGCTGTACAATAAATGCTTCTGATTAAGTGGATGGAGCTAGCATATGTTCACCTGTCTATGAAGATATTTAATCTAGAAGCCAAATAAAATGAAATCAAGGGAGATGCTCCAGATAGCAAGAGGAAGAGAAATTGAGTGTGGTGGTGCAATGTCCCTTGTCAGTTTGGCTTAGATGAGCTGTGAGACTTGTCCTGATCAGGCTCTGCAAGGCTGTGATGTTCACCATGACGCACAGTGGGGAGGTTTGTTTTGTCATGTCATGAGATGGGTTTCTCACTACATGGCAAAACAAACCTCCCACTGTGTGTCATGGAGATGGTTCCTAATCATTTAAATAGAGTGCCTTCACCTTGTTGTCTTTCTGAGTTAGTCTGAGCATTTTATAAATAACGATCAGACACTTTTTGCCCCAGTGGCATTTTAAAATGAGGTAGTATCTGCACACTTCTGAAATTGCATATTGCAATCTTATGGTCTTTCATAGAAAGTATTACATGCACAAAAATCATATAATATATATTATCCTGAACTGATATTCAAAATAATAGTTAAACAAACAACCCGCCTTGAGAATGTGTAGCACAGAGCTGGAGAAGTGAGGTTTTTTACTGGCAGTTTCAGTGGCAGTTTCAGCATACTATTGCCACCCCTGGCCACAAATCCCATCACCCCATAGGAGCAGGGTAGTGCCCCATCAACGTCAACTCCTCACTATTCTTCAAATATTTACTACCTACTGTTCTTCTGAGCCCCCTCATGTAGTGTTTAATTCTGTATTCTCAATTGGTTATGCCATTTGGATTATCCTGAGACTTATACTTTTTTTTTTTTTTTTTTTTTTTTGTTTTCTGAGACAGGGTTTCTCTGTGTAGTTTTGTGCCTGTCCTGGAACTCACTCTGTAGTCCAAGCTGGCCTCGAACTCATGAGATCTGCCTGCCTTTGCCTCCCGAGTGCTAGGATTAAAGGCATGCGCCTCCGCCGCCTCCGACGCCACCGCCACCACCACCACCACCCGGCTCAGCCATTAAAGGCTAGGCTCACAACCAAAATATAAGAGACTTATACTTTTAACTCAAAGTGAAGAAGTGTGTGTGTGTGTGTGTGTGTGTGTGTGTGTGTGTGTGTGTGTGTTCATATGTGTGCAAGTATTTGAGTATATGCTCAACCTCCAGTATATTTCTTCAGGTGCCACCCACCATAATTTTTGTTTTATACATTTTGCATATATATGTACATGTACATTTCAAATGTATAGATGCATGTGCACTTGTGTGCACATGAATGTGGACACTGGAGGTTGCTGAGACAGTCTCTCATTGAACTTGAGACTTGTCAGTTCTACTAGTCTGTGTAGCTGGAGAGTTTCTATCCGGGTCCCACCAAGCCTTCTGCAGTCCCACAGTCCACTTATAAAATAAACACACAGACACTTATATTAGCTTATATTATTTAAACTGTTTGCCCTAATGGCTCAGGCTTCTTGCTATCTAGTTCTTAGATCTTAAATTAACCCATATCTATTAGTCTATAAGTTGCCACGTGGCTCGTGGCTTACCTGTACTTTACATCTTACTTCTCATGGTAGCAGCGACTGACAGTGTCTCCTGACTCAGCCTTCCACCTCCCAGTCTTCTCCTCTCTTTTTGTCCTACCTATGCTTCCTGCCTGGCTACCTGCCAATCAGCACTTTATTAACCAATCAGAGCAACACATTCAAAGCATACAGAACATCCCACAGCAAGTCTGCCTAGTCAACTTGTTTTGGGGGGCCCTTGCCTACTCTTCCCAAGTGCTGGAATTATGAGTGATTTGCTACACTCACCTGGCTTGTTTTTTGAGATTGACTTTTTTATTTTTAATTATGTGCATTTGTATGTGTACATGCGTGCAAGTTCCAGAGGAGGTGAGAAGAGGGAACTGGATATTGTAAGCCTTCTGACATGAGTGTTGGGAATGAGACACCTAACAGCTGATTCATCTCCCTGGCCCTACACCCAGCTTTTTACATGGGTGCTAAATATCCAAACAGCAAAGACCTTGTCCACTGAGCCATCGCCTCAGTCCAGCCATCTTATCTTTTTGACTCAGGGTTCCACTGCCTTGGAGCTCACTGAGTAGGCTGGATCACTAGCAACCCCCAGGGGTCTGCATCCCATCACACCCAGTTTTTGTACATGGATTCTGGCAACTGACTCCAATCGTGGAGAGTCACTCTGTTTTTCTGATGTATACTATTCCCATTTGGTGAGTATAGCACACTCTGTTGATGATGTATGTATGACCTTCAGTGTTCTTGCTCAAGTCTCCTTGGTCCACAGGCAGGAATTTCTATCTACACAAAGGGATTGCTGGAGCTGCCCTTATGAGGCAAGTGCAAAGGCATCTTGGTATGGCTGTATCAAGGTATCCCCACAGCAAGTGAGAGATCCTTCACCCCACCCCCAAAGCCTCTGTGCATATTATCAGTGCAGGTGAGTGTGGGGGCATCCTAATGTGTGCATGCAATGGTCACTTCTGCACCCTGAGCTTGGATCTGCAGAAACATTTTTTTTTTTCCATTGGCTTCAAGGGGGTGGAGGGTGACTGGAGATGGGAACTAACAGGAAGCAGGCAGGAGTACCCTGGAGCTTTGCTTCTGACAAGGAACTTTGGCTTAGCCAAGTCCTCCATTCTTCTTAAAAGGAGAAACTATGAATGCGAATGAGGGTTCTGCTTTGCAAGCCGGTAATCAATGAGACACTGTGTGGTGGAAACACATGGAGTGCATGCAGCAAGTGCTCAAAGACTGTAGTCCTCGTTTCTGTTTGTCATCGTGTCTTCTGTCCCTCCACATTCACTCATCGTCCTACCTCAGGACCTGTGCTCTGCATGACAGAGACAATGTCCACGACTCTGCCCACTCTGACACTGAGGATCTCCTCATTTGGAGTTTTGCCTGCTCAGCCACAGACTGGGACTTCCAGAGCAAGCTTTCCTTGACAGTGGGCTGCTAGGTCAGCTTCCAGGTTCCCCTGGCTCTCAGGAGGCTGATCAGAGGCAAATGGCAATAAGAAGATGGCAGGAACTCAAATTGAGAAGGTGAAGGTAGGTATCATGCCTTGCCTCTTCGGGTCCCAGAGAGGTCTCCATGCACTCCAAGCCAAAAATGATGAAGTCCTCCCTAGGCTAAAGACGAGTGTCATGGAAAGTCTGGATAGGAGCTTAGGATCTAGAATGTCAACCCAAAGGAGGGTGGAGTGGGATAGAGGCCATTGACTAACAGCAGAGCACAGGGCATCAAATCCGTCAGAGATGTTTGTCAAACTTGACTTCCCTAGAAGTGGCCAATCGTTTTCAGCAGCCAAGTGCTGCTCTGGGAATACAGACATGACGTCAGTGCTCATCTGCTGGCACTTAAGAGTCTAGAAGAGGAACTCAGTGATAAGGGAACCGCAAGAAACAGTGGCACATGCATTTACAGCCATGCACAGTGACAGAGTGCAATGATCCTGAAGGGTACAGAAGAAAGACGGTGGATCTAGTGGCATTTCTAAGAAAGAACAGGAAGAAGTCAAGTATACAGGACATTCTAGGAAGTAGCCACTAGACAGCAGGCATGGCAGAGGAAATGAAGACAGTGTGGGCAGAGAACAGACAGTAGAGGGTCACAGTGTTCCAGGAGACAGCAGAGGCCAGGGCACATTGCCTGGAAGGCAGGTCAAGACATCTTGGCCTGTAATCCGAAAGCAAAGGGGAGCCACTGGTGGTTCAGTAATAGAGACACCTCCCCTTGTGGCCATTATGTGTAGGGTTGAGAGAAGAGAACAGTATCTGTGGGGTGTTTTGTTTTTGTTTTTGTTTTTGTTTTTGTTTTGTTTTTTTATGTGATACAACATTGAGAGAGGTGATTTTGTTTTCTATTCAAAACTATTTAACATTATTCTATAATCATCAGAGCCATAAATACAATCATTTGCATTTTTAAGTGGCAAATAGTCAAATGCAAAGATGCTATTTTGGGTAATGAAGGAGAGCACTTCCATTGTACTATTAGTAACATTGGACATGCCCAATGCATTTCTCATGTTCTACACCACCATTCATAACTAATGCATTGAGCTTCTTCAATGCCAGACTCCTACAAGCAGGCTCAGAACCCAGTCACTGACACAGACAGGACTTTATGGGTCTCATCGGGTTACTCTTCCATATCCTCCTAACTCCTGCTGAGGTCACTGAGAAAGAGGGGATTGGACATGAGGTTGGACAAGTGATAAGCAGAGGAGATTGCATTAGGTGAGGTTCCAGGGCCCATGGCATCTATTATGCAGTCTTAATGATGGAATTAAAAAAGAAATGGATTCAGAGCTGGAGAGATAACTCAGTGGTTAAGAGTACTGGCTATTCTTCCAGAGGACCTAGGTTCAATTCCCAGTCTCCACATGGCAGCTCAAAAATGTCTGTAACTCCAGTTCTAGGAGATCTGACACCTTCACACCAATGCACATAAAATAAAGTTAAATAAATTAAGAGGGAGGGAGGAGAGAGAAGGGGAGAGGGAGGGAAGGAAAGAGGGATGGAGGGAGGGATGGAAGGAGGGAGAGAAATGGATTCACAGTTGATTCAGGATAACTTTCACTGTGCCTGTCCAACATCTATGGAAATTTGACTAGAAAGACAGTTACTTTCAGTCAGCCTTTTGCTGAGAAGTCAGGGTAGTTAAATGGTTGTAGAGATCTGTGGAAAAGGCATCTTCTGCACCTTAGCCCAGCTCAGCAGTATCTTCCCATAGCTGTTGGTAGCATGATCTCATAAGGGTCCATGGCATTCAGAAAGACCTTTGTAAAACATCAGTCATTCAAGATTCCAACCACTTGGCTTTCCTTGCTGGTGATAGCAAGAGACCTTACCATAGAGGATAACCTGAGTGGTATTAATAAGGGACCAGGCTTTGAACAAGGGGCTCTGGAACCAACAGAAAGGGACAAGCATGAAGGCAATAGGAGAAAGGTGGGGGACTGACATTCATAGAGTCAGAACAAGGCAAAAATAAGAGGGCTGGATTGTACAGGACATAGAGAAACAGGATGAAGGTGGCATCCAATGGGAAGAATTTGGTTGAAGATAGAGTACCACAGAAATGAAACATGCCTGGCCTACATGGATAGTGAACAATTGTGCTGGTTAATTTTTTGTCAACTTGACACAAGCTAGAAACATCTGGCTGGGGAGGGTGGGAGGAAACCTAAGAATTGCCTTCATCAGATTAGCCTATAGACAAGTCTTCGGTAATGATTGATGTGGGATGGACCAGCCCACTATGGATAGTGCAACCCAGGGCTTCTTGGGTTGTATAAGAAAGTGTGTGGGGGGGAGCAAACCCATAAGCAGCACTCCTCAATGTTCTCTGCTTTAGTTCCTGCCTCCAGGCTCCTGCCTTGAGCTTGCCCTGACTTCCCTTGATGACAGACTGTGTAAGAGAAATCTGTTTTCAACTATTATGATGACTTTGTTTTAAATTGTGTGTGTGTGTGTGTGTGTGTGTGTGTGTGTGTGTGTGTGTGCAGGTGCCCCATGGAAGCCAGAAGAGGACATTAAATCCCATGGAGCTAGTGTTATGGGAACAGATGTGCACCATCTGATGTGGGATCTGGGAACCTAACTCAGGTCCTCTATGTGCTCTATGTTTAGCCATCTTTTCAAACCCCTGTACATGTATGTGGAAATGCATCTGCATGCGTGTGGGAGCCAGAGGTTGAAATCAGGTGTCTTTCTCTATCATGTCTTGATCTTATTTTTGAGATAGCATCTTTCTGAACCTGGAGCTAAAACCAGTTGGTGAGGCAGGCTAACCGGTGAACTTGAGATTCTCTTGTCTCTATACCCTAGCACTGGGGCTACAGATACCTTCAAGCAAGACACACAACCCAATGAACTGCACCTTCCAGAAAAAAAAATGACAAAAAGAAGAAACTTCAGAAAGGTAAGTGAGGTTAGCTAGACATGAACAACCCAAACACAGCAGTTATTACATTCATGAAGAACATGGAGAAAAGGTAGAGGTATAATGATAGTATCCCATACTGAGCTAATCACCATAACATTTACAAGATTTGAGGACAGAAATGTAGAAGAGACTATTGAACAATTTCATTTGTCAGGTTGCTCTGTGGACATGTTTATAAGCACATGGTTCATCGATGTAGGAAGATCCAGCACATTCCCTAGGCTGGGATCCTGAACTATATCATCAGAGAGGAGAAAGCTAGATATGAGTGAGCAGACACCAGGAGCACATGCATTTCTCTCTGCTCTTGACTGAATGTGATGTGACGAGGTGCCTGAGTTCCTGCCTTGAGTTCCCTGAAATGATGGATTGTAACCTGGAATTAATTGTAAGCTGGAAAAACCCTTTCCTCCAAGTCGTTTTTCTCAGAAAATTCAAAATTAAAAAAAAAAAAGTTGGAAATGGTAGCCTCTGATGATGGGAACAAGGAAAAATAAGAAGCAAAAACGTGTGTTAATTTTTAACCCAAATAGCCCTTTAATTGTAAAAGCTAAAAGTAAGTGTCAAAGATCCTGGATCCCTAGACCAAAGGTGTCTGTGCCATGAAACAGTATTCAGGCCAGGAATCTCCCGCTGTGGTGGCAAGGTGACTGGCTTTTATCCATCCGTGGTCTCCGTGGTCTCCGTGGTGTCCACGAACTCCTCAGGCTTGGTTCTATTTCTCATTCTCACAGCACAGTTGGGTTTCTACTGCTTTGTCACAGTGTAGAATTCATTAGAATGAGCAGCTGGACCTGGCCTCAGCCAGAGCCTAGTGTATTCGGCTTCTATTTTTTTTTTTTCTTTTTAATGGTTAACACAAGAACATGAGGTCACACTTTCCACCTTTGGATTGGCCCATCCAGCTGCATAAAGCCTCAGAAATTCCCTGTAATCCCAAACAGCTGCCCGAGTCCCTTCTTAATCTGCTGGGCAGCAGGGGGAGTTCCCCAGCTTGCACTCTCTCCTAGGCACTGTCCCAAGCACTGAGAAATTCAGGAGAAGAAACTATTTGGTTTCTGAGACAAGGGTGGTTTTGATAATGATTCTGTCTGCAGAGTAATGAGAGTAGGGTGGGGAGACGTCTCCATTGCTGTGCAGTAACTGTCAGCAAGCATGAGAACTGAATTTGGATCCCCAACACCTACATCAAAGCCAGAGGCGTCAGCACAAACCTATTCCCTCAACTCAGAGGAGGCAGACCCGGAGGATCCCTGGGGATTGTTGACCAGGGCATCTGACAAAATGAACAAGCTCCAGGCTCAGTGAGAGACCAGGTCTCACAGACTAAGAAGGAGAGTGACTGAAGAAGACATTTGATAACACCTTCTGGCCTCCACACACAAACATACACATGCACACTCACATACACACACACACACACACACACACACACACACACACACACACCATACACTTACAAAAAAAGAAAGACAGAAAGAGAGAGAAAGAGAGTTGGAAGGGTTAGGAATCTTGAAATGGATATCACACATTCAAGTGTGTGTGTGTGTGTGTGTGTGTGTGTGTGTGTGTGTGTGTGTGTGTGTTCATATGCTTCCTGTTTTATCTGATTCTCAGATTCTCACTTGAAAGGCATGTGTCCTGTATGTTTTAATCTCCTGTGAGAGAAGAGACAGCCTACAGTTAAGTTTCTAAGCCCACTCAGGACAGACCTGAGGCTTTGAATTTATGCTTTCTGATGTCAAGTTTCAAAATTTTCAAATGACACACATAGCTGTCGAAAATGACTCATCCTGGGCAATGAGGACACATTGGCCATTGATGAATGACAATAACACCTGCCATGCCCAGTCCTTCCCAGGGACAGACCCAGTACCATCCCACTGCACCTCACCAACTCCTCCAGTCTCCCCCAAATAAGGTGACGTTTGCTCTGCTTTTCCAGCTTTGCCAACTCTCCCAGGGGAACTTCATATAACCTATGTAGTCCAGTCTGGTGGGTGGCTGTGGAGATTAGATGTGTGCGGTCCTATGGGTACCACAGATGCTTGCAAAGCTGTAAGATAAGATCCACTGGGCTGGCACCTGCTGCTCCAGGCACCCATGGGATTCGCTAGTTTCAGAGCTGTGTGTTTTTTTTCCTGTGGGGATCCATGATGATGAAGGGTAGACAGCGATTTCCATACAGTGTGATGGGTGTTGTGCTAACAGCACAGGAAGAGTCTCACATGCTTATAAATAGCAATGAGAGAATTAAGAAGGATGCCATACCCTTATGTGCTTGATTCCATAACTGGTGTTTTCCATATTCTCTTTCGACAGCTACTACAATGAGAACACCCAATATGCCTTCCCAACACTTACATCGAATTGCACTCACAGGTTTATTTGTATTTCTTTATTGAATGCCTTTCTTTTGTATTAACCAGAAAGCCATGCCAGAGCAAGAACAGTGCCCGTGTAATGATCTTGAGTAATGCCAAGGCCTGTGCAGTGCCTGACCCGGTCATGACAATTATTGCTAAATGTAAGAATGTGGAGACTTATGAACTTGTTCTTTCTGGTGGAAAAGCACCTTTTCCAGCCTCAGGATTTCAAATCTAATTACTAGGACTAGGAATTAAACATTCAATCACTCAGAATTACTTTGTTAGGAGACAATCATAAAGCCGTGATTAATGAAGGCTACCAACTTTACATGCTGCAAAGCTTAATTTTCAATAAATTAAAAGTCTAATTCATTTTCTGAGTGTTAGAGATCACTGTGTATATAGTCAACGGCATATCAATTGACATTACATTTCTATCCACTACTACAGTCTGCCCAGGCTGATGGAGACTTACAAAATGTTTTGGAGACTAGTGGCACATCCAGAAACCCACCTTGCCTCTACTGACCCCTACCTAGGCTGATCAAATTGTTTATTTAATTGTGGCCACTCTCTAGAAGACAGAGATTGCTCCTCCCCACCACCACCACCATGGAGGCCAGCTGTCTCAGAACCCTAGAAGTCTCTCATCTGTCTCCCTTTCACCAAACTTTAACCACAGATCATCAGTTCACACCAAGATGGCTTCAGTTATAATAGAAAGGAGCAATGCCTCGGGGCCTCTAATGAACTTATCAGATACCAACAAGCAGTTCCAAGTAAAATCATAGTTGATGGAGGTGGACAATGGCTCTTTAGCAGTGGCCCTGGTAAATCCTCTGGCCCTGGAATGCCACCTTTACCCACACACCACTTATCCCCACCCCACCCCCACCCTGCATCTTACATGTCTTAATTAGGGTTTCTATTGCTGTGAAGAGACACCATGACCACAACAATTCTTTTTTTTTTTTCTTTCTTTCTTTTTTTTTTTTTTGGTTTTTCGAGACAGGGTTTCTCTGTGTAGCTTTGCGCTTTTCCTGGGACTCACTTGGTAGCCCAGGCTGGCCTCGAACTCACAGAGATCCACCTGCCTCTGCCTCCCGAGTGCTGGGATTAAAGGCGTGTGCCACCACCGCCCGGCAACACAACAATTCTTATAAAGGAAGGCTTTTAATTAGGGTTGGCCTACAGTTCAGAGGTTTAGTCCATTATTGTCGTGGTGGAAAGTACGGTGGCATGCAGGCAGACACAGTGCTGGAGAGGTAGCTGCATCTAGATTGGCAGGCAGCAGGAAGAAAGAGTGAGCACCCTGGGCCTGGGTTTTGCTTCTGAAACTTCAAAGCCCATCCCCAGTGACACACTTCCTCCAACAAGGCAACACCTACTCCAACAAGGCCAACTTCTAATCCTTTCAAATAACATCATTCCCTATGAACCTTTGAGGGCCATTTTTATTCAAACCACCACACTACCCCTTCACATACCAAACCTCTGAACCCAGACTGTACTGATAAGAAGGCAGGAACAGAGTCGATGGGGTCTGCTCAGGAGCACCTCCCTGAACCAACATAGCTCAGGGGTGCTTTCCCTACCCAGGGCAAGTCTGATACTTTCCCAGTGTTGAAAAACCACAGGACAGCCAGAAGGGGCAGAAGGTAAAAACCACCAGGCTCTGTGCTGTGAGGTGGCACTCACATCGATGTTTTTCCTTATCTCGGTTTGCACAGTTGTTGTGTATGGTTGAACTGGTTATTTTTCTTGCCTCTATGACCAAATCTGTGGTGCAGAGGAGCTTAGAGGAGGAAAGACTGACTGTGGCTCATGGTTTGAGGTCTCTGTCCTTCATGACGGAGAAGGCCTGGCATCTGGCCCATGACGTAGCCGGTTATGTTGCACCTGTAGACAGGAAGCAGAAAGATGAACACCAATGCCCAGATGCCTTCCTCAGTTCCCCTTCATTCAGTGAGAGGCCCCAGCCCAGGGATGATGCCATCCAAGTTCAGTCTTCTCTCTTGCGTTAAACCTCTCTGGAGATGCACACACACACACACACACACACACACACACACACACACACACACACACACACACGAGTGTGTCTCCTAGGTGGCTCCAAGTCCAGTCAAAGTGACAGCAAAGATGAACCATCACAGCAGTGACTGCCTCTTTCTTTTAGAAGTCAGAACATCAAGAATGTAGAGCCTACACAAACTGTCCCAGAGCACAGGTGGTAATGCAGGAATGAGCTGGGCAGAGGTGTCTACTTCCAAAGCCTTGCTTCTGGAATAAATCCCATGATCCTGCAATTGCCTGAGGTTCACTTGGTGGCTGTTAGTCCCTGACAGACTAATTAGCATCAATATGGTAACAAGTGGAATTGGCTTATTGGCTTTTTGTTCTTGGCAATACTAACTTTTCCAAGAAGGCTCCTAATTTCAGGGGTTTCAAATGTCCAGGCACATTCCCCAGTAGCAATATGAAGGTTTTGAAGAAATGCTAGGCCATGGGAAACTTACAGCTGTCAGTCAATTCCAGTCCATAGAGTCCCACCCTGCCCTTCTCACTGCTAACAGCACTTGGCTCCTGATATCCATGCCTTTTCTTCCCATCCTCGCTACCTTGACAAAGCCTACAATCAGAGTCTGTGAAACTCTATGTTGTGTGGCAGTTTCCTCTGACTGGAATCATTCCCTCCAGGGAGGAGGGAGAGGCTACTGAGATTCAGGAGGTAAGCAAAAAAGTCACAGGTCTGACAAAGTGGACACTTGTGAAAATTTTGGAAGCACACCCTCACCCCCAGCTTTACAAAAGAATGAACAACTTTTAGGGGGAAGATTGACCGGCTGGGCTACAGAGAGGCCATCACTAGGACCTGTCTAGTTGTGTAGACAGCACTGGGTCGCAGCTTCCAGGAGGTGTCACTTGTGTGTGAGGGGGGAGGTGTAGGATTTTAGGTGATGCAGCCACGTTTGAGTCATAAAACCCATCAAGAAAGACTCATTGATTCACAGAGCTGGAATTTGTTGCAATCATTACTTTTCTCTGTGGTAGGTTTTCCCTTTCTGGAGTAAAGGGATGTCTTCCCAGGAAAAGTCTCTTACAAAACATTTATGACAATAACCAATAACTTACTGAACTTTGTCTCATGTGGGTTCTCCCCAAAAAGTAACATTTGAGACATCAGATGGGTAGGGTTTAAAAAGACAACAACCAAACAAAACTAGTAATTGAGTGATCCCTGACTTTAGAAGATGTCAGAGTGGTCAGTCGTCTCATAAGCCTCTTCTCCACTCTGGATTCACCTTCTCGATGACCTAGAGATTCTGGTCATCACTGCATTGCCTTTTATTTGATGACATTGACCCAACACTTACTTACACATTCCAGCAATTACCCACTGTTCTTGTGGCCTCTTTGCATCTCTTCTTTCTGCACCTTTAAGAGTATTTCCCTCAGGTCTGCAGAGATGGCTCAGAGGCTGGGAACACTGGCTCCTCTTCTAGGAGACCTGGGTTCAGTTCCCAGCACCCACATGGCAGCTCACAACTGTCTGTTACTACTGTTCCAGGGGATACAACACCTCCACACAGACATGAAAGCAGACAAAACACCAATGCATGTTAAAAAAGAATGTTTTAAGTATTTCTCTGGCTTTTGTGACTAACACTGCCTTAAGTTGGATTTGCCTTGCCTTGATCCCAGCTAAGAGTTAGAACCACTAGTGAGCTCTTGCCTGACTTTCTAAGATAAATCTCTCCAACGCTACTTTGAAATTATTATGTAGTCCCCCCCTCACATCAGTTTTCCCTGATACAAATTCTGCCATTTCTCTGATGGCACTCAGTCTCATCTGATTCTCAGATTTTTGACTGTGACTCTATTTCTGTTTTAACTTATTTTACTGGGGCTACTGATAAACTTCCTAGTCTGAGGAGCCTTCCTTCCATGGTGAAAACTTCTAAACCCTTACGTTCATTACTAGCACAGTCCCTCTAATAATCCCTCTGTTTTCATTCACTAGATACACTGAAGACTTCATCGCGCCCCACACAGCTCTCATATGTTCATACCTCCTTCTCTGTGTCTCCATCTGCTCCTTTCTCTTTCTGTAGTCTATCTTCCAGCTCACTAAATCTCTCTCCAGCTGTGTTAGGTCTCATGTTTATTTCATCCTCTAAGGGTTTTCATTTCAAATTCATTTCAAAACTTATTTTTAAAAGGTTCTGTTTCATTTTTTTTCTAATCCTTCCCTTTTATCATGTTGTCTTCCCATTTCGATGAAATATTTCCCTTCCTTTAGCCCTTGAACCCTTTAACAGATTTCCGGATATTTTAGAGTGTTAAAAACATTAAGTTACCACTATTTGTAGTTTTATCTGGTGGAAATGGATCATTCTGAAGGACTTTGGGGCCATGAGACCGTTCTCAATGGGAATTATCTTCAAGTGGACCCTGCACTGGGTCATGTCTTAGTTTTGTTGCCTGATTCTTCTCCTGAGTCACTATAAATTCCATTTTTTTCTCCCAAAATTAAACCTATAAGCAAACAGCACCTCAGGCCCTGCTCTTCCCTCAGCTCAATTTGTTTTCTTAATAAAGCTTACCCCATCTCTATTACATAGGTTCTTGCTTTGGTGGCCTTTCTCTGGGAGACATTTCTTGAAATTCATTGCAAATTTTAAGTTACTTGTTTTGATTGTCACTACCTGGAAGGTGACAGGGAAGACCATGTAGGGTCTAAGACTACATTTGGACTGGGGATATGGCTCAGTGGGTAAAGCACTTTCTTGGTAAGCAAGAAGACTAGTATGGTTCCCAGAATCCACATAAATACCAGGTGAGTTTCCTATCATTTAAGCCCCTAAAGGAGGAGACAGGGAATACATAGTAAAGCCGGCTAGTGAGACCAGCCATGTGGACAAGTTTTGGATTTGATTGAGAGACCCTGCCCCATTGAACAAGGTGCAAGAACAATCATGGATGATTCTGGATATCAGCTTCCACATGTAAGCGCACACACACACATGTATGTAACAGCAACAGGCACCAGCATACAGGTACACACATGTACAAACATGTACACATACCCCACCCCCACTGGCCATGGTTCAGACAGTTACAACAGAGGGAAATAGATGCAACCTGTGGGCAGGAGAATCAACAGGAAATGTAGAGTTGGGTCTGCAGAGCCTAAGACCTAGTCTGAGGGGACTTGTAATCCTCCACAACTGCTTTGTTTGGCTCCCTAAAGAGAATTCTGTCCCATTCCCATCCCCTCAGTACAACACATGTACACACTCTTGCCTCTCCTGTCTGTCACGTTATGTGTTAGCGTCTGAAGAAAGCACAGATGTGCTAATGCTCGAGGGAGGTAAACTCGCAGGGAAACACTCTGTACACACTCAGCCAGAGTCTCGTTATCCACATGGCCCTTCGGGGGATGTTTGCGGAGTGAGCAGTGGATGAGACCACAGTCTGTGGGAGCGAGTCCACAGAGAAGGGTCTGAGAGGGAAGCCGACTCCGGCTGTGCTGTGGGTGTCTCTTGACTCTGCAGCCAGCCCTGCCAGTACTTAGAATATCGACAGAGCCAGCTTTCCTCGGAGCCAGGAATTTCAGGAAACACTAGCCCCTAATGGTCCCCGGTGACCTGCTGATACTGGCAGTCTGAGTTTGCAGACAGACAGAGGGGGGGTTGTACAAACATTCGGGAGCTGGGTGTGACTTTCTAAGGAGCACCTGACTTGTGCCTGAAAACCTCAGTAGCCTGTCTATGTACAAGATTTTAGAGGCGCACTCAGGAGCGTGTGGGGGCAAGTGCGGGCGTCTATGTGGGCGTGCATGCTTGCGTGCGTGCGTGCTTGCGTGTGTGTGTGTGTGTGTGTGTGTGTGTGTGTGTGTGTGTGTACATATGTGAAAGACAAAGATCAGCATTAAGTACCTTCCTCTGTTCTCCACCTTCTGAAGCAAAGTCTAGGCATACCCAGCTGGCCAAGAAGGCACAGGGAGGCTCCTGTCTCCATTCCCCCGTGCTGAGATTTCAGGTGTACACCCTCAGTCCCAGCTTTTCTGTGGACACTGCGGTCCATCATGCCAGGCTTGTACAGTAGCATTTGGGTCAGCTGCTTCCTTCGCCTGTCTGGCTTTTCTTTACCTTCCAAACTATGAGCACTCCCACATGAAAACAGCTTTTGGAAAAAGAAGTCGGGGTTGTTTCTCTACTTTTTCCCCAATAGTTTGTCTTCTATCCCGTGCTTTCAAAAATTCTAACTCCACGTCCAGAACTATTTGATGTCCCAAAAGTTGTAAAGCTAAATATTACAAATAACCTGTAAACCTACAACAAGGTCAGTAAACGTAACACTGCAGACAAACAAAAACCCTATATGGCTGTTGCTTTGTTCTTTTGTGTGTGTGGTTATGACATATGTGAGTATTTCTGTGTGGATACAATGTATGCTCATGTATGTATGTGGGGGGGGGCACCTGTGTATCACCGCACGTGTGCGGAGGTCAGAGAACAATCTCAGACATTGGTCCTCACCTTACACCTTATGAAACAAGGGTTCTTTAATGCATGCCACTGCTTATGCTGGGGTAGCTTATCCTCAAGCTTCCAAAGAGGCTCCTGCCTCTCCCTCTCATCTCACTGCAAAGGCATGAGGATTACAGATGCTCCCGTGCCTGGCTTTGTGTGTTCCGGGGATTCAAACTCAGGTCTCACACTTTTAGGACAGGCACTTTACCCACTGAGCCGTGTGCCTGACCCCTGTTTACTTTTCTTTCTTATTGTTCTGCCGTTTACAGTGTGCCCAGGGCTGAGTGAATTACTGTTGCCCTACCATTTAGCACAATGCCTGATACAGAATCACAGGAGGCAGTCGTAGAATGAATGATACAATTAATGCAAAGAAAAATAGTCACCTTAGCAAAAAAAAAAAAAAAAAAAAAAAAAGTTTGAAAACCAAACAGAATCATGAACGTTTTTTCTAGGTTTCAAATTTAAGAGAAAGGGTTTAGAACATCTCAGAAATGCGAGCCAGAGAGGAGAGACACAAAGAAGTTCTCCAGCCTCAGTAGACCTGGGTCCTTGTACTTGATCAGGGTAAATACTGCAGATCTAATTGGGGCCTTCGGAAAATGTGAGTTTATGAGATTGGCTTCGGTCTTCTCCAGAGTCTCTTCCTGTTGTCAGGTTAAGTCATCTTCAATATCAAAACCCCTTCTTATTGATATGGTTACAAGTCTCTCTTCTACCCAAACATGTTTTCTAGTACCGGGAAGGTAGAAAAATAGCGGCTGGAAAGACACTGACATCCAAATGTTGTCAAGGTGTACTTGATGACAAAACTACAGCTGAACTTGAAGCTTCCAGGGGGCAGACATGTTAGTGCACACAGGTGCACACGGGCAGCTGTCCGCATGTCTGGCTCAGCGCGAACACAGCTGCTCGGTCACTGACCCTCCAGGACTGAGTCAGACATGGAGGTGACCACAGTCACAGCAGCACGACAGCTCTGAGGCTGAGGCAGAAACAAAAGGGCAGTGAAAGCTACCACCATCAGGATCTTTTTAGCACACCTCCACAGGCAGGCTCTACTGAGGATGCTCCATCTTCCCTCCAAGTCCTCGCTGTTCCTGGCTTCCAGGCACAGAAAGCAGTGTGCCTCTCAGGGGCTCACAACTATAGGAAGATTGCTGAAGTCCTCAGATGTCAGGCGTATTTTCAATGGCTGGAAAGATGAAAGGAGAGAATGAAGTCATCTGGGGAAGAAAAACACTAAGGGAAGTTTCAGACTGTCCCACAGAGGAGAATTTTCCGAATGTTTGACACAGGATCCGCTATAGCTCCAGGAGCTTCCCCTGTGTGACACTTTGTCTTCCAGGTATGTTGCAGAACAGGAAAATCCAGCTTAGCTAGAAATGTGTAGAATGGAAGCTCACCCCCAACCCCCATGCCAACTCCTCCCCAACCCCCAAATCCCTACCCCCATACCTCTACCCCAGCCCCACTCTTAGTCCTCACCTCCACCTGATCCAAACCTCACCCCTACCCCAAATCTGCACAAACCCCAACCCCCT
Organism: Peromyscus leucopus; assembly: GCF_004664715.2. NCBI lineage: Eukaryota > Metazoa > Chordata > Mammalia > Rodentia > Cricetidae > Peromyscus > Peromyscus leucopus. The sequence goes on along the minus strand of NC_051081.1, from coordinate 53,977,610 downwards.
CCCCCAATCCCAAGGTCACCTCCATGCCTCACTCCAGCCCCACCTCTCACTCTAACCCTGACCCCCAACATGACCTCAGGCTATTAGAGAAAGGCTGCTTCTGTAGGGAAGAAGGAAGCAAGCCTTGAGGAAAAGACCAGAGTTCATGGATGTGAACCTGGTGGGTAGAGAGGGAGATGTTCCCTATACAGGTGAGCATCCTGACTCTCCTCTTCCAAAGGCATCCATCCTGAAGCCTTCCCAGAGTCTCCATTTCAGTCCTCAGACTCAGCTGCAATCCCAGGACCTAGTCCATCCTAGGGGTCACCAATGTTGTTGAAAACTGTCCTTCCAGGGTCAAAGACCTAAATGCTTGCTGGAGAAGCCTTATTTGTCCATTGGAATTCCATGCCTCAGAATCCTCTTCTCCCTCGCAGGACCTTTGGTTTAACTGTGCCTGTACTAAATAGTCATCAAGTGTCATGATAATACCATCTGGGGAGAGAGAATAAATGGAGCTGTGTGAACTGAGAATTCCGGTTCACTCTCGCTGGTTCCTGGAAGGAGTCTGTTTGCCTGTATTCTCCACTTGCAACAAGGGATGTTGGTGCCCATACACAATCTTCTTCCCCCAAGGAATTGTAAGAACAAAGAGCTGTCACAGCAGCTTTGGTTGAATATTAATCGGTAAATGAGGCATAACCACAGGGACCATCAATGTGGGCATCCTAGCAGGTTCCAGAAACCTGGACTCTCCAGAAAGCAGCTGCAGAGTCTGGATTTTGACATGAGACCAGGTTGTCTATGGGCCTTCCAGAAGAAGGTTACTTTGTGTGCATGCTCATATTTTAGAAACTGACCATAAGAACCCAAGATTTCTCCATGTCTTAGGGACAAGCTGCCTGGGCTCAGAGAGTAGCCCCTTCCCCTCTTTGAGGAGAGAAATGCTTCTCTCTCTCTCTCTCTCTCTCTCTCTCTCTCTCTCTCTCTCTCTGGAGCAGAAGAACCTACTAAAGAAAACTTAAACAAATAAATAAAGCCTCAGAGGAATCCTGGGACTTCCCAAAATGGCAACAAGCCCCTGACTCTGACCTGCTTCCAGGTAATAGACTGAACGTTACCAAAGGCCCCTAGGGAATATGAAATACTTGTGGATCTTCCAGCAAAGCCACTGAACAGCAAACCTTGATTTCAAACTGAATCCCTGCCCCTACTAGGGAGCTAACACCTCAGTGTCTTATCCCTGAGAGTCTTGATCCTCACTGGAAGAGCAAGGGAGACAACTTCAGCACACTCATGAGAAAAAGGAGGCAAGAAGAAGTTCCTGGGTGCCTCCTGTGCTGCCTGAGTGAGCCAAGCAAGAAGCTAGGCTTTGTCATACAAAAAGGAGTTGGTCCTGGGGTACCACTCCTGGGGGGAAAAAAAAAGAATCAAAAATCAACTCTCAGAGAGAGGCCTGTTGTGGAATATCATTTTAAGATGTGTTAAATCTGTTTATGCTGCGAAACATTTGTTTAATGATATAAAGATGTGTTGCATTCTTTTATGTTGCATTTGTTTAACTCAGTGAAGCTGTGTTACTTTGCCTGTCCAACACATCTGATTGGCTTAATAAAAAGCTGGATAGCCAACAGCAAGGCAGGAGAAAGAACAGGCAAAGCTGGCAGGCAAAGAGAATATATAGAAGGAAAAATCTGGGCAGAGAGAACAAGGAGCAAGAAAAGGGGGAGAGGAGGACACTAGGGGCCAGCCATCCAGCCACACAGCCAGCCACAGAGTAAGAGTGAAAGTAAGATATACAGAAGTAAGAAAAGGAAAATGTCCGGAGGCAAAAGGTAGATGGGATAATTTAAGTTAGGAAAAGCTGGCTAGAAACAAGCCAAGCTGAGTCCAGGCATTCGTAAGAAAGAATAAGGCTCTGTGTATTTATTTGGGAACTGGTAGGGCTCTCCCCTCCTCTGTGTATTTATTTGGGAACTGGTAGGGCTCTCCCTGCAAATGAGACAAAGAGTGAAAACCAACCAACAACAGAGGCCTGCATCTCTGTGTTCATCACAGACTCACAGTAGCCCGATGATGGAACCATCCTAGGTACCACCAACAGATGAATAACAGATAAGAAAAACTCACAATTACTCACCCAGAAAGAATATAGCCGAGTGATGGTAGCACATGCCTTAATCCCAGCAGAGGCAGGCAGATCTCTGAGTTTGAGGCCAGCCTGGTCTACAGAGCGGGTTCCAGGACAGCCAGGGCTATACCTGTCTAAAACCCTGTCTAAAACACATAAACAAAACAACAAAGAATTCTGGGCCAGTGAGAGGGCTCAGAAGGCAAAGGAAAGAGGCGTGCTGCCAACTCGGATGACCTGAGTTTGATCCCCAAACCCACACCCGCACAATCAGAAGAGAGAACCGCCCCCACAAGTTGACCATCCAGTGTACATCATGACTTACATGCACATCTCTCGTGTGTGTGTGTGTGTGTGTGTGTGTGTGTGTGTGTGTGTAAATAAGTGATAATGAGCATAACACAGCATAAATAAGTGAGTAAATAACATTTTTTAAGAAAAATAAACAAAATCATGCCATTTGTGGGAAGATTGATGGGTCTGAAGGTTACCAGTTCAAATTTGACTGATTCAGGAAAAACAAATAATGCACTTTTTTTCCTTACATGTAGAACCCATGAAAGCAGAATGGGGGGGGGCGATTAGGGAAGAAGGTGACTGCAGCAAAGGAAGTGGAGCAGGAGGGACAGCGTCGTGCACACCACACCCGAGCGAGGGCCTCATGATGACGCCCATCTCCTAGCCCAGTAACTAGAGCCTACTGTTTTAAATTAATTACCGTATTAATAGATGCATATGGAGCAGAATCAGCCATGCCCAATGAGTCTCATCTGTCTGGTCATCTGTGTTCTGTCTGTCCCTTTACCACAAAATAGCAGAAACTGTGCTCTGCTCCTTCTGCTGAGGCACATAGGCCGCTACGCCAAAAAGAAACCATTAGAAAGGGTTTAGCAAGCCGAAATGGCACTAGGGTCTCCAACTTCTGGTAGGTAGTTAATCTATGTTCTAAAACACGCAGAATGCACAGGAGAGTAGAGTTTCCAGCCTTATACCACCACCAAGCCCTGATAGAAACAGAAAATTATTAAATGATATCTTAATGATAGGAGGATTAGCCACTCAATAAACTGATCAAACGCCGTGGGAAATGTGATCATCTCTCCCTACCTGACTTCTCTGGTACTCACCTCTCTTGGGTGTGGAAATTTAGAAGCCGCATCCTCCAGCTGCTCATGTGGCCTCTGAGCTCAGTCAGGAGCTCCACTAAGGCAGACTCTCCTAGAGACACACTTCCTAAGACAAAAGCCTGACATTGTGCGCCAGCCTCACATGGGAGCACACAGAGACTTCAGGCTGGCAGGTACTTCTTAGGGGGATCCTGGGTCTCACCGTTCTCCAGAATCTGACATCTGTCATTACTCATTCAAATGTATCCTCTCTCCTAAAGCTAATCATGCTTTCAACTTTCAGCAGAGCATCCCACACGGGCAAGCAATGTTTACACAGACTAGAATTTTAAAAGTGGCTTTCTCTTATTTTACATAGTGCCTATGCCAGACATTTTTGTGTGCTAGACCTGGCAGAGTCTAGAACCCACCTAAACTATCTAAAGTTTCTGTTTTTAAAGTTAAGAAGTTTCACTTCTCATGTCAGTCATCTCTCCATTCTTTCTTCAGTTTTGTTATCCATGAACAAGCTTTCAGGTAGATGCTATGAGCAGAGAGCTGTAGTGGGAAGATTCCCTGTGTCCTGGTCAGCTGGCAGTCAGGACAAATCTCTCCCATTTGTTGTCCCCAAGTAAGCACACACAGAGGCTTATGTTAACTATAACTGCTCGGCCATTAGTGCAGGCTTATTACTGACTAGCTCTTACACTTTAATTAGCCCATAATTCTTATCTATGTTTAGCCACGTGGCTTGGTACCTTTTCTCAGTTCTGCCTTGTCATCTTGCTTCCTCTGTGTCTGGCTGGCGACTTCTGGCTCAGCCTTCCTCTTCCCAGAATTCCCCTTGTCTGCTTATCCCACCTATACTTCCTGCCTAGCTACTGGCCAATCAGCATTTTATTTATCAACCAATCAGAGCAACACACATTTACAGCATACAGAGTGACATTCCACAGCAGAGCACCTCACTCATTCAGCAGGGGCTGGTTGCTTAGGGCAGCTGTTCTCAACCTTTATGTTGTGCTCACACAGAGGTTGCATATCAGATATCCTGCATATCAGATATCTACATTACAATTCATAACAGTAGCAAAATTAGAATTATGAAGTAGCAATGAAATAATTCTATGGCTGGAGGTCACCACAATGTGAGGAACTGTATTAAAGGGTTACCGCATTAGGAAGGCTGAGAACCACTGGCTTAAGGCAAGTTTCAATTTTATGTATCAGAAAAGCTCAATACTCGTTCATTCCAGAACTATTTATCAAGGACCTGTTGGGTGCTGTGTAAATTAAATGACTAATTTCTATACATTGAGAAGGATTGGCAACTCTTTTGGAATATTCAGTTCTGGGAAGTTCAAGCTCATTGACTTACATTAGCACAGTATGTTTGCGTTTCATTTTGCTTTCTGAGGTTTCTTTTCATTTGGAAACACATGCTTTCTCTGATCAAGGAGAGGTTAAGTGACTTGCCCCACTGACAAAATCAGGCTTCAATGTAACTCTTTAATCTTTCCATTTGCAAATATTACAGATAACCATGGTTAAACACAGGCTGTGTGTTCTTGTCCCCATGAAGAATGAGCACTCTGTATTCTAATCCAGTTTATTTGCCTCGAACACTTTCTACCATGCCCAGGTTGATCTACCTCGGTCATCAGAGCTAGCAAGACAGCATGGCATACATTGTGGGTCAGTCATGCATTGCACTTCTCTGAGGACCTTGACTGACTAGGTCTTGCTTTTCCTAAAATACAAAATTAAGTTAATACTAGACCCAGTCCAAGAACTGAAGTGGCTTTTATATAGATTTATATGGTACCTAAAATATCACTCACACTAAAAAACAGAAAGCATTAACTTCCTATGTCCTTGCAGAGATTCGGTATGTCCCAGGTGTTGAGCAATCTGCCTAACTGGTGGTGGTACTCTGATCAAGTCCCCAGCTGACCACAGCAAGCCAGAGTCTGGGGCCTTGACTCAAATCTCACCACTTGTTAAGTGGAACAAAATTAATTTAATGTCATTCAAATAAACAAATAAGGTCTGTGCAACACCCTGTACCCTGTAAAGGAAAGAGTTTTACAGGAGAAAAATATTCCGTGTAGAAATCCTAAGGATGGAAATACCATAGAAGACGGAATGAACCCCGTCTCTGCTCACACACTAGACACGCCACTCTTTTCATGTGAATTGCATCAGCCACTGTAAACAGACAATGCTCAGATAACAGTCAAGAGGGTACCCGTGTGTCCCGGTCTTCTTCCTAGTTGCTTGGATAAAATAACCTGACAACAGGCGACTGGGGGAAGAAAGGTTTATCTCAGCTCTGAGTGCCAGGGTACTTCTCATTGCGGAGAAGCCAAGGCAACAGGGACTTACAATGCAATTGATATTTGCCAGGCTCACTCCACACTGTCCTCACCACGCAGCCCCCATCACCACCTCCGACAGCATTCCGCCTCCAGCTCAGTCCCTCCAGGCCTGTCCATACACGTCTCCCATCCGCTTGGCTCCCACTTCACCCCCAAGGACCAATTGCATGGATGAAACTTTCCCTGCAAAACACCTGTCAGGCAGCCTGAAGCCTGCCATACATGCATCCTCCATAGATGAGTGATCTGCATTGACAGGATGACAGGAGGGAGCTCCCAGGGAAAGAGAGGCGTTTTACTAATTAGAGCGTCCCTTGGCCCGCTGATCTGAGAATCGGTCCAGAAAGCCTCCATTTTACATGTTAGGCAGGCTTTAGCTTACAGTGTTGTTAGAGCTGTTGTCCAATCTTCCTCAACCTCTTTGCAGATTCACAATGGGGAAAGGAGGCATGACTGTCAGTCGCAAGGGAAAGAGGAAGTGGTCATCCCTGAAGGTGCCCTCCCCTACCTGTGCGCGGGCACACACACGTGTACACATACATGTGGAGCCCGGGACTTGGTGTCAAGTGTCTTCCTTTATTGCTCTCTGCCTTTTTTTGAGGCAGGCTCTCTCACTCAATGTGGAGCTCACCAACTAGGCTGGACTGGCTGGTCAGCAAGCCCTAACGATCTACCAGTCCCTGGCTCCTCAAGGCTAGAGTTTCAGACACTGCTATGCCCAGCTTTTCTCAAGGTCCTCGGGCGTATATGGCAGGCACTTTAGCAATCTCTCCAGTTCCCAAGTATGTCTGAAACACTGATGAGCTTTCTCCCAACCCGAAAGAGATAAGAAACAGAACACGACAGAGACGTGGAGAGAGGTTAAGTCACTCCAACCTCAAAAAGCATAGTCTCCGTCTATTTAATAACTAAGATAGTACTTATTTGATTCTCCAAATTTTGCATTAAGAGTTAAACACCTAAGAAACAGCCCCACAACAGGGCCGGGCTGAACACACACACACACACACACACACACACACACACACACACACACATGCACTGTTTATGAATGTCCCCAACATGGAGCCCTTCACACACATCTGCCATCACATGGTGTTTTCTACCCTGTGGCTTTGCAGAAACTCCCGAAGCCTTGGTGGGAAGCTGTGGTGATGCCTCTTAGGAGACAGAGACACACAGAGACTATCCATGTTTTCCTACAGGACCCTGCGCCGGAGCAATGAGGATGCTTCTATCATCATTACAGTGATTTTACATGATTTTGTCCAGTGAGTGTTGTATTCATTTATGATCTATGAAAAAGCTTACTAAAATGGTAAAACAAGAAGATGTTGAGCTGAGAGTGTGGCTCAGTGACAGAGCACTTGGCTAGCATTTCTCAAGACTTGGATTCCACTCCCAGCATCAGGGAGAAAGAAAGAGAGGTGGGCGGGGTGGGGGGGGAAGGGCAAAATATTGATATTCAACTCTTACACCTGAAAATTGAAAAAAAAAATCAATTATGACTCAAAACCCAAGAGCCCTGATAAGTCACCCTCTTCTCAGGGTGCACCCAGCCCTGGCCCCCTGTCTTTCCAGGTAGATAAGATTGACCAAGGGGCGGGGGTGGAAAAGGAAAACGCTGGGTCTATTGATTGCAATTACCTTTGCCTCTGATGGCCATGTGACTGCAGGGGAGCCACTGTGATTTAGCAAATCGGGTGAGACTCTGAGAGATTGATGGCGGTTGTCAATAGGATGAAGGACTCCGGCCCAGAGGGTCACATAACTCCATTTTTCCCACTTTGAAAGTAAAATTCTCAGGGACATGGAGAGCAGTACTATGAGAAAGGAGGGTGAGAGAGATCAATACCTCCGATCTGACTCCTGTCCCTCGGCGCCTTTCCGGAGCCCAGAAGACCAAGCAAAGCTCCTTCATTGATGTTTAAAGTGCACGGCCTAGCCGCCTTTTCCGAGCAAACATAACTGGAGGTTCTGCTTGAGACCCTCGTTTCTGGCTCCAGCTGATGAAGGTAAGGCTGTACCTTCTCCTTCTGCCTTCGCCGACAAAAGGAGACACCTTTTGTGCAGGGTGCTCCTGATGGCCTTTGCACTCCAGTTCTACCCAGTCCCATCTCCTGGAAATAAAGGCAGACTCAGGGAACAGAAGACAACCGTGGACTCCTCTTCCTCCGCGCCTCTCAGTTGCTCTGAGTGACGACTCCCTCCCTATTGATCAGCTGGTCTGAAAGGTTTGTTCTTTGCACTGATTGAAGGATGAGAAACCAGGAGCATGATAGCAAGAAATGACAACAAAATACTAGTGTTGCAAAGGTGTGTGTGTGTGTGTGTGTGTGTGTGTGTGTGTGTGTGTGTGTACAAAGGATGACAATAGGAAGTCTTGCAAGGTCGATGAATTCACCCCAGCTCCAGTCAGCTCATCGGAATCCCCCCTAAGAAGTCTGTGTAGCAGGGCATGGGAGTCCCGAGAAATCAATATGTTTTCTCAGGGACTTTAGTGCGCTCGTAAATCATCATTTACATGACATATTTGTGCTAATAAATCTACCCTGAGAAGAGGCAAAGAAAGGAAACTGGTTAACAATGAACCAGGGTTCTGAGGGATGGGAGAATAGAAGAGCCTGGGTTTCTATGGACACACAAAGCTGTGTCTGCAGCCAGATTAGTAGGAGTTTTTCTCCCCTGGGTAGCTGCGGCCGCTGGTCTTCTGTGCAGATCTGTTGGAATGCAACTTCCTTTCTGACTAGGGAAGCCATGGGCTACTCTTGTGACAGAAGAGAGAAGGCGGGCTGTGAGAGAGCTGCCTGTGGGTTCATTTGTTTTGGATTCTTCTCAATTACTTTTCCTAAAAGGACAAATGTAGGGCAAGTTTATTTAGTGGTTTGGATGGAAAAAAAAAAAAGAGCAGTAGATGATTCAGTGAGTGAAATTGAAAAGAAAAAAAAAAAAATGTCCTCTGCCTCTGTTAAGTTCAGTAACCAGAAGTAGCTCTCACATCTGCAGGGGGACAGCAGCCAAGAGTCTGACAAGCTGTGGACATTGAAAATAACTTTTTTTATAGTTGAGCATGATGGTGTCATCTCAGCACTCAAGAAGCAGAGGCAGAAAGATGGCAAGTTGAGTGCCAGCCTGGGCTTACATCATGAGACCCTGTTTTTACAAAAGCTAAGGGCTAGGTACTGGAGAGACTGCTGACCATGAGACCATGAGGCTCTACAACACACATCAAATCTTGGCATGGTGGCCTGCATTGGTAATACTGGGGCTGGGGTGGCAGAAACAGGTGGATCCTGGGCCCTCCTGGCCAGCAGCTCAGACTCTTGGGTGTAGCTCACGCCAGTGAGCTACCCCAGTCTCAAAAACGCAAGGTGTGGCTGGAAAGACAGTTCAGGGGGTAAAGGTGTTTGCCCCGAGAGCCTGGTGAATAGAGCTCAATGCCGGGAACCCACCTAAAGGTGAAAGGAGAGAACCACAGAGTTGTCCTCTGACCTTAGCGTGTATGCCCCCACATACATCCTACACATACCCAAAATAATAAAATTTCCTAAAACAAGGTAGATGGAGTCCTGAAGAACAGTAGCAAAGGCCAGTTCTGACTTCCACATGAACAAGCATACACCTGCACCCACAGAAAAAAAGGACAAGGGTATATATACCACACCAAACCCTCCAGAGAGAGAGAGGGAGAGAGAGAGAGAGAGAGAGAGAGGGAGGGAGGAGGAGGGAGGAGGGAGGAGGGAGGAGAGAGAGAGAGAGAGAGAGAGAGAGAGAGAGAGAGAGAGAGAGAGAGAGAGAAAAGGGACGGGAGGGGCAGGGGTTCTGGGAGTGTAACTCAGTGGACTGTGTAGATCAGGCTAACCTGAGGGCATGCCTTCGGAGGGGTCACCTTGGTAAGGTCGACTGAGGTGGGAAGACCCACCAGCTGTGAAGGGCACCTTTCTGTGAGTTTGACACCTGAGTTCTCAAAGAGAGAAGGAAGCAAGCTCAGCAGAAGGCTTGCAAGTGTTCTTTCATTTTCTCTGTGCCCTTGGCTGTGGGTGTGACTTGTCCTCTCCCTCAGGCGTCTACTGCTGTGTTTCCTCACCATGTTTGTTTCAGGGGGTTTGTTTTGTTTGTTTGTTTTTATTATTTATTTATTTATTTATTTATTTATTTATTTATTTATTATTTATTTGAGGCAGGGTTTCTCTGTGTAGCCCTGGCTGTCCTGGAACTCACTCTGTAGACCAGGCTGGCCTCAAACTCAGAGATCCTGCTGCCTCTGCCTCCCCAAAGCTAGATTAAAGGTGCACACCACCACCATCACCTGGCTTGTTTGTTTATTTATTTAATTTATCACAGAAACATGTTTACCTGAGAAAAACTTGCTCTTAGCCAAATATTTGGAAAAAATCCGAAAAGAAAAGCACATAAATAGAAGAGTCACTATTAACACCTGCACCCAAAGAAGACATTTATTCTTTAGCATGGAAAATCTATGTTCAGCTGTATGTGTTCTACCCATGTGTGTGTGTGCGACATGTGACCTTCGTATACAGCAACATAGACAAGCCAAAGTCATTCATTCACCTTTTGGGGAGGTGGGTCTCCTGTCCTCTACCCTGTCCCCTTCCTACAGGGGACTACCCTTTAGCAGGGGCACACAAAAGCGGCTTCCCCTCCCGCAGGCTCAGAGCATAGGCTGTGGTCGGCTAAGTGCACCACTTGCCAAATTTCGTGCTAAATTTGGAATTAATAAAGTTTTCAACTAAGCTATTATTTCGTTATATGGCAGAAAAATATGCATTGATACCATTTGCCCGCATGTTTAAATTGTTTGGTCCCATAAAAATCCAGGTTTTAAAATAAGAATATTTGGCAAGGCAGAATCTCTTGATAAAAAGCATGTGTTAAAAAGAACAGAACTGGTGTGGGAGGACATGTTTTCACTCAGGAACTAAAGACAAATAATTTATCTTCAACTGTATTATGAATCGAGCCCCTGTATTACCAGGTTTACCTAAAGAGATATGTGCCTGATTTTAGAAAATTATAGGAATAGGTCAGACAATTACATATAATCCTATGTGTTATATGTCTATGCATATATTCATGTGTGTCAGTATGTAAATGTGAATATGTATTGTGTATATGTGTGTGTATTTATGTATGTTTGGGGGAAGTTCATGAACATGTGTTTGAGAGGGGAGAGAGAAAGAAAGAGATTTGATCTGTCTATAGAAGATAACCTTGACAAGTGTAGCTGTTCTAAGGCCCTTTCTCTAGATAACATACCCAAGAAAATGGAGCCTTCCAGAAGAAATAGACATTTGTACCATTTGACATCAACCCTATGACATATCCCTAATACACACAAAATCCTAATCCGAAGAGCTTGCTTCATCGTACACAGGACAACACACTCAGAAAAAGAACTCAGTGGGGCTGACCTGGGCAGGAACTGAAGCCAGCTCTAAGTAAACCTGAGAATTCCACTCTTTCCTCATCACCGTTTTTCCTTCTCAGCATTCTGCCTCTTGACTGGAAGGGAAATAGAAAGCCTGGAGACAGACATGACCAGAAGCTTTGGACTTGAAAGGGCTGCAAAATGAGGCTCCTCCCAGGAGCTGGGCACAGAACCTCCAGTCAAGAGTGACCCAGCATGCCAAGAATGGTAAAGGAAATACTGGGACTTCTTCCTGCCAGCCATGCTGTGCATGTACCCAGTACCCAAGAGGACATTCCTCAGCACCCTTTCCTCACAGTGACAAGGTTAGCCTCAGTGTCTTTCCTGCAACAATCAGTAATAACTATTGCCTCCTGGATCCATCCATTCATTTAAAACGAACAGTGGATTGAAAGAGGGAGAATGCATTTTAACTTCAGGCGTATGTCTTCAGTAGAAGATTTTACGAAAGAAATAAAACCCGAGCGTGTAGCTCAGTTGGTAGAGCTCGGCATGCATGAGGCCCTGGGAGTGTTCTCCGGGACACATAAAGCCGAGTATGTCCGTGCCAGTCTATAATCTCAGCATGAAGAACTCGGGCAGTAGAAGCAGGAAGATCAGAAGTTCCAGGTTATCTTCAGCGGCACATTTTAGAGACAGCCTTGGCTACAAGAGATGAAAGAAAAGAAGAAGAAAAAGAAAGAAACGGGGGGAAAAAACAAAAGGAGGAGGGAAGAGAGGGCATTTACCAAACAAAACCTTTGCACCTCTCAGTTTCGTCACTTCAAATTTCATGCACAAACAGGATGCTCGCACAGAACGACAGAAACAAAGGAGTCTCCCGTCCATCACATCCTATTTCCGAATGCTGTGACAGCATCTAAATTTGAAGCTGATTCTGTGAAGCACGGGAGTGTCCTGAACGGAAAAGGCCAGATTTGGAACAATCAAAGCCCGCTCCGCTCCGTGTGAATGTGTGAAGCCTGCTGCACAAGACAGAGCAGGGGCCTCAGACCTTCGCTGGCCCCTCCTCCCACAGCCCATGGTGTCCGTCCTTGTCCCGGCTTACTGTTGTTAGCTGCAATTAACAAAAGGTAAAGACAGAAAAGTGTCTGCGGCTGACCACACTGGAATAGCTGCTCTCACAGAGATGCCTTCGGAGACTTTGATTTGGGGAGGTTTCTCTCTTAGCTGCCCCATTGCTGGGATGATGTGGCAGGCCCAAGCCTCAGCCCAAGGACTTGGGAGTCAAGACTGAACCACAACATTTTGCCTAGCTCCAACACCCATGCCTGTGGCTCCACTGAGCCCTTCAGGTATCCACGGCAAGGCAGGAGGCCTCCTATGGGATGAAGCCAAGCTCTGAAAGAGGCTGCACAGAGGATGTAGCTGTGACCATGTTAGAGAAAGGCTGATGGAGGCAGAAAAAGGGGGCTTCTAGAGAAGGTCAAAGCCCAAGGAAGAGCAGAGCACCACAGAGACAAGAGATGATAAGAGGAGGGATAAGATGGAGGGATAAGGGAGGGTGAGCAGGTAAGCCTCCATGGGATTCTCTAAAAGAGTAATAGATACTATTTTACCAATAGAATGATAAATACCACTGCCATAGACAGACACTGTTCTAGGCAAGTCAAAAACACTATTCAGTGTCTCCTATACCCTATTATACTTTTCATCCACACGGGTCCTAAAACAAACAACAAACAAACAAAAAACCAGTGAGAGTCCCATTTTCTGAATAGTCTATGCCAATCATCTGGGGTGGGGTGGCTTAGCTTTAATGGGCACACAATGCTGAGGGCTGTGTGCAGGTGCAGGGACAACCTCTTGGTTCTGCGAGAAAGACACACCTGTGTGTGGTCCCCAAGTTCCCCAGCCCACACTGCACATTTGGGCTGCAGTTGTATGTTGATTATTTCTCATTTCTGCATGGTCTGTATTTGCCAAAAGGATTCTTTGCTTAATTAGGGAAACAGGTTTAGGGGATAAAATCTCATGAACCAACAGAAAATAATTGCATGCAAGATGCGGGTCTTTCAGAACATCATCTGCTCACCCTCTCTCCGGCTTTTCTACCTCTAGCAGCCCCCGCCAACATGTGTCCACTGGGAAGAATATTTTCAAAGACGGAGAGTAATTAAGACATTTTTGGCATTGAGTGGAAGTTCCTCATGAGTTTCATAGTACAGTGGGTTTGAAAGCATCCCACGTGGGCTACAGACCCTCTACAACCACCTAGTAAGCTCAAAAGCCAAGTTAAAATTGCAGGGAAATATCAGGGCCTTATAAAGGAGTACAAAACTAACCACATAGCTTATTCCTGACATTTGCAGATGTGCCTCTTTGTGTGTGCTTGTATGTGCTTTCTGGTTCCTGAATGCATGTGCTCATGATGCATGCACCTGTGTGGAAGCCATGGGTCATTTATCAGACACCACACACCTTGTGTTTTCAAAATTGGGTTTCTTGACAGGCAGTAGTAGTGCAGGCCTTTAATCCCAGCACTCAGCACTCAGGAGGCAGAGGCAGGCGGATCTGAGTTTGAGGCCAGCCTGGTGTACAGTGTGAGTTCCAGGACAGTCAGGGGTACACAGAGAAACCCTGTCTCAAATAAAATAAAATTAAAATTAAACAAACAAAATGACCAGGTGTCTCCCTGGTGTGTGTGTGTGTGTGTGTGTGTGTGTGAGAGAGAGAGAGAGAGAGAGAGAGAGAGAGAGAGAGAGAGAGAGAGAGAGAGAGAGAGAGAGAGAGCATGCCTCCTGCCCTCAGAGAACAAAAGAGGGAACTGGGTATACTGGAGCTGGAGTTACAGTTGGTTGTGAGTCTCCATGAAATGCTGGGAATCAAACCCAGGTCCTCTGGAAGAGTATCCAGTGCTCTTAACCACTGAGCCATCTCTGCAGCCCCTACTTTTTCTTTTTTAAATATGGGTTCTGAAGATAGAACTTAGATCCTCATGCTGTCATAGCAAGCACTTCTTAGAAGGGTAAACTGAGGCTGCAAAGATCAGCTGAGGAGTCACACAGAGAGGTATGGCAGAACCTAGCTTCCCAGGTCAACCATTGCTCAATTAGACAGTAAAACTGCTCCAATTTTACTTCACAATTGTGGAGTGTGATTGTGTATATAGAAACACAATGTACTTACATAGTCATACTGACATAAATGCATATGTTTATGTATATATGTATTTATATATAATTAACATGCATAAAACATGCTTAAATGTGTTTAACAAAAAATTTGATTATTGGTGTATTTATGCTCATAAAATCACAATGATAATTAATGTGATATTAAGGTACTTTGACAAGGAATGAAAAGCAATTTAAAAGTGGAGAAGGAAAATAAGGAAGGAAAAACACTGAAGGTAGAACCACTTTGGTCATCCCTGTTTATTTATTCAACAAACACAGACATCCCATCAGGCTTCAGTTTATTGACCATGAGGTAAGAACAGATAAAACAGAGCTAAGCCCACATTTCAGCCTGGGAAACACAACACAAAAACAAAGTGCTGGGAGAGACATGAACCATGATGGTTCTGTCTGTCTGCAAAGTGCTCAGCTACTGAGAAAAGAGACTGGTCCCCCAGGGGCATCCTGGGACACAAAGATGATGCACACAACTACTCTTCGTTATGTACTAAGCCCGAAATCTATTGTGTATACCATTCTTCTCCCTGGAGAGGCAATGTGTAGTCCAAGAGAATTAGAACTGCTGCTGCTTGGTGCCACATCCACACTGGGGCTTGAAGACTATGAAGGAGATAAAAGAGACCTGTTCACACTGCTTCCCCAAGGAGAATGAAAGAACAAAGGGACAATACTTTCGGTAATTTTCAGATAAGAAGCTGGGAACATGAGGTGGCATTGTCAGGTCATATAGTCCTACCTAAGGATGGTCTAGGTCATCCAAACTTCACGCAAATGTACAGGTGTGTGTCTTGATGGGATCATAGACTTGGGAGTCAAGATGTGGGTGAGTAAACACTGAAAAACTTAAGACAGGTCTATATAGTAGCACAAGGAACTTGGAGAGTGTCCAGAGAGGTGGGAAGGAGTGGTCTTAGTTTTGACAAGTGGATTTGGAGTCAAGACTAGATGCTCCACTTCGTGTCTCCCTAGTAGTTAGACTCATGGTAGTGTCATCAACTCAGACGGGGAAAACACAATCATGAGCTTTGGAGCTGAGATGAAGGTTTAATAACTAAGGCAGGCTCCAGAGCAGTATTGATGATCTAACACAAGGAAAGATTTGCCACATTAGATGTCCTGTTCACCCTCCATGAAGAATTACTGACAAGAGTGGTAAGGTGAGTGCATAATTTCTCTAGTTTTTAAACATCACCATTTGCTGAATATCCCTAAAGGTGTTCGGTCTCTTTGGATGGTGACATTGTCCCAGTAGGAGGTAGCCTTTAAAAAGATCACTAATGAGAACTCAATGAGAAGAGTCAGTACCCAGAGTGCAAATTTTTCTAATTCTATGTGGTTTAATACTCTGAAGTTGGATACAATCATGCTTTTGGTAAACAGGCTGCACTTGTAAAGTGAGTCAGGGAAGTCCTGTCCCACATCATTTTTCATGCTCAAGTATCAGAGACAGGGAAGAAAGGAACCTTGATGTCCCTCAGTCCTCAACTAGAAACCATAGGTCTTTCTGAAGGGCACAGGATATTCCCAGAGCATGTGGCTCATTGTCCTCTCAGCTCCCCCTTGGTGGCCACACGCCTTCCTCATCTCTGCTCATGTTTCTGCCCAAACCCCAAAGTCTCAGAGCGGCCATTGTGCTTTTAGGGACCTGTTCTCAAACTGAGCCCAGGCCTGTCATACCAAGACTCAGGAAACAGAGGGAAGAGGGGTTAAAGGCCATCCTTGATTACATAACACTGAGGTTAGCCCAGGCCACTTGAGACTCTATCTCTAACTTAATTGGTTAATTAAAGGTGGTGCTGGGAAGATAACTCAGCTGAAAAAGTGCTTGCCTTGCCTTGTAAAAAGGAGGACCTGAGTTTCATGCCCTCAGAACCCACATGAAAATGGTGGCACACGATGCAATCCTGGAGTTAGAGGACAGAGTCAGGAGGATCTCTGGGGCTAGCTAGCCAGCCAGCCAGCCTAACTGGTAAGCTCTGGGCCCATGAGAGACCCTGTCTCACTGGAGGTGGATGGACTTCCTGGGGATGACACTAGAGGTGTGCTGTGGATATCGCTCTGTATAAATAAACACTGATTGGCCAGTAGACAGGAAGTATAGGCAGGACTAAACAGAGAGGAGAATTGAGGGAACAGGAAAGCAGACAGAGAGATTGCTGGAGCCGCCGCCAGGACAAGGAAGATGTAAGGCACCAGAAAGCCACGAGCCACATGGCAAAGTATAGATTAATAGAAATGGGCTAAATATAAGAGTAAAAGCTAGACAATGATAGGTCTGAGCTAATGGCCAAGCAGTTTAAATAATGTAAGAGTCTGTGTGTTTATTTTATAAGTGGGCTCCGGGACTGGCGGGACTTGGCGGGAGCTGGAGAGAAATCCTCCAGCTACAGAGGTGGTTCTCTATACATCTTATGTAAACTTACATGAACAGCACACACAGAAACACATGCAGGCACATACAAGCGTTAAGAATATAAGGAACTTACTTCCACAGGTGCTTGCCCCCACTGTGGCTCTGTCAAGGTCATACTTCCAAGGCTTTGTCCTTAGCCTGGTTCTATTTCACCCACCAGCTCTCCATCCCACCTGCGCACACTCTGCCCTGAGAGCCAGGGCTTTGCAGAGAAGCCATGGATACGACCTCTTCCTAGGCCAGGAGTCATGATGACTTGCAAGCCCATCAGAGGCCATTGAGTTTCATAGGCCACACCAAACAAGATGAGATCTACACAGGGTATCTATTACTGTGAGGAAACTCCATGCCCAAAGCAACTTGGGAAGGAAAAGGGTTTATTTCACTCACAGGTCCATATCACTGTTCATCATCAAAAGCAGTGAGGGAAGAAACTCAAGCAGGGGAGGAGGCAGGAGCTGATGCAGAGGCCATGGAGGGGCGCTGCTGACTGGCTTACTCCTCATCACTTGCTCAGCCTGCTTTCTTATAGAACCCAGGACGACCAGTCCAGGGATGGCACCACCTACAATGGGCTGGGCCCTCCCCTATCGAGAATGAATTAAGAAAATGCTCTACAGCTGGATCTTATGGGAGCTTTTTCTCAATTGAGGTTTCTTCCTCTCTGATGACTCTAGCTTGTATCGATTTGACAAAACCAGCTGGTACACCCCTCTGTAGTGAAGATCTGACAGAGAGAGGAGAGAAGTGGCTCAGGGGGCTGGAGAGATGGCTCAGTGGTTAGGAGCACTGGCTGCTCTTCCAGAGGACCCGGGTTCAATTCCCAGCACCCACGTGGCAGCTCCCAACTGTCTGTAAGTCCAGTTCCAGGGGATCTGAGGCCAATGCACAACGATGCCCCCTTTCCCAAAGGTTTCATTTTTCTCAGGGTTTTGGATAACTTGTTATAGGGTTGGTGATGGAGCAATAAAATTTAGACTTAGGATTCCCTTTAACAAAAGAAAGAAGAGGAATAGATAGGTATAGGATATTAAGGTAGATTATTGTATCTACTAGTAAACTAATTTAGCAAACTATCAATCTTAGATAATTTGCACTGATGTGGATTCTTGTATATTGATGCAAATGTAAACTATTTTTCTATTCCTATTTAAGATAATTTGTATATTGATATAAATTCAAAACTATAATTGTCATATTGTATACATTTCTACTCCTATTTGAAATATTTTGTATATTGATACAAATGTAAAATTATGTTTGACATACTGTCTGTATATTCTACCTCTGTTTAGGACATTTTGTACATATTAAGGATATTGTTGTCATATTGCACTATACATTTCTACCTTCATTTAAGATATTTTATGTATTGTCACAATTGTTTACTTTGTGAATGTGAAACCTTAGTCCTTAGGTTATTTAAGTAGATAAGGCTTACAGATTAATAGTCACCTATGCCTGTCATTTCTATAGTTACATTAGTTCGGTTCTCCAGAATTACAGATACATAGGTCAGATGGACAGGTAATCTTCAAATACTTCACAGACCTAGAGAATATGGCATTTAAATGCTTTTATAACGTAGAATTCTGTTGACATGAGACGTAATTGCTCCTGGCAGCACCAATCTGATCCTGAGAGGATGTTGGGCTCCTAAGACATTCCGTTTGGAGGTTTGTCTTCTTCTTGGCACAAAATGGCCTGCTGGGCAAAGAAGTGCCCTTGCCTCGACTGCTGACAGTATGGACACTGTCCTTTCTAGATGAGCAGGACACAAGGAAAGTGACTGCTAAAACTTGCCAAGACAGGGTAAGATGGTCTTTCAAAATTTCTGCTTCTGAAAATGGGCTGTCAGATATTCTAAGCCTGTAGCCAAAATGGATGCCACAAAGGTGCTGAGAAATTTTAGGTGACTGTCCAGGCTGCCAGCTGTTTCTGTCAGTTCTTGCAAATTTTCAGAAATTGCTTCTTTGTACTTCCTGTTTTCTCAGGTAATATTATGTTCCTTCTCAGGTCTTTGATAGGATAGAAGACTACACAGTTACAGTTACAACCTTCTTGTGTCTTAGCTAGAATATATTAAGCTCTAGATTCAGAGTCTTCAGGATAAGACAGCTTTTGGAATCATCTCTATAACATGCCATTTACCTATGATCTGAACATTTCTGGATTTCAGGATATATTTCTTGTTTGATGTTGTTCTTCCTGGTTGTATTCCTATTTTTGTTTATGTTATTACCTTTCCTCTCTCCTGGACAATAGTTGATAATCATTCCTATTATATATAATTTTGTATTAGGTTAGAACTTTCTTATTTAGACAAAAGGGGGAAGTGTAGTGGATATCTGTCTATCTATGACCTTGAAGCATGGCCCCTAGAAATGTGGTGGATATCTGTTCCACCTATAACCTTGAAGTACCTGCCCCTGGGGTGTGGCCTAGGAGCTACCTTTAAGACCTGAGATGCATGGACACCGCTCTCTTCTCTCCCTCATGGGCTTGGATGGTGCAGACTGATTCAGGTGGCCAGAGCAGTGGAGGACAGTACCTCAGCCTTCCAGGACCCTGCAATGATTCTCCTATCCTGTTTAATGAGTTTTCTTTCCTAATAAATTCCTTTACTCTTTAAGCATACTCCAGTGGATTTTTCGCTATACCCCTATGCATGACTATCTTATGAACCTGAGTTATAACTCTTTCAGGCTCAAGCCTCCCTCCTTCCCTCCCACAGATCTTTGCTCAGAATCCCCCAGGTTATAACGACTAACCACTGTTAGGACTCATATCCCCACCCCCTCACTACACTCTGGCGCTTCTGACTCCACTCTTTTCTGTGTCATTCGGCCACAGTACCACTTCTCTGTGACTATATTTATTTCTTTTTAAAAAGTCTCCTCCTGTGAGGTCACAAGACACAATCCCATGCAGGAAGACTGCCTCCCAAAGTGGTTGCTCCACAAATACTGACGGACTGTGGGCACTCCTGCAATGACGGTAAGGTGACAAATATCTGCTGTTTATACAAAGCACCCGAGAGTTCACGGCTAACCTCTGAGGACACCGTGTCACCAACTTTGCCGTGAGGTCGTTTTCCCCAGCTCCATCAAATATACGTGAGTATTAACGTTCCTTGGACTTACGGTGTTTGGCCAGGAGAAGCGTGAATCAGATCTTCTCAATGCAGCTCAGGGGTCACTTGCTTCTGGGAATCCCAGATGAAGTAGTATTTGCAAAGTCATCCTGTTGAGTACTAAGTGGTGGGTCTCCTGGTTGGAGCCTCCCAGGAAGTCTCAGATCCCATAGGTCCAAATCTGCCGGCGTCAGTGAAAGTCCCTGGAAAGCAGCCTGACCACACACTCAGGCAGCACCAGATAAAAAGGAAGTGTTGTTTGGAAAAAAAAGACTTACGTCTGATGGCGTAGCAATTGTGTGTTAGTGTCTGTCTTAATCACCACATGCTACTGATAGGGACCCTCAGAGTTTAAGGTTGGGGCAAGCTCATGTAGTTTTACTAAGATGTGTTCTGACTCTATCTTAATATTTCCCCAGTTAATCCTCAGTTGTGAAATCTAACTTTCCCATTCCCTCTCACCTCAGGACAGTCCCCCACCCAGCCCTTTACCAACATCCCCCAGAACCATTTCTCAGTCCAGAGAATGTGGGTGGCAAGATGCATATTTCTTTAAGTCCTAGCATTGTTTTGACTCTTACCCTCACTGACTTCAAATAAATTTCGTGCATCCTTCTGGAAGGGAAGTGGTAGGTTAAGTCTTTGTAGCGAGCCAAGCACGGCGGACTTGACACAGACAGTTCAACATCTTAATTTACAGAGTGATTGGCTGGGTGAAAGCAAGTGAATTTTCTGTCTGGGTTTCTTTCATCATGAGATCCTCTCCCCCCCATACAAGATGTTCTGTCTCAACTAGGTTCAGCTCCCAGATTCCGCTAATGTTCTTAAGTCACTGTGCGCAGGCTCACGGGGTCTTTTTACAGCTTACTGTGAAGGATTTTACCGTGAAGGATTTTAGCTGTCTCCTCGATCCTCATCCGACTCTTTCCACTTCTAAGTCCAAGGTTTAAAACTGTCTTTGAGAGCCAAAGGAAAACATAGTTAAGTCAAGATGAAAGGAAGGGGGAGATAGGGCTCTGTAAACATGAGGGGTCTCCAGACAGCGGCTGGCAGGGCTGTCCCCACTTTACAGCCTTGCTGAAGGAGGGGAGCATCCATCACTCAGCCATGAGAAGCTCACAGACTCATACACTTTCTTAAGAAGTGTTTTCCATGCCTGTCTACACTCAACACTGTGCTGAGAAGTCACTAGGGTGTGTCCTGACAGGACAGTATGTTGTGTGTGTGTGTGTGTGTGTGTGTGGTGTGTATGTGAACATGCAAGTGCGTATGTCTATATATGTTACATGGATGTATAAATGTACACATACATATTTATGTATATATATTTGTACATGCATGTATATATGTGTGTATATACATGTATGTATGTATATATGCATGTATATGTGTGTGTGCATCCACATGTGGCCTGCCCATATGCATGTATGTTTGTGAATGCATGTGTATATTGTGCAGGTATTGTGTATGTGTGCATGCATGTGTTCATGTGTTATGTGTATGGGAGGGTGTATGGGGAAGACGCTGTGGTCCACTCTTATCAAATTGTCCTTGAGCACACACTGCTCACTGGATGGCACATGGCTGGACTGTGACATCCCATCAACCACCAGCAAAGACAGCTCTCCAGCAGCAACAGCACTAGGAGGAGGTGGTGTACCCAGAGCACACCCAACAGGATGCCGGAAGCTGTCACTGCACTCAGCACCACGTGTGGACCCCTGTCTGGGGATACCCCAAGCTCGTCACAGCTGCTCATCCTGACACCGTCTCCTGAGCATCAGGGCACTCTAGCAGAGTCCAGGGAGGCACATGATTGACACTTTGTGCTGCTTCTAGGTAAGGGCTTCCTTTGTAAATGACCCACCCATTCCACAGACATGAAAGGAGAGCTGAAGAGTGACTTCCACTGAAAATAGAACAGGAAATGAACGCATGGATCATTTCTGACCAGGGTGGGTCCTTGCAGAAGCTGGATGCTGTCATTTCCTGTGTGGATGTCTGCGGATGGTCACAGAACCTTGACAGGCCCCAGGGAACTGAAAAGAAGCCTATAGTTCCCTAGACACAGAAATGTAAGGAGCTGGTGCCATAGCACAGTGGCAGACTGCTTGTCTAGCACACACAAGGGGTTGGGTCAACCCCCACTACCAAAAAAGAGAAGCCAATCATCATGGTGTGCACTTGTAATCTCAACCATCAGGACGCCAAGGCAAAAGGATCCACTTCAAGCTCAGCCTGGACCAGAGTTAGACCTTGTCTACACCTCCCAACCCTGCCTACACATGTGCACAAATGCACATGTTTGTTTGAGCTCACCCAGACAGTGCATGTTAAAAGAACAGCTGGGCTCAGATCCTCTCTCCAGCTCCCTGTCTTCCAAACCCTCACAGGTCCTCAAGGTTTCTGCACTGCAGCTGTTTCCCAAAGTCACTGTAAACCACATTTCAGCATTGTTTGCACAATTCTGCATTCAGAAAGCACCCAATAAATGCCTGAAAATAACTATTACCTGGAGGGTAGATGCATTATAATATGACTAATATAAATGAAATGAAGCTGCAAGACTTGCAAAGTCTTCAAATTTACAAAACCCCTCTCAAATAAAAGGACTTTACCTAAATAGTGTTTTCTCCCAATTTCCTGAAGCAACTAAGTAAAGGACATATGCCATACATTCACTCCCTTCCATGTGGGGCTCACCCTTAATGTTTCCCACACCAGTGTGTAAAAGGACTTCACACACAAACAGTGGTAAAGAATGAAAGTGGGGGGCTGAAAACAACCCAGTGGGTAAAATGTTTGACAATCCCAAGGGCCTGGGGTAGCCCAGTTGGTAAAATACAGGAAGACCTAAATTCAGTCCCTGGGCTGGGAAGGTGATCCAGTGGATAAAGTGCTGGTCACTTGAACATGAGGACTTGAGTTTAATCTCCAAGGCTAGAGAGAAGGCTCTGTTGTTAAAGTGCTTGCCACAGGGGAAGGAAGACCCCTGTTCAACCCCTGGTACCCACATAAAAAGCCAGGCGTGGTATCCTGTCCCTGTAATCCCAGAGCTTGGGAGGCAGAGACAAAAGGATCCTTGGAGCTCACTGACTGGTAGTTAGAACAGTGATCTGAGCAGAAGAGCATAGTACTGAGTTCCTCATCTGTCCCTCATCTGCAAATGTTCCTTAAGCAAATATTTTCCATGTGGCTACAATGTGCCAGTCTGCATTCTAGGTGTATATATAATGGTGGCCAAAACTCTAAGACCCTGTCTTCCTGCAGCTTCTTCTAACTAACCAGAGTCATCCCTATGAAAGTATCAGTATTCCAAAAGGCCAAAAGCTGCAAACAGCCCAGTGTCTGCCACCACACGGATAGGTCGATGGTCCCAGCCTACATCACAGTAGCACTCTGCATCCAAGAAGTCTTAGGGAATATCACACTCAGCGAAATAAGCCTGTGGCCAAAGAGCAGGTAACAGATGGTTCCCTTTATTCAGGGAACTCAGAGCAGCTAAGTTCAGAGTGACAGAGTGGGCTGTCTAGAACAGTGACTCCGGGGACAGAGTAGTGGAGGTCTGGTATTTCGGGGACGTGAATATCAGTCTAGGATGTAGAAGGATTTGCCAAGATGGAAGGTGATGACGGTGATAGCACACTTCCTGATCTGCCCTTGCAAGGGCTGAAGGATGACCTGGGCCTCACCTCAAGTCCAAGTGAGAGTCAATGGCAAAGCCTGGATTTGAATCATGAATGCTCTGTGCCTGTGCTTAGCTCTCCCACCCCCACTCTGCCTCTTTGACTGCACCAGCCTCTTCAACCAAACAGAGCAAGCCCCCCTGCCCCCTGCCTGCCCCCCTGCCTGCCCCCTGCCCCCTGCCTGCCCCCCTGCCTGCCCCCCTGCCTGCCCCCTCCCCCTGCCTGCCCCCCTCCCCCTGCCTGCCCCCTCCCCCCTGCCTGTCCCCCTCCCCCCTCCCCCCTGCCTGCTCCCCTCCCCCTGCCTGCCCCCTCCCCCCTCCCCCTGCCTGCCCCTCCCCCTGCCTGCCCCCCCCCTGCCTGCCCCCTCCCCCTGCCTGCCCCCCTCCCCCCTGCCTGCCCCCTCCCCCTGCCTGCCCCCCCCCTGCCTGCCCCCTCCCCCTGCCTGCCCCCTCCCCCCTGCCTGCCCCCCTCCCCCCTGCCTGCCCCCTCCCCCTGCCCCCTGCCCCCCTGCCTGCCCCCCTGCCTGCCCCCCTCCCCCCTGCCTGCCATGTGGTTGGTGTCAGCCTTGCCCCTGACAGACTTCTTTGACAATGTGAGGTTAGTGTCCGGGCAGAAGCACATGTGGACAGTGTTAGAAAACGCTGGGCTCAAAGGTCACTAACACCTCCTACACAAATCTGCCTGGCATTCCCCTCTGTGGGAAGAATGGGAGAAAATCTGTCCTGTTCAGTTTAGTTCAGGTCCCATTTCCTCACTTCGCAAAATGGCAGCTATTTTTTAAAACAAAATTTCCTCCAATTTATATATAATCTTTCCAGATGGAAGTGGCGTAAACCTTTAAACCCAGCACTCAGGAGGCAGAGGCAGGCAGATCTCTATGAGTTCAAGGCCAGCCTAGTCTACAAAGTGAGTTCTAGGACAGCCAGGACTGTTACACAGAGAAATCCTGTCTCAAAAAAAACAATACATACATGCATACATACATATATATACATATACATACACATACACATACACATACATGTACATATATATAATCAAAGTTTAAAAATCTCAAAAAAGCCTTTTCTGTGGCAACAATTTCTGGAGCTTAAGTGTGCAAACTGTCGGGCTTCAGGCCTGGCTAGCAGCATTCAGAGTGAAGGCCACAGAATCTATGCAGATTCGTTTCAAATTCCACATGAGGCCAGTGCTGCCAGAAGCAAGCGAGACGGGGTGGAAAGTTCCAGACACAGTGATGGCAACACCATCCATAAGTAAAACCTGGCAATGTGGAATCTGAGGAGCTAGGGCTTGGCTTGGCTAAGCAATTGTGGGCCTGAGGCTTTAGGTGTGGCTATCCAACAGGCTGAATTGTTTACCCTGATGCGATCAACCTCGACTGGGAGCCATGCTAGGAGCATGCCACCATGGGATGCTCCTTGGAAGGCTGATGCACTCCAAGCTCAGGCTCCTCTGTGAAGGCACTAGCAGCAGCAGCAGCAGCAGCAGCAGCAGCAGCAGCAGCAGCAGCTTATTGTGAAACTTGCTACGGTCTCTGCTGGAGCAGGGGAAGGAGACTGTGAGGCTTTTGGTCCCTCTCATTCCCTGAGAACAGACAAAGAATCTTAATTCTATTGGACATCTCGTCTCCAGCAGATTCAGAGCCCAGGCTTTGTCACCAGCCGTATTTAACAGCTTGAGTAAAGAGGTATCTAAGAAAAAGCCATGAAGTCTCTAAGCTTAAAGGAAACCAGAATGGACCCATGAAAATGGACAAAAGCAGGACTCTTAAATAAAACCATTTACCTTGGGCTGGAAGTACCTGCCCAGCATGCACAAAGCCCTGGGTTTGATCCCTTGCATCCAGTAGACCAGCAGTGATGTCTCATCCTTATGATCCACACTGTAGGTGGAGACAAGGCAGGAGGATTAGAATCAAGGTCATTCATCCTCCCATATGTACTGAGTTTGAGACTAGTCTCGGATTCACGAGTCAGGTGCACACTCTCTCTTTCCAGCTCTGAAGCTGGGGCCGCCAGACAATGAGACTGTCTGGTGGACAGCACTGAGACCAGCTCTGTTCTGCCTGGTACTGCTTGTCTTTGGGGGGTATCAGCAGCACTTGTCCACCTAGCACTGGGGTGTTTTCCGCATTCCTTGGGGAATGTGGACAGCCAAGCAATGGCCTGGCCAGGCAGAGCTGAGGAGCTGACTTAAATAAACATGCCATGGGGGTGGGCTCTTTCCCAGTGCGCCTTGAAGGGGTCCCCTTGTTCCTGGAGCTGAGCAGGGTGGCTGTGGTGGAATTCTCTTAGTTTTGGGTAGCCGGGGAGCTGACAGCTAGATTTTCCCATTTAGCCCAGCTAAATTTCTATGCTTTAGCCTCAAGATGTAACCCCTCTGGTGGTACTGCAAAATGCTGGTGGCTATGAAAAGGCAGCCTGTTTCTTAACTCTCTTTTGCTACAAAAGAATGAATCATGGGTTTGATGTCTGCCCCCCAACTTCCTTGGGGAGCACCTGATAGAGCTCTATAGAAGCCAAGAATCCACTCCTAAACACAGCATTCTGGTTTGGGCTCTGCATCACATGCCTGCCCCCACCCGCTACAGCCCAGCTACCCCTCAGCCAGCTGTCACTATTGGGTAAGCTTCCTGAGAGGCCCTTCCTTGGCTGCCTAGGCTTGCCTTCCCTCGGGACATCCTCACAGGCACACCATCCCTCTTGGCTTTGAACTTTATAGAGTTCTGATGAGGTCCCTGTCCATAAAAGACTAATTTATTTGAAATTATCTTTGTTCACAGACTCAGCAAGGGTACATTCCTTGGCAAGCAGAAAACCCGTTCGAAGTGACCCTTTGACCTTCGTTGCTTTTATTTTTTAGGTGGGTTACAAAAGTTTGTGGAGTTAATCACAAAAGGTGTCACTTTTCTGCATGTAAATAACTTTAAGGTTAGTATAAGGTAAGGTGTGCGTAGAGTTCAACAGCTGAGACCAAGTCCTCCATCAGCGTTCAGAGGGAAGGGGAGGAGGGGGAGGAGGAGGAGAAGGAGGGGGAGAGGGAGGAGGAGGACAGAGAGACAAACAGAGGAAGCATGAGGAGAAGAGAGGGCAAGTGGAGGCAGGGAGAGAAGAGAAAGAGGAGAAAATGTGGGAAAAGAAATTGGAGGGAAAGGGGAAGTGAGAGAAAGGGGAATGAGAAAGAGAAGAATGGAGAGGAGAAGGGAAAGGAGGGATAAAAGGAAGAGAGGAGAGGAAGTGCCCACAATCCTGACCCCTCTGAAGTGTGACCTGGGCACTGGAGCTGTTGGCCAGGATGACAGGCACAGCAGGCTACACCCCTCGTTACTCTTCAGGGGGTTGCCCCCACAGAAGCAAGGGGACCATGTCAGAACCAGGGTCACAAGGCTAGTGAAAGGCTGAGGTCTGAAACCAGGAGAACCACATCCACCCCCAGGAGGTTTTCTGGTCCCCTGTGTGACACAAGTTTATGGTGAAGTTCCCCTACAGCAGGCTGGTAGCAAGTCATTATTACCAAGTGCTTTGAAGTCTTAAAGAAACTGCCTGCCTTCAGAAGCCATCCTTTGGGGTTTGATGTTTTCGGAACCCCACAAGAAGGCTTTCAAACCCAGCCAGGTATTTGTGGAGAATGCTTCCTCCAGTCTAGCCTCTTGCTAAGCATGGGTTTTAATGAGGTTTAAGATAAGCTAGTTAAGAGTCACTGTGTCCAACTGACTCTAGAACTGTATCCAAGATGTAGGAAATCTCCTTTGGTGAAATGCCGCCAGGAGGTGTCCGCTCTTTGTTTATAAAACAAGTCAGCAGCAAACGCAGGAACACTGCTGCCTCCCTTCACACCGTCATTTTGATACGCCTGGCACTAAGGTATGGTTTCTGAACCCATGGTCTCTGTGGAAAGCACTGCAGCGGTCCTAACAGTAGCTGAGGGTATGAACTCTCTTTGTCCTCTCTTCTCCCACATCACAGAAAGAAACTCTAAAAAGCTAAAGGCTCTGAAAGGTCCCTGGAGTCCTAGGACCACACAGCAAGGATGTATACAGATGGCCACACCCAGGCTCCATGGAGGCTGCTTCTCCAGGTTGGCAGGAGTATCTTCCCTGTGTAGGAGGAATTCTAGTGTGGTAGGATGTACCTACCATTACCCCCATCCCAGTAAATCTTTGTCCCTGGCGCCTCCTACCTCAGCTGAGCCATGGATCCAGTAAGTTGTTTTGAGCACCAGAGAAACCACTGCCTGAGACTCAGCACGGATGGCCTCTTGGGTCCCCATCTCTGGGATCTGAGTGTAGGTGCTCCTCATATCCAGGGACGGGGGTGGGCAGGGTCAGGAGGAAACCTCACACTGCTAATGACTAGTTTCATTGTTAATAATAACATTCCCATGCAGAGCTGTCTATGTTTGAATAGTGAGATAGGAAACACGGCTAGAGGACGAAACAAAGCCCTGTGTTGGACAATGACAGGTCGGAAAGGCAGTGTTTGCAGAATCTCCCCGGAGGCTCAGTGACGGGCGGGGGTGGGGTGGGGTGGGGGGCACAGAGGTGCATGAAGTCTGGACTTCCTTGGGTGTGTTCACATACCACGAGTCCAACCACTGAAGGAGTTTTGCCTTGGTGGAAAGGAAGAGAAAACCCTCACATCTTGTTTTGGCTTGTGCACCCTGGGAGGGTGGGGATTGGGGAAAGAAAGCCTGCATTTATGCTCAGCCTGACGGTGATTTACAGCAACTGACAAGCCAGCCCGAATGCAGCCCTGATCTACCCAGCTCCCAGCTCTAGCTCTGCAATTTGGGGAAGCATTTACCTGGCAGAGGCTTCTAAAGGTGACTGGGGCTTCCACCCAGAATTCCCAGGAGCAAGGAGAAAAGGGGCTGGAGAGGTCCAAGGGAATCAGACCGCCCATGTCAGGAGAGAGAGGTTCCTGAGCTGAGCCAGACTAGCCACATAGACATGCTGTCTGTAACTTTCCTTCACACCTGAGCACTTAGAAAAGGGACCTGCAAGAGTTCTGACCTGGGAGCTTCCGAGGCACAGCAACGCGCCCTGTTATTTACCTGGGGCAAAGACAATTATTTTAGAATTCTGGGAAGAGAGAGCCTCTCTTCTGAAGTACGAGGACTCGGACGTGGCTTTGGCATGGACCTCTACTGCAGGGGCAAAGGGTTCCCCTAGCATGTACCAGGGCAGCGCTGGTGCTCCCCTCATCCTGGAAAACAAAACGGAAGCTGAAGAAGGTGGGGGAAGAGAAACAGCAGGGGAGGGAAGGCCGACTGGGGACAAGGCACTCTGGCCAGGTTCCCATTCCAAGTACGTCTCTTCGGGCTGAGGGAGAAGGGTCCAGAACAGACAAGGGCTCTAGGAGACTTGTGCAGGATCCCTTTGCTGGGGCTGCTGGCAGGTCGGGGACCTTGCCAGGAGTGTGTGTGCTAAGGCCTATCTGAAGGTGAGATGGCACTTGGTGGCAGCTGGGATCCCGGTAGTGGAAATTGCCAGTTGTAAGCTTTAATGGTCCAGTGGGACAGGATTTGGTAGGGAAGGAGGCAGGCAGAGTTTTCAGGGTTTGGAGGGGCTAAATGGAGCGTGGGGTTGGGATGCCCACACTCCATGAGAAAGGGGGAGTAGGCCTTTGGCTGTTTGCCTCTAGAACTAGGGAGACGTAGGAGGGATGTCCTGCCTCTGAGGAAACTGTGTGAAGGAAAAGGGGGTCGCCTGAGGCAGAGTCCTAATAAAAGCTCCTTCTAAAAGACCCTACAGAAAGCAAAGCGGGAGCCCTGATGGGAGAGTGCTAGATAAGCAGGGGAGGGGTCGAAATAAAGGCTAACCTTGGGGCATCCAGTGGAATGTTAATGGCACCTAAAAAACAAGGCTCTCTAAGTACCCAGGAGGTAGGTATGCAAAGACACCTCAATGGCTGAAATCGAAAGCCTGAAGAAAGGACCTGAGAGAATATGGGAGCGAGGTAAATGAGGCTCCAGGGTGCTTAGGGCCCTTCTTGATTATAGACATTCAGAGCATTTGCTCCATGACAGCCAGGAGTCCCCAGCACACAGAGAAGAGTAAGATTTTAGGAAGTGGCTGTCAGTCTGCCACGAATCCAGGAGGGAAAGATGGGGTGAGAGCTGACTGGAAGGACATTGAAGAGTAGTTGGCAGCTTCTGGGCCACCAGGTAGGCAGAAACTTTCCCCATGGGCTCCAGGTTCTGTGGCAAAGCTGAAGCTCCCTCTGGGTAGCCTGGAGCCTGGCTGCCAGCTGCACAGGTGAACACAACTGGACCATATTTTTGCACAAATTTTAAGAAACACTCAGTGAAACCAGGGAGAGCTGGCAGAACCTGCTAGGCAACCCTGAGAGGAAGAGCTGGGCTCCTAACTGGATCTCAGGTTCTATGGACTTTTCTTTTTAATTGTAATGACATTTTCTCCCCCACTGAGTCAAATTCCCACAATATCATAAAAGTCTAACTTTGAGTTGCTTCCTGGTCTTGTCTCTTATTTTCACGTCCAACGGAAAGGGATATGCTAGAAGGCCTAGGTGCTTATGACCAGCTGGCCTAGTCTACTCGGCAAGCTCTAAGTCTCAGTGAGAGACCCTGCTTCAAAAACAGCATAAATGGCTTCTGAAGATGGAAACTTAAGATTGCCCTCTGGCCTCCATTCATATACATGCGTGTAGAGAACACACACATGAACATACACACACGCATCAGTGACATCTTTGTAGTCTCTTCATAAGACATCTTCAAATGTTCTGCACCTCAGTCAGGTTAACCAGAAGCTAAAGGGGATCTTCTGGGTATGCTTTGCTGCACGGGGTGGTGTCATCCCTGGCACCTAGAAGCCCTCTATGAGAAACACCACTACTCTACTGGTGACCCAGCATTCAGAAGCCACAACTTCCTTACACTGACTTCTACTCTTTGTACTCACACCCCACACAGGACCCCACATGCTTTCCTTAGTGGAGCTGGCGTTGGATCCTGACACTTGCCACCAGCCGAAAGTTAGCACTGCCTGTGGTCATGCCAAGATGGCCCCATACTTAGAAAGGACAGTTTCCATGTAAGAACTTTCTGTGCTGGGGTGGGGGTGAGAGGGTTGAAAAGCTTAAAACATTCTTTGTGTTTGACATTTCAGTTTGTGGGACATTCATGGCATTTACGGTCAGGTCTCAGCACTGATCAATGATTCTGCTTTGATTAATAAGCTCTTAAACGTAGATTTTCTCTGATATATATATGTTTGTATACATGTAGACTAAATACTAGATTGTGTTGGACTATGACTCAAGAACGTCTTCCAGGGTTGAATATTTTACACACATTTTGAGGGTGACTGGGACCAGTGGAACTTTCTTTGGGGAGTGAAGGGAGTGTGAGTAAACTAATCTTGCTTGCCACAGGGAAAGAACTATGGCCACACTCTTCCAGGAAATCATGACTTTTGCCCTCCTGCCTTCCTGCTCACACTCTTTTCATCCTCAAGGCTGGCAAATACAAGTGAGGTTCAGACACAGCCTCTGCTTTCTGAAGCTTAGGAACTGATAAGAAAATCCAGCTAAGAATCGAAAGAAGATGAAGGGAATATTTATTGATCCTTATAGAATACTCTACAGTTAATTGTGGTGATACTTTGTGCTCTAACAAGTAAAGCTCGCCTGGAGATCAGCATATGGAGCTAGCCATCGCAGTACTTGGGAGGCACACACCTTTAATCCCAGTGCTTAGGAGGAGAAAACAAGAAGTGATAAGGCTGGGCGGAGAGAGGAAGTGATGAGACAGGGTGGAGACAGGAGTTCCTCTGGCCCCTTTCAGTCAGAGGATTCCTAGAGGTAAGAAGTCTTTCTAGTAGCTAGTGGCTCTGCTTCTCTGATCCTTCAGCCTTTACCCTGATATCTGACCCAGTTTTTTTATTATTAAGACCAATTAGAATTTGTGCTACAGTTAATAGCTACTCACTAACAATTGTGCAGTGCTAAAATGGGCCCTTTTGTACCCTCACCATCCCAATTTCTGTTTGACAACCAAGAATTCCAACTCCCACTACACCAGACAAAATCAGGAGGAGTTTCTAACGGCAATAACTGTGGTTTCTCTGCAGTAGCGTGGCCCTCCTTACAAGTTCATTAAGATCTTCAAGTGTCCTTGCCAGTGAAGAACAACTCTCCCCATTTTTGCAAAGATGACCTGAACACATTTCTTAATCCTTAGTATTTAGTTAAGCCACAGCATCCCCTGGAAGCCTGGTGGCTCTAAATTCACTTAACCCTCTAAGCTGGGTCCCTAACCCTGTTTCTGTAGCCATATTGTTTGGAAATAGATGGTGTAACTGCCTCTCTCTCTCCTCTACTTCAAACTCAGAGCTCTGGTTCCCACTACACAGAAGGACTGCTGCATGCATGCATGCATGCACGCATGCATGAATGCATGGATTAGTGAGCTAGTGATGAATGAATAAATGAATTTATGTCACAATAAAATACATAGTTTGGTACAGTAGTATAAGTCTGAAATCCCAGGACTTGGGAGGTTGGGATAATAATATTGGGTTTGAGGCCACCATGGGCTGCATAGAGAAACCTTGCCTCAAAAATGAATGAAGGCATAAATAAAATATTAAAAGTGCAGTAAAAATAAGAATTGTATTAATATTTCCTTTCTGATGCCCTCCTGGAGCTCATGAGGAAAGATGCTCTCCGGTGATGGATGAAGAACTTGAGTGGGTCTGAAAGCATGGAAAGAAGACCAACAGTGCAGACTCACTTTTAAGACAAGATCCAGAAAACTTTATATCTCCCTGTCAGACAACAAAATGCTAGACTGTCAGGCTTGTTTTCCTTTTTCACAATATGTATGAGGATAGCTGGACAGAAATAAACAATCAAACAGTTTCTCACACAGGTAGGATAATTTCCAACTGGATCAGAGACTCCAGCTGTGTGTACTATCACAGTTTGCTTTCTGTTATTGTGACAAATGCCACATCCACAAGCAGCTTGTAGGGCAAAGGGTTTATTCACCTTGCAGTTGACAGTCCATCATCAAGAGAAGCCTTGGCAGGAACTCAAGGTAGGAGCTTGAAGCAGAAATCAATTGAAGAACTCTGCTCTCTAGTTTTCTCCTAGCCTTTACATTCATTGACTAGTCTTCTGCTACAGCCCATGCCCATCTGCCCAGGGAATGAGCTGCACACAATGGGCTTGGCCATTGTGCATCAATTTGCAATCAAGAAAATGTCCCACAGACATGGACATGCCCACAGGACAATCTGATGAGGGCAATTCTTCAATTAAGATTTCTGCTTTTCAAATGTGTCAAGCTGACAGCCATAATTAGCCATCCTGTATACATATATGTATTTAAACTATATATGTAAACTATATGGGTGTTCATATAGTTTCCTTTAAATGTGTTAGCTATTGTTTTTAATGATATTTTCTTTCTTAAAATAAACTTTCATCACAATTGATACTGTGTTAGAGAAGCACATTTTTTCATATAGTATATATATATATATAATGTTGAGCACATCTACCTACATCTCCCTACATCCTTGATTTTGTGTATCTATAAAAAAATCTAAGATCCACATAGGAGTGAAAACATGATAATTTTGATCTTCCTAAAACAAGCTTAATTTGTTTAACATGACTGTTTCCAGTTTCACCCATTCTACTCAAAAGCATTCCATTGTGTGTGTATATATATATCACATTTTCTTTATCCATCCTTCTGCTGGTGGACACCCATGTTGGTTCCATAGCTCAGTTCTTGTGAATGGTGCAGTAGTAAACATTGCTGACATGGGGTCTTTAGGTTACATTCTCAGAAGTTATACATCTGGTCAACCTACACAATTTTCACTGAAGTTAGTAAAGTTGCTTCTGAAGAAGTACTTGGCCTATTTTTAAGTTTCTCCCAGCTTGGTGAGTATGACAGTATCACACTAGAGGAGACTTTTTTAAAGTGTTAGTAATAATGGAGCCAGGACAATGACTCATTTCTATAATCCCAGCTCTCCAGATTCAAAACCATCCTGGGCCATATAAATTTCCATCCAGTTATACAATGAGACCTTTCCTCAAAGCAAACAAACAAACAAGAAAATACATGGCTCTGAGTTCTCCTGCACAAGGTGAATGTGAACATTTCCTTTTATTCATCTATGGCATTTACCCCATAATGCCAGAGGGATCAGAAAAATTGTCATTGTATTACTGCTCTGAAAATAAATGTACCTTTCAGGGAACTCTACAGTTAAAATGTCAAGCATCAGGCATTCATGTCTTCAAATGAGTGGTTATCTCCAGCCATTCCAACCTATTACCTCTTAAAAAGACTGTCAGTGAAGGTTCTCTCCTCCCACCCACCCCCACTCACGTTTCTCCATGTTTTACAGTGCCCATAAAACCCAGATATCTCACTTGTTTTAGAAAAGTAATAATCTTAACACACAAGGAAGAGAAGAGGAAGTGAATTTGCTTCATATTTCTTACACTGGCCAGAGACAAGAGACTGATACAGGCTGCAAATGTTACCTTTTGTCACCTTGTGTCCCTGCTTAGTTTGTTTTTTTTTTTTGTTTGTTTGTTTTTTATCAACTTTACATAAACAAGATTCATTTGGGCAGAGGGAACCTCAACTGAGAATATTCCTCCTCTAGACTGGCCTGTGGGCAAGTCTCTGAGGCATTTTCTTGATGGATGGCTGATGTGAGAGGATCTATCTCACAGTGGGCAGTCCTCCCCTGGCCAGGTAGTCCTGGCTTGTGTAAGAAAGCAAACTGATCAAGCCATGGGGAGCAAACCAGTAAGCAACACTCCCCCCATGGCCTCTGCATCAGCTCCTGCCTCCAGGTTCCTGCCTTGACTCCCCTGGAGGATGGACTACAAGCTGTGAGGTGAAATAAGCCCTTTTCTCTTCAAAGTGCTTTCAGTTCTGGAGTTTTATCACAGCAGTAGAAACTCTAACTAAGACACTTTGTCCCTCATTCACATGCACACAGCACTTGCACACCCACATGGCTTGTGC
Source organism: Peromyscus leucopus (assembly GCF_004664715.2). Classification (NCBI taxonomy): domain Eukaryota; kingdom Metazoa; phylum Chordata; class Mammalia; order Rodentia; family Cricetidae; genus Peromyscus; species Peromyscus leucopus. The sequence goes on along the minus strand of NC_051081.1, from coordinate 53,943,167 downwards.
ATACAAGTGAATGCCCAAGAAATGAAAAGACTAAAAAAATACTTAAACTAAGTAGTATTAAAACCTAAAACCTAAAAACTGAAGAAATCTGTAGCCAAAAGTTTTCCTGTGTCCCACAGACACTCAGTCCCAAATAAATACACAGAGGCTTATTTTAATTACAAACTGTTGTGTCTATGGCTCAGGCTTATTGATAACTGGCTCTTTTATCTTAAATTAACTCATTTCTCTTAATCTATGTATTGCCACATGTCTCATGGTTTTTCCTGTGTCCCATTACATTTTGTTCCCCTGGCAGCTCTTGGTGTCTTCCCTGATTGCACCTGTCTCCTCCCCTGTATCTTTCTTTGGATTTCCTGCCTGTCTATAACTTGTCTTGCCGTAGGCCAAAGCAGCTTCTTTATTAACTAGTGGTGCAACACCTATTCATAGTGTACAGAAAGACCATCCCATAGCATGCCACCACTCAAATTTACATTATTGATTTACATATTGATGTATTTAAACAGAGTCTCACTGTGCAATCTTAGCTGGCCTGGAACCTGCCTCTTCCTCCAAATGCTGGGATGAAAGGTGTTACCGTCCAGTACAGCTATGACTCAGTTTTCATCACAAAGCCCAGGAACCCACATTCCTGCATTGCATCTCTGGAGAAAAACGCCCTGTTGGCCCAGGGTTTCTGTGTACTTACAGAGGACCTTCCACACTTATTCTCTGTAGTCCCTGCTTACAGATACTGTACTGGCTGATCTTGTGTGTCAACTAGAATCATCAGAGAGAAAGGAGCCTCGGTTGAGGAAATGCCTCTATGATATCCAGCTGTAGGGTGTTTTCTCAATTAGTGATCGATGGGGGAGGGCTCTTCCATAGTGGGTGGGGCCACCCCTGGGCTGGTCCTAGGTTCTATAAGAAAGCAGGCTGAGCAAGCCATGATGAGCAAGCCACGAAGCAGCACCCCTCCATGGCCTCTGCATCAGCTCCTGCCTCCAGGCTCCTGCCCTGTGTGAGTTCCTGTCCTGACTTCTTCCAATGATGGACTATGATCTGGAAGTGTAAGTCAAACAGACCCTTTTTTCCTTACCTTGCTTTTTCGTCATGATGTTTCAGTGCCGCAATAGAAACCCTGATTAAGACAGATTCAAATAGGCTCTCCAGTGTCTCTGGACTGAACCCATTCCAGAAATGTATTCTTTGTTAGTTGTAGTGAGTTGACAGTCTGTAACTATGCCTGATTCATCAACTAAACTTCTTTGTTTTTAGGTATGTCGGGGGCGGGGGGGGGTGGGAGGGAAGGGGGAGAGGGGAAAGTCCCAAAATGCATCCCATGGGATAAGGAGGACCAGGGAATTCCCATTGGCACTTTCTTAGGCCGACTCAAACAGGTGTCTCAGAAGTTTGTTTTCCCTGGGTCCTAGTGGCTGGTGGTGCAATCTAGGTGGGTTTCTCCTGAGGCCAGGAAAAAGAAGCTTCTGGGAGTTTGCTGGCCATCCCTTCTGGTCCCTACCACTCAGCAGTGTCATCCCACCCTCAGCCTCCATCCTCATGTGGCCTTCATCCTCTGCATGTGGTGTCCATCCCCTTTGTCTAAGGACATCATTAAGATTGGCTTAAGGAACCCCCCCCCATGGCCTCAACTTAGCTCTATCATTTTTAAAGACCCCATTTCCAAATATGATTGCAACCATAGATCCTGGGAATAAGGGAGCACTAACCATGTATTTGAGGAGACACCTTTGCTACAGACATCTACCCCTGTAGTATGTGGAACTCTGGCCCATCCCACGATTGCAGAGCTTTATCCTTGCCAGATAGTACCATTTCTGATTTGTCCCTGTGCAGCTTTTAGGCTCATTTTGAGTTGAATTAGCTCATTCTGTGATTCTTGCCCCACTTCTGGAGTTCTCCTTGAAGGGGGACATGGAAGATGGTGTGTCCTGGGTCTCTATACTCAGGGTTCTGAAATAAAAGCACAAAAGAAAGTTACTGAGAGGTTGTCACTGGGTGTGATGGCATCAGTGGAAGGTGAGGGATCCTGAGTTCCAGCACTCTGGGCTCCATGGTAAGACACTGTGGTTTGTTTGTTTGTTTGTTTGTTTTAAAGAAGAAAAAGGAGGGGAGGATTATAGGACAGGAAGGAGGAAGAGGAAGATGAGGAGGAAGGGGAGGAGGAGGAGGAGAGCACAATGTTGGTCTTGAGCCTTTTAGTCTTGTCTTCCTTCTATGACTTCAGGTGGATTCAGTGCCCTCTACACTGGAGGAAGCCAAAAGTAAAGGGCTTGTCTCACCCACAGAGGAGGGATTCTCGGAGTTAGGGTTAAAGAGTTTGCAGCCCACACAGGCATCACGTTGCCTCCTTCCGGGGACTACCAAGTGCCTGCCCAGACCTGCTGTGAGCCACAGTCCCCTAAACAGCCTGCTCCCAAAGGTTCCACCTACAGGTTACTAATCTCTTGACCTTGCCGACTCCTCAGTAAACACTTTTAGCATTTAAACAAAAGTAGCAAGTGTGAGTTAATTCTCTTCAGGATAGCCTTCCATGATAAAGCCTGGGAGACTCTTTGGAGAGAGAGGTTTCTGGGCTTGAAAGAGTAACTGCCTTCATCACCCTCCGCTCTCAGGTTTCAAGGTGTGTTTCCTGAGAGTTAAGGGCAAACATCCTGTTCTTATCCTGCAGCTACCCTTCTAATTGACAGAGAGACCCAACACAAAGGAAACCAACGCTTTCTTTATCTGGCCTGGGGAGATGTCACGGTATGATTCTTCTAAGCACTGCATGTGTGATTGTGAACTAGAGACCTTTACCTCAGTCACCTGCCAGCCCTAACTCCTGTGCCCTTTCTTCACACTTTACACCCCCCTGGAGAAGACAAGGCAAGCTCCTGGGAGGGAGTGAAGAATGACATCATTGCCCTTCTTGGTCTCCCATAGTAGCTTGATGGCCAAGTAACTGACAGGTTAGTCACGTTTTAAATATTTAACTCAGTTGGCCTTAGGTAGTATAGAATGCCACGCAAGTGTCACCACTGGCTAATTTACAGCTCTTCATCACCTCGAGAGAAACCCTGCACCCACTGGCAAGCACTCCCATCCAGTCCCTGGTAACTGTTTTGGGGGATAAAGAGGCAGACTTGTTTGAGCTCTGCTCAGTGAGCAGAAACAGAGTATAGAGACCCAACACCAACTCTGTGGTGCCTTAGGGAACTCACTTGGCATTGGAGGAAATTTAGTGGTTTTTATTTGGTCCTGCTGAAGTCTAGTTCCTGACAGAGAAAATGAGAGAATGAAGATTTGAAACCCACTCTGAGGCTCTCCCCATGTCTCCAGCAACTGAGTGCTCCAGAAGTAACAAACAGGTCCTACCAGGAGGGCTAGGCTCCTGGGGCTCAGCTGCTCCAGCAGCAGCCTTCCTGGGAGCACCGAGCCTGTTAACACAGTTTGGTTGATAAGCTTCCCAACAACAAAGTTTGGGGGTATAGAGGAGTGGGAGATGGGATTTGTGGGGAGGGCTGCTGAAAAGGTGAGCCAGCCTGGGGTATGACCTGAAGTTCTATTTCCTTTGAGTTGTCACTGCCCTGCACCCCACTGATTTAGATTAGGACCTGGATATGTGTTTCCCTGTGGTGGCCTTGGCTGGCCTATGATTGAGGGCAGACCTCCTGCCATCAAACACACATAGCCATTCTCTCTCCCCATATGCATTGTTGATTTTCCGGAAAATCATGCCAGCCTTAGCTGTCTGGGGATGAACGTGCAAACACATGATAGGGACCCTTTCCTCAAGGAGGTCACAGTGTCACAGTCATTTTGGGGTCAACACAGAGGTCCGAGGAAGAAGCTGCATGCTCAACAGCACAGGGCATGGGGTAAGGGAGACTGGAGGGAAACTGAGTCCTGGAAGGAGCTGTAGATTGAGAGGGAGAAGAAGCGATTTTCTCCTAGATACACTAGATACAGGTGTATCTAACCCTCACCAGATGCACATGCATACACACACACACACACACAGAGAGAGAGAGAGAGAGAGAGAGAGAGAGACTTGTACATACACATGCACACAGCTCACAAAATACCCTCTGGTTACTAAGCAGTTGCTGCTGCTGAGTGTTCAACTGAGCACATGCTTTCTAAAATCAGGCAGAGGCATATCATCGCACCCCCCCACACACACACACACACATAAAATGGAGAAATTGGGACAGGTAAAGCACCTTGAGGTGCTAGCATGAGGTGACGTGGATCCAGCTATGCCTGGTTTTGGGTGTCTGCCTTCTCCAGCAGGCTCCTGAGTGTTCTGGCTTTGGAAGCAGAGTCCCTTGTTGGCTACAAGAACAAAAGGAAGGTGTTGACATGGGTAGGGGACAGAGGGAATGGAGTCTGGGATGGAAGAAAGGAGGGAACATGTTCTGGGACAGACAATACATCAGAACAGAGATCACCGGAGTCAAGGAACTTAACTCACTAAGAGCTACCTCAAGTGGGAGAAAGTGTGTGTGCTTCTGCTGGAGGGCTTAGAGGAAATGCAAGGCTGCCAGAGTGAAGCCTACCCCTGGCAGATGACATAGTCCGAGGCCCTCTGTGGCATACACCTGGCACACCAGTCAATCTTCTTGTCTAATGAGCCCTTCCCGAGGCCTGTGTGTCTAGCGCCTCTCCACGTCCAGCTATCATAGAGACAAAGAATGGAGGAACTGACCAAAGATTCAGAGAACCCTTCTGAAGATCCAGGATGTGCCTGCATCCTTGAAGAGAGTAATCTGGAGGGAAGATGAGGAACGTCTTCAAAAAGAGAAAGCCTACTAGCTACAAGGGTCACAGCTGTATCTGAAGAAAAAAAAAAAGGAAATTTAGCGAATCCTAGCATGAGGATCAGGGCCAGCCTCATGAGGCAGCACCAAATCACCTCTAGCCAATACAATGTTCTTACGGGAGGGCAGTTCAGAGCACCACTGCACCCAGAAGGCCTGTGTCCGCAGGAGGGGTAACTAGCCTCACCACGTGTTATTTTTCCTATCTGTAATGGTAATACCATTTCAAAGACCCACCCCTGAGATGCAAGGACATTAGTGCTTGGCACAAAGGTAGCCCTGCCCACAAGGGACTCACTTCTGCTAGTTTTCCTGGCTGAGAACTTGAGGCCTGTGCCTATCACAGAGCTGTTCACATGCAGAGAGCTCTTGAGGCAAGAAGGGTTCTTGAAAGGGTCTATGAAAACTTACCTGTAGGGGGGCCCAGATAGGGGGCAGTTTTGAAGGTAGCATGTAAGTTGACGAATGGGTTCTAGATCACCTCTAAACACTCATTCTTTAAAAGCCACTTCAAGTGAGTTGAAAGTGGATGTCTGCTCCATTCTACTGCAGTGGTACAAGGCGTAGAAAGAGTCCAAACTTTGGGGCATTCTCTGAAGACATTTGTTGATTAACCACAATGCCAGAGACAAAGACAGAGGAGTACAGGTTGCTTGTGTTCCGGGCACAGTGGGTTACAAAGAGGACAATCACAGCCATAGTATAACTTGACCCTAGACAAGTTTGTAGAAGTAACTAGTTGCTCACAATGATAGTCACATTCAGTCAGTCACAGGTGTTAGCACTTATAAGCTGGACTGGGGTGATGGTTCAGTGCTTAAGAGTACAAGCTGATCTTGCAGAGAATTGGATTCTGCTCTCAGCACCCATGTGGTGGCTTATAACAAGCTGAGACTCCAGATTCAGAGAATCTGACTCTCTCTTCTGATCACCACAGGTACACACACACACACACACACACACACACATGCACAGGCAGGCAAAGACTCATACACATAAATTTAAAAATCTAAAAAAAGAAAAAATTAAGATCAGCATGTCTTAAGAAAAGAAAACAAACAAATAAAAAATGATTAAAGCCTTTTCTCCAATGAGGAAACTTGAACATGTCCTCTGTGAAGAATCAAGGATAGACTTCCTGTCCACTGGCTGCACAGATTCTGATCGTAGTGAGCCTGGTTTAGACTCTTCCTCTGCCACTTGCTGGCCTCAGGCGTTACTCCGTTCTTCAGGACCTGGGTGGACTTCTGCCATGGCGATGAGAGGGCTACGTTGACTATCAAATCTATTGTGCACACACCATCCTTAGCACCTGGATCTAGTAAACTCTATGGCATTTGTAGATGAAAGCTGCATCTAAAGTACTATTTAATATCAGAACCATTTAAATGATGTTCAGAAACAGAGAATTATTTACATTCTGTAAGTACATCATGGCCACCTTATCTATCCTTTGCCTATCTGTCTATCCATCTGCTTACCCATTTACTTATCCATCTGTTCGTTCATCCATCCACCCATAGCCCCTTTCTATCCATCCCTCTATCTTCTGTCTGCCGGATTATCATCTATCTAACCTATCTACCTATCTATCTATTGTATATCTCCTGCCTATCTATCCATTTAACCATCTAACATCTATCATTCTTCCATCCCTCTACCCATTCACTCATTTATATATCTATCCATCTGTCCATCTATTTACCCTCCATCCACTCATCTGTCTCTCTATCCATTTGTCTGTCTAACTATGTATCTCAATGCTAGGAATCCAATGCTGGACTGCCACTGACTGGCCTCTCACAGTCCTGTCTTGTCTTCCTTCGTGTCTATTTATATTTTATTAATGTGCAGCATCAGATAGAACAGTAGAGCAATACAAACCATACAAACCCTAAGGAATAGTCTACTTTTTGCTTTTACAGCATTTAAAAGTTTATAAACAATTGGTATATCTTCCTTTCTCTGAGCTGCAGAGTACCCTGCATTATTTCCAGGAGGATGACAAGGGTGTGAATGAAGGATGAGAAGGGTTCCATTGCATTTCCAGGACCTCAAAGGCACTAGAATTTGTCTGAGAGGGTACATCTTTTCTCTGATCTTAGGTGTGACTCAAGATTCAGAAGCTGAGTACAAACCTTAGTGCTGTACAAAAGGCCATGGTAGAAATAGGCGCTAGGCTCATAGGATTCCCAAAGCATCTACAGCGTGAGGCAGTATCTAGCACACCCTCAGCCTTCTTATGCATGCAGTTATGTCTAGAAACCATGACAAAGCCAGAGGGGCTCAGGCCTTGCAGGGCTCCTCTGCACCCATTCAAATATCTCTAACCCAGCTTTCCATTTTAGAACACCTTCAAGGGTAGGGAGAGTACCCCAGGCAACACAGGGCAAAGACTTTTAGCTTAGAGCCTTCTACTAGCTCCCAAGGATGGGATTTGGTGAAGACACTTTGTGTCCTATAAGTTTTATTATTTTTTTATTTTATTTTTTTCTGATGCTAGAGGTGGAGCCCAATCCAGGCAAACATCTTAGCCTCGGCTGCTTCCCCAGTCTCTTCTCTTTCCTAAGGTCCTTTCCTTGATAGCATGTTGTAGAATATTACTTTTAAGATGTGGTACATTTATTTACACTCTTCAAACATCTGTTTAATGATACAAAGCTGTGTTACATTCTTTTGTGCTGCATTTGTTTGACTCTGTGAAGCTGTGTTACTGTGCCTGCCTAAAACACCTGATGGTCTAATGAAGAGCTGAATGGCCAATAGCAAGGCAGAAGAAAGGATAGGTGGGACTGGCAGGCAGAGAGAATAAATAGAAGGAGAAACCTGGAAGCAAGAGAGAAAAAGGAACGAGAGGACAAGGAGAGGAGGACTCTAGGGGCCAGCCATACAGCCAGCCACAGAGTAAGAGTCAAAGTAAGGTATACAGAAACAGAGAAAGATAAAAGCTCAGAGACAAAAGGTAGATGGGATAATTTAAGAAAAGTTGGCTAGAAACAAGCCAAGCTAAGACTGAGCATTTATAATTAAGAATAAGCCTCTGTGTGTGATTTATTTGGGAGGTAGGTGGCAGGCCCCCAAAAGAGCAAAAATAACAACAATAGCATTTTTATTTTGTAGGACTTCCTATGGTGATATTTTATTTGTACTGAAATGTGATTTTATGTATGTTAATAAGTAAAGTTGCCTGGGGTCAGAGCTAATAGTAAGCCATAGTAGAGCTGGGTGTTTGTGGTGCATGCCTTTAATCCCAGCACTTGGTAGGCAGAGTTAGGCAGATCTCTGTGTGGTCAAGGATACAGCCAGCATTGGAGACACACGCCTTTAATCTCAATAGCAACCATAGAAGCCCTGGAGGTCTGTATAGACATGCAGTGACGAGGCAGTCATGTGGTTGGGTTTACAACCAATGAGAAGGCAGAACAGAAAGTCTATATAAAGACAAACACACAGGAAGTAGGTCTCTCTTGGCTGAAGAGGCTAGCTGCAGCAGGAAGGGTAAGGCTCTTAACTCTGACCTCTTGGCTTTCTTCTTTGCATTGGTTCTGTGTTTCTTACTTAATAAGATGGTTACCTCTACAACTTCCTCTCTTTATAAGGGGGAGAGTGGCTGACCCACAGGGCATGGCTCTCTTTCCAGTGCAGCCATTGTCTGATGGACACCCTTGTTTCTCAGTGAGGAGGGCTTACTGCTTTGGAGCTCACAGGTGCCTCCATTTCCCTCACTTCTCCTGGGAGTTTCCCCCACCCCACATGAAGACGATGGGGGAGGGTTATAGACGACTAGGAGAGTATGGCTAACAGGGGGCCCACGCCATCTCACCTCCAGCAGTGGAAGCTCTTGGAGGTTTCCATAGTGAGAAGCCCACTGTCATCCCTTTCCTTTCCCTGAGAATAATGTGTGTGGTTTGGCAACCTAGAGTCAAGACCCCAGATCTCCAGGGTGCTCAATGACACAGCTTGGCAGGATACAGGCTGGGGACAGGTTAATCGACATTTCAGATGCAGGTGACCGAGGTGACCTTGTTTCTCCCCTTCAGATCTAGTCCTTCGGTGTGACTCATACATACCAAGTCCTGAACAATTAAGCATGGACTTGACTAACTGATTCCTCTTGTCTAGTTGCAAGTCTGACACCCAGAGATGTGAACTACTAAGTAGACATTGTATTCTGTTACAAATGATTTAAAAAAAAATCTTAATAGTCACATTAACACAAGCAGCCTGTAGGACCCTATCCCTTGAAGGCTTGGTTCTGTCCATACCTTTCTTTTTAGAAAGTAGATCCCTAGCCCAGTCCTGCATTCAAGGTGATTGCTCTCGCAGCCCTGGAGCTGACCGCATGACTACTCTCAGCCAATGACTTGTGAGGAGGCATGGCACATGGAATGTCTGGGCCAACACATCAATCCTGGGCTCTGGACTATTTGACGATTACCTCAGTAAACAGTAGTGCCCTGGTTACGGCCTAGTCTCTGAAGTGACAGATGAGGGACAAGAACAAGCAATCAGTACCGTTCTATTGGGTACCACTGAGAACTCAAAGGTGTGACTGTTTTCCCTGTGTACTGGTTTATTTTCCTTGTCAACTTGACAGGAACCAAAGTCACCTGGGAAGGAGAACTTCAGCTGAGAATGGCCTCTGTCAGATTGGCACATCCATGGGCTTCTTCTGGATTGCTAATTGAGGTGGGAGGGCCCACGTCACTATGGGCGTTGCCACAATAAGAAAGTTGGTGAAGGAGGTTGAACCATAGGGAGCCAGCCAGGAAACAGCATTCTTCCACAGCCTCTGCTTCAGTTTCCACATCCCCAGAAGAGGGATAGTGACCAGGAAGTGCGCACCAAATAAGCCCTTTCCTGCAGAAGTTGCTGCAGGTCAGAGCAGTTTGTCACAGCTACAGAGACGTGAAGTAGAACACGCCATCGTCAGAGAGGAGCCCAGCACATCCTGGTCTTAGCTTTCCTAGTTGGAAAAGATGTAGTAAGAACTTACTTCGTGGGTGTGTCCTGAAAACTCTTGTACACAAGTTACAACCCCCCCCCCAAAAAAAGTGTGTGTGTGGGTGGGGGGGGACTTCTTTCATTTCATTCCACTTAACATTTTTTTCCTTCTGCCTGTTTGAATTAAAGTTTAAGAAGAATTGTACACATTAAAAATGGCCGTCATGCCAGGCACGCCTTTAGTCTGAGCACTCAGGTGGCAGAGGAAGTCAGATCTCTGAGTTTGAGGCCAGCCTGGGCTACAGACGAATTCTAAGGACAGCCAGGGCTGCACAGAGAAACCCTGTCTTGAAACAAAAACAAAAAAAAAATGGCTGTCATTTTCACAAAAGAGGAAACAGGTCATGTTGAAGAAAGTAATAAAGTTAATGCTCCGTCATCAGAAGTGTGGCTCCGGCTGTACGCATTCCCTCTGTGGCAAGGTTTATTTACTCACAGATCTGCTTCTCCGGATGCTGTGAAATTTTTCATAGATGACCTTTGGAGATGCGGAGGTGAGGACAGACACGGGACCCCAGCCCAGTTCCCTCAACCTGGCTGCGGCTGTGGTTCATCTGCAGAGGTCATTCCCATGACTCGTCAGTCATGGCTGCAGATGTACGTACGTTAACTCTTGAGGGAAATGCATTGGAGGTGACAGTCAATTCCAGGTTCTTCTGCCCTGGACAAAGGATTGTATCAAGGACACATGGTAAAGACAGCAAAAATAGCGACAGTTTATGAACACAGAGAAAACATGTCTGAGACTGGGAGTGGGTGACGGAGCAGGGAAAGGCATTTGCTCAGAGGGACTGGGCCATCAGGCTCACGGGCATGCGCAGTTTGCTGGCAGCAGCCTGATGGAGAACGGGTTTCTGGTCTTTCTCTGCCAGTGGACTTCTTGTTGAGCATATGTTAATTCTGATGTGGCTTTCGTTCCACATTCATGCTCTCTGAAGTGAGTGACTGGATATGGGCAGCCTGGCTGACTCAGCTCAGCTTAGATTTCCTCAACTTCCCCAAGCCCAGAATCTGATCCCTGGAGAGTGTGTATCCCTGGTTAACAGGGAGCGTTGTGCAGTAGCTTCATGGTGGGGTCCCAAGTGCCACAGAGCAAGCAACTCTGTCCAAGCTCTTAGTGTCTACCTAGCTGCTGTTTAGTTGTAAAGAGAGTGGCGGGCTTTCCAGCCCTCAGAGGAGCCTTCTTCTCCCATGCTATTACCATGGTTACTGCTGTGTTCCCAGGCACACGATCATTTCTGGGGAACTAGGAGGAAGGGAGGTAAAGGAGATGGTCTGCGTGGGTATGGGCATGAGAGTGCAAGTGTCTATGGAGGCCAAAAGAGGGCATTAGATCCCCTGGAGATGGAGTTACAGGTCTTTGTGAGCTTCCAGGCATGGGTGCTGGGAACCAAACCCAAGTCCTTCTTAATTCCTGAGTCACCTCTCCAGCTCCTGCATCCGCCTTTCATAGTGCCCGATTCTGAGCCTCTGATTGTGTATGCTTTTTTTTGGTTTCAACCTCACCATTTCCCATCATCTAAAATTCTCTATAATGTAAAAAACGATAAAAACCATCCATGTACATACATGTGCTTTCATTCTGTTTCCCTCAATCAAAGATGCCTCATATAATAAAAAGGGTTTCCTGAAAGATTACTGTCTTTAAGTAGATTTTCCAGAAGAGTTTGGGAGAATAGCTTAAGAACCCTTTTCATAGATGTTAGGAAGTTAGCACAAGAGCACACCACGTATGTATAACCCCGTGTCTGTGTGGGTCTGCACAGTTCATGCATACAGATACAGATGACAAGTGGCACCCATCTGTTTGTGGTTTTATTCTTCCCATCTTGATCTCCTCTGCTCCCTGTCCTCAAGAAACTCCTTACATTGGGAGTGCTGAGTCCCAGAAGAGGGGTTACACCTGCCTCAACCTATGGAAACTAAAATTCAAAGATTGTCATCCAGGAGAAGACTCTGTTCTGCACCTGAGTTCAGAAGTGAGGAGGGAGGCTTGTGGCGGTGAAGAGAGGCAGTGGTGGCCCATTTCCACCTTCACAGCTGCAGGAGAGTCCCCAGGGCAGCTGCCTGGGTGGCTCTGAGGGCTGTTTGCTCAAGTGCCATTGGCACATTGGTGCTGGCCTTGCTCAACTTCCGCCTTCTTCTCTTTTTACAAGCCAGGTTCTGCGGCTTTGCTGACCGACATCAACTACACGATACATGTGTCACCTAGTCTCTAACTGGAGATAATTTTTACTGCTGGTGAGGACATGGGGGTGGAGCCTGTGGTGCTGGAAGACAGGGCATTTAGATCAGCTCCAGACATGACCCCGGGACTCGGGAGCTCCAGCACTGCGGACAGGCATGTGCGGAAGCTGCTGGTCTAGACGCTGAAGAAATAGCTTTCCGCTTAGGAAGCCTGAGTCCATTAGTGAACTCTGCTAGTGGGTCAAGAAGAGTAATAGCCAGTAAATATTTTATTAGCATCGTTTGAATCTTACTAATGGGAAAGCCAAATACTTCAGAGAGTTCTATTCAGCATGAGGCCATTCCTCAGCATAGGGTGCCTGCTGTTTCCCAGGATCTGGAGGAACACTCAGAGATGTTCAAGGAGAATTATGTGGGCACCCAGGATGTTCACTGTCCGCTGTTAGCCATCATATGTTCCTACCTCCTGTCTGGCCTCCATCATGCTCCCAGGGCTAACCCTCTCACTATGGCACAACACATTTATGACTATACTAATATGTTAATATTTCTCCGTGTCGGAAACTAAATGAATGACTTTCACCCGGGTGTTTTAAAGAATTAAGTACTAAAATGCATTAAATATAATAATAAGACTCATTACACAATGTCTTTCATCCTGAAGATTATTAAACCCTTTACAAACCAAAAGAAAAATAACCAACCGTAATAGCGACCAAGGTACAGCATTCTCAGAAGCCCAATCGATCATGGATCATGGAAATAGAGCAATCACAGGGTGCTTTTCATGTCTATTTGTAGAATTTACCTTGGGGGGCGGGGTTCAAGCTTAAATTCCTTTTTTTTAAAAAAAGGTAAATTCCCTATTTTTCCTTCAAACTGATAAGATTGGCCGATCATCTTTCAAGGGCTGCCTTTACAGAGACAGGAGCAGGACAAGCTGGGAGAAAAGTAAGGCATGCTAGCAAGAGTGGGGATCTAGCTCAGGCTCCCCCACCCCTTGTTATCTCTAAAGGCTATTCCTTCCCGCAGCACAGCAAACTGAGGTCCATGGTGCCAGCATTATAGAACCACATTCTGTCTTGCCAGGGAGTCAATCATTAGCAACCCTCTCAGAGGAGGAAATGTATCGCCTGTTCTCTTGAGACTGACTCCTGTGGTGGTGAGAGGAGTTCCCTGCATACCACAGCACATCTGTTTAACCCTCAACAGCTGGTCAGGAGCTCAAAATGTATGGGTGCAAAGGCAGTACAACAAGGCTCATGCCCTGTGGTCTCAGTGCTTGGAAAGCTGAGGCAGGAGAATTGTTATGAGTTGGAGGACAGCTTGGGCTATGTCGGAGGGCATCACGGGCTACAAAGCAGTGTCATGTCTCAAAAAAAAAAAAAATAAGTAAATAAATGCAATGTTTGTTATTGAATTTCTCCCCTTGAACTGTATAAAATATATTCTGGGCAGTGACGAGGGAGTAAAATATTCAGCTAGTATACATACACCTGAGACCAAGAGGTAATCACAGCATACTACTAAAGTTGTGGACTTGAAGGAGGTCGTGTAATCAGATAAATGACTGAAAAAGATGACATCGAGCGTAGGAATCTTCAGTGATTCCCAGATGAGCAACTGGGAACCAGGTTTGGTGAACAGGAAGACAAGAGGGAGTGCCTGCCTGACACTGAGGGCATTCCCCTCAGAGTCTACACAGGAGATGGGGGGAAGCACCAAGGCAGGACTCATGGGAGATGAGGGGGAACACCCGCGGCACCACGCTCCTCTGCGCTAGCTCTAAGTGAAGAGAACACAGGCAGAAGGCCTAAGACCTTCTCGTCTTTGTTAGCAATAATCTTTAATTATGTGTGTTTCGTGTGCAAAGATCCGGCTTAGGTCACGTGGTGTCTGTCTTGAGCTGGGGCGGTGCACAGTCTGCCCCTTGGGTCTCTGAAGCCAGGCTGGTTCCTGATGGAGTCTAGTTTAAGTAAGAAGGTAGATGCTACCAGAGGGCAGCTGTACTGGCTTGTCCGCTTCTGTGTCACTCGCCCACAGAGGGTCATCAGCATCTAAGCGTTCTGGTGTGCAGCATTCCCCGTGGTTCCTGCCGTCTCCTGTCTACGTCTGTATCGACTGACATGGTGATTCTAAGATGTCCACCTGTATTAGTCATTTCTACTTAGGAAAACCCAATTCCCTTTACATTGCGTACAGACTAGCTTTCCATATGATTTTAATTTTAAAATCTGCTCCCTAGAATCAGGTAGGAAATGCTGTTTTTAAGTTTTACTTTATGTGTATGGGTGTTTCGCCTGCATATCTGTATGCGCACCATGTACCTGATGCCCGCAGGGACCAGAAAAGGGTGTTGGATCTCCTGGAACTGGAGTTACCGATGTTTGTGAGCCACCCTGTGGGGCTGGGAATTGAACTGGGTCCTCAGGAAGAGCAGCCAGTGCTCTTAACAGCAAAGTCATTGCTTCAGCTCTGTGGTGTTTATTTATTTATTTGTCTGTTTGTTTATTTGCTTTGTTGTCTCTTGTGGAAAGTGTGCCTTTGCTTTTCTCTGTATGAGAAGGCATAGACTCCATTCTCTATCCTAAACTGGATTCCTGCCTTTCATCTCTTCTTTGGCGACCCAAGTTGTAGGGCTTCCTATCAAGCTTGGTCAGTTCTGATGTCGCTAAAGTCAGTAAGTGTCAAAAGGCTCCACAAAGCTCATCAAACAGCCAACACTCACAGGAAGCAAGGATTATGATCTGTGTTTTACAGGTGGTTAAGGACTCAAACACAAAAATCTGTTGTGGTGCTAACACTGGGACACTGTGATCCCGTCTTACATCATCAGGATCGGGCAGCACACGGTGTGCATGCCCACTTGCAAATGAGAAATGGATGGAGCCCAGTTTAGTATCTCTGAATATTCAAGGACTGCCCATCCCCTAGGCCTACCCAGTTTCCTGTCCCATTGCCAACAGTGTCATGTAGCCAACTTGCAACAGGATGATCCAGGTGTGGAATAATTTTTGTTTGATTTCCGACTCTCCCACTGTATCCCCACCATCTACATGCCCTGTCTGAGGATGGGGCCGGCAAAAAAAGAGGCTTAAAAAGAAGGAATCCTTTACAAAGCACAAGTGTTCTGGGTCGCAGCAAAAGCAAGGATCCAACTGCAAGCATTTCCTGTCCACCCCCCTCCCCTCAATGCCACATCTTTCAGTGCCCATCCTGTGGGCCAGGAAGCAAACTAATTGTAGTCCTGGGCCTTTGACCCCTGCAGGGTCCTAGCTAGCTGTGTTCCTCTCCCCATTCAAGGTTGTCTGTGTCTCCTCATACCAGCTCTTTGTGCTGTACGGCCACTGCAGACATGTTTCCCAAACTCCCTCATCTGACCAGAGCTTTAAAGGTAGAGTATGCATTCTGCAAACAATGGCAGAAGCAGAGCCAATGAGTGCATGCATGCGTTTATGTGCGTGTGCATGTGCATGTGTGTGTATTAATAGAAATCTCACTCGGTGACTCAGAGAAACTGTATTTTGATACAATGTAGGTCTGTATGATTCCTCCCTAAATCAGTTCTCTGGTTTGTGGATGATATCTGTGACTCGGCAGCATGAGAGTCAGCTGGACCCACTGAGAGAAGGCACCCATGTGAGGCCTGTCTCCAAACACTCTGGGTGGCTGCGGAGAAAGCAGGTCTGCCTGCTTGTTTGTTTTGTCTGGGAGCCGGAGTCCTCTTTCAGGAAGTGTTGGTGCCTCCGTAAATGATGGGGCATGCTTGTGTCTCCTCAACTAGAGAAGTCTGGCAGTTGAAATAGCAATGCACCAGAGGAACCGTGTCCAAGTGGACCAGGGCTGGTGTGCTGGTTAACTTCTGTCAACTCCACACAAGTCCAGACACACCTGGGCAGAGTGCCTCAATCAGAGTGGCCGGTGGGCATGTGAGTGAGACATTTTCTTGTTTCATGATTGATGTGGAAGGGTACAGCCCACTGCGGGTGGTGCCACTCCTGAGCAGATAGACCTGAGCTGTATAAGAAAAATTACTCAGCAAGCGAGGGAGAGCAAAGCAGTAAGCAACATTCCTCATGGTTTCTGCTTCAAGCTTCTGCCTTGATATAGTGCTTACCTAACATGCTTGGGGCCCTGAATTCCATCCTAATAAGCCAGGAGTAGTGGTAGTCACCTAAATCAGGAAGTGGAGGAGGAGGCAGCCCAAGGATGTCCTCAGCCAAACAGCGATTTAAAACCAGCCTGAGCTACACCACATAAGACCTTGTCTCAAAAACCAAAGTCAAATAATTATATCGCACTTAAGCTTGAGAATGTGCCAGCCTGGGAAGTTACTCTTCTGCTGTCTTGCCTTCTGAGACTCATGATTATAGCTCGGTTAGGGCAGAGCAACGGGGGGGGGGGGTGGGGGTGGGGGGGGCTTCAAACCCTTAGACTCACCCCAAAGCAACAAAACCGGAGACCCTGTGGCCACTGTTTGTGGCCTCCACTGGATGAGTCAAAGTGTTAGACGATGGATCCAACGAGGGCTAGCTTCCTCCATCCAGAGGACATTGTTGTCTCCATTCTGTTCATTTCCTGCACCTGGGATCTGAGGGCCATTAACACCTGTGAGCCAGCACTCACTGCGAATATGCAGTCGCCATTCAAATTATTGGACTGAAAAGAATCTCAGGGTAGCCCACTTTGGTCATGGTACTGGCTCTTTTTGTGTGTCAACTTGACACAAGCTAGAGCCATCGGAGAGGAAGGAGTCTCAGTTGAGGAAATGCCTCCATGAGATCCAGCTATAAGACATTTTCTCAGTTAGTGATCAATGGGGAGGCTCCAGCCCATGGTGGGTGGTGTCATCCCTGGGGTGGGTGGTCCTCAGTTCTATAAGAATGCAGGTTGAGCAAACCATGAGAAAAGTAAGCCAGTAAGCAGCGCCCCTCCATGACCTTTGCATCAGCTGCTGCTTCCAGGTTCCTGCCTGTTTGAGTTCCTGTTCTGACTCCTTTCTGTGAAGAACAGCCAGTAATATGGAAGTGTAAACCAAAGAAACCCTTTCCTCCCCAAGTTGCTTTTTGGTCTTGGTGTTTTGTTACAGCAAAGAAACCCTAACTAACACAGTCATCAATTAATTCATGACAAAATGAACTATTTGACTTTGCACAGCCCTACTGGTAGCTCAGGAGAATTGGAGGCCATTCTTCCAAATATCACCTGGTACCCCTTACAGAACACAGAACTTGGGATTTCTTCTTCCTCAGAGTGGAGGCCTTTCACCTCACCTCACTAATTACCTTGCCTCGGATCTCTCCTTCAAAGTTGGTGAGCAGACATTTCTAACAAAGATGTTATTTTTATTTAAAGTATGCACAGGTAAAATGTTTGATCCAAGCATGAAGTGTTAGGAGAGGATCGTGTCTCCCTTGTCTTTAGCCAGAGTTATAGATTAACAGGAAACAATGTGAATCATCACAGTGCTCTCCTTCAGCAAACATCCCCAGACTAGGCTGCCAAAGATGCTGTCCACTTCTCTGGAGACCACTGCAGGGGAAGGGAACTTCCAAGGCATCGTGGCGCATGGTCTTCTCATGAAGTCCCTCATAGATAACAAAGGCTAATGTCCTGCAGTTTTGTCATGATAGAATTATTATAAAAATCGGAGATGTTCGAAAGTGATTTCTGACTTTATCTTTTTTAAGCTTCTCTACCTCTCCATGCTTTACTGATGGATACAAAACTGCAAAGATCCCTGACCCTTTGCCTGTCTCTCCACAGAGCAACTAGAGACCACTGTGCACTTTCTGTGATGAGTTACCCTATGGGTCCCAAGGTGCTGACGCCCCACTCTTTCTAGTGTGGTTTTACAGATCTTAGTTATTTTTATGCATCCATCAGGTGCTACCGAAGCACAAAACCATGGCTGAAAACCTAGGGAGCAGACTCCTGACCCACCATTTAACTGCATACAGGTTTCCCTTTGTCCCCTATGAGGAAAAAAAATACAGAGAAGTCAGAGATGCCCAGCTCTTCCCTACTGGCATGTTCTCAGCCCAAACCAGCAGCTTTCTGGGTAGATGTTGGACACAGCCAGGTTTCCCACCCACATCTTCTTGCTTGGTTTTGGCTTTGTATCTTCCACACCTATGTGTCTTGCCAGCACCCTGGTGCTGAGGAGCCTGTAGGGATTCCATTAGTCTGCCTGTTCACTTGGTTCAGTGCATTGGTTTGGAGTGCGGGTCAGTCTGGACAGCCTCCTTGCACACTAAAGTCCTGGCTTCTGGATAGGTTCTGAGAGCAGGGCCCTCACTATCTGTGGTGGTTTGAATAAAGCATGGCCCCCATAGACTCTTGTGTTTGAATGCTTGGCCATAGGAAGTGGCACTATTAGGAGGTGTGGCTTTGTTGGAGGAGGTGTGTCACTGGGGGATGGGCTTTGGGGTCTCAGAAGCTCAAACCATGCCCAGTGTGACATTCACTTCCTGTAGATCCCTCACCTACCTCTCCAGCACCATGTCTGCCTGCATGCCATCATACTTCCCGCCATGATGACAATGGACTAAACCTCTAAACTGTAAGCCAGCCCCAATTAAATGCTTTCCTTTATAAGAGTTGATGTTATAGTGTCTCTTCATAATAATAGAAACCCTAACCAGGATTCTGTCCCCAAGGACTAACTCCTGTGGTAGTTCCAGGATAAGCCACTACTTGAGGAATACAGATTCCTGAATGATCTTTCTGATTGGAAAGTGGCAGAGCTAAGACCATGTTATTTAGACTGTATGGTGTAGGTTGCTGAGGCTACTGGTCACCTTAGATCTTCACTTGAAGCTGTCCTGAGACCCCAAGGTTATGGGTAATTTCATAGTTATGTAAAGGGAAGTAATGGATGGGAACAGGGTAGGCTCAAGCCTTGGCTCAAATCTACCTGTTCTAATCAGAAAGACTCAGACACTGAAGTTGGGTCCTCTTTACCCCACCTTTTGAGCAGTCCTCTGCCACCTCTTCCTCCATCCTTGTGTATTTGGGCTGTACTGACTATACCTCTCACCTTCCTGACTCTCTTTTTCTTAATCACAACACAACCAAAATGCATTCTCCTTGCATCTTCAGCTCATCTCTTTTCTGCAAGTGGCTCTCTTAATTCATCTTCTCTTTATTCTAGCTATGGAATACTGGCTCATACTCACTGTATGCTGAGTGAGGGTAGACCTACCTTTCCGGGCCAGATCTTGGAGTTTCCATTGCTTTGGGCTTCACCTCCTTCCCAAGACCCTCTACCCTCTCTATACCCATGTCCCATAGCTTCTGGGCCACTGGGCTCAAACTCTCAATAAATTATTTGGACCAGCCTAGCTGTCTTTGTGAACCCTTTGAATTGAGCTGTGGTGGTTCTGGTCTATGAGAAGACTGCCTGTTCAGGAGAAGGCCCCAGGGATGAGGCACGAGAAGATGCTCAGCCTATTTAGCTCAGCTGATTCCAAATCAAGAGGCTCTCAATGAGCTTGGACTTGTATTAGGAAGACATTCCCAGGAGAAGAGGGGCCTGGCAAAGTGATCTTTACAGAACCTCCCAGTTCCATCTAGATTAGGGAGGGGCATGACTAAGTGCAGGATTTCTCACTTCCCTGCCTTCCTATGTAGGACAGGATGAGCCTGACTGGGGCTTTTGCTGATGACTTAGCATCTCTAGCATGAACCCTGAGTTTCACAATATGACACAACACAGAAATGAGCAAGGGACCATTTGAATCCAGATGCTTATCTCAATACTTAACACAAGCCGATCTCTGGCTGTGAGCTTTTTGTGTGCTTTCTATAGCGTCCTTGCCAAATTAGCCTTTTTTTCCTTACCTTTTTCTTTTCTCTTCCTCCTCCTCTTCTTCATTCTTTATTTCTTCAAATTCACCTTGACTCTGGTTTCATGTTCTCAATTCATCCCTCTATATTGTTTTCTTATAGTCTGAGTGTTTGGAAAACTAAAAGCTGAACTCTCAGGAGGGAGTTAGGAACAAACAATATCTGAGGACTTTGTTTTGTAGATGTCACTCACTGAAGTCAGAGGTACGTGGCAAGAACAGGTGATTGGGACTGACCACCTAGGTGATAGAAATATCTAGCATAGGAATCAATAAATGTTCTAAGAAGACAGATCATGTATTAGCCCAGGCTGAAAAGCTCAGCCAATATAAAGTAATCTTTCCATGTTTTAAATGTATTATGGTCGTTGGGGGGGGCTGGGGGGGGTCTGGCATGGAGCATGTGTGAAAGTCAGAGGACAATGTTGTGAAGCTGGTTCTCTCTCCTCCAACCTTTCTGTGGATTCTGGGGACTGAACTCCAGTTAGGCACACCTTTACACTGTGAGCCACTTCCCGGGCCCCAGAAACGTGTCAATGAGATATTTTCTCATAAATAAACATAGAATGTAAGCAGGGCAACCTGATGTCCAGTTTGTGACTGCAGAAACTCTTAACATTTCTGTTTTCTTCTTGTAAAGGCTTCCAAAGAGTTTTGGGAACTCCCTCCAGGTAGTCCACGATATGTCCATCTACTCAAGGTGGAGAGACATAAAAGACCCACACCAATGATACCAAGGAAAAGGAGGCCATGGCTTCTGCCTGGCCATATTTAAGGGGACAGATGAATAACTCAGGTTCTCCCAAACCTGGAGCTGGAGTTGGCTGTGGTGCTCAGTAAGGTCACAGGAATTCTCTTTGCCTCTCCCCATGACTGCAGGCCTTATGTGCATGTCTGCTGGGCTAAGGACAAAGGAAGCTGATCACATTAATCACCCTGCCTTAGGGACTTCTACTGACATCTCAGTGACCACTGTAGTGCAAGTTGCCCCCCCCCAAAAAAAAAATTATGAGACTGATTTTTTTTGCTTGATTATAGCGTCTTTCAAACCAAAATTAAGGGTGTGTGTGTGTGTGTGTGTGTGTGTGTGTGTGTGTGTGTGTGTGTGTAATTCAAGAGATTCGTAATGAGCTGTAAGAGCCACCAGTGGCCTCAGTCCAACTTAAGGGTGGTGCCAAGGGGACTTGCCCTGTTTGGGACTTTGCTCTGTCTTCCCGTAGGCTCAGTATTCTTCTTAGGTGATTTCTCTGCTCTCTAGGTTCCTCTATGTCTGACCTCTGAAATATCAGATTACAGTGCTGCTTGGACTTCCTCAATTTCCCAATTCAACCCTGGGCACCAAGTTTTGGGTGTGACCGCAGCCTCAACTCTGGGGTTCAGAAGTCTGACAACAGAATAGCTTAGCAACTCCCCCAGGCAGTCCAGAGTGGGGAACAGCCGGCAGGCCTGCCCTCTGGGGTCCCAGGAGGCATGGGGCGAGGCCATTTGTTCAGGAGGAGCAGGAGGATGGGACATCTTTCAGTGGGGGGGAGGGGAGGTGTGAAGTCAAAAGAAGGACTAAGCTGGTCAGACAGCTGGCTTAGCTTCCTAGAAAGAGGTACCCAAAGGGTCACTTTTGTTCTGAAGCTGACTCCTGTAGCTACAGATGGCCTCAACCAGGGGATTCTCCTGCCACCACCTCCCCAGTGCTGGGATTGTAGGCAGGTGCTAACCAAGTCCGGTTTATGCGACGTTGGGGACCAAACCCAGAATGCTGTGCAAGCGCCATAGCAAATGAGCTACATCCCCATCCCCAAAGGGGCCTTGTTTGTTGACTACATGCTCCCTGTTAGATTCAGTCCAGCTGTGTGTTCACAGGTCACCATACACTTTGCACTGGGTCCTAGCAGATAATCTACAAACACTATGACAGAAGGGTTCCCTGGGACTTCCTTCTATTCCCACTGGCCCTGGAGTGTCTTAAGGACCAATTCTAGGGAAATTATATGTCCTCTGACCAATGTCAGAATTGGGATTGGCTACATCAAGTTCACCAAGCTCCCCAATTTGTGAAATTTTTTACTTTCTGGTAGGCTTGGGAATCTTCCCAACAGTAGTTACCATTCAAGTTCAAAGATGGGACAGTGGTTGCGTGAAGGGAGACACTTTTGGTGTGACAGGCGACCCCCGCCCTACAGTACATTCTAGATCTGGTGGGTGAGGTTACCATGTTCACAAGTAGGAAAAAAAAATCTCATCAATGGCAATTTAGCCAGAAATATCAATGAATTTATATAGTGAATTCTTTTTTTTTTTTTTTTTAATCTACTTTGCCAGGCAGAGCTCTGTGAGTTCGAGGCCAGCCTGGGCTACCAAGTGAGTTCCAGGAAAGGCGCAAAGCTACACAGAGAAACCCTGTCTTGAAAAACCAAAAAAATAAAAATAAAAAATAAAAATCTACTTTAAGATGAAAGGCTGCAGAGTCTACTTTTCTGCCTCAAAATAAAAGTCAAATGGAGATGCTGTGGGAAAGTCAATCATGAAGTAAAAATATCTCTCATAAAATCCAGAGGGCTGTCCCACAAGTGGAACCTGGTACGTGCTCTTTGGTTTAAAGGTGACATTGGTCAAACCAGGGGCCTAGGAATGAGTGTGTGAGCCAAGCATGTGAGTGTGTAAGCCGTGCCCATGGAGATCCGTCATGATACGACACAGATGTTTCTACAAAACCAAATTTAATTAATATGCAACAAACACTCACCATGTAAACACATCTTTAAAAAAATCTGATAATAATTGCAAGGACCACTTACAGGCTTTCATAAAAACATCTTATAGCAAGAATCTCAATACAGAATGGTTTCTATGTCAAAATACATTTACACTGTAAATTGTTTATAGAGGGGAGAAAAAAGACACTGAGGAATGGAGTTGGCTGGCATTGAATCCAACATCAGCAACTGCCCCTGAATAGTCCCTTCATCTTCTACTGCTGACAAACAGGCTAGCCTACCCCTCTATACTTTGCCTATGCTTTTTACTCACTCTATTGGCCAGTTAAAAATACCAAGACACGATCACCATGCTTAATCAACTGTGGGCAGCTCGGCAGCCTGCCCAAAGCATCGCTTCCTGAGGGCCCCAGTCCTGCCCAGGCTATGGGTCCTGGTTGGACACGGAGACACCAGGACTTTTCAAATCTCTCAGCTTCGAGACAACAAGTTTAGGAGTCACACAGTAGTTACCCAATGCAAAAATGGGAAAAGCAAAAAAACAACAAAAACAAAAGTCACATAAAAGCCACATGTGGAGATTGATCACACGGTTTTTATTGGTCTTTTGAACAAATGTATTCCTCTGTGAAAAACTCCTGCAAAAAGAGACATTGGAGTGTATGAGTTCAACCCTGAGCATCAACACTGCGTTCCAAGGACGGCGGTCACGGAGCTGGTTTGATTGAAAGCAGAAGCCACGGATACTCTTGTGTGATCGGGTTTTTACAAAAAAATACATAGTTTTCAATAAATAATGCTTAATTTTACAACTTTGATACAGCAACGTCATACAGTTTCAACACACTACACTCTGCATGCTAGATAACCTCTACCAGAAGACATGACTTCACCATGCATTTGCTTCCCTAGTGCTATGGGACACTTACGGCCCCCCAGCGCACTGCCTCAGGTAGCTCCCCCCTCTCTCTGTCTGACAGCAACAGACCCTGCGCTGGCATGCAAACTCTATAAAAGGTCCCCCCACAACCCACTCGGACTTCTAAACAAAAGGGCTTTCCAGCTATTCCTCCCCAAAACCTGGAGTGGCTGTGAAAGTTGTTTCTCTCGGCCTTGGAAAACAAAACAAAAACACTTGGTTAAAGGTGTCATGCTAATAACTGCTCTCAGACTTCAGGTGGCTCTGTCCCAGCTGGCCCACAGCGCTATGTATGGGATGGGGATGCCGCCGCGACCACTAGGTGTCCCACACCTGAGACACAGGCCTCTGTTTCAAAAACAGTCCATTCAAACAAAGGTGTCACAGAACAAATGGGAAAGACTGATACCCACAACATATGTACAGGAGCAAAAATAGACAAAGTGGGGGGGGGGTGTCTGTGACAAT
The DNA here is from genome assembly GCF_004664715.2 of Peromyscus leucopus. Lineage (NCBI taxonomy): Eukaryota > Metazoa > Chordata > Mammalia > Rodentia > Cricetidae > Peromyscus > Peromyscus leucopus. The sequence continues at coordinate 53,919,226 of NC_051081.1, read as the reverse complement.
GGCCTAGGACGCTTCTCCCTGTGTGATTCAGGGGACGAGGCATACAGATTTTTGAACACAAGCTGGGTGAAAAAAAAAATGGGATCGAGGGCCCTTTGTCAATATCCATTTGATCAAAATTCTTTTTTTTTTTTTTTTACGCTAGGTTTTGATTATTTCCAGTCATTCTGATTTTGAAGGGGGAATGTAATGTGCCTCCTAAAATAAGCGTCACAATTTTAAAGGAAAAAAAAAAAAAAGAAAGAAAGAAAAATCTCTTTGAGGACCCTGGAGGAAATTCTATTCTTTCAAATGTGTTTTCAAACTTGTCATATTGCTTTATTTTGTCATTTTTCACAGAAGAGAAAAATGGAGTCTACACGACTACATAAAAGAAGTTTGATCAAACAGCAAGACTGGAGCCTCCTGCGTGTGCACATCCAGGTTGCCTAGTGGCCGGCTGCGATCTGTCGGGGGCACACCTCAGCTCCTGCCTGTTGCTCTTGGTGGCTCTTGTGAAGTGTTTGTCAAGTGCCGGCAACCGGAAGTTCCCAGTGCGTGGAAACCATCCTGTCTATGCACAGGCAGAGAGGCACTGGGTCTGCAAAGAATATCGCTATCCAAGAAAATTATTACTTTTATACATGGAACGTTATGAGCGGATTTCCCTTTGTACGCCATGCTATACTTTATGCACTTTTGTGCTTTTATTGAGTATAAAAATAGGTCTCCTTTAAAATTCTGTTTAAGTTCACTAAAAAACTACTTGTTTGTGAAATTCTCTTATAAACTCACTGCATCCACATGGAATAGATAAACTAATCAGGCAGCTAATGCATCTAGGTAGTGTTAAAAAAAAATAAGATGATGGAAAAAAATGAAGGTATTTTAGGAGTTGGGGGAGGGTAAAGGGGGTCAGCAGTAAGGAAATGGAGGTGAGCTTGGCTTCAGTACGTTTTACTGTGGTTGAAAATGTAAGCGTCACACAAAGGGGGCTTTAAAACCCATAAACAAAACCTGAGTTGTTACCAAAGAGCAAAAAACGGGGAGATCATCAAACCAAGAGATATGGCAGAATAAATCAACCAGAATGGACAGTGAGAAAGAATCGATAATTAAAATAAGCCAACTCTCAGGAAACGTGTCAAGAGTCGTTACATGGAGACGTTTACTTTGGGGACTTATGAATTCCTGTTCGGACACATGTAAGGCTCAGTCTTGGTAGTTATCCTCACAGGCCATAGGCTATACAAAGGGTATTTGAAACTGACATTCCTAATGGAAATTTTTATAAAATTTGGCCCTTAGAATAACTGAGAAATATCCTGAAAAACCTTCCCTGAAACTGTAATAAACAAAGTTTCTTATCTACTGATAAAATCGACAACTCAGTAAGCTATTTCCGCTGGTCTTCCTACGTAAGAAAAAAGCACAAATATAAGTTGCCTCAGAAATCTGTTAAAAGCAGAGAACCTCGCAGGAGAAAGAGTATAAAGATTCTAGAAATGAGAGAGGACAAGAAAAACCTCTCTTCCAAGTGTCCACAAAGATACATATGCCCATTAGGAGAAAACAGTGAGACTATACATAATACCCCATCAGAGACTAAAAAAGCTGAGTGATGGAATATATTTCTATTGAATGACTACTTGAAAATTGAGCAACTTATTTGCCTCGTTTCCCATATTCCTTGGGCAAAACTCATTTGAATTCTGAAGTGAAGAACAAATGTCCATTTCTTACACCATCCTAGTACCCTAGATGATTGTGGTTTCAATTCCCAGAGAAGAAAGAAGTAGACCTTGCCTTTTGATTTTTTTCTTCTCTCAAAAACAACTAAGTCAGATCCTGACTGCTACGAGCATGCATATTTAAATCACTTCCCCTCCATTAACATTAAAAAGAACCATCCAGGCCCAAAAGAGCTGCAATTTTTTTTTCTAGCTAAAGGCTAATCATTCTACAAATAATTTGCCCAGTGACCGTAGTCATTCATAACACGTATTTGCAAAGCACACTTTAAGCACACTGCCTTTCATTCATATTGTTTCTTTTTAATAAGAAGGATGCATATCGAGAATGTAGAAACTAGAAATTATTTCCACAGCTTAAAGAATTAATAAGAGAACGCTGGTTCGGGTATTTTTGTTTTTTTCTTCAAAGATGGAAATCACGCCAAAAATGCACTCGAGTCTGTGAACTAGTTAAGGAGCAGGGTACCCAACTGGCTAGACTGCTCTGCACACAACGCCCACGCCCACGTTACCATTTTAAGATACTGTCAATGCTCAGTTAAAAATAAGACTTACTTAGGAGGGGGGAAAAAAGCAGCTAAACTTTTATTGAAGTCTAGCCAGTGGCAGGAATACCTTGTGTATTAGACATTCAATAAAGAGTTCATTGGGAATGGTCTTCACAATGCATTCGTCTAAACTGCTTTAAATATTGTTAAAAGCGCATTCAAGCGCCTGTCCTGAGTTCTAACAGGGTTTAAAAAAAAAAAAAAAAAAACCCCCCCCCCCCCATCGCCAACCAAGGACTTGTCTCTTATTTTCCTGCCAAGAAACTCGGCCACATAGTTTTAAAATACAAATCACAGCTATGTTTTCATTCTGAGACCAAATCCTCAACACCTTCCTAATTCCCTCACCACAGAAAACACCCGATGGAAAACAGGAAACACATGCAAATGTTAAAAGATCTCAAGACACTCAGAATGCCTTTCCCCCTAAGCTTCGGAAACTGCAAACCCCCGGTAAACCGCTGGTGGGATTATTCGCGGTTTAAAGGTCTCCGCGTGGCGCACACCAGTGCGCCGTGGAGGAGGGGTGGGCGAGGAAAGCGCGGAAAAGCCACGCCGCCCCCCCACCCACGTGCGCTGTGCCATCGCGCCGCTTGGTGGCGACGTGCTCTCCACCCTGCAGCGTGGACTCGCGTGGGGGCCCCAACCTGGATCCCGGCCGGCCAAGTCCCCGTGGCCAGCGCCCGAGCAGTAACGGTTTCTGTAGATATAGAGTCCTGTTGGGCACCAAGTTTCAATTCGCCGCTGAATGGCTTCTCGGTCGCGGGCGCCGTGGCCCCGGGGACTTGGACTTGCGCGCGAGACCCCACTAGGGACAGGGCTGGCGGCGGCGGAGGTGGGGGTGGTTGGAATGGAGGGAGGACTGGCCCGGGCCCGGGAGGCAGATGCTCCATCAGGACTCCAAAGCCACGAGCCGCCCAGCGTGGAGGCGGCATTAGGCGCGTTTGCTCTCCTTGTGCCCCACCCGCGTGGACACCACTAAAGGGCGCGGCCCTCTCCACCCGCATCCGCCTGAGCGCACACGCAGCGATGCGGCGGGGGGGAGAAAAATATATATTAAAAAAAAAAAAAAAAGCCAAAGACAGAAGCGGGGGCCTAGCCCTGTGGATACCAGCCCCCGGCCCCACCACGCACGGACGCGAGCGCAGCCGGTAGCGGGGTTGGAGATGCAGGGCGGGGTAAGAAGAGAGGACACCCGACTGCCCCCTAAACCGCAACCTAAGGGGCTCCAAAAGCGGAATCTGCCCTCCGCCACCCGCAGCCGCCGCGCTGCGACCACGAGGTCCCCGGGTAGACTTAGAGAGACTATGGGCCATGCGAGCTTCTATCAGTTCCTGCTGATTTATTAAAATCAAGACACAGACTTCAGCACACACACACACACACACAAAAACAAAAACTCGGGCGGTGATGTCGACAGTGCGTTGAGTCTGTTTCGCCACCATTTGCTACTAAATATGCAATGGTCTGTTTATTTAGATTATATTGCACAAAATGAGAAAATTTAAAACTATGTGCCTTTCCTTTTTTCTTTTTGCTAAAAATCGAGAATCCAGTTTCAAACCTTCCGTCTGGGGCCCCGTCCACACATCACAGCGATGAGATACATAGGTCCTACTATGGTACAGTACATACAGTCTTAAACTAAGAACAGCTCTGAGGTCTATGTCACCATTTTCAATAAATCTTTACCTACAAATATTGAACAAATCTCTACTATAGCTGTACAAAAAAAGTTTGCTTTTTTTTTAAACCACAAGGCCTTTAGATGCAAGGATTACTTTTAAAATTTTAATCCTTTAAACCAGGACATAACGTACCAACATATTCGCATGCTAAAAAAAAAAAAAAAAAACAAACAAAAAAGGAAAAAAAAAATAAAAGAAAGAAAAAGGAAAAAAAATCAAAAGGGAAGAAGTGCCTGAAAGTCTTACTGAAAAAACACAGCAAGATTGTTCCCTTTTCACTGTACAAAAATACGCCTGAAAATATATTAATTTTTAAAAAAGATTGAGGTCTGTTATGTATCAAAAATGTTTCAATACCTTTTTGTACTGAGGTCTAGGCTGTAAGGTATTCAATCAAGGAGGTATAAGGGAACGAGTTACCAAAAAAAGGTTGCCAAGTAGAAATCACATTTGTAAAACCATAAACAATTTGATCTGAAAAAGTAAACTCTGCTCTTAAGTCAGTTCACAGTTATGATTTTTGTAAGCGTTTGTACAGACTGCATTTTTTCAAGCTCCCTGCAGTTTGAGAAATTGGATGCATAGAAGACATCAGCTTTCTCCCTCCAAAAAAGTAAAAATAAAATAAAAAGGTTGCAATGGTCCCTTTTTGTGTTGTTGTTTTTTAATCACCAGTTCTTTTTTAGATCTCTTAAGAAAAAAAAAATCAACTCCCTAGAGTAACAGTTGTGCCGCCAAAAGGGTCCTCTGCCGACGTCTTTCAGACTTCAAAAAGCCACAAGCTTCAAACAGCGCCTTCCGGAGCAGCGGGCCTCCTCCCCTCCCCCGCCCGGTCCCCTCCTCCTTTGTTGCAATCACGAATTTCAGGGAAAAAAAGATATAGAAATTACAAAACACGTTTTCTTAGGGGTGGGGGAAATCACAACTCCAGACTAGGTATGCAACTACCTTGAGACACCATAAAGGGAAGGGTGGGGAGACCCAAAAAAATTTTTTTTAAATTAAAAAAAAAAAAAACAGGAAAATCTGTTTAAACTACTCATTTCACTTTAACTCCACCAACATTTCATCACCGTTTCCAATTTCTCTGCTCCACATCTCTGACCATGAGCATCTTCTCCCCTCCCCCCACCCCCGCCATCCTCTTTATCCTGACCGCCACGAATGCCTCCCGAGGAGCCCTGTGCCCCTCAATACGTGAACACCAGGTCGGAGAAGTTCGCCTCCAGCCAGTCCCCCGCGATCATCTCGCTCAGCTCCGGCGTGCAGTAGTCGGGGAACTCGAAGTGGGAGCCCAGGCTGCCCTCGCTGAAGGAATCCAGGTCCTTATCCACCAGCGACAGGGACAGGTTCCCCGCCGCGCCCGCGCCCAGTGGCTGCTCGCAGGCGCTGTGCGCGCCCTGGGAGAAATTCAAGCTCAGGTCGAACATGAGGTCGTCGGCGTCCTCGGCGCCGCTGCCGCTGCTGCTGCCGCTGGAGGAGGAGGTGGACACGCAGCGTGAGGACGCGGGCGACAGCGCGGGGGGCGCGGGCGGAGGCTGCTGCTTGGTGATGTTCTTGAAGCTGTAGTAGAGCCGGCCGCCCGCGCGCACCTCGTCATACAGGCTCGCACCCTCGGGGGACTCGGCCGCGCTGCTGAGCGTGGGGCTGGCGGGGACCTTGGCCACGCTGTAGCGCCGGAGCAGCTGCGGGGGCTGTTGCTGCGCCGGCGGCGGCAGCAGGTGCGAATGCGCGGGCTCGTCGTCGTCGTCGTCCGCGTCCGGCTTGGGCCGCAGCTGCAGCTCGTCGTCCTCATCGTCTTCGTCGTCGTCGTCGTCCAGGAAGACGCACTTGGCCGCCTTGCCCGCGCCGCAGTCGCCGGGCTGCACCGCCTTGCCCGCGCCCGCCTTGCCCGCCGGCGCCTTCAGCTTGGCGCACTTCTTGCCGGGGCCCTTGGCCGCCTTGGCGCCCGCCGCGCTCTTGTCGGGGCTCTGGCCCGCGCTGGGCTTGGCCGCCGGGTCCGTCTTGGGCTTTTTGCGCGGCCGGTACTTGTAGTCGGGATAGTCAGCCATGTGCTTGAGGCGCAGGCGCTCCGCCTCCCGGATGAACGGGATCTTCTCGCTGTCCTTCAGCATCTTCCAGCGCTTGCCCAGCCTCTTGGAGATCTCGGCGTTGTGCATGTCGGGCGACTGCTCCATGATCTTCCTGCGCTCGATCTTGGACCACACCATGAAGGCGTTCATGGGCCGCTTGATGTGGCCCGACGCCGTCTTGCACCAGTCCGGGTCGCTCTCGTCCAGGGCCACCGGGCTGCACGCCATGAACTCTCCCTCCTCGGTGTCCAGCGCGTCCCGGGGCAGGTTGCTCTCGGCTTCCGAGCTCTCGGCCTGCTGCACCATGGTCCGCGGCGGGGCTGGGCGCTTGGTCTCCTGCGCGGGCGCCCCTCCCCCTCCCGCCCCTCCACCTTCCCCGGCAAGTTGCAAAGTCCTCGGCCGCGCGCGTCCGCGGCTGCCCCCCTCCCCCCCGGCCCCGTTCCCCTGCTGCGGCGGCGGCTGCGGCGGCGACCGGAGAGGAGGCGGCGGCGGCCGGGGACCCGCGCTCGCTCTCTCTCTCTCTCTGGCTTGCTCGCTCGCTCGCTTTTTCGCTCTCCCGCTCCTGGCAGCCGCCGCAAGCTCCGGACCCCGAGCACTCCCAGGCGCGCGCGCTTCTTCTGCAAAAAGTTGAGGGCTCTCTCTCAACTCGTTATCAGGGTGTCATATGGGTGACATCACTCCTCCCGCCAGCCAATGGCTGGGCCCGACCCCGCCCATCTCCCGTTATTATCCACAGGCCCCGCCCCCGTCCCCGCCCCCGGGCCAGTTTGCAAAGATTGGGGGGGGGGGTTGGTGGGTCTGGAAATATGTTATTTTTTTCAAAAGAAATCCGCGAGTGCGTACAGCTGCGCGTGTCTCCAGGGCGGACGCAGGACGGAGCGGGAGAGGCCAGCGCGGACACAAGGGCGCGGACGATGGACCTAGTCCCGGTGCAGACGCGCGCCCACAACGGCGCCGCGAGTGGGTGCCGCTGCTCGCCCTGCTCGTCCCGGGCGGGTCGCGCCCTGCACCCGCGCGCGATCGTTCTGCGCCGCTGCCAGGCGGAAGGTGGCGCTTCGACACCGCGCGGCGCCGTGCACGTGGGCTCATCCTCTGGTCCCCTTTCTCCCCCTTTCTGGAGCCGGGCGGCCGTGCCCTCCCTTCCCCCCGCAACCCCCGTGCACCCGCAGGGTTTTGTCCCGTCCCTCCCCCTCCCGTTTTCCCTCCTAGATCGCGCACCGTCCCTGATTCGGCCGGAGTAACGGTCCGCGGAGACCATCCGGCTCGGCGGCTCCGAAGTAGGTTCCGAAAGGAGTCCTGGGTGTCAGGCGGGACGGGTCCATGGGGGGGGGGGCCCGGGACTCAGCATCGCAGCGCGCCGCCCCTCCCCCACCCTCTACTCCACAGACCTCCCCCACCCCCTGAGTCCCGCCTCCTCCTTCCATCACCCACGCCCTCCTCCCCTGCAGCTCGGTCCTGAAACCCTGGCTCTGCTTCCCAGCACGCACCTTCTGGGTCATTTGCTATTTTAACCCAACGGTACAAACCGAAGCTAAAAATGAGGTGACTCGCGTTTAAAGTAAAGATATTTCTTATTTTCCTGCAAAGACTGCCACTAAAGCAGCGGCCCCAGTCTGGTTGCTTTGCTGGGCTCCTTGGAAACTCGATTTTCTTTGTGTTGTCTCTTACCCACCTATGGCTCTTCTGAGGACAATGAAAAGAAGCTTTTTGTGTAACGTCGTGCTCACCCTGTCTTCCTCGCACCCACCCACCCCCAGCGCTGGGGGCTGGTTCTTAAGATCTACAGCCCCTCACCCCACCCGGAGTCGCTCACCCGAGAAATCGGCCGCCCGGGACTAGTGGAATTATCTAAACACACTTCCTTTCAGGTTGGTGTACTGCACAGGTCAGTAGGCTTCTTGTCTCCCACCCACCCCCACCCCGGACATACAGTGGTGCCAGGTCTTCACAGATCATTTTAATAATAATATTTAAAAAGACCCTGTATTTCACCCTTTTTTAAAAAAATCACCCTAAAGAAAAGCAGTGTCCCAAGTACATGTAATGTTGAAGCTAACCCCAGTCTTGGTAACGCTGGCATTTTATTTTATTGTTTAAGGTCACTGGAACCTTAAGAATTTACAGTCGTACTAGGTGACCCGTAGCCTGCAGTTGTGGAAAATCCATGTGGTGTGTGGAAATCCATCTTTCTGGACAAGGAGACGTCCTCTTGTTTTCTTCTGAACCGCCTGCATTTCCCAGCGATGGGGGATGTCGGGAGGAGGATGGGGTGGGGCCAGCGAGTCCCATCATAGGAGAAATCTACACTCTAGATACAGGGGAGGTATTTCATCTCGGCTTCCTCTCCACATGTGAAGCATGGGGGCATCTACCATCATTACTATTTATTTTGTGTTATTATCTCTAGGCCTTCCACTCCCCACCCCTCCCTGGCCTGTTTTGTTGTTTCGAGACAGGATATTAGTTTGTACACCCCAGGCTGGTCTCGAACTCCAGACACTCTACCTGCCTCAGCCTCGAGAGCCATCACTTGTGACCACCTGCCATACATATTTGAAAAATTTTGGCGGTTTCCTGGAATGAAATTATGCACAGCTTCAGAAGAAGATCCACCCCAGGAGAGGAGGACAAAGCCCGTGTGTGTGTGTGTGTGTGTGTGTGTGTGTGTGTGTGTGTGTGTGTGTGTGTGTGTTCGTTCTCAGAGGCTGGAGTGCTCTGGGGGCAGTCCAGGAGAAAGACACACTCTTTCAAGCGAGAAACAGAACTTGTGTTCCAAGACAGTGGGTCATTTGCTGGGGAAGATGGATCCCAACTAGGAAGGCTGATTTTTACTGTGGGAGCCCAGAGGCCCAGTGAGAAGCGGCTTGCTGGGTCCTTGAGTAAACAGTGGCAGAGACTGGGGGGTGGGACAAGTTGGCTGCAGGTGCAGGGCTGAGAGCGGTTCTGCCTGTGGTCCAGCTTAGGAGCAGCGCTTTCACAAAAGATTAACTAGCTTGATATTTTGTAACCAGGATCCACCCACATTGTTGATGTGGTCCCCCCCCCCCTTTATTCATGGACTGGGGATGAAAGGAAAAGCAAAAGAGAAAAATCTGTAAACATCTTTCCTTTTTCCAGTGAACACTATGTAAGTCGTTTGTTTACTAAGAGAAAAAAATCTAAGAAATTTCCTTTAAAAAGAAAGAAAAGGAGAGGGGAACGAGGTAGAAGCCCCTACATGCTTACAAGAGCAGCGCACACTTCTAAAAGGAAAAAAAAAATCAGATTTCATAACATCAGCAGGAATCAACTTTGTAAAGGGCAATAATTGTCTAAGGGCTGCTTTATCTTTATCTTCAGTAGTATCTGTCTTTCCAGTTTAATTTTATAAAATGAAAATATTTCTGTTAGTTTCTGAACTCCAGAATGTACATCAGGGCTACTAGGTACCACTTCACATCCAGTACACACTTCTTTTCTCTGCCCATGGCTGAGGTAGGTGGTTTTCCTATTAGGAATAAACACGGCTGAATATATAATTAGCCCTTGGAGTTTGCCCCCACCCCACCCCCTGTGACTGTGTCTTTTTTTTTAAATTATAACATCTTTTTCTTTCAACATATTTTCATAAAATGCCATCGTATAAAAAGATATTTCACAAAGTCACTCAAAATTATGACAGAATAAACATGAAATGCTCAATTTTCATCAAAAGAATCACTGACGGTACAGATAAGTCTTTAACAATGATTCCTGGTCAAACAGCTGACTCATTTAACAGCTGGAAGCGTTAGCCACTAGCCTCCCTTTGCCTCTTAAAACAAACCAAAAAAATTCCAAAACAAGTCGTTCAACTGTGTCTGCTCCTCAGCATGCCAGATCCTCACAAATGCTCCTCAGGTGTCTGTGGGCACCAACTGAAGTCACCCTACCTTGGGTACAACACACACTCACACAAGCGCTGAGCTAAGTGTGTGCACACGTGTGGACAAAGTAAGGGTAAGGAGCCACTGTGGACTCTTCACCAAGTACCCGTGTCCACAAATGCCGAAATGCTGAGGCTTCTGACAGGACCATGCTGTGAGTGTAGGATCTGAAGGCCGGAAAACTTTAAAAACAAATCTCTGCTCTGTGCTGTCTACATACACAGGCATGTACACACTCACATATGTATGCACACACACAAACATGCACACACATACTCAAACATGCATATACACAGGCAGGCACTTAAACACACACACACACTGATGACCTGGGATACAATCATTGTTTCATTAGGACACACTTAAATTGCTAGAAGAACCTTCACATTGAACTTCCATTCTATTCTTCTCCACACATCCCACCAGGCACCATGACCCACTAAAGCATGAGCAGTGAGGTGGTGCCGCACAAACCCGAAGCTTAGAAGGTGACGTAGGAACCAGGAGAAGTGGTGGCGCACGCCTTTAATCCCAGTACTTGGGACAGAGAGGCAGGAAGATCTCCTAGTCTGAGGCCAGCCTAGTCTACAGATCAAGTTCCAGGACAGCCAGGGCTACACAGGGAAAACATGTCTTGAAAAACCAGAAACAAAAAGAAAATGATGTATATATATATTCTCCTCATGACCAGGCCAGGGACATATCCACACAGAAACCAAAGAGCCAAAAGTCTTAGCTTGCCTCATTGTCTGCGATTCAAGCTGATTCTATTATATTTGGCTTCAGAACACTGCAATACTAATGTACCAGCAAAGAGTGAGAAACCACTGCTTGCCTTGCGTTGAAAGATCTGGCTCCCAAGTCTTCTATTTTTCCCTAGATCTTACCGTGTATCCCTCAACTTTTAGATAATAATGACCAAAGCATTCCACATATTTGCTGCTTCTGAATAATCTGAGTTATCCTCTTCTATTATTCATATCAGCTAGGCACTCTTGTTTCTTTTAAAAAGAGATTTCACTTTCAGAAAGCGGCATGGGGTTTGCAACAAAACCGAACGGGAATGGCTAAAGGTGACAACTTAGCTTCTGTCCTCGTGCGTCCACGGCCTCCCCCAGCACAACATTCCACACCTGAGCGGTGTGAGCAGTAGTCTGTGAATCAGTATTCAACCATTACAGCTGTGCATCCACGCTTGATATACGTTCTGCTGCTGGTGCTGGCAATTTTAGGGACTCAGCATGTGTCCCACCATCATTATCTTGTCACCCAGAGAGCTCAGGTGAAGATTTTCTGCTCCATCTCTTTCTCTCTAGCCTCTAGCATACCCTGATCTTAACCCCCGCCCCCAAGCCCAACCAGGGGATGTCATGTATGGGAACTATACAGCACACAGCATTTTCAGACCAGCTCCTTCCACACAGCAAGCAGCACACAAGGCCCTCCATGTGTTTGAGGCATTGGTGCACCTGCAGACCCAGGTGGGCTGTGCTGTCTGGGTGTGGCACAGCCTCGGAAGGACATCCTGGCTGCTCCCAAAGTTGGCAGATATGAGTGGATCTACTATAAGCACCTTGTGCAGGTGTGTGTGTGCGCCTGTGCGTGGGAGGGGTAGAATACCTCTGCATGAATACCACAGACTGGGGAGAAACTTTTACTGACCACCCCAAGGGGTTTGTTTAACAAGTAAGACGTTAAACAGCCGAGTCAGATAACTGGCTCCTAAACATTTGTGTTTTGTATTGGTGACGCCGACATACTTACTTCATAGTGAGAACGCTCTCGAAGTTGCTGAAGTTTTCTCACAGCCCTGTATGCTCCCAAAGGAGGGCCTCTGGGCTGAAGTGGTGGGGAGGGCGGAGGGTCCCTGCATATTATGCTAATCTCACCATGGGGACGTGAAAAGCAGGCTAAGCAAACTTTAGAGCCAGAACCTATGAGGGGACAGAGAGGGCTGAGCCCCTCCCGGGACTGAGGAAAACTGGTTGGTCCTTGAGTACTGGTCCCCTTATGCAGCAGTGTCTTTGCCTTGTGTACGAAAGAAGATATGTGGGATTGTGAACAGGATTGTGAGCATGTGGTTGTGAGTTCGAGTACGTGATTGTCAGGATTGGTGGTTGTGTGCCTGAACATGACCTGTGTGTGTGCAGAAGCATAACTTATGCAGAAACAGCTTCGAAGGCACAGACTAGATTTCTTCAAACCCGAATCCTGTCCAAGTGTGCTCACCAGTCACTTATCAGCCAGGAAAAAAAAAAAAAAAAAAACAAACAAACAAACAAAAAAAAAACAATGAAACGTGTTCTTAGCAGTGAATGTGTCCTACTGGATGAAGAAGAGCCAGATGGGAAAAGGACAGCCGAAAGCAGTGACCTTGTACTGGGCCTGGATTCATCCTCTCACTTGCAGAGAGTAGGCACTTCTTCCTATGAGTAGGAAGTTATGCATTGCTGTTCAGCAGTAAGACACAAGACATCTGCTGGCTGAGAGGCGGGGGAAGGGAAGCCAGCAAGGGGATCCATCTCTTGTCACCTTAGGCTGTTGTGTGCAGATGGAGGGACAGGTACAGAGTGGGGAAGGAGACCTTCATGAGATGCTTCCAAGCTCACTCCTGTCTTCGTTGTTTTAAAAATGTCTATGGCTCTACTAAGACTTTTTTTCTTTTCTTTTTCTTTTTTTTTTAACCTGTATTTATTTATTTGCATGTGGGTGGACATGTCCCCTGTCTGTGTGTGGAGATCAGGGGATAGCTTTTGGAAATCTGTTCTCTCCTTCTGCCATGTGGGATCAGGGGTTTGAACTCAGGTTCTCAGGCTTAGCTGCAAGTGCCTTTATCTCTTGAACCATCTTGACGGCCCCAATTTCCTGTCCTTCCCTTATACTTTTTACACTAGGAAAAACATCATTCCAATCAAATCGTAAGCCGGGGAACATTATTTTGGTCACGTTCCCTGCATCTTGGATATCATATGTTTCAGGACATGGCCACTTAATGGTGACTTTGCTGTGTGGATGCTGTTTACTGCCTCCATTCCTGTCCCATTTAAATGTAGCAAGCATTCCTTTCCCTGGTCTCCTGGCTCCTAATGCTACCTCCAGCTGCTGGGCCAATGAGTTTGGGTTGATAGACAAGGAAGAGGCCCCAGTGCTCCTCAGAGCCCAGGCTGAAGTTCAGCTCGGGTGTGCTGAGTGCTTGTAGCCTGGAATAGTGGGCTGCTAAGCTGCGTTGGCGGAACTCACCCACAGCAACATGGGCCTCATTTTGTGGTGCAGATCCCGTCAGCTCCTCATAGCAGCTTGGTGCACAAATCTTGTTACTTGTTACATAGTATCCCCTACTTCAGAGGGCTACACTCTGATCTCTTTCCTCCCCATCCATTGGGCTTATGGCTATGCCCACTCACTGCCCTCTACTGCTCTATTAACTCTCCTTGAAGCCAGCTGCAGTCAGGCCCAGTGGTTCTGTCTCCAGGTGAGGCCATGGCTCCATCCTCCATGGGCTTCCATCTCCATCCATTTTCTCTTGAGTTGGGGCCCAACAGTATAATCTTTTCACGAGTGACTGTGGGCCCAACTTCTGTGGTGGGTGAAGGGAAGATGTAGGTGGAGAGAGACCTGTAGGTGAGAAAACCAAGTTCAAGTGGAGATGCTCAGTGCTTAACACCCAGGGGGCTTTCCTTCACCTTTTCCTGGTGACAGCTTCCTGGTGACAACTTCCTTTGGAATGGGATTTCCATCCCATGCCTGTCCTATGGTGCAGTTTAGGGATAGAGAGCCTGCTGGGGTTCACAGCTGCTGCAGAGAAAGTTTATTACTTAGATGTTTCAAGTAACCACATCTGACCTAAACAGTAAGGTGGAACTCTGGACTTGGAGGGGGCAGTGCATGGCTGAAGACATCTGGGCATGCTGGGGTGAGGTAGGTGGGTGTGTCATGCATGTGAAAAGAACATGAATCTCTGAGGTTAGAGAGGGAACTGTGAGCAATGGAGTCTTGCTCCTCCATATTACCATCACTGAGACTCACGGTCGTTTGTTACAGTAACTGCCATGTTGGCTTTAACGCAGCAACATTATTCATTAAGCGGTGCTGTTACCATTCCAGAAAAGCCATGAGGCACAACAAAACCCACTGTAAGAGTTTTATTAGGAGAAGGGAGGGACAGAAAAGAACATGACCAGGCCTGTGGAAGACATGCACAGAAGAGGGGGTGGCGGGGTGGGGGGTGGGGGAAGAAGAATGGGGAGGAGTCTGTGGCCCGTTTCTTATACACCCCCCTGCACATGTGCATATGGGCTTATGGAGCTACGCCACGCATGCGCATCGATTGTGTGATCATGCTGCGTGCAAATTACGCAACCACACTGCGCACAGATTACGTAGGACGTAGGGCCCAGAAATGACTACATGTCTCACCAGGGCAGGCACCATCATGGGGGCGTGGCTAGAATTCCTATCACGCCCCCCACCTTCCCACCCCACCCCATCCCCGCCAAGGAAACTCATCCCGAGAGACGGTAGCAAGCCCTGGAGTGCTGTGCTGTCTTCAAAGAAAATGTTTTGCAGCAATTTTTCTGTTTAAGCACTGTGGCCATGTTTGTGAACGCCACGTCGATGGTGAACGTGTGAATTCCTGTCTCCACAGTGGAAGACAGCATTGCGGGCTGTGTCCAGTGGACACAACTTCAAGAGCACAGGCACTGTAAGTGTCCTTTTTGGAGTTTGGGGTCTCAGGTAAAACTTCTATGAGAACTGAAGAGGGAGAATTTCTGTGTTACTCAGGCCAAAGTTCTATATGGACACAGGCAGGGGGCCATGCGCCCTTGAAACACAGCCTCTCTTTACCCTCTCCTCTGAGGACCCTGGGGCAAGGACTCAGCATTTTTATTTTAATGTTTTTATCTCTGAGTGCATGGTTACATGTGTGAGTGTGGGTATACAAGTGTGTGTGTGTGTGTGTGTGTGTGTGTGTGTGTGCACGCACACCATTGCACACACAGAAGTCAGAGGACGATTTCAAGTGTGAGTCCTCACTTTCTACCTTGTTTGAGACAGGACTCCTTGGTTGCTCACCACTGAGGATGCCAGGCTAGCTGGTCCAGGATCCCCTGTCTCCACCTCCCATCTCACAGTAGGAGTGCTGGGATTACAGATGAACGCTACTGTGTTCAGTGTTACGTGGGTCCTGGGGATCCAAACATAGGCCATAATATTTCGTGACCCATCCAATCATTTCCCTCAATCTAGCTTCCTCATCGCAGGAGGCATTGTCCCTTTACCGTGTTAATCCTTGTCACTGCATGTGTGCCCTTATTCCAGCATTCATCATACTGATACCCTAGTGACCCCCAGAGACCAAATCTACACAGTTGGCCCCCTCCAGGCCTGGATCATTGATGCCAGAAATGTGCCTGGAGCCAAAGGGATATGCAGGAAGTTCCTCTCGGTTATTTATAAAGATCTGTTTCAGGTCTGAGATACTTCCATACAATGATGTTCCTCTCACCCAGCTCCCGGGTGGATTTTGGAGGCAGGAAGAGCAGACGAAATGCAAGACATTTAGTGTAAATTTCAGTTTACAGGCACCGTGATGGCCGGCATTGTGGATGGACTCACAGGAATGTGGTGCTCAGTGGAAAAGTCCTCATTTCCATGGGGCTCCCTTGAAGGGGGGGTGTCATTTCTCATCTGCTCTACCGTGGAGGTAACTGAGTTCTAGGTCCCTCTCCTCAAAACCTTTTAGTATATGCATGCTTCCATCTATTAATGAAACAGAAACTATTCTGAGAGTCAGGGGAAGAGAAACAAAGGATTAAGGAGAAGAAGGGAGATGAGTGCTGCCCTCCTGGAGGAGTTTCTGTTTCTTCTTTTCTCATGGGCACTGTGCTTAGGCCACCCCTTTTTGTCCTTTACCGTGAACTTGGCTGAAACTTTATTTTCCCACGGGACTAAGTTTAGGGTGCTCAATATCTTGCCAGTATGATTGTGAATTGATCCCAGCTGGTTTTTGTTATTGTTGGTGGTGGTTTCTTTTTCCTTCCTTCCCTTCCTTCCTTCCTTCCCTTCCTTCCTTCCTTCCTTCCTTCCTTCCTTCCTTCCTTCCTTCCTTCCTTCCTTCTCTTCTTCCTCCCTTCCTCCTTCCCTCCTTCCTTCTTTCCTTTCAGGCTGGCATGGAGAGTTGAGAGTAACACAAGATGTTTCACATGCCACCACTGATGTCTTTTCCCAACTTCAGTACCTTGATCTTCTTTCTCTGAAAGATGAGTTTAATGCAGAGATTTCTCCTCATGAGACAAGGCTCTGGGAGCCTCCGAGGCCATGAAAATCTGCACAAGTTCATGTATTTGTACACGTAGCTGTAAGATGTGAGGTTGTTTGAAGACAACTCAAAGAAGTTTCGTGCTCTGGAGTGGGTGGATGCATCTAGGATGCATCTATAAACAGGATAGAGTGTGAAGCCAGGGAGGCTGGTACTCATGCATGCTCTACCCAGTGTGTTTCCTGGACTGGGCAACAAGCAGGCCACTGAGTTAATACAGAAGTCCCAGATCTCCTCAGATTGAAAGTCTCTTTTATACCCCTCCCAAACCTGATGCTCAGGACTTCTTCTTTTTTTTTTTTCTAGTTCTTTTTCTTTTAAGTTCTCTAGTTCTGTCTTGTGGGGAAAAGATATCTTTTAACCTTGTGTACTTGATTTAATTTTCTCGGATTTAATTTTTATATCCATAAATGCATATGGTATGCTTATATTTAATCTCCTGTAGGCAGAGGGCAAGGGGGGATTTAATAGCATTCTGGGTGAATGAATGACTGCACAAGTATGATGTTGGGTGTCTATTTTTGGATCTAACTGTGAAGAATAAGATCTGGGGTATAAAAGGAAAGGCATTTGCAGTATTTCCTGGGCATGTATTTACTTGCTCAGCCACCTCAGCGGAAGCTTGTTTATTGTGTCAGTGCTACTTACAGCAACTCTATAGAATAATACTATGTCCCATACAAACCAAAGTGGTCTGAGAACTGCCTGCAGGACACACTGAAGTCGAAACATATGTGCAATCATAGTTATGTATAGGTACATATCTCCCCTCCTCCACTGGCACAGACAGAATCTGTATCTAGCTGTATCTTCCAGAAGTGCAAACAGGATCCATGACAAACCCCCATGCCAAGAAACGATCAGTCTGAAGCCTGGAGGCTGTGTTGTACGAGCTGCCCACTGCCCTGTGCAGTGGAGCTCACATCTCATTCTCTTTATAATAGTCTTTAGTAACTGTGCAGAAACACCTACGGAGGTAGGCTCTGCTTTCCAGGGTGCGCCACCAACCAAGTGACTGGTTCTCTTTGACACATTCTGCATTCTGAAGCATAAGGTCTACTGTAGGGCCCTTAGCCCAGATCCAGCCACATGCTTCAACATGGTGGTTCAGAATCTCCATTTGTTAAGTCTCAGGACTGAAGACCAGGCACTCAGTCCCTAGAAGCTGTCTTTGTTTCTCTGTTGGCCAAATGGCTGAGTCCCTTCTACCTATGTCTAAGGGTTCTGTGAGACTCAAAAATCATCCACAGCATTCTTTATGAACAGTGTGACTATAAAGTATCATCACAAATATGTACTATAGCACTGGATAACCGGGATAGAATTTAGGCATGGTGGGGGTCTGGGGCGCTTCCTCTGGGCATTATTTGTGCTGCTGAGGGAAGCCATTTTCCGACACTTCTGGGAAGCAGAGAGCAAGGAGGGGCAACACCGATGTTGACTCTGCAGTCTCACTTGGGGAACATGTCCATGACTGGTTAGGGGGCCCAGCTGAGAGTCAACCACAGACTTCCAGTGGCATGGGCGTCCAGGTGTGTGCGGTGGCTCCAGGGTCAGTGGGGCCTGTGGGGTCTGTGTCCCATCAGGAGCCGTCTGCAGATGCACAGCAAGCTGAGCAGTCAGTTGGCTGGGACCCCAGTTTTTCATTCCCGTTGTTTATGCTGATGGTAGAGTCCTGCACCACCAGCCACAGCACAGGTTGGCAGACAGCAGGAGACCATACATAAAGAAGAGAAGAAATGAAGGGAGGCCTTGTCCACGCAAACTTTGTCTCTCTCTGCGCTTGTGGTAACTTTCATCTTCAACGACACTTAGGGGCCTGAAAAACAAGACAAGGCTGAGTAAGCTTTGCAGACTGTCACTCTCCCCTAAGCCTGAATTTCTGATCTTCACCCCCACAGAAGCTGAGAGAGTTGTGAGGAAGTGGGTGGGATGTCCACAGGGATACCTGATTTAACTGAATTCTGTAATAATATCAATAATAACAATAGCAACAAGCAATGACAATTGTTATTTTTATCACTTAGTGTGTCTGATGTGCATGGGTGCCAGTGAGCCACAGCATACGTGTGGAGGTCAGAGGACACACGTGTGAAGTCAGTTCTCTCTTTCCATCTTAGCATGGATGCTGAAGATTGAACTCAGGCCTTCAGGCTTATATGGTAAGTGATTTTACCCATCGACTCATCCCGAAGGCTCCTGATGTTTGTTCTCTGTCTGAAGACCTAGAATGGAGAGCAGCTTCCAGCCCTGTGGATTGAACAGCGCTCAGACTCTTGGCCTTTCGGTCATGCAGACGGCCTGTGAGGCACTCTAATAAGCCCACTCTTGATATATGCAGATTCATCCTGTCAGGCTTGGTCCTCTCAAGAACCCTGACAAATACACACGCTAAACAGCCTTTGAGCTAAAGTGGGAGCCATCTCATTGTTAAAAACCTAGACAAGGTGACTAGGGCAGTACAGATGTTTAACTAGCTTATACTGACAGAATGAAAGATTACAAGATATTGATACACCCACGTGGAAAACATGGAGCACTCCATGATCTAAACATGGGTTTGTAACACCTGAAACTGCTCAGTGATTTTCCTTTTAGATAGAGAAAATGTCCTCGGTCATTAAATCATCTAGATTCTTGAACAAATTTCATTACAATGACTTTAATACGAACAGAGTCATTGGAAGCAAGATTGACTCTTAATGGAATTATAAATATTGATAAGGAAACGAATGGGGTGACTCAGCAGGTAAAAGCTGCTGCCCTTACAGACCCAGGAACAGTTCCCAGCACTGATGTCAGGTGACTCACAACCCCCTATAACAACTCCAGCTTCAGCACCCTCTCCGGCTTCCACAGATGCATGATTCCACAGATTCCACACTCGCATGCAGACACACATACACATGATACTTTTTAAAAACTGGCAAGGACTGTACCTCTTACGGCAAAGTCATACTTTCTCGAAAGCCTGTCATCCCAGGGTTTGGGAGACAGAAGGAGGCTATCCACAAGTTCAAGGCTGCCCTTGGCTCTATAGTTCAAGAAAATTTCCCCAGAAGTTAGATGTGGTGGTTCATACTCCAAATCCCAGCATTCAAGAGGCAGGTGGATCTCTGTGAATTTGAGGTCAGCCTGGTCTACATGAAGAGTTTTAGGCCAGCTAGGGTTGCATAATCAAGACCTGGTTAGAAAGAGAGAGAGAGAGAGAGAGAGAAGGAAGGATGGAAGGAAGGAAGGAAGGAAGGAAGGTAGGGGAAGGGAAGAGAGGAAGGAAGAGAGAGGAAGGGAGGGAGGGAAAGAAGGAAAGAAAGAAAAAAGGAAGGAAAGAAAGAGGAAAAAGAAGAAAGGAAAAGCCCCCAATTCAACACTGTGTCATCCTTGTGGGGGATTATTTTGGGGGGTGGGGCACTGAGACAGGGTCTCTCTGTGTAGCCCTGGCTGTCCTGGAACTCACTCCATAGACCAGGCTGGCCTCACAGAGATCCGCTGCCTCTGCCTCCCGAGTGCTGGGATTAAAGGCGCACGCGACCACATCCAGCCATGTCTGCACCCTTGTGTTCCTTATGCGTACATTTCCCAGTCAGATACAAGGCCTGGACATCTGAATGCAGTCTTCTTCTTTTTAAATGCATTTCTTGTGCTTTTTTTTTTTTTAAGTATGATTATTGTAGATGACAATGTGGCCCAGGGGAGCCAAAAGTTTGCACATTCCCCGGTGAGTTCAGAGCGTTACACACTGTGGTCAGGCCGTGACACATTCACAGACAAGAATGTGCCTGGTCATCCTTTTCCCGTCTTGAAATCATCCTCACACAGGGTCGATCTCTGCGGACATCGTTCATCGTAGCATCTTCCTCATAACCCAAAACCTAACTCAGGACGAGAACACAGCCAAAGCCAAGTAATTACATCACCAGCTATTGCTGTGGCTGACCACGGGAAGGTCACGTGACGGCTTTTGCATCTCTTCCCCACCCACAAGGGGAGAAAGAGAAAAGTCTTAACTTTCTTTTTCTTTGCTGATCTGGAGACCAAGCTGAGAACTGCTTGAAACAGAGTTGTGATGTTTGACCTGGCATGCAGATGCACCTCAAAAGACCCCCAATTAGGCTCTGTGACGAGCCTGTGTGTGTTTGTATGCTTCTTTTTAATCTGTACTTTACACACACACACACACACACACACACACACACACACACACACACACACACACAGGAGAACACAGCCAAAGCTGTGGCAAAGAGAGAGGTGGAAGATGCTCCTGTGTATGGTGTGTGAGTGTGTGTGAGTGTGAGTGTGTGTGTGTGTGTGTGTGTGTGTGTGTAAGTATAGGCACGTGAATGTGTACGTCAGAGGACAACCTTGGCTGTTGGTCCTCAGCTCTGTCTTGTCTGAGACAGGTTCTTTGTGTTGCTCACAGATGCACACACCCAGGTAGCTGGTCCAGGGGGGCTTCTGAGATCCTTTTGATTCTGCCTTCCACTGATACCACGAGGTGTCCACCTTATCTTGATTCCGGAGATTTGAACTCAGGCCTCAATGCTTGTGAAGCAAGGGTTTTCACTCACTGAGCCATCTCTCCAGCCCCAATACATGGCTCTCTTAAATATGGGCGTTGCTTAAAGAATCAACACTTAACCATGGATATTAAATCTCACACACTCCAAGTCATTTACCTAGGGGTGGGATGACCTGAGTGTTTGTGGACAATGAGAGTGAGGAGCTGCGGTGATTAATCCTCAGGAGAGTGTGCCACAGGATCAAGAAATACACACGGATTGCAGAGATGCACCTCTCTGAGTGCACAGCACACAGTGCAGGAAAACAGAGTACCTCATTAGGATAAAGTGCAATGCCTGTTTCCACCACAGCCCAGAGTTACTGCTCAAGGGCAGATCTTCATGCCAACATCCACATATCACTGCTTTTGTGTCTCAGGGATTGCTGGCCCTACAACGTTACGGAGAGGGGAAGAGAACTCTCATGTTAATGAGGAAAAATGGTGTTATCAGTACCTTTAAGCAGGCAAACCCACACTGCCCTCATTTTAGAGTCAGGGAAGCGGGTTTCGCCTCAGCTGAGTTGGTGGGGTGATGTTGCTTAAGGGGCAGGCTGGATGTAACTTGCAAAGACAGGCCTCCACTGGGAGCTTCCAGCAGCCTCTGTCTGCATCAGAGCCCCTCCCCCCAGCCCCCACCCCTACCAGCAGGGGTGGCCCGGCACCAGCCAGCTGCTGGCTCAGGCAGCCACTGGGAAAGGACTCTCTGAGATCCAGAGCCACCTGCCTGCTCTGAGGCTCTCCAGAGTCCCCCGGGGATTAGACTTCTGCCACCGCATTATGTTCTGCAGCTGCCTCCGCCCTGGCCCACTCTGCCATCCCAAGCCTCGGCTCGGCCACCTGCAGTGCCACCCTACCCTCGCTGGCCAGGGCAGGCAGGTGCTCCTTGGCAGGCAGCAGGCGCTGTGACTGCAGGTGTGTGGGGCCAGGTGCTCCGCGGACCTTGGTACCTCTGGATGCAGAAGGAGCCAGCGGGAAGAGGCCATGAATGGCAGAGCTGGCGGCCAGCCAGGCCTCCCCTGGCATGTCAACTCTCTGACAAAGCCAGGCTCCTTCCAGAGCAGCAGGCAGGATGCCCGGTTGCCCAGGGCCATCGATCAAGCAGTAAATGGATTCACCTTGTAGGGGTCCCAACCCCGTCCCCGAGGCTGGGAGTCCCCTGACCTTTTGTGCAGCTCCTTCCTCCCCGACTTAAGCCCTCGAAGTTGAAATGTAGCTGTCCATAAGCAACATGGACACCATCTGGTTGCTGCTTACAAATGCAGGATCGTGGCAGGACAATGGCAACATGGCCACACGGGTCGGTCACGTGCCTAACCAGGCCTGGGTCATTAGGCTCCCTTTCTAGAACCTCATGATCCCAGCCTCACCTTTTCTTACCTAAAAGCTCTCCCTCCATTCTGGTTGTGCTCAGGATTGGAGACAATCGTGTCCAAGCTGCCCAGAGTTCTGAAGAAGGTCGAGAGAAAGCAATCCCCCCTTCTAAGTCAGTGGTGAGGTAGCAGCCTAAGAACGAATTTTATCTTAACAGGGAGGTTCACTTTTCAAAATAGAATTCAGGCAGCTGATACAATGTATGTACCACATATGAAAAACAAAAAAAAAAAAATAAAAATAACACCCTGAAGTTCTCAACAGAGGGAAGGGGCTAGATAAAGCCAATGGAAAGCATGGAGTGGCCCTCAGGAGACTGAGCAGGAGTGTTGTGAGTTCAAGGCCAACTCCATATGAAAAAAACAGGAACAGGGATGGAGCAGGCTCTTCACAGAGCACTTCCCTTAGCAGAAGATTGAACATTTATTTGCCTCAGATTTCCAGTGCCCAAAGCAAAAAGACTGAGAATCCCATCAGAGTTCATGGTGTCCCCAGCTTCAGATGGACCAGATACATTTCCAGAATGTGTCATTGTGATTACTGGAAATGAGAGCTGCACCCCTGTCGAATCCCCTTACGAGAGTCTAGGCTGGAGAAAATGTAGATGTAACCAACCATCTTATTAAATAAGAAACACAGAACCAATGCAAAGAAGAAAGCCAAGAGATCAGAGCTAAGAGCCTTACCTCCTGCTGCAGCTAGCCTCTTCAGCCAGGAGACCGCTCCGAAAGGGACCTACTTCCTGTGTGTTTGTCTTTATACAGTCTTCCTGTTCTGCCTTCTCATTGGTTGTAAACCCAAACACATGACTGCCTCATCACTGCCTGTCTGTACAGACCTCCAGGTTTTCTATGGTTGGTATTGAGATTAAAGGCATGTGTCTCCATTGCTGGCTGTATCCCTGAACACACAGAGATCTGCCTAGCTCTGTCTACCAAGTGCTGGGATTAAAGGTGTGTCACCACCACCACCACCACCACCACCACCACCACCACCACCACCATGATCTTGCTATGGCTCTAATAGCTCTGACCCCCGGGCAATTTTATTTATTAACATACAATTAAAGTCACATTTCAGTACAAATAAAATACCACCATAGAAAAACAATGTCCCCTGCAGCTTAGAAGTGAGCCATCCGCCTTCACAGGGTGCCAGTGCCTCTTCTCTCCTTCAGTGCAAGGTGAGGCTCCATAGTTGTTCAGTCAGCAGGAACCTCATAGCTGATGCTCACAGGAGGTTTTCCAGAAGTGAACCTGCCTGCACCCGGGAGGAAGCTGGATAGGCTAAATGCATTGAAGTGAACCCAGTCATTTCCCCTCTTGTTTGAATCTCCCTGTCACAGGACTTGAGCAGTGATGGGATTTCCCAGCCACTGTCAAGGGTCCAAAGCTGAATCACCTGGGGACTGTTGTAAGTCACTGTGGCTTCAACATGAACTCCAAAAGCAAGATTCATGCTTATAAGGAGAATGGAAAGATTAGATGTTCTATCCAAAGTCAAAAGCCACAGCTTTTATATTCAGTCCAAGACCAAGGGTCATGGATTCCATACTATTTCTGAGGCCAAGAACCATGGATTCTATGCTCTGTACGAGGCCAGGGGCTGCCTTCCATGTCTTCTACTTTCCCCATTGGTAGGAGGGGCCAAAGTTCTTTACACATGAACGCATTCGTGAACAGTCAATTTTGATCTGTTGTTTCAGCAATGCATTTGAAATCAAATCTACACCAGGACTACTTGCCAACCCAGAAAAACTTTTAATGCTGAGGACAGTGAAAGGAGACCTGGGGAATTTTTCCCAGCACTATGTATGACACGGACTTACAGAGCTCAGTTTTGGGTTGCCATCTCCACTGTGAAGAAGCCACACCCATGTCAGGAAACTGTGTAAAGTCACAGTTGGGTTTAAGGAATGTTCAAGATGTTGTATAAAATTCTCCATAAGCAGGGCCATCAGGGTGGCCCTGTAAGGAAGGGCACTTGCTACCAAGCCTGGAAACCTGAATCAAGTGCTCAGGACACACATGGAACCAACCTTACAAGCCATCCTCTGAGCTCCACATAGGCGACTGTGGCATGTGCACACCCACATACTTATTACACACACACACACACACACACACACACACACTAAATAAGTAAATAATAAATCTAATCAAAACCTACAAGCTGACATGATATCTTGTAGGAAGAGGCTGTGTTATTTTAGCATTTGTTGTTTTTTCTGTTGCATTTGGTTGCAGTTGTAAACTGAAGCCAAGGAGTGTGTGTGCACCATGGGCTGTCCCATAGGCTGAGGTGAAGAATGGGGACTGTGTTTTCCTTCCTGCAAATGAAGGAAGGATCCTGGTCTGTGTCCAGACCCCACTCTCTTTATTCTCTTTGAATTTTATCCTTTTGCAGTTTTGATTTTTGCTTCATTTCTTCACAGTGGGTCTTATGGAGCCCAGGCAGGCTTCAAACTAATTTTTTTCCCCAAAAAACTTTGTTCAAAACAAAAATTATTGCCAGGTATAGGGACACACATTTGTATTCCCGGCATTTGGGAGGCAGAGGTAGGCAGATCTCTGTGAATTCTAAGCCAGCCTGGTCTATACATGTTTTTAGGCTAGCCAGGGTTGCATAGTAAGGCTTCCCCCAAAAAAATTAACAGAAAAAAGAAAACAAATTATGAGGCCCAGGATGACTTTGAGCAGCGGATTCTTCTGCCTCCATCTCAGTCCCACTCCAAGAGCTGCGGTTTCATGTTTGTGCCACCACACTCTGCACTCTAGCATTCTTATTTTTAATTATGTGCACACGTGTGGGGATGTGCATGTGAGTGTACATGGAGACCAGAGGTCAGATCCCCTGGGGTGGGGGTGGGGTGGGGGGGGGGGGTAGAATGACAGGTGGCGTTGACTCATTAAATGTAGGAGGTGAGACTCGAACTCCAGTCCTCTGCATAGGCAGTATGCACCATTACACACTGTACAAACCCTTCAGCTCTCTAGTTAACCTTTGAATTCTGAGAGTCATGGTAGCTGAATCTTTTTTTATTCTCACTCGCTTCTCTCATCATCCTCAGCTTCCTCCTTCTCATGTCCATCGTGGAGACCGATGTTTAAAATGAAACTTTCGGAGGAGGGATGCTGGCCCACGGAGCCCGAGAGCAGCGAGCCCTAGCTTAACACTGAAGACTGGCACTGGCATGGGCAGGGCTTTGCAAATCCTCCAGTGCTGGGTGGGTAAGAGTACTTACAGACTCAGCCTGAGGGATCCACCTGGGCACAGTGCTGGGTAGGTAAGAGTGCTTACAGACTCAGTCTGAGGGATCCACCTGGGCACAGTGCTGGGTAGGTAAGAGTACTTACAGACTCAGTCTGAGGGATCCACCTGGGCACAGTGCTGGGTAGGTAAGAGTGCTTACAGACTCAGTCTGAGGGATCCACCTGGGCACAGTGCTGGGTAGGTAAGAGTGCTTACAGACTCAGTCTGAGGGATCCACCTGGGCACAGTGCTGGGTAGGTAAGAGTACTTACAGACTCAGGTGACTGAGGGATCCACCAGGGCACAGTTCTGGGTAGGTAAGAGTGCTTACAGACTCAGCCTGACTGAGGGATTCACCTGGGCACAGTGCTGGGTAGGTAAGAGTGCTTACAGACTCAGTTGACTGAGGGATCCACCTGAGCACAGTCTTGAGGCTCTTTTACCAACTGGAGCCCTGACTGCCTGAGACAGGGACACTGGCTGGTACCTGAGCCCTCAGGTCCGAGTTATGAGAGATGGCCATTTGGTGCTGGTGGTGAGCTGGTAAGCTGTGCTGTGTGGCTCTCGACCCAGAGCAGAAGTAGGGATTCAACTTATCTCTTGCCCTGGGTCATTACCTTGGCAAGGCTAGGTGTTGGGGCCCAGGCCCCTAGCCAGGAGCCAATTTGCCATTTCTGTGAAGGTGCCCTTGAGACAAGGTAGACACTTAAATCAGCCTGCCCGAAGGAGGCAGGAGAACCTATACTGATGCCATGTTCCTCTGCATCGCCACGTCCCCCACCAACATGAAATATTTCCCCCAGCAGGTGGGGAGTCCTGGAGGAGACTCGGGAATCTCTCTCCGTCTAATGGGGGCGGGGGGAGGGGCAAAAACAGGTCACAAGTCAGAGAACAGGAAACTTGAGAATCTAGGGGCCACTACCCAACAGCATGGAAAGGCCTAAACAGCTGCTGGGAAATGGAGACTCTGACTAGCCAAATGCAGAGAGAGGGAGAGGGAGAGGGAGGGGGGAGGGAGAGAGAGGGAGGAGGGAGAGAGAGGGAGGGAGAGGGAGAGGGAGGAGGAAGAGGGGAGGGGGAGGGGAGGAGAGGGAGGGAGGGAGGAGGGGGGAGGGGGAAAAAGGGAGAGAGAGGGAGGAGGAGGGAGGAGAGGGAGAGGGAGGAGGAGAGGGAGAGGGGGGAGAGAGGGAGGGAGAGAGAGGGAGAAAGAGATTTTGTAAGAATATTTTTTTTTGTTTATCTATAATTCAATATAATTTTTGCTTTGTTTTGCCTCTTCACTTAACTAAGCTAGAAGATTAATTTTAGTTGGGTAGGGTTATCACTTTCCTTCAAGTTAAACAAAAAGTATAATAACAGATGTTATATGACATTGGGTGTTCCTAAGTGATGTCTCCTGAGACTCCACTGGTATAAACCCATGCAGGGTTGGACTTCCCACCTCATGTATCATCATGGGGCCTGGGATGGCTAGTCTTGGTCGTCAACTTGGCTACATCTGAAATTAACTAAAACCCAAGCAGCTGGGTTCACCTGTGAGGGATTTTCTTTTTTTAATTAAATCATTTGAAGTAGGAAGATTCACTTTTAATCTGGATCTTTCGAGGTGGGAAGATCCACCTTTAATCTGCTGTCCACACCTTCTGCTGGCAGCCTGTATAAAGGACCCGGAGGAAGGAAGCTTTCTCTCTTTGCTTGCCTGCCTTCACTTTCACTGACAAGTCCATTGTGTCATGGTGGTAGAGCCTACTCCTTCAGGATCCTGGTGTATGCTGAAGACCCACCGAGACACCAGCCTTGTGGACTGAACAATTACTGGATTCTTGGACCTTCCGTTGGTAGACAGCCATTGTCAGACTAGCTGGACCATAGCCTGTGGGCCACTCTGATACATGTTCTGTTCCTCTAGGGAACCCTGATTAATATTGGGACCGAACATGTTGGCCAGCGCTCAAAGCCCATCTCCCTGATCTATGCCAGAGCTGTCACCTATCTGGTCTTTTGCTTCTCAGACTCAGTGGACAGGTCCTGTCTCCATCTTTAACTCCCACCAGGTCTCTCTGCTTTCTAAGAGGTCAGAGAATCTTCTCAACACTGTGCTGCAGGTGATCAGAAGCAAGAAAGCCCCACTCATTCAGCACAATCTCCTAGACCTCTCATCTCCAACATCGTAGCTGCCCTGGGCTCCTAGAACTTGAGACCAGGAGGCTGACCAACTGTTTTCTTTCTCGCACCCTGACACTTGCCGTCTGAGACTGGGAGTGCAGGGTGCTCCACTTGCAGACGATTTGAGAAGTAGAGACAGGAGCAGGAATAGTGATTATCAGTGGCATCTTGACGGCTGCATGCAACCAATGTGCTGTGAGAGCTCACATGCCAAGAAGACTGGGATTTTTCTTCCCACTGTGTTAATCGGGAAGATATCCATCGTGTGTGTGTGTGTGTGTGTGTGTGTGTGTGTGTGTGTGTGTGTGTGTGTTTGCGCGCGCGCACACATGTATACTCATGTATGAGAGCCAGAGGTCAACTTTGGGTCTCTTCTTCAATCACTCTCCACTTTATTTTTTGACACAGGCTCTCTCACGGAAACCAGAGCTCACTGAGTGGCTGGACAGGCTGCTACTTGCTCTCCATTCCTTGGGGCTGAGGTTACAAATGTGCTCCAAGGTCCACTATTGTGTGTGCTCTGTGGCAGCAAACCTATGTCACAACTACCTCTCTAACTCTGCAGCTCCATGCTTTCAATCTCACGTCTATGGGGGCCATATGCCTCTCCCCACAAATGCCACTTCTTTCTCTCTCCCTCTCCTTCTGCCCCCTTATTCCATAGATCTTATAGGTCTAGGATAAACGCTCGCCACATTGAAAGTATATATTTATATGCACATTGGCTAAATAAATGGGTGATTTTCTGAATATTTAAAAACAATCCCCAAACGACACCCCCAAGCCCTCCCCAGTTGGGGTTCCCAGCGTGTTTGTCTCTTTGTTTGGGTGTGTGATATACAGCATGAACCTCGACTGTCCTCACAGTTCCGCGGGCATCTGCTCTCTAAAGATGCAGGCAGACAGATGCTAGTGCGCCCCACACAAATGGTCGTCTGCAAGAGCTGGGTATAAATCAGGCTGTAGAGCCTGGAGTCAGTTCAGTACACGCATATTACACTATTGAAGATTTGCTGATTAAATCACCCAAGCCGAAAACAGTTACAGTAATCCCGGACTCCAATTGGATTCCGGTGTCACGGCAAATCACTCGTGAGCTCTGAGCTCATTTAAGCCTGGGAAATAAACATCGGGGAGAGTTGTTTGCGTTCCGTACTGCTTTACTGCTCAGCCCTTGCATTCATCATCATGTCGAGCCGATCGCACATCCAAAACACCATTAAATAATGTTGTTGAATAGGCTTTCTTCCTCTGCACAATTGACTATAATGTGACCTAATAGATTGTGTTAATACTTCAATGGGAATATTCCGAAGAGTAGTCTCCAATTCCTTTTTTATTTTTCTTTTACTTCAGGAGAGGTGGCTGCTGTGGAGGGATGAAAATATTCTTGCAAACTATCCGATGAAAGGAATATGCCACACTGACTGGAAAGCCCATTGGAAATCTAAACAAAGACTGTAAGGACAGGGAGCACCCTGATGGTCACCATTTGGGCAAATAGTACACTGGGATGGGGAAGCTGGGCTACAGCTCTGCCTCCAGCCTGGCCCCTGTTGGGATGGTCCACGGAGGTGATGTTTCTGGGCTCTTGGAACTGTGAACTGAGATTTACCATCTGATTGCTGAGACTTTATGGGCAAGGGATGTTGGCTTTATGATCTTTCTCACTGATTCATTTGGTCATAGGCTTCCTACCTGGTCATAGACTGAAGTAACTTGGGATCACTTTGGGAGGCATCCGGACTTGTGGCTGCTGGCCAAGACATCGGGTAGAGGATAGGCTTGTGGTCAGAATGGTTTCCCTTCTGAGGCTTCCCTGGGATGGTGACATCCCTCTGGGAATGTTCCCTGATCTCTGAATGAGGTCTACAAGAGGGAGTTGTTCTGTGATGTGAAGATTATCTGTGAAGGCAAAGCCCAGTCCTCGGCATAAGTTGGGGTTATTTTGCTGTTGGAAGATTTCATGACTGCCCGTTAAAACTGTTACTCATGCTTAAACCACGGAGTCAGAAGGGACACGGTCAAAGTCACTGTGGTTTTAGAAATCAAGGGCATCTAAAGGACAGGGAACCCCACACAGTTGACATCATTTCCTTGGAGCCTAGAATTTTTGTCTGGGCTATGTGTGATCTGAGAATTTTTGATGAGGAGGAGCAATCATCAGTTTTTTGTTTGTTTTGTTTTGGTTTTTTGTTTTGATTTTTGAGACACAGTTTCTCTGTGAGGTTTTGGTGCCTGTCCTGGATCTCATTCTGTAAACCTGGCTGGCCTCGAACTCACAGAGATCCACCTGGCTCTGCCTCCCGAGTGCTGAGATTAAAGGCATGTGCCACCACCCCCCAGCCATCGGCGTGTTTCTAACATCCACTGCTTCAGTTACTTCTCTGTTCCTGTGATGAAACACTATGGACGGAGGGCTTATTGGGGATTGTGATTCTAGAGGGTTAGAATCCATGATGGAGGAGGGGAGGCTTGGTGACAGGCAGCTGGAACACACACATCTTGATCTGCCAGTAGGAGGCAGAGAACATACTGGGACTGATGGAAAACCTTTGAAGCCTCAGAGCCTACCTCTCCAGTGAAGCACCTTCTCCAATAGGACCACACCTCCTAATTCTTCCTATACAGTCTAAAGGACTGGGGACCAGGATTTAAACATATGAGCCTATGAGGCTATTTTCATCTCCTAGCTTCTTGAAATATCCATAATACATGTATACAGTACATAATACAGTAGAATAAATACATACATAAAGTGAGAAAGAGAAGACATTAAAGTGATATAAACTAATAAAATATCATGGAAATAAGAAGGTAGAATCAGGTTGACCAGATGGCTCAGCAGGTGAAGGAACCTGACTGCTAGCCTGACTACCCAAGTTCAATCCAAGAACCCACATGGAGTGAGAAAACTCACTTTTACCAATCGTCCTCTGGCTAACCACTTGCACACTGTGGCATGGGCTCATTAGCATGGATACACATTCACACATACTAAAATGTAATAAAACATAAAGAAGGCAGAATTAATCACATGTATTACTCAATTTGGAAGCTAAAGTAGTCAGACTATTAACATAAGAGAATCTAAGAGATGATACAATGCCAGAATATAACAAAAAATGAAAGATTAAACACAAAGAAAAAAGGCAAAATAAAAATATATATTCTGATATATATATATATCACCTGCTGTGGGATGTCTTTGTGTATGCTGTCAATATGTGTGGTTCCCATGGGATAATAAATAAAGCTGTTTTGGCCTATGGCAAGAAAGCTTATGGCCAGGCAGGAAATTCAAGCAGAGATACAGAGAGAAAGGGTTGAATCGAGAGAGGGGCTGAATCGAGAGAGACGCTAATCTGCCATTCAAGGATCAACATGTAATGGGACACAGGTAAAGTCATGGAATACATGGTGATGCATAGATTAATAGTTACAGGTTGAGCTAAGTTATAACAGCTAGCTAGCAAGAAGCCTGAGCCAAATATAATCTGCAATTAATATGAAGCCTCTGAATGATTATTTTATTATCAGCTCTAGGATCAGGAGGGACTGGGTGAGACCAGAGAAACTATAGCTACAATCACCTATGAATGAAACGCTAGGGGAATTTGCATGTCATATATATTTACATATAATGCTTCATATGTTTATAGTAATGCTACTAAATAAATGATACTTGGCAAATTCAGGTACCGTCTGTGAGGATGAGAATCCTAAAGGAAAATTCTTCACAGAGCTTTAGGTAATACCTCCCCAAAATATTTAGATCTGACAGTCTATGAAATCATTTGTATTCCCATGAAGAATTTTAATATCCAGAAATGATATACATCTTTTAAGTTTTTGTTAATGTGCTGGATAGTTTTAGGTCAACTTGACACAGGATAGAATCATCTAAGGGGAGGAGACATCAATTAAGAAAATGCCTTCATAAGATGGGGCTGTAGGCAAGCCTGTAGAACATTTTTTTAAAATTAGTGATTGATGGTGGAGAGCCCAGCCCATTGTGGGTGGGACCATCCCTGCACTGGTGGTCCTGGGATCTATAAGAAAGCAGTCTGAACAAGCCATGAGGACCAAGCCAGTAATCAGCACTCCTCCACAGCCTCTGCATTAGGTTCCTGCCCTGCTTGAGTTCTTGCCCTGACTTCCTTCAGTGATGAACAGTGATTTGGAAGCGTAAGCCACATAAACCCTTTCCTCCCCAGCTTGCTTTGGTCATGGTGTTTTCATCACAACAGTAGGAACCCTGACTAAGACAAGTTAGTTTAGCCAGGAGAGTGGGGTGTTGCTGTGACAGACCTGAACATGTCATTTTGGGGAGGGTTGTGGAAGGACTTTGGAACTTTGGGCTATAAAAGCAATTTAGAAGATTGGAAGATAAAAATGTTGAGAGCAGTGTAGATGATGGAGGCCTGGTTTGTGAAGTTTCAAAGGGAAGCGAAGACTCTACAGAGCCTTTTGTGCAGCAAAGCTGTGGTGTCTGATCAGCGGGCACTGAAGAATCAGCTGCAATTAATAAGAGAACAGAACCACTCAGCAGGGCAGTGGGGGCGCACGCCTTTAATCCCAGCACTCAGGAGGCAGAGGCAGGCAGATCAGAGTTCCAGGCCAGCCTGGTCTAAAGATTGAGTTCCAGGACAGCCAGGGCTACGCAGAGAAACCCTGTCTCGAAAAACCAAACTAAGGAGACCAGAATCACTGAAGTAAAACCTTTGCTTTGCTGTGATAATTGATGCTGGTGAGCTGAAGCTTAGAAACTAGGGGTGATTAAGAAGAAGCCAGCATTGCTGAACTCAAATCTTCTGGGAAGTGCTTCTTCAGGGTCTGAGCACAGAAGCTGTGTTCCAGAGGAAATGGAGGTTATACCTTGCACTGGTAGCCAAACTTTGTACTGTAAGAGTCACCCAGATTGTTCCAGTTCTAAAGACATGAAGGGGTCATGGAGAACACCTATGGCTTGGCACTGTGTGTCTAGGTGGGATTTCCTGAAGAGAGTTCAGGAGAGGCTATTGGTAAAGTGCAGCCTGGTTGCAGCAAGGGACCCCAGCAGTTTTGGAGATCCCAGTGCCATGGGATGACCACCAAGAACAGCAGCAACAGTGGAGTGGAGCCAGCTGGAGCCTGGATGACAAAAGCCGTGTGTGCTGCAGAGGGCGAGCCGGAGAAGTGACCCAAGCACCTTGGAGGAGTCCAGAAGATCATGAGTGAATCCCAGGTAGCTGAACAATGAATTATTTAAGTGTTTTGAGTTTGGTTTTGCTTTGTTCAGATTGTGACCATGCCCTGGTTCTTCCCTCTTGAGGTAAAAAAGTGTTTAGTTTAATTTTGATTTTTATAGGAGCCATAGTTGAGAGATTTTGAACTTTTAAAAGAGATTTTGGAGTTTTAAAGAGATGGGATTTATTTATTTTTTATTTATTTATTTTTTTTTATTTATTTTTTGGTTTTTCGAGACAGGGTTTCTCTGTGTAGCTTTGTGCCTTTCCTGGAACTCACTTGGTAGCCCAGGCTGGCCTCGGACTCACAGAGATCCGCCTGGCTCTGCCTCCCTAGTGCTGGGATTAAAGGCATGCGCCACCACTGCCAGGCGATGGGATATTTTAAAGGGATTGCACTTATAATGTAAAGACTGTGGGACTTTTAAAGTTATTTATGTTCTTTAATGTATTTATTTTTATTTCATGTGTATTGGTGTTTTGTCTGTATGTCTGTGTGAGATAAATCCCTTGGAACTGGGGTTACAGACAGTTGTAATCTTCCATGTGGTGCTGGGAATTGAACCTGGGTCCTCTGTAAGGGCAGCCAGTGCTCTTATCCATCTACTGAGCCACCTCTCCAGGCCCCTAGTGTTATTGGTGTTTTTAATGTGAGATGTTAGAGATGAATGAGAAAGGAAAAGTTGTGACTTAATGGTGGAATGTTTGGGTGTCAAGTTTACAAGGGGTCAATTGTGCTGGCTAGTTTTATTTCAACTTGACACAGGATAGATTCATCTGAGGGGAGGAAACCTCAATTAAGAAAAAAATCTCTATAAGATCAAGCTGTAGGCAAGCCTGTTAGGGCATTTTCTTAATTAGTAATTGATGGTAGAGGAACCAGCCCATTGTGGGTGGTCCTGGGTTCTATAAGAAAGCAGGCTGAACAAGCCATGAGGAGCAAGCCAGTAAGAAACACCCATCTATGGCCTCTGCATCAGCTCCTGCCTCCAGGTCCCTGCCCTGCTTGATTTCCTATACTAACTTCCTTCATTGATGAAAAATGATTTGAAAATTTAAGCCAAATAAACTCTTTCTTCTACAAGTTGCTTTGGTCATGGTGTTTCATTGCAGCAATAGAAACCCTGAGGCAGTTAAATTTCATATTTGGACATTAGCGTTGTTGAATGTACAGTTTTGAAGAAATGTGCTTTGGTTGAAACCATGTATTGAGTAGTTGAATTCAAGCTCTATAATGAGGTTAGAGAGAGGTGTATAGGAGGGCACTGGGGTGGTCTTTCAGTTGATTGACAGTCAAAGTTCACCAAAGCAGGCGATTTCCCTCACAGGGAATGAAAGGGCACACCTTGACAAGATGGCATTCCAGGTTTCAGAACGACAGACATCTGAGAAATGGAGGTGTGGCAACCTGGAATCAGGACGACTTGGGTCAGAATGTGTTCATGTGAACTTTCTTCCCATTGGGAGGGACTTGGTAAGATGTCACTGGCAGGGTGGGTGGTGGAATGTCGCTCACTGGCAGAGTACTTGCCTGGTGTGTTCAGAGCCCTAGACTCAGTCTCCAGAATCTGGGTGAGCAGGGGCAGGGGAGAACAACAACAACAACAAAACCCAGAAAACCTTACTGGCATAAACTTTGGATCACAATAAGAAACTAAAACCCAAATGGCAGATAATACCACTCACAGCAAGGTTTACCAAGTGTAGGGCTGCAGTCACAGAAAAAGATGCGTTTGTACAGAACTGCAGGCTTTGGCTTTGTGACTGAGCAGCTCTGTGTTTCGAGGGAGGTTGCACAGCAGAAGATTTTTCTATCGGCCATTTGAACCTGCTCTGGGCAGTTTCCACAACGGCGGTCTGCTGCTGCGGTTATGAGCCAGAGTGGAATTTCAGCATTTATGATAGCATAATTGCAGAATTTAGAGGGCCGGCTGTAGGAGGGAGAAGAAAGCTCATTCACTTAGACTTTTGAGCACCGACTGTTGAAGACCGTTAGTGGTGTGTTGGCTGTGGATGACTATAGGTGGAGGGTGATCAGTCACTGGGACCTCTTTGGGGACAACTTGTCACCCTGGCCCTGCCACCAAGGTGGCTTTGCTCTGCTCCTCTTTCCTCTCTTTGTCCAGAAAAGAGCTGGGGATGGTATGTGCTTTGCATGCATCTAGCTCCTAGGGAAAAAGATATAATCCCTGTCCCACAATGTGCAAAAAGGACCCTGCCTGTTCCACAGCTAGGAAACTGTGGAGATACGGAAATGGGTGTATGGTGAACAGCTGTGACACCTCAGCTCTTCCAGGTTGTGGCAAATACAAACAATAACTAAGGAAGATGGTGGTGGTGGTGGTGGTGGTGGTGGTGGTGGTGGTGGGGTGTATGTGTGTGTGCGTTTATGCAGGGTGTGTGTGCTTTTTCCTGCATGCATGCAAGCCAGAGGTCAATGCTGAATGTCCTCTTCTGTCTCCATCTTAGTTTTTGAGACAAGATCTCACACTAAACCTGATGCTCATTGGTTTAGCTAAACTGACTGGCCAGCAGGCTCCAGGGATCTACCTGGCACTACTCGAAGTGATAAGATTACTGGAGGGTGCTGCTACACCCAGGATTCATGTGTGTTCTGGGCATGGAAATTAGATCCTCATGTTGTGCACGATTCTACCCAGTGGGCCCTCCTCCATCCCCTGAACTTCATATTCCTGTTATTTTTATTGGAGCAGGAAATGCATCCTGCCCTACTATGTCTGTGGATCTGTGCAGTGCCTTGAGACAGTGGCCTTCCACAGGCAGTAGAGAGACATTTAGAACTCAACGCTGTGCCTTTCAACATGAAGAAAGGCTGAGGACCTGGAACATACGTGGTGGTTTTGAAAAGGGGGGTTGGGGCATTTTCCAAAAAGCAAATAGGAGTTCAGCACACACAGCATTTTAAAAATGGAGATGTATACAGGACCTTCCGTTCCTGGAATTTAATTTCTCAATTTATGTACTTAAGTTTGGCACCTAAGTGACCTTTCTGAATCAAAGCTATAAATACCCGACATTGTGACAAGGACCTTATGGAGATGTAGCAAAGGAGACAGAGTGAACAAGCTTGCCTGATGAACAAGGGCTTGGGAAGGACTCCAAAATCAGGAGGCTCTGGCAGTGCATCCAGGACAGCAACAGTGTGATGTGTGTGGGGTCAGGACAGGGAGTAGGGGAGCGATAGGATGGAGTTGCAGGTTGGGGGTCGGTGAGGATATGGGGTCAGGAGTTGGGAAGGAAAGTGAATCAGACTTTCTAACCTGAGACAAATACCCAAGAGAGACAACCCAAAGGAGGAAGAACTCGGAGGTTCTGGCCATGTTCCTGGGCTGAGGGCGTGGTACAGGAATACTGCTGAACTCCAGGCAGCCAGGAAGCAGACGGGGCCAGGAGGATATTATGCCTTTCAAAGACACCCTCTCCAGTGGCTCTGCTTCTGCAGACTGCTTGTGCTGAACACCTGTGTTTTTGAAGTGATACAACACCTGTAGATGTAACGGTAAGAAAAGGTCTACAGGAGCAGAATGGGGCAGAGACCAGAGATCTGGGTGACTGCCAAGGATGGATTCCACAGGGTGACATGGGCCGCAGTGGGATGCCTTGTCCTCAGGTCTATCTTCTGAAGCCGTGATATTCCTGTGTGTCTGTGGTAACCTTTGGAAATCACTTTTTTTTTTTTTTTTTTTTTTTTGCATCAGTTTTGTGGACAGACAAGGGCAGAGGGCAGTAATAGAAGAGGCCTGATATTATGGCTAGTATTCCTCTATACATTTTACTTACAGCTTCTCTAGTGTGTGTGTGTGTATGTGTGTGTGTGTGTGTGTGTGTGTGTGTGTGTTTGCATTTAGGTATACATGTGCTTGAAGATTATAACTCAACTTTGGGTGTCATTCCTCAGGACACCATTCACCTTGTTCTTTGGAGACAGGATCTCTCACGGGTCTGGAACATATAAATTAGACTGTCTGGCATCCCAGGAATCATCCTGTCTCCACCTCCCTAGGACTGGGATTAAAAACTCACACCACCGTGGCTGGTCTTTAAAGAAATGTGGGTCTTGGGGATCCAACTTGTTCTTATACAGTGGGCTCTTTACTTACCCAGCTCTCTCCCCAGCCCTCTCACTTAATTTTTATCTAGCTTGAGATGGGCAGATATAATTCTGACCCTTGTTTCAGTGACCTTGGATTCATTCAGGAGTTTGCTTTCCCCAGAGTAAAATGGGCTGTGAGCTGCTGGAGTTGGAATGGGGTTCATAGGATGTGCACAGAGATGATTGTAGTTCTGGGAGCTGTGGGAACCCCAGAGGACACATCTCTGAGCCTTCACAAGGTTCTCTTGTGGATAAAGCTATGTTTCTACTTGAAAGGCTGTTGATTCTGTGTTTCCCAATTTGTCTGGAAGGTATTTTAAACCACGTGCCTCAAATGTGGACAGTGATACTTTCTCTCAGTGCATGAGAGCTTCGGGTGCCTCTTAAGGATGAGATAATGTGGAAGAGGTCATTTACTTATGACTCAGTCCCTGTCTGTTTTGAAAACTGGATTCACAAACAGTAAGAAATAATTCATATTTGAAATTCCTGCTGCAGTGTAGACTTGAGCCGCTGTGCTGATGAGGAGGTTAAAGATGGAGGAAATCTGGGTTCCTAAATTCCTGGGAGTTCACACACCCATCCTCCCACACAGAGTAAGATATAGCACAGCATCGCCCCGGCCAGAAATAGCTGCAGGCTCTGCATTCCTTCCCAATATTTAGAAACAGCAGTTGTGAGAACTGTCTATGGTCAATACTGCTCAATTGACACTCCATTTTCTCCTGCTATGATTATGGCAATCATTTCCTATTATTTATTTTCTCATTAGCCAATACAATTTTAAGCAGCCCCAAATCCCATGACCTAATGATAATCACTGTCAACAGTTTAGTTTCATAAGCTTTTGTTTTTATTTTTTTTCTCTATCTTCCAGGTAACCCAAAACATAAATAAACCTTGCTAGACAGGTACCTGGACTGAGCATCAGTTTTCCCCATTTAATGTATTAAAAGTAATTATCTCTTATTCTTTAACTACAAAATTATTTTTAATGTCTAGATGGATTCCATCGCTTGAACATAGAGCATATTAATTTTTAATCTCTTAGTGATAGCAACTTAAGATTGTCTTCGGTTTCTTAAAGTGACAATTCTATAAGCAGATTTTTGGGCTAACTGCTTGTGTTTTATATATGATAATTTTCTCTGCATAGATTTTTAGCAGTTGAGTGTTAAATAAAAGGATATAAACAAGGTTTCGGGGCTAGAGAGGTGACTCCATGGTTAAGAACACCGAGGACTCTTGCACAGGACCCAGGTTCAGTTTCCAGCATCCACACAGCAGTTCATAAATGCCTGGGACTCCAGCTTCAGAGAATCCCCCTATGGCCTCTGTGGGCTCCTGCTCTCATGTGGTGCACATAAACTCATCCAGCCAAACACACATACACATGCATGAAAATAAATAAGACATAAGAAAAAGGAAAGGTGGCATACGATATGCCTGTCTAGATTTATTTGGTCAGAGTGCTCTCTGCAGTTTCTGGACTATGCTTCTCTTGTAAGTGTTCAAGTTCCAGTACACAGAATATGTCCAGCCTTCACCCATTTCGTAGACGAGTTGTAGTGTGTTGTGCATAAGTTGCTATTCATCACTATTCTCATAAGATGCAAAAATTAAGACTTTGAAAACCTGAATAAACTTTAACAATAGACACAGAAAACTCTGGACCCAGTTTTCAATGTTGAAAGTTGTCTCCGGCAGCAGGTTCAGGCGGAGCTCCAGAAACCCAAGCCTATGGATTGGAAGGAAGCCCTTCCTAGGAGGCAAATCCACTCTCAGATGCCTAGAGTGATGAGGGTATCTCAGAAGGGTGGAGAGGGAAGGTGCCAGATATCTTGCAGCTGCAGAAATGATGAAGTAAATCCTAAAACACACACACAGGAATTCAGTCTGGAAAGGAGGCAGGACATGGCTATGAGTGGGCAGCAACAACTGGGGATGTTTGGGGAGAAAGCCCCCTGATGGTGGGTGCCAGGCAAGGGTAGCACCCCTTACAGGATCAGAGGTGTGAGAGCTCCAAGGAGAAGGATCCCGAGACACTGTGGACACTAAACGTGACAGACAAATTTGATGGTCAGTAGGGCCAAGTTGGGAAGAGGAGAGGTTAGATAGACTCAAGGACCCTATCCCGTCTGAAGTGGAGCAGAAAGAGCCCCGAATGTAGGTGGGTTCAGGCTCGCATGGCTCTGGGTGCCTACCTAATTCTATGACCTTCTAGACTTCGAGTCCACTTAGGAGGCCGACTACGTTCTGAGTTGATCCCTCCCTTTGTCTGCCGCATGTCCAAAGGCCGATGTGGTCATGGGAGGGAACGGAATTCTCAGAGTTTCATGAATAAGAGGCACAAGGCTGAAGCTTAGCGCAGGAGACTGGACTTTTCTGCTTCGACCGTGTCTTCTGAACTGTCTTGAAGCTGTGACTGAAAGACAACTTTGAGGAAGGAGCCTGAGGCTGGCACAGGGGACAGGGTTGCGGCAGATGCTATCCCCTGAGGATCCACGGGCTGCAGCTTTCTTCCGGGGCTGCCAGTCTGTAATGGTTCCTTTCCTGCTTGGAGAGAAACAGCCCCTTTGCATCCCCCATCCAGAGAGCAACACCCTGCCACGTGCCCCTGCCCACTTGGAGTTTCTCACTGTGGCTTCCTCTCTCTTCGGGAGTGGAAGCCAGGCCACTTGTCCCATCTGTGAGTCACATCCAGGCCACACTCTTGTCTACTCTGGAGGGATGACTTTTTTCCAGTTTCAGATATCCATTTCCGCTCTCTGTGAAGAAACTTCAAGGTTAGTAACAGAAGCCTGATGACTTCAAAGAGTCATTTTGCCCACTTGCTAAAAATGCCCTCAAGTATTTGGTACACGTCTTGAATGTAGCCCGGCCCTCCATTCCTCTCCCAAGGGGCACAACTGGGTGATTTCAACTAATTACCCATGTGCTGGTGTGGGCAAACACAAGCCAGTGTTGGCTGAGTGTGAGACTTGGCTTCCCTTCTACAACTGAACTATGGGGATGGATTTCCATGCTTTGCCTAACAAAAATGGAAGGTTTCCCATATTGTTCATCATTTCACTCTGAGAACCCAAGTTCCCCAGAAATGATTAGCTGCCATTAAATATTTGCTTATTTCTTTGAGTGAAAAATAGACCTTAAACATAGCTGCCAGCTTCAGGAGGCATTGTGCACAGCTATGGCCCAGCCTTAACTTGAAAATACATACCTATTTACCCAAATATTCTTCATACCACATAGGCAGGAGGCTACTTCCTCTGTGTTCACCCTAGGGACCGGTTGGCTCATTTGCAGACTTCCGTCTCCCAATACGGAGGTTTTAATAAGAATGGCCCCCATCAGTTCATATATTTGAATGCTTAGTCACCACTGAGATCTTTAGTATCAGCAGTGGACAGAGGCTCCCTGCCAGCTGTACAGTGGATGCTCTATCATGGACCATGATCCCAGAATAGGACCACATTGTCTTTCCCATCATGCCTTCTGAATGCTCATCTCTGTGTCCTGTGTGTGACAAGAACAATCTTAATTCATGTAAAATGGCCATCTATTCCAGTCTGCATTGTGACTTTGCTTGACTATGGGCTAAGTGTCCTGTGCATGTTTGAGATGGGCTGAGCTAAACAAGGATGTTCAGTAGGTATAGGGACATTGCCCAAATTTGTACTATGTGTTTTCTAGGATGAATCCCTGTTGTTAGGCTAAGCAGCTTTTACTTTGTCTATGGAGGTGAGAAATTCCTGCTCTTTCCACTGATTCAGGAAATTGTCAGTTGCTATGTAAGAAATGACTGAAAAAGTGTTGCCTTTGGGGACTCTTCTCTCTCCATTTTTCTTCCTTCCTTCCTTCTTTTCTTTTTCTTTCTGTCTCTCTGTCTCTGTCTTTATTTCTCTCTCTCTCTCTCTCTCCTCTCTCTCTCTCTCTCTCTCTCTCTCTCTCTCTCTCTCTGTGTGTGTGTGTGTGTGTGTGTGTGTGTGAAGCCAGACAACTGCATGCTAAAGTTTCCCATAATCTTTATTTTGTCTTAAGCTCCATGTGTATTTATGAACTCTTATTCTCTGTAGGGCATTCTGTATAACTTCTTCTGTCTCATTCACTGATCTTTACTTCAGCTGTTTCAAAACAGAGCAGTATTCAGAAGTCGGGAATTGTTTGCACTGCAGTTTCCAATCTTAGGAGATTTCCTTGCTTTCTTTCCACTCATGTTGATCTTTTTCTTTGGAGAGATTTTACTTTCTGAGACCATCTCAAGCTTGTTACGGCTTTGTGTGTAATGAGTATGGTTGTTTTGGAGGATGTGTCTCTGATTATCTATATCTGAGACCTCAATTTCGCGTTCCTTCGCTGATTTCATGCATTGGTACATGGCCTCTCAGGCTATCATCACCATCCTTTTATTACCATGGGTTCTTACTTTCTTTGGGCGAGCACCAAAGGTGTCCTTTAGGATGGTCAGGATTACGCATGTGTGTGTCGTCGTCCGTGTGTCCCCCCCCCCCCCCGCGCCCCCCACCAGCTTCAAGTGAACTTTACAACTGGAGCTTTTCAGATTGTAAATTCCCACAGCTGCTGCCGTCTCCCCACACTCCAGTTCTCAGCTCCAACTGAGAACTTCCTGCTGAGAAACGGAGGTGGAGGGGGTGGTGGGTTTATTTTTGGTCTATCCTGGCTGCGATGTTATGGCTCCTCTGGGGTCTTGCTTTACAGAGGGAAAGTCATCTTTAATGTGCTCATGTTGATTCAGACTTCAGTTTCTAAATTTTTCAAATCGCCCTATAAGGCCTTAAAATGTAAACCCGAATTTGCTGCCTTTGTCCATTCCCCGAGGTCAGAGGGAACTCTGCATTCAGCTTACTTTTGCAGGATTGAGGCATCACTTTTTTAAAAAAAATTTGTGGGTTTCGGTTCTCTCCTCTCACCAAGTGAGGTCATCAGGCTTGGTGACAATGCTCTCACCTACTGAACTGTGTGGACTCAAATATCTTCCAAAGTTTTGACTCTTCTAGTATCCCAGGAAAGTAGAGTTTTGGGAGGATGGTGCTGAGGCCACTGAGAGAGGGCTCTGGGTAAATTTGTTAGAATCGTGCAAAGGTGGCTGTTTCCTGTAGCTCTGGCACTCAATGAGATCATTTATTTTCTTGTTGCTGGGCCTCTGATGTCAGCATTGACTCCTTGTTTTCCAAAAGTTCTTTCGTGTTAGGTAGACATCCTACACCAAATAGATTTTATTTTACCTGAGCTCAGACCTGAGTGCCAATGTCCGTGACCTTAGGACAAGGCTTGTTGACTCTGTACTTAGGAGGTGTACCCCAAAGAGAGCCTCAGCCAATCCTTGGGGTGCCATGCTTGGCTGGCTTACTGCCCTGCACCTTTCTCCAGTCAGTGAGGAACACAGAGTCAGACATACAGGATCCTAGGAGAAGGCCACTTTGGTATAGTTACAAGCATGGGATGCTGGCGAGTTGACACACTTTGAGTCCTCGTCTTGTTTCGCTTAGAAATGGGTAGAAAAATCTTTTGAA
The DNA here is from genome assembly GCF_004664715.2 of Peromyscus leucopus. Lineage (NCBI taxonomy): Eukaryota > Metazoa > Chordata > Mammalia > Rodentia > Cricetidae > Peromyscus > Peromyscus leucopus. The sequence continues at coordinate 53,876,732 of NC_051081.1, read as the reverse complement.
TGGTGTTTGGGAAAGAATCCAATAGAGTGTTGTATATGGTATCTTCCACCTGTGAAGCATATTATAAAAATCAGAGTATATTCATTGCATGTGTAACTCTGTCTCTATACCTCTTCCATTTGGTTCCCAAAGAGGTGACACATCTGTCAGGAAAAGTACTTGTTGAATGTAAGTGAAACACAGTAGTGTGCAAATCAGATGAGCTGGCTGGTCCACATAGTACTTTGTCTCCAGCCCATTGAACAGAGCCTGGAACAGCGCAGGCAGTAAATAAAGGTATCCATTAAATAAATAATAAGATTAAGCAGGGAAAGAAAACACAGCAAATATCAGGGAGGGTTTGGAAGGCAAATTCTGTGAGATGCACGCGGAGAGACTGCTTAAGGCAGGCAGCTCCTCTCGTCTCAGTGTCCATGCTCATCAGTTAATGCTCACCATATAACACAGCAATTTGGGTGGCCTAAAGATCATAGTCTTTTATTATTCTTACACCTAGTTCCTTCAATCTGTGTGGTTACTAGGACTGGCCACATAAACCCCAATGTACCTCAAGACACAATCTGGGTTTATTATTCCGTGTAGTCTGCCTTGGACTTCACTGTTACAAATGTGTTATGCTTTTGTTTGTGGCTGTCTTCCTGTCCTGAGCTGATTATTTACCCTGCAGTTTCTGGTTTTGTGTTCAAAGCACTTGTTGTCACCTTTTTTCCATATGTGATGTTTTGTAAACATAGACATGGCTGTCCTTTTCATTTCAAGGCCTCGAAAGCAAAGCTCATAGATTTCATAGTCATGAAGCCAGATAGATAAAGATCAGAATGGACTGGCTTTCAGGTTCATGTATGTGCCACAATTTACCCCATCTGTTCTGTCCACAGCTATACACACACACACACACACACACACACACACACACACACACACACAGTTTGTCTGTCAATCTCTCATATGAGATGGGGGAGGAGAGAGAGAAAGATTCTCAGGCAATAATTCAGAGAAGCCCTGAGAGAGACTTCTGATCACAGAGGTGATGGTTCCTAGGGACTTAACTTGGGCTCATCTGGAAAGATGAGTGATGAAATTAACCTTCCTTCCAGGTAGGGAAGCAATAAAGGAAAAAGAAAATATAATTGCCTCGATCCAGTCCCTAGTAGAGTTTGAGTTAAACTACGTGATGTAGAGTCTGTACACTTCCTGGACAAAATAGGCACTCCTGAAACACACAGCAGAAGGGAGAATCCAGAAGACCAAGGGAAGCTGTCTCCTTTTTGATGTATTTTATAAATGCCAAGCATGGTGGTATTCCTCTGATCATTTTATAAAGCAGTGAAGTGTTTGATGTGTGTAAGAGCTGTGCTTCCTAAGTATGTGACAGATCACAGGGACCAAAGTGGTTTCCTAGTCATTCACATTTATTTTCAAGTATCTATAAATATGTAAACACTCTGGTTAAAATATAAGGAGCATAAGCCTAGTTAGGCTTTAAAAAAATCTCTAAGACAAGAATGAGACCTCCTTGTCAATGTCACTAGACTTTTTTTTTTTTTTTTTTTTGAGACTCTACCCCATTTCTCAGTAAAATATTGTGTCCTCACAATGGAGGGTTATTGGAGAAACAGGTATGGAATTACTGACCCCAGGGTGGCACCAGGAACTGGAAACTTGGTAATGAGAGAAGTCCCTTGGGGGTGAGGAGCCAGGAGACAATGCCAGAGAAAGCAGAGTGCTGGCAGAATCTTAAATAGAACACGTTGCTCTTCCCATATTCCTGGACTGCTCCACCCATCTATCCAGTCCTGTGGTCTCTTGTGACACTTCCACTTTTATCTGACATGATTTGGTAAGAGGACAGGGATCCATAAGACAGGGCCACGAATGTGTGCGAATGAAAGCTTTGCAGAAGACAGGGCCAGTGTGCAAAACAAAGGCTTGACTTCACACCCAGTTTAGTGAACTAGTTTGTTCTTCATGAGGAGTTCACCTTTCAGTGAGGCCCTTTATTGAAAATCGACTAGGGGGCCCAGTGGAGGTACACGCCTTTAATCCCAGCACTCGGGAGGCTGAGGCATCTCTTTGAGTTCAAGGCCAGCCTGGTCTACAAAAGAGTTTCAGGACATCCAGGGCGACAGAGAGAAACCCTGTCTTGGGAGAAAAAAGAAAAAGAAAATCAACAAGGGGTCTTTCTTTGAGGTGTCCCTCTCTGCTTCAGCTACGCCTCTGATGTCTGCAAATGGACCCAAGCAGCTTTCACACCAGAGGCTGCCTCCAGCTTTACACTTCAGCTGCTTGCAGGCCAAACACTGTTGATCATGTCACCAAATGCCCCCTCAGGTCCCTGTCCTTTTATCCTCTTATCAAAACACCATATTCAAGAACTTGCAAATGCTTAGCTAGCCGTTTGTCAAAGTGGGTAAGGTTACAAATAATCTACATCTTTTTAGATTTTGAAACCAGATGAGAACAAACCTTGCTCTTATTTCTTAATTTGTTTTTGGAACAAGGTCTTGCTGTGTAGCCCAGGCCAGCTTGGAACACGTTCTGGAGTCCAGATTGTCTTTGAAGCCGCTCATCCTCCTGCCTCGTCTTCCCCAGAAATACTTTCAGTTTTTAATGTTCCACAGGCTGGACGTCTCCTTGGAGTTGCTTTTGCTCAAATATCCCTTTGATCTTAAAGGCTCAGGCTGTGGTGAGAGCATGAGCATGTGCCATGGAGCACACGTGTTAGCTGAAGACCCTGGAGTCGGCATGCGTGTCTCTCTGTTAGACAAATCCCCAACATTTGATTTCAGATGGGACTGTCATTTAAATCATTTCCCATAGAATATCAGTAAACTCCAGTTAAAAAGGTTTTCAAGGGCCTTCCCTATTTCCCAGTATCCATCAAAATTGATTTGATTACATTATTTTAATTTATTTATTTGTGTGTGTGTGTGTGTGTGTGTGTGTGTGTGTGTGTGTGTGTGCAGGTATGTGCATGCCGTGCATGTTTGTGAATGTCAGAGGTCAACCTTTGGGAGTCAGTTTTCCTCCCCTGTGCGGGTTCCAGGGACTGACCTCAGGCCACCATCTGATGAACCATCTCAGTGACACTATAAATTTTGAAAAATTTTTCCTTCTAGTTCTGTGAATTGAACCCAGGACCTCTTGCGTCCCAGGCAAGTGCTCGACCAATAAGGCACATTCCCGGTGCTGTTTATGACATCTCTCTTTTTATTGCCCTCTTTCTTCAATGAAAATTTCATATGAGGATGGTGTTTACACCACTTCCTCCCCCCTTCCATCTCCAACTCTTGCACGTTCCCACTACTTTCTCTCCAATTCATGACCTCTTCTTCATTAATCCTTCTCTCTCTCTCTCTCTCTCTCTCTCTCTCTCTCTCTCTCTCTCTCTCACGCAGCACGCAATGTGCAAGCACTGTTGCTCATGTGTTTACGTGTTTAGTGCTGACCACTTGGGTGGGTATCAGTCCCTGGGGAAGACTGGTTCTCCATCTCCCAGCAGCCATTGCTTGCCTGGAGCCCTTCACCTGGGTGTGTGACCTCATGATATCTCCCCCATCTGTGCTGGCCTGTCAAGAGGTCTTGTTTGGGTGGCCATACTGTTGAGATTTCATGGGTGTCGTTCCCTGTCACAGACAGAAGACACAGCTCTCTATCCCTTACAACTTTCTGTCCCCTCTTCTGCCATGTTCCCAGAGCCTCAAGTGAGGTGCTGCAGTGAAGACGTATCAGCTGGTGCTGAGCACCTCTGTGGCTACTTGTTCTCTACGCTTGGAGCAGTTGTGGCTTTTTGTGACGTTCTGTGTCTGCTGCGGAAGTGTCTCTTTGATGCAAGGTGAGAGCTCTACATGTCTCTGTGTGTGCAAGGCTCAGTGCCAAGGAATCATGCTGGGAATTTTAACAGCACCCAGGGCAGTTATTTCTCCCTTGGATGATCACTGAGATTGAGTCTAGAAAATTCCATCATCTGAGACCTGAAAGAGAAGGTCACAGGTCACAGCAGCCAACTGCAAATCGTTTCCTCTGATGCCCACCGAGTCACCAACTTTATTCCTACATTATTATTTTTTTCAAAATGTTGTCTAGAAGACATGTGTACTGGCTGTCTGGTGCCTCTTCCCTTATTCATTCATTCATTTATTTATTTATTTATTTATTTATTTATTTATTTATTTATTTATTTTCGAGACAGGGTTTTTCTGTGTAGCTTTGGAACCTGTCCTAGAACTCGCTCTGTAGACCAGGCTGGCCTCAAACTCACAGAGATCTGCCTGCCTCTGCCTCCTGAATGCTGGGATTAAAGGCGTGCACCATCACCACCCGACTTTATTTTTTATCTTTATGCTTTTGGGTTCAGGGGACAGGGTCTTATTGTATCACACAAGCTGGACTTGAACTTCTTGTGTAGGCTAGACTGAGGTCAAACTCACAGATACTCTTCTGCCCTCAGTTCTAGAGTGCCAGGGTGATAATCATACACCACCGTGCCCGACTTCTGTATACATTTTTTCGGCTCTTGTTTTAATTCAACTGACGATCACATCTAGGGCCTGATATTTCCTTGTTCTTGCTTTTTCTAATAATATCCTAAATTTTCTGTTTCTTTGCAGGAGATGTTTTAAGTCGCTTAATCTTCGCTGAGCTTAGTTTAGTTAAAATTAGACAAGTTAATCCTTAAGTTCACTTACCTGGGCTGGAGCCACCGCAGAGCTCATGGGTCCCTGCCAAGGCAGGCTCATCTGAGCGGGGTAACTCTTGTCTTTCTCTCAGGAGAGTCCTGACTGAGTGTGGGCTCCAGTGCCGCTCTTCACGCTCAGTGTCAGTCACAAGAACACAGCTGCTTTTAAAAGATATTCCAAGTGGAAATTTAGTTTGTTTTCACAATCAAATCAACAACTTTCATATTTCACTTTGAATGTCTTCACCTAATGGACCAAAGGGAGTCCATCTTGCTTCTTGGGTTTGCTGAGCGTGGCAAGCTCTGTCACCCAGAAGCTATTGATAACCTAGACTGCTTTTGGTTTTTGGAGAACTATCCACCTCAGTAGTTTCCCAAACTGAAAATATGTCCCTGCATTAACCTGAGGAGGGGACTTTGGGACTGTGATCCACCAACTGCCCTAGTACGAGTCCAGAGCATTCATCTCCCGGATGTGACTGCTTCTGTGAACCTGGAAGATTGACCCTTTCTCACTGCAAGGACTGAAATCTGCTTGAAAAATGCCAGAATACGGTCTGGGAGCTCAAGTACACTAGCAGGACTCAAATATCAAAGGCCACCCTCCCCGACGACTTAAAACACACACACACACACAAAAGTTTGGCTCTGATTGTCAAGTTGGAATTTGTAACCTGTGCAAATGCTGTATTTAAAACCTTGCATTGACATGAATTCATTATGTTGAATTTTCCACTAATTACTGACATTTTCTTTAATGTGTACAAGTGGGAAACATGAGGATGTGATTACTCCCAGTTAAATGTGTAAGTGGTAATGAGCACATTATATGTTTTCTTTGTTTTTGGTCATCCTAGGCTTCTTGAACATCAGGCTTTCCTTTTTTAGTGTCTCAGTACAATGTGCTGTTTTCTACAAGCAAGCAAATGCATGCAAAGTGAAAGTGAAAATGTGTGTGTGTGTGTGTGTGTGTGCATGTGTGTGAGAGTATATGTATTTGTGTGTGTGTGCAAGTGTGTGTGTGTTTGAGCGTGTATGTGCAGGTGTGTGTGAGCAAGTGTGGGTGTGTATATGTGTGCTTGTGTGTGCTTGAGCGTGGAATGCTGCTGTTGACTGTCTTCACGGAAACTCTCCTAGATACAGCCATTACAGCTGATGTCTGAATAGCTGGCTGGAGCTCAGGATGACTTCTCTGGTGAGGGAAACAGGTCTCCAAACAACTCTACATCAAGCAGTTTGCATACATGGGAGTCTTGGGAAAGGCTACCCAGGGACCTGGAGGAACAAATCATTCTGAAAATTATCCTGAAGCTCGGTTTTAATCTTTCAAGACAGGAAGTCTGACTGTAATGGAGAAACTCAGTGTTCTCGGTTGTCTGATGTTTGCTGTTGGGATATTCCCAGGGTCTCCTGACCAGATGTACCCACATTCATCTGGCTTCCTTGAAGGTCAAAAACCCACAGAGAGGTGCTTCTTATGGTTGGGCTTCTCCACTGGTCAAGTGAATGGTGGGGAGGACTGCTTGCCCCCTGGGGTGACAGTATCACTGTAGTGACAGAGGAGATTCCCTTACATCCACACTGGCTCCCGAGAGGGAGGTGGCTTTGTGTCTAACCCAGTGCAAGAGGTTGATCTCCTGCTCAGCTTGCCTGCACTATGTATTGCTTGATTTTAATTCCTTTCCCTACCCATTTCTAACCTAGTTATCTAGTTCTCATCATTCCAAGTACTTGGTAGCTCGCACACGCTGGAAGAAATGCCTTTATGGGATAAAAACTGTGCTTAGCAGTTTCACAGGAACGGAACTCACAGCTGGGGATGGGTGTTGGTAAATTCCGTCTCAGCCCACACAAGCTGAGGCAGTGAGATTGCTCTGGGTCCTGTGACCTTGGAACAGAGATCACAGAAGAATCAGGCCAGATGCTGCAAACGAGGTCAGCAGCCCCTTTCACCTGAATTTGGGGTAATTGCTCTGACAGTCTGCACTTGGCCTAAGCCACAGACGATGAGTTCTGAAGGTGGATTTCATCACAGATAATTTTGTTCTCTTCTTTTCTGATTTTAACCACAGATAGCTGCCCTTCCCCTTCAAGGTGTGTTCCCTTCCACGTCTCCAGCGACTCTGAGATGCTGCAAGGGTCTAAAACAGCAGCAGGTCCTTCCTCCCTAGTCCAGCTACTGTTTTCCCAACAGGATTTCTATCATGCCCCTCACATGTATAAAACCATTCTGCTTTATTTTGGAATGTGTATATTCTGTTATCTTACTTATTCCGTCTCTGAAGACATTGAAGCCACCACATTAAAGAATCATTTTTAAACAAGGCAAAGCTGGATCACAAGCATCCCTACAAGGTGATGTCATAGCCTACGACTTCAATATACCAGGAGTCACAGAGGCCTTCTGTGCTGTATACAATGCCAAATTATAAAGTCTGGCTGAAAATGGTAAGATACAGGGGAAAGAATATGGGCACTGCTGGTAAAAGTAAACAGACTTAAATTCTTCACAGCAACATGCTAATGTTTCCTCAGGCACAGCAATTCACCTCCAGTCTCTGTTCCCTATGCTGTGGAATGATAATGATAATCCTTGCAGAGAGAGAGAGAGAGAGAAAGAGAGAGAGAGAGAGGTGCTGTCAGCACTCAGTACTGTCCTGTTCTTTACCCTTGTTGTTTGGGGTGTGGAGGCAGGGCATGGATGTGGTCAGAAACAGAGCTACAAACCCAGACAGGAAATCAGTAATCCCTTCATTTCCTTCCCTGGGGCTGCCCAGTAAAGAATTCTTATCACTCTACAAGAAGGACCTACGCCAGAGATGTATTTAAAAACTCAAGGGGAATTTGTCAGAGTCCCAGGCAGGAATCCATCTAAAAGAGGAACAGGATTACCCCAGAACATCTGCTATTCTCCTTTTCTGAGTCTCGGGATCTTTATTTACTGTTCAAAAGAGATTAATGGTTTTAATTAATAGTTTTGAACTCAAAAGAGCAGAGTTCAAACTTTCTATTCTCTTGTCTCCAACCCTGAATTCAAAATAGACTCATTGAACCCCAGTTTCACACCAGTCGATATACGGGGGTTGCCACAGAAGAAATACAGGACCTGAGTCTAAGACACCAAGAACGGTCCCATCCATTCCTTCATCAGCCACCACTGAGGGTGGAACACACTGTAGGCTGGTGATGAGATCCAAAGGGGAAAGTCCCAGGCTTTGGCTTTAAGAAGCTTACAGCCCAGGCACTGAGACAGAATAAAAACTGAGAAGGAGAATGGGGTGACACACCTGTAATTCCAACACTTGGGGGATAGAGACAGGAGGATTGCAAGCTTGAGACCAGCTTGGATTACACAATGAAATCCTGACTAAAGTAAAAGAATTGTGGAAGTCAGCATGCAGAGAAACTACCTCTTTAATTAAAAAAAAAAAAAAAAAAAAGCAATGCATTGTGGGGTGAAAAAACTGCATTACGAAGTTTGTAGTGCACGTCAGAGTAACAGAGGTAAGCTGTATGATACTGCTGATACAAAGATCAGGACAGAAATGTGAAATCATGCTATTGTTAAATCTTGTAGTCCACATAAAGCCACAATAAGTGGGAGGAGATACACAATGAAAATGGTGGATGAATCACTAAAAGTGAAACCACCATTGTTAATCAGCAATTAGTGGAGATAAAAAGTAGAATCTCTTAAAAATTCCAGTCTTGTTTCTCTCTCCCTCTCTCTTTCCCCTTTTTTCCTTCTTTCCTTTCCTTCCCTTTCTTTCTAAAAGGAAGAGTTATAATTAAAAAAAAAAAAGGAGATGGGGGACTCAGTTTCAACCCTATCAATAGTTGTGCTAAATTTAAAGTATCTGCTAAATTCTCTCTTTTTAATGCTGTTTGTGAGAGGACAAGGCACAGGCAATTAGCAATGAACAGTGTTTCCAGGTATAGAGAAGATAAATACAAGATGGACGGCAGAGGCTAATTCATCAAGAAGATACCTCTGCTGTGTGTATTCGAAACTAACAGCCCTGAAGGAAAAGACTTAGACAATGAAGGGAAGATGGACAAATCCAACTATATTTGTACCCGCCAACCTTCCTCCTTTGGAAATGCAGAGAAGCAGGACAGAGACAACCACCACGAAGACGCAAGGCAAAGCCGGACTCTTAGACCTCTTTGCCTACCACCCCACCTGCAGCCTCCAACCTGACAGCAGACAAGATGGTTCCTTCCAATTCTGTGAAGCATCCCAATGAGACACTACCACAGGGTGCCTAAAAATTAGCCACAGTGCACAGAAGCATTTAGACCACATGGGATATGTTCTTTAAGTATGGTTACGTTACACTGCAAGCCAAGGACAGAGAGTTACATGGATATTTATTTTTACTAATTGTTACTTGTTATTCTCTCTCTCTCTCTCTCTCTCTCTCTGTGTGTGTGTGTGTGTGTGTGTGTGTGTGTATACACCTGCACAAATGTCAAGACTCTCTTGTAAAGTTCAGGCAACATTGTGCACTTGGGCCTTTCCTTTACACGGATTCCAGAAATCAAACTCAGGCCCACTGAGCCATCTACCAATCCCCAATTATTTTTAAATAGTATGCTCCTAAAAATACCTGAGCCAAATGGAGGAAAGAAAAACCACAAAGTTACAAAATACTTCACAGCTAACAAAAATGGAAATGAATAGAAAAGAACAGAATAGAATAGAACAGAACAGAGACTGGGCCCGGAGGAACTGGATCTGAAGCCCTCATGTGAACTGAAACCCTCAGGAGTTCTATTGACTCCTGGAAAATAACGTTGACTTTGTTTCTAACCTGCACACGCCTTCCCATGAAACTCAAATGTCTCCAGATCCTGCTAAGAAATAACAGAAAAAAAAAAAAAAAGAAAAGAAAAAACAAAACCTGCTCCATGCATGGTCAACACAGACACAGCCTTTTCAGAATGCATTAATCTGTTGTTGGTTGGCTCAGCGCAAGGATGCAGAGTCAACAGCTGTCTGTGTATCAGAATTCACAGAAGGAGGCATAAGTATGAAGAAAAGTTAAGACACCACATTCTTATGTAGGAAAAATTCTGAACAAAAAACTTTGTATCGATTCTTTGGATAAATTTGTGGTGGTTCTTTGCCTCTTGTAAGCCAAGTGTTGTCTTTAAATGTGAGTTGTAATGGGGAGAGGAAGACTTGGCCTCGCTGACAACCCCCTCTCCCCTATACCTAATGCTAAAAAAATAAAAAGAATAAAAACATTAAGATGCCTTCCATATAGAAAAGAAATCTGGAGATATTTTTGGACCCCTCTGTAGTGACTTGAGACCCTGTAGTGGTGTGAGTCACCCAGTCCCAGGGCCCACACAGTTGCCCTCTGTGTAGGAGACCTGGCTTTGGAGTGTTGCTTCCGCTGTGGCCACGCTTGCCCTTCCCTGCCACCTGCCCTCTGCTGCAGAGGCGGCTGGCTGTGTTACAGGGCCACACCCTCAGCTGGGCTGCACCCTGGAGCTAGGAGTCACTCTGGTGTCCTTCCAGGGCCAGTGTGGCCTCCCTTTCCTGGGCAGGAATGTTCCCCCGCCCAGGGCAGCCCAGCAGCTGTTGCTTCGCATACCTGGCATGCCTCCTCCAGGGCAACTGCTGGGCCCTGACTCAGAGGCTCTGCTGGGCTTGGCTGCCTCTGACAAACCAGCCCCAGGAAGCCAAGGTGTGGGAGAAAAGGTGATGGCTGTGTGCAGAGCAGGATGCCATGGGAGATTACCCAGTCTCAGAGGGACTCGTGCCCAGACAGACGATGACCTTATCTCATTCAGTAGGCTTTGCTCTCCAAGCCCTGCCTCAGAGGACTCTTCCTGGGAGGTCCTCCTCCTGTTGCCTATATAAATCTGGCTCCTTGGACAGCAGCAAGAGTCACCACACAGAAACAGTTGCCAGAGCTGTCTGTTGAGCATCATGGTGGGTGTGAAGTTCCGTCTTAGATGTACTGACTCTCAGCACATTAAGGATTTAGAGGCAGTTCATGAACTTGTGGGCGTCTGAGGCAAGACCTGAACAGATCGGATAGAATATCCCCAGGGCCCCAGGGTTTCTCTTTGCAAGAAAACCTCTTTATTCACAGTTTGCTCTTTTAAATTTCCGTCACACCACTAACCTATACTATATAGCAGAAGAACAAAGAATCTTGATGACGAGGACACATCTTCTCAGCAGCTAGCCCCACTCTGCTGTCTAGAAGGCACTCTTAGAACTTCAGTCTGTGACTCTGAGTGAAGGCTTTTACCCAGCTGTGAGCTGACACTTGTGTTTCGTGGTTCCTAGCAATCTGGGCGCTGGCCACCAACATCTCACAGGACTCTGCAATCCCTGCAACCATTTTTTTTAAAAATACAAAATATTGTTTTCCTTTCTTTTCCTTTTCTTTGCTTTTTTCTTTCTTTCTTTCCTTCCTTCCTTCCTTCCTTCCTTCCTTCCTTCCTTCCTTCCTTCCTTCCTTCCTTCCTTCCTTCCTTTCTTTCTTTCTTAGTAGGGCAGAGCAACGTTTTCTGTCTTACTATTCTGTGTGTTTTCAATCACACGGGCACACATTTTGCCACTAGACCTCCCACCGCGGACGGCCCACTCTTCTTCCTGTGGATTGATTACCGAGGAGTCCCGAGCTGAGTTTCTAGAATTGCCTCTGGTTTCTTGTTTTTGTTTGCTTCCTCCTCTTTGCTGATTTTTTTCCCCTCATTTTGATGATTGCATGTTTTGTTCAAATTCCTTATGCAGAATGCATTGAAGGTAAAATTTAAAAATCTTATTATGTCTGGGATATATCTTGGCTCCATTCTCATGTGTGATTAATCCTTAGTGGGTGTAAATTCTATGTTAAAAATCTTTTTCTCACAGCATATCAAAGATACAATGTCTTTTATCATCAAACAATGTTAATGAGAAATCTGTCAGGTTTCCATCTAAACGCAACCTGGTTAATTCTCCCCATTTCAGGGCTTTTCCCTTTCTAGTCCCCAGGTCTCTGCTGCTCTTCTCTTCAGGGCCCTGAGGTTTTGACCCTCAGGGCCCTGAGGTTCCTTTTTGGGCTCAAATCTTTCTTCAGGTCTGAGACAGGTCCTTCTGACACCTCTGTTATTTTGTTGTCCTGTTATTTCTTACCATGTTTTCTTGTGTTCTTTGGAGTAGAAACATCTGTTTGCTGATGATTCTCCTGTGTTGATCTTGTCTGAGTTTTCTTCTGTATTTTCAATCTTATTCTAAGTTTTGGAAAATTTAATTTTTTTGTCTTCAAGTTCTTTGACTATTGACTAAAAAGCATTGCTATATCATGTTGTCTTAGGAACTCTCTCTGTTGAGTGTGTGCATATGTGCGTGTGTGTATGAACATGTATGTATGTTTCAACATGCAGGTGTGTGTATGAACATGCAGGTATGTGTGTGTATACATGTGTGTTTATGTTTGTGTGCATGTGTAAACTTGCATGTGTGGAGGGCAGAGTCAACGTTGGATATAGTTCTTCTTCAGATGTTATCCACCTTTGTTTTGAGACAAGGTCTCTCATTTAGCCTGGGACTCACCTATTAGGCTGGGCTGGCTGGCCAGAGAGCCCAGGGATCTTTGTGTTTCTGCCTCCCCAGCAAGCTCACACCACCATACCCTGCTTTCTGTGTGAGCTCTCAAGATGGAACCCAGGGCCTCAGGCCTGTGTGGTAAGCGTGCTGCTGGCTGGGCTGTCCCTCCAGTCCTGGACCTAGTCTCCTTTGAACAGCTGTGTCCCAAACTGATGACGTCATATTTCCGAGTGCAGGAAGGTTCACTAATGTGGTCTCTTTAGGAAAAAGTGAGTTGTTTTCAACTCAGTAAGTATGAAGTCAGATGGAACCAATGAATATGATGAGGTAAGAACTTAAGTCCCCTTCACATCTACATGCTGGCTTATGAAGATGCTCGGGTTACATACAGGCTGTATAGATTTTCTATAACACGTCAGTTTTCCCATGTAGTCTTGAGTTTAATTCACATCATCCCTTAAAGCTCAGATTCAAGTGGATGAAAATACCATTTTCAATTTTGCAAGATTATTATCTTATGTTATGATATTATATAGCATAGTACATGATATGACCAAAGGCTTGATGAATCAACCCTGTAAAACTTCACATCTATCCCTCACAGGGTGTGAGATGTGTGTGTGAGCAGCCACAAAGCTGTTCTCTAGTGCCCCTGTGTACTCCAGTGAACGGCCAGCTTTGTGACAATATGAGCATCTTCCCCCTCCACCTGCTCTACCCAGTCTCCATGATGATGTCATCTAGACATGGGGGCACTCCATCAGGTGACATGGAACACAGAGGAGAGGAGTTCTGGTGGGGAGTGTGGGGCAGGAAGAAGTGAAGGATGGGACTGAGGAGAGGGAGCAGAGAGAGGTCCTGAAACACTCAGAATATACACAATAGGCCAAGCTCGCAGGCAAACATGGAAGTGATAAGATGCTGTGCAGCAGGGTTTCCTTTTTTCCTCCTGTTCCTGTGGCAACACTGTGGCCAAAAGCAACTTGGGAAGCAAAGGGCTTATTTGACTAAAACTTCCAGGTCATCAACCATTCACTGGGGGAAGTCAGGGCAGGCGACTGGAGTGAGGAACCACGGAGGAATGTTGCTTGCTGGCTTGCTTACAGAGGGCATCTTATAGGGCCAATAATGTTCCCTGCTTACGAATGGTGTTGCCCACAGTGGACTGGGCCCTCCTATATCATTTCATATTTAAGGCAATCCCTCATAGACATGCCCACAGGTTAGTGTGATGTAGGCAATACCTTAAGTCAGATGAATGTCAAGGTGACTGTTAAAGCTAGCTAGGGTACAAGGCAAATGTTTTAAAAATGGGAACAATTCTTCAAGAGCATTATTCAAAGTTTTCAAGACCAGGGTCTAGTGTTAGCTATGTCACCAAGTCAGGCTTGGTCATTGACCTAGAGGTCAGTCCTGGATCTGTGACTAAAGGCTGCTGGCTGGAAGTTTTCCAGGTCTAGAGCTCTATATTCCTCTTAATAGATGATGCTGTTTCCTCTTACATGGAGTGAGGAAAGAGGTGAATATTTATTGTCCACATCAAGACAATAACATATACGGTTTCAGTTTGGAGAAAGGTCCAAAAATATATTGAAACACTCAGCTTTAGGCACTGTTTATTCTTTGAGAATTGTACGCATGAGTACAATGTAGTCCCATGACATTCTCAGCCACTGCCCTCTCAAACTTCTCCCAGAACCCCCTGCTAGGCCCTCCTCTCACCTTCAACTTCCTGTCCTTAAAATAAAAGCACACTGAATCAATTGGCATTGCCCACACAAGAATGGGTACGGGGTGACATTCACAGGAGCATGGTCTGCCTACCAGTAGGCATACCCCTAAAGAAAACTGATTCTTTCTCCTATAGCAGTCATCAACCGTCGATCGCTCTTGAGCTAGGGCAGGGGGTGAGAACGTAATAGGACTACATTGTACGCATGTGCCTCTCTCCCCTCTCCATTCTGGAATGTTGGCTGCTTTGATTTTGTGCAGATCTTGTACATGTAGCCACAGTTACTGCAAGCTCATAAGTACAGGGGTCCGGTCATGTCCACAAGGCACATTTTTGCCTCAGTCCTCCCTGACCTCTGGTTTTTGCAATCTTTTAGGCCTCTCTTCTGCAATGTTCACTAAGCCTTGAGTAGGGGTATGTGATATAGGTACCCCATTTTGTGACTGATCATCCTATAGACACTTATTCTATGTACTCTGACCAAGGGAAAACACTCAACTTTTAAAATTCAAGTGAAAGATACGCAGGTTTCATACAATTCAGAATAAATCAAACCCAAGTGTTAAGGTAACTGCCAGTTAATCAGCCTGATAATGTTTAAAATTCATGGTTTTGTAGAATTGGACTGGTGAGAAAAAAAAGTCTGTAAGAAATAATGACATTGTTTGAATCTTGCCAATCAGATTCACATTTCTTTGCATAAATTTATATGCACACATATAGTATAAAATACTTTGTGATGATAAAGGATATTTATTAAAACCTTAGCCTAGCATTTCTCATGAAATGAAAAGCTATTTAATTATAGAAATTGACTCCATGGGAGTCTTGAGAAAGGAGCAAAGCTAGATTGTTTTTCATCAAAGCCATTGAGTAAGTGTCCATTAATGATAAAAGTAGAAGTCTGATTTGGAATTTGTCAGTTATCTTTCTCACAATTCCAGGAAAATCACATGAAATACTTAATCTGAGAAGTAACAGTCTTATTACCCATTGATGCTCATTTGGAGAGGATGTCTGATGGTGGTTGTTAATTTAAGGGGCTCTAGGATCACCTAGAGTCAAGACTGTAGGCACACCATATTGTAATCACTGTTCTATTGCTGTGAAGAGACATCATGACCAACGTAACTCTTATAAAAAGAAGTATTTAATTGGTGGCTTGCTTACAGTTTTAGAGGTCATCATGGCAGGAAGCACGCAGACAGACATGGTGTTGGAGCAGTAGCTAAGAGATTTGCATCCTGATCCATAGAGAGCAGAGAGGGAGAGAGTGTTGTGGGATGGTCTGTATGTTAAATGTGTTGCTCTGGTTGGTTAATAAATAAAACACTGATTGGCCAGTAGCCAGGCAGGAAGTATAGGTGGGACAAGGACAGAGGAGAATTGTGGGAAATGGAAGGCTGAGGCAGAAAGATGCTGCCAGTCGCCACCATGAGAAGATGTTAAGATACGGGTAAGCCACGAGCCACATGGCAACTTATAGATAAATAGAAATGGTTATTTTAAGATATAAGAACAGCTAGCAAGAAGTCTGCCACAGCCATACAGTCTATAAGCAATATAAGTCTCTGTGTGTTTACTTGGTTGGGTCTGAGCAGCTGCAGGATTGGCAGGTGACAGAGATTTGTCCTGACTGTGGGCCAGGCAGGAAAACTCTAGCTACAAGAGAGACTGGATCTGGTGTGGGCTTTTGGAACCTCAAAGCCCACACTCAGTAACATGCCTCCTCCAACAAGACTATACCTCCTAATCTTTCCCAAACAGTTATGCTAACAGAGGACTGTAAGACAAATTGCTAAATGGACTTATTAATAAAAACCCAGAGCAAGATATTGGTGTTCAAACCAAGAGATCAGAAAACTAGAAAGAAGCCAGCCATGTCCTTACCACTTGGAGATCCTCGACCAAAGAGAACTACTTCCTATATACCCATGCTTATATGCCTTTCTATTCTTCCATCTCATTTCCTATCTCAGCCCACTTACATCACTTCCTCTTCCTGCCCAGCTCTGTCACTTCCTGTCTGCCTGTACAGACTTCTAGACCTTTATGGTTGGTGCTGGGATTAAAGGTGTGTACCACCACTCCTGGCTCTGTTCCCAGTGTGGCCTTGAATTCACAGAGATCCAGACATATCTCTGCCTTCCGAGTGCTAGGATTAAAGACATGTGCTACCATTGCCTGACCTCTATGTTGACTGCAGTGGCTGGCTTTTTTCTCTGATCCTCAGATAAACTTTATTGGGGTACACAGATAAAATATCACCACAGAGGACCAAAGATTCAAACACATGAGCATATGGGGGCCATTCTCACTTAAACTACCACAACCTGTAAGGGATTATTTAGCCTCTGAGCATGCCTGTAAGGGATTGTTTTGTTTAAGATAACTCAGGTGGAGGAGCCATCGTAGCTGTGGATTGGACCACTCCCTAGACTGGGAGCCCAAACTGTTTTAAACAGAGAAGATAAACTGTAGTTTGGATGCATTTGTGCCTCTCTCTGTCTCCCGATTGTGGATGTGATGTGCCCAGCTGCTTCCAGCTCCTGCCACCTTGAACTGTGTGCCCTGGTGGACTGTACTTCCGGCCACGAGGCAGAATCAGCTCCTTCTGTCCTGAGGAGCTCCTGTCAGGGTAGGCTATCACAGCCACAGGAAGAAACTAAGACAACTGCCTAGTCCAGAATAAGCCCTTCCAGGAAGCCAGAGGAGGCCAGCAAGATTGACAGTCCAGCCTGGTGCTCAGTGGGAACCTGGTGTGTGCTGGGGCCATGGGGTGAAGCCACCCTTGATGCACTTGTGAAGGAGTAGCCCAGAACGTGAGCTTGCATGCGAGCATGTGTCTCTGCATTAATGAAGCCTGTGATCTTGCAGACCTGCATTCCCGCCCTGCTTTTTAAGTGTGAACTACTTGACTTCGAACTAGTAAATCATAATCACTGCAGCAATAATCCTTGGGATATTTATGTCTCAACTCAGACAAAAAAAAAAAAATCCTGAGGAGATCCACAACTTTTCAAGAGCTGAACAGACGTGCCATTTCTTAAGTGTTAAGGACATTTTGCCTCCCGTATAACAATCAATCAACTTATCAGTCAGCCAGTCTGTCAATAAACATTTACCTTTTTTTTTTTTTAACCAATCCTTCCCCTTTCTCTATGTGAGCTCTGTCCAGCAACATTTTACCCTCATTGTTTTAACCTGGGAATTGGAGCCTGCAGCTGTAACAATGTTTCTAAGTCAGCAAATATGAGCTATGCTTCCTCATTGCTTTCTCCATTTGTATTCCAAAATATGAGAGGTTTACAAAGTATCCCTCTGTGAGTCAATAAGAAGTAATTGAAGGGTGTTAGCTGAGGTAGGCAGAAGGCACAGGGCATGTCCACAGTTGGTCTAACTACTGTCTAGAGTCTACCACAATGCAAATTCCAAAGGATGAGAAGAAGCAAGGATGGACAGGAGATGGTCCACACCAGCTGCCACACAAGGGCATCCATCCCAAGCATAAAGCTAGACTCTGAGAAAGCACCACCCTGGTTTTCAGCTGCGTACCTGGACAGCAACAGCCAAGCAGGATGATGGGAAGTAAACAGATTGTCACTCAGCTCCTTGGGGTCCCTGTTCATCTAAGTAGCAGCATCCTACACTCATAGATAAGCCAGCCTGGCACCCAGATGCCAAGTTCTGCTCACCGCTGTGCCCACAGCTCAGGGGCTGATTGTTTAAACCTTGAACTTGGTTTCTTTTTCAGAGGTGGTCACTGGTTAGTTTTCCTGGCCTAAAGTAACTGCATCAAGACATAGACGCTTCCTGTGACCGTAACCGACTCCCCTGCTCTATTCCTTATTTCTTGGCTCATGGAAGTCACAAAATAACATCTTCCTCTTTAACATTCGTTAAGGACTGCAGCTTTGCACTTCTTTCCTGCTCCCACAGGCTGTGCTCATCCACACGTATCCAGTGTGCTATTAGAGGCCTCAGCACTTCCTTCTCCTCGGGACCATTTCCTGTGGTTAAGGCATTGGGGAGATTCTAAGCTGGATATTCATGTGCAGTCTCTTTCTCCCTGTCTCTTCATCCTGTAGATACACTCCTTCACCAGACTCTACTCTTGGTCCAGATATATAGTTTTTTTTTTTTTTTTTTTTTTTTTTTAATTTTTTGACAAAAGGTGGTTCAATCTTTCTTGAACTGGGAATCATTTCAGAGTCTTCACAATGAAAGGGGAGAACCTGACCCCCTCTCTTGGAAGCATGACCAGTCACATTCCTTTCTTATGTCAAACTTCAGCCATCTTCAGAACTTCCGACTTTGTCTGGTCTGATATCAGCCACCTCTCCTCTCCGGCTGCTCTTGGGCCTGAGATTCACCTCTATATCTTTCCTCCTGCTTTGCAGGGTTGGCAGTGTCCTCTCTTCCTTTTGCTGCTTTAGATGGGAAAGAGACTTCAACATCAATGTTGCTTTAACCCTAGCATAACTGTGATTGGTGAAAAGCTTCTTGTCTCATGCGTAGTAGCCTCGGACTTGGGAGAGCACAGGGCATGGCAGAGGAGGGGCTGATTCTGAGAGAGGGAGTCACACCAGGGAGAGGTCAGGAAGGTGTCAGTGGAGGTTAGTTCTATGTGACTAGGTTAAGGCCTCCTCACAGGACTGGGCAAATACTAATTTTTCCCCAGAAAGACAAGTGAAGATGGCCCACCTTCCTTTGTGGGGACAGCATCCTCCAATTTGTTGAAAGCTAAAACACAGCAACGAAACAGTCAAGGATCTTTCCCATATTGAGAGCAGATGCCCATCTTTCCTGACTGCCTCCACGGCACAGTTCTGGTTTCCAGGTCTTAACTGGGGTTCCCAGGTTCCCAGGCCTCAGACATGGACTGGAATGGTAAACCCAGCTTCCCTGGGGGCAGTGTGCAGGTGATCTGGCACAGACCCTCCGAGCCTCCATAACCACGAAAGCCTTGCCTTTATAATGAATCACACATGATATGTGTATGCTTTCCCTCCCACCCATCTCTCTCCATACAGCAGGATTATGTGGAGACCCCGGGGCTGTCAATGCAGTTTCTAGTCCTTTTCATCGCAGGCAGTACGTATTGCACACAGACCGGGCAAGTCTCTCCCTCCTGGCTCCAACGTACTTTCCTAGTTAGTCTGTTGCAGTTGTGGGACTTTCACGTCATTGGGTAAGCACAGCTTTGCATCATTAGAAATGCCCCAAAGAGTCTCTAAATTTGCTGCACTGACTTGTGTTTCCAGTAGTGACAGAAGAGAACAATCACGGCTGCTAACACACGGTATCTTCGGTTTGTGTCTGCCTGTGGTTCTGCAGCAGCCTCACACGGTTGTGCTGTGCACATTTTGGAGTTTGAGCAATTGAGAGCTGAGACTCGGGTTGCGTCTCTCCGCTGTTCAGGTTTCCCTCTCTGTTTATGCTTCCTAGTTCTGTTGTTTATCTTGCCGGTTGCGGTACTTCCTCAAGGTTCAGGTTGTTTATTTCTTTACCATGGTTTGTGGGTTGCAAATATCTTCACTCTGGGGTGTGTCCTAAAACTCTGTTTATGAGGCTCAATTTTAATAGAACCCAAATGACCACCCTGCTACTTAAGCTTTGGGGGTCTTGTTGTTGTTGTTTGTCCTTTTGAGTTTTTTCTGACAAGTTCTTACTATAAGGCTCAGGCTGACCCTGAACTCTCAGTTGTCTTGGCTGCGTCTTCCAGGTGTTGTGAGTACAGAAGAGCACTGCTGGGTTTGAACACTGCAGTGTGTGTGTGTGTGTGCGTGTGCATGTGCGTGTGCGTGCCGTGTGTGTGTGTGTGTGCGTGTGCGTGCGTGCGTGCATGCGTGTGTGCGTGTGTGTGTGTGTGTGTGTGTGTGTGTGTGTGTGTGTGTGTAATTTATTCGTTGAGAATTTCATGCACGTATTGATGTATTTGATCATACCTTCCCCTCATTTTCCCCCTCCAGCTCCTCAGGACCTTCCTGTGCCACATCCTTCTCCTGGATTCACATACGAACATATGCTGCATTTTGAAGTGGATTTTTGTTTTGTTTTGTTTAAAGAAAAAGCTAATATATTCCAGCAGTTATAAAAATGTTCTAGATTTTTGTGAAATGTCTTAAAGAATTTTACCCTTCAAACATAAAGTTAAGACTCTGAAAATGTATAGCTGTGCTCAGTCGTGGCTTGCCTATAAACCCAGGACTGTGTGAGAGGCAGAGACGGGGGAATCACTGGAACCTGCTGGCTGCCGGCCTAGGTCCAGGCTCAGGAGACGCCCTGTCTTAAGGGAATTGAGTAGAAAGCGACAGAGCCGGACACCAGGCACCATCCTCTGGCTTCCAAGCACAAACAGAGGTGTGGGCACCTGCACACACCAAAATCATATCACATACACACATCTATATATGCATGCACATACACACATATATACACATACATACATATACATGTACCCATGTACATACACATGCACACATGCAATACATATACACCCCTGCACATATGTGCGTCTGTGCTCTCACACATACACACCCATGCATACACATATAAAATGCATACAGATCCATGCATGTACACATATCCGTGCCTACACATGCGCACATGCACACTTCTGCACACACATGTACATGTTTTATTTTATATATGTTTATCTCATCACTCCTGCACCTTTTGTGTATGTGTGTGTGTGTGTGTGTGTGTGTGTGTTTGTTACTCATTCTCTTTGTAAAGCACCTCCCCCCCCCAGCCCCCTTCCCTGTCTCAGGGCTGCCCTGGATGGTTACAGGCAGTTTTCTCTGCATCATGGCGGTCTTCTCCCGTGTTCCTCAGCTGTCCTTACAGCTGACCAAATCTCCATTTTCAGGCTGGCCTTGGGGGCCTCCTTCCACTGACCAGCTCTCCTCATGGGAACCTGCCCGTGCTCTCAAGCCCAAGCAGTCAAGCTTACCCAGCGTCTACTTCCCCGCTCAGTGTCAACAGCGCGTGTCCAGCTGTAATGAGAACTGTAAAGAATTATAAAATACCCATCACCAGCCCTGTTACTGCAGACTGTGGGCACGCTGTGTCAGTGGCTCTGTCTCGTCTGTTCCGTGTGTAGCGCCGGTGAACAGGGCTTCCTTCCTGGCTCGGCCATGAGGATTGATGTATGGACATGGGGATATGTGCACACGTGTGTCAGAACATACAGACAATAGCTGGTATAATTAATTCATTATTCCTTTCACATGCCAAGCAGGACTTCAAGCATCCATTGTTGCAATTCACTGGGAAGTTGCATGGCCCGCATTGGCGAGGCTCACAGCGGAGGGCCCTCTGTCCGGTCTTGATGCCTGTTCTAGCGGAGGTGGGGTGACAGGCTCAGGACCGACTTCCTGGGTTTGAAGCTCTCGAGGGACGCCCCCCCCAGCTCACCCCGTCTTGTCTGCAGCATGCCTCTGCCTCCCTGGCACTCCCAGGGGCTGAGTGCAGTGTGCCCCACAGTGGGGAGAGCCAGGGCAGCGGCACACGCCCCGGCAGCCGTGAGCTTGCCAACTGGAGTGTGACCCGGAGCCGCTCTGTAGACGTGTTGCGATTGTCTCCCCAGCTGTTCTCATCAGGGTAATTAATGTAATTAACAATCAAGGCTTTAATTAGGGATGTTTAATGAGAGACACTTAGAATTATCACCCCAAAGTGATCTGAAGAAGCAGGGAACTTTTACAGACTGTCTGCTAAGAACTTTCCAAGCAGCACCTTATTTCACTTCTGTGGTGATTCTTTGGTGTCAGTAGTGAATTTAAGAGCACTTACACAGAAGCCTTAAGGATGAAGATTCCCATCATCTCCCAAGACTACCTTTCCCATGAGCTCTAGACCGAAGAGCAGAACCTCCTTGTCATCTAGTCCTGAGACCAGACCCCTCTCTCCTCCTTTTCCTCTCATTTATCTCTACATCCATCCTACCCATCCCCTCTACTATATATCTGCATCTCTCTTGCTGTGGGATGGTCTGTACGTCCAATGTGTTGCTCTGATTGGTTAATAAATAAAACACTGATTGGCCAGTAGCCAGGCAGGAGGAAGGATAGGCAGGACAAGGAGGAGAAGAATTCTGGGAAGTGGAAGGCTGAGTCAGAGACACTGCCAGTTGCCGCCATGACAAGCAACATGTGAAGATGCCACGAGCCACATGGCAAGGTATAGATTAATAGAAATGGGTTGATTTAAGATATAAGAACAGTTAGCAAGAAGCCTGCCACGGCCATACAGTTTGTAAGCAATATAAGTCTCTGTGTTTACTTGGTTGGGTCTGAGCGGATGTGAGACTGGCGGGTGACAGAGATTTGTCCTGACTGTGGGCCAGGTAGGAAAACTCTAGGTTTTCTCTCTCTCTCTCTCTCTCTCTCTCTCTCTCTCTCTCTCTCTCTCTCTCTCCATCTATCCACCTGTATCTAACTCTAGCTTTTTCTATCTTACATGTGAATAGATAGACTGAGGTGGTCATTAGTGAATAAACAATAGTAGCCACTAAGAATTCAGGCTAATTTTTAAAATTGCATTTATTTACTCTGTGTGTGTGTGTGTGTGTGTGTGTGTGTGTGTGTGGTGGGTGGTGGGTGCATGCATGCATGCATGCCTGTGTGTTTTAGACATGTCATTGGATACATAATGTAGGTCAGAAGACAATTTGCCAGAGTCGGCCATCTCTTTCTACTATGTGGTGCCCAGGGACTAAACTCCAGTCTCCAGGCTTGTTGACAATGGCGTCTACCAGTTGATCCATCTCACTTGCCTTTGGCTAGAGTTTTAAACTCAGACTTGAGGCTTACAGAGCCAGCAGGTCGAAATTTGGGGCTGAGGCCATGTACTCTATGGTGTTTTGTTTCAGCAATACAAACTGCAGGAGACCCCACCCCCACCCCCAGCATCTTTGGAGTATTGTCTTCTGTTGACCTGCATGTAAATGCTGAAGTCCTTAGTGTCTAGATTCTCAGATCTTAGAAAATTTAGCTAATGGCTTCACCAACTTGCTACATCCTGGCACTTGAAGGCATATGCCTAGGAACTGGAATGTCCTGGACTCTGTGCAGAATATAGATCTGCTTCCTCGGTATCTCCAGCAGCAGCTCCTTGGGTCCCCAGAGCTAGTGAGCCCAAAGTAAACTTGGAGCACCCACAGTCTGTAAGCCCCTTCTCAGGAAAGGACGTTGAGGTCATGTTGCTGCTATTAAAACCATCTTTAAATCTATGCAAAAACATACATGGACCTACTCTGGGCAAAGCTAGTCACTCTATCACTTGTGGGATGTTCAGCAGTGTGAGTACCCCTGAAAATATGGGGGGATAATGCTGAAATCACTCCTTTATTTCATCTTCTCCGGAACTTTGTATCATTTTAAAGTTCCGACTTTTCCTTGGTTTTAAGAAATTAGAACTTGCAAATGTCTAAGTAACTTCAGCAGAAGACACATTCGAACCCTTCTTTGTTGGGCTAACATAAAAGTGGAAAGGAAGAGATCATTCTTAAAAGATCTTTTCCTATCTCTGCTTTATCACCTATGGCAGAACTGCCTCACATCTTAGGAGGAATCCTAAAATATGTTCATGGATAGAAAAAGACACTGTTCTTGGCTAACTTACTTATACTTCTTAGAAGTTAGAAGCTTTTAAGTTTGGACATGAAGAATCTTAGATTTCACCTTTAAAAAATTATTTATTTATTTTAATCCCGACAATAATTTTTCCTCCCTCTTCTCCTCTCAGCCCCCCTGCAACCCCACCAGGTCCTATCTGCCTCTCCCTTCCATCCACCCCTCCTTTGTTTCTAGTCAGAAAAGGGCAGGCCTCCCATGGATATCAGCAAAACATGGTACATCAAGTTACAGTAAGACTAAATACCTTGCCTTTTATTTAGGCTAGGCAAGGTGACCTAGTGTGAGGAATAGGATCCCAAAAGCCAGCAAAAGAGTTAGAGACAGCCCCTGTTCCCACTGTTAGGAGTCTCACAAGAAGACCAGTCTATACAACTGTAACCATAAATGCAGAGGGTCTAGGTCAGTCCCATGCAAGCTCTGTGGTTGTTGGTTCAGCCTCTGTGAGCCCCTATGAACTCAGGCTAGTTGGTTCTGTGGGGTTTCTTTTGGTGTCCTTGACCCCTCTGGCTCCTACAATCCTTCCTCCCTCTTTTCCACAGGATATCCAAGGTTGGCCTAATGTTTGACTATGGGTCTCTCCATCTGTTTCTACCAGTTGTTAGATGAAGCCTCTCTGATGACTATTGGGCTAAGCACCAATTTGTGAGCATATCAGAATATCTTTAGGCATCATTACATTGACACTTTTTTCTTCAGTCTTGTTTGGTTCTATTCTAGGTCCCTGGGGCATACATCTAACCTCTTGGTCCTGGCCCTCCAGGCAGTGTTAGGAGTGGGCTCACTCTCATGGAGTGGGTCTCAGACTGGACCAGTCATTACCTGGCTATTCCCACAATCTCTGTGTCATCTTTACCCCCAGCACATCCCATAGGCCATGCAGACTGTAGGTTAAAGTTTATGTGGATTATAATCCCAATCCCTCCACTGGTAGTCTTGCCTGGTCACAGGAGGTGGCCAGTTCAGGGTATGTATCCCCTTTTGCTAGGAGTCTTAGCTGGGGTCTTCCTTGTGGAATCCTGGAGTTTCCCTTGCACTAGGTTTCTACTTGACTCCCAAATGCCCCCTTTCCAGTCATCCCTTTCAGTACTCTCCCCCTCACTACCCCCCCAACCTGATCCCTCATGTTCCCATCCCCAGTCCATCCATGAGATTTCTTCTATTTACCTTTCCTGGGGGTATTGAACCATCTCCTCTTGAGCCCTCTCTATTACCTAGCCTTTCAGCCCTGTTGATTATAATCATGGTGATCCTTTACAGCTAATATCTACTTATGAGTAAGTACATACCATGTTTATCTCTCTGGGTATTGGTTACCTCTCTCACTCAGCATGATTTTTTTTTCTAGTTCCATCCATTTGCTTTCAAATTTCATGATCTCTTTGTTTTTAATAGCTGAACAATACTCCATTGTGTAAAAGTACCACATTTCCTTTATTCATTCTTGGGTTGAGGGGCATCCATGTTGTCTGAACAAAGCTTTTCATTGGCTACCAGATCCCATCTTCTTAGGCAGGCATGTCTGAGCTCTGACCATTTCTGATTGAGAAGGAGTGTGGTGGAGCCAGGGCCTCTGAGGCTAAGGTGTGGCGGTGGAAGGGAGACCTCATGAGG
Source organism: Peromyscus leucopus (assembly GCF_004664715.2). Classification (NCBI taxonomy): domain Eukaryota; kingdom Metazoa; phylum Chordata; class Mammalia; order Rodentia; family Cricetidae; genus Peromyscus; species Peromyscus leucopus. The sequence continues at coordinate 53,851,515 of NC_051081.1, read as the reverse complement.
TATAACTCAGTCTGCGACCTGGGCCTTGAAGCAGGAACTGGAAAAGACAGAACCCACTGAAAACAGAACCACGTTGTAAAAGCATAGACAGGCTTGCCTGTGATCTTTCATGGGGTCGACATCTACAGCAAGAGCAATGACCTTGCTTCCCCCTTTTCCTGTTCTTAACTAGGAACAGACGCAGCCACCTGGGAGCCTCAGGAAAGAGGTGCTGGGGGAGGGAAAGCCACATCCACAGTGCTCAGGATGGGGCTGAAGGCAGCTCAAAGTCAGAGTGTCGCCTTCTGAGGTGTCCCGACACACCAGCCCAAGCATATTGGATGTTGTTTTAGTTTTAGAAGATGAGTTTTCTCTGATCTCTAAATTCATCCAGCTCATGAAAAATCAGTGTATTTTTTTTCTTTTCTTCTAAAAGCAATGACTTTCAGGTAATGCTACTCAATTAGCTCTACTCCACTGGAGTGGACAAGCCTGGCCTGTTTTTATGGGCTTCCCTTTCCGGACCCCATGAAACCCTGGCTGAGAATGTCTGCATTAATCATCTTGACCTTTTCTCAAGCTTAGACCCAGAAAAGGATTGGGTGGGGCAAGCCTTGACCTTGTTGCCTTCTGTCTTACATTAAAACAGCCCTATACAGTAGATTTGATCGTCTCTATTTCAAAGGTAAATTTTCCTGAGGCCTGGGGTAGATGCTCCTTCTGCAATGGTTCCTACCTGTAGAAGCCAATCTGACCTGTTGCTAGGATGCAAACAGTGTGCAGCAGAGGTCAGCTGTGAGTTAGGCAGCACCCTACCCCACGGAGATGGCCCCATCACTCAGATAACGGGGGCCGCGGTCTGAATTTGAATACCCACCTTCTGCTCAAGCCCATCCCAGCCTCCCCTCGTTATCTGTGTAGTTCAAGCTGATGCCCCGGTGGCCTCACATCTCAGCAGTCAGTGCTTCACAGTCCAGTTCACACATCTTTGGCCCGATCCTAAAGCTGTCATGGAAGAGCTCCACAGATGTGGGGTGCCCTGAAAGAACATCAGTGTATCAGGCTGCAGATGTTGAGTGGGCTGGACCTGGAGAAAGGGGTTCGGGTGTAGACTCTGCCTGCCAGCCTCTCCCTTTCCCTTATTCAGACTCTTCCCTTACCACCACTGGGGGCTAGGTCCCCTGTGACTCCTTTCTTCCTGACTCCCTTTGACTGGACCCTCAGCTTCTATCGGATCCTTCTCTGTCTCTGTCTCTGTCTCTTCTCTTCTCCGTCTCTGTCTACCATTTTCCCTTTGCCTTTGGAGCCCCAAGGTGCAGAAAGGACCGAACTTCTCCCACACATGATGGGAAGGAAATGGGATTTTCTTGTTCAAGTCCTTCATGAATTGGAGCAGTGTTTAATTTTATTTTTCTCAGCCATGGGACAGATAGAAAGCCCATTGTAGGTAAAGCGAAAGCCAAATAGCAAAACGAAGTGGTTCCAGGTGGGCATTAACAGCAGGGAGCTCCAGGGAGAGATACCTAGGAGGCAGCTGAGGTTGAGGTCAGCAGGGCAGGACATGCAGGAAGCCACATAGCTCTTGTCATGAAGCCCTCAGATGGCCTATGGTTCTGTTCTGTTGCCTGTTGGTCCATGCAGTATAGGATTCCAAGTGCTGATGTTTTTATCTAGGAATGCTGGGAGTTGAAGCAATTCATCTTCAGGATCGATTCTCCCACAATTCCCAAAGCAAGGGAGCAGTGGCTGCTGATCAAGGGTCTGGGAACAGAAGATGGAGGACTGCTCTTTCCAGAAAACATATGTGCTATTCTTTGTGGGGGAAAGCAGCCTTTTCTAATTATACCCAGGCAGGTCACATCAGGGCTACTCTCCATACGTGGACCATCCATCTTCGTCTAGGCATACTTCCCTACTTTCTCTCCCCTCCTCCTCTCTCCCTCCTCCTCTTCTGTCCTGCTCTTCCTCTTCTTCTTCTTCAATCAATAACATGAGAACATACTATTTTCGTTTCAAAAGTGTGTGGGGGTGTACTTTGCACACAGCCAGAGTCAAATGTGGAGCTGTTGACTTCGTGAGATTGTGAGCAGAGACCCTGGCTGCCTGTCCATAGCAAAAGGCTTTAGTGGTAATAATGGCCACCACAGGGGAAGATGAAATGGGGCCATGAGAGCCTGTGTATGTTACAACAGCCAGTTCAGCAATTCTGTCTTATATGATTTCCTGTATGTGTTCTTATCATTGCTATTGCAATCCGCAGGGGTAAGTAACAGTGTGTACTGGTTCATGGGGGAAGTGGAGGATGCAGCCTTGTATTCTAGCTCATGTGTGTGTGTGTGTGTGTGTGTGTGTGTGTGTGTGTGTGTGTGTAACATGTGGGGGTGCACACTTGTGTGTAGATGCTTGTATGTGCTTATCTGTGCAGGCCAGATATGAAGTGCAATGTGTTCTCACCTTATTTTTCCAGACAGGGTCTCTCAGTGAACCCAGGGACCCTCTGTTTTAGCTAGACAGACCGGGCAGCAACCTTCCCCCCAGGGTCTGCCTGTTTCTACCTATCCACAGCCTGGAGGTGCTAGGCCTATGCTGCCACTCCTGGTTTTATACCCTGGAACTGGGTATCTGAACTCAGCTCCTCATGCACAGCAGGTGCTTTACCTCTAGCCTCACACTCCACATTTCCTGGCGGCCATGATTTCTGCTGTCTATCTGTGCATTCTTCTGCCATACCTTGTCCACACTGGGGTTTCTTTTCCACAAAATGTGGAAGTTAAAAAGGAGGCCTCTTTCCTCTCAAGCTGTGCAGGAATGCCAGTGTGATGGTTGGGATTCTTTTTAGTCCATTGCCTTGACCACTCAGCCCTGACTGTCAACTCTTTTGCTGGTTTGGTTTTGAGGCAGGGCCTTTTTATGTTACCCTAGCTGTCCTGAAACTTGGTATGTAGACCAGGCTGGCTTTGAACTCACAGAGACTCACCCTTCCTCTGACTTTTGAGTGCTATGGTTAAAGGTAGGCAGTTATTCCTGTAAGTTAATCGTGCTTCTGATTGCTTGTCTTGAATTATTTTTCAAAAGTGTCCCAGCTTTCAAACATCTCCATCCCATCCCTTCCTGGGTCCCACCTCCCCATCCCATCCCTTCCTGGGCCCCACCTCCCCATCTCATCCCTTCCTGAGTACCACTTCCCCATCCCATCACTTCCTGAGCCCCACACCTGCAGGTAGAGTCTGCCCAGGCAGGGGTAGGAGTGGCTGTTGGTCTTAGGGTACCTGCCCCCTCCTATCCGCTGCTTCTGTGCTACTTGCTTTCCAGCCCCCAAGCATCCATTTCCACTGCCCTCTTCCCTCCTCCCGCATTCTGGACTCTGACATTCAGCCACCTCATGCTCTCTTAACTACTCCAAGTCCAAAGGCACCATCCCTGTATTTCTTTGGCTTGGGCTGTTCCTAAACTCTGTTGGCTCAGGGAATGTCTGAGCAGAGGGAGTGACAGACGACGAAGCATCATTTTGTCCACTTTCCATCTTACTACCCTGGGGGTACGGAGATGCAGGCAGAGGGTTAGGATGGGCACAGGTGCAGCAGGGTTAGGTCTGAGGGCAGAACCGAGTTTTGTGACTGAGCCACCAGCCTCAGGTGCATTGCCCCTGGCAGGCAATGTGTTTATGGCGCAGCCCGCAGTACCAGCATATGTGGACTTTAATTGCTATAATTGAAAGAGGTCATTGGGTGTCTTAAGGGTGTATTAATCACTTTTCCATGGCTGTGACAAAACTCCACGGGCAGAGCATGGGCTTACAAAAGGAAGGTTTTATTTTGGGTTATGGTTCCATGGGGGTAAAGAGCGCCTGACCATCACTGTATCAGGGAAGCAGGACAGCCATCACCAGGCATGGCAGCAGGAACAGCTGAGAGCTCCCAACTCCAACCACAACCAGAAAGCCCATGCAGCACAGTGGAAGCAGCCAGTGGCTTCACCCCCGACCCCCATCCCGTGATGTGCCTCCTCCATCGAGGCCACACTTGCTAACTCTAACCCACCTCAAACACGGTCACCAACTGGGGGCCAGTTATTCAGATGCCCGAGAGTATGGGAGACATTGCCTTCAAACCACCACAAAGGGGGATCTGAATGTCAAGCTGGCCTAGATTAGATGTGTCTAGGTGGCAGCTGAGGCAGGGTGGGTGCCCTGTCACCAAGTGCGGTAGTAAGGGCACTGTTGCGATAATGGTGGTGAGGCAACATCTTCAAGCATCATCTTGCAGAACAATGCATACTGACCAACATGGAGCCAGGAAAAGGACGATGAACCCTAGATACCCTGGCTCTCTGGACAGTGAAGCCCCTGAGATAACATGCCCTGAACAACGGCACACCTACTGTCATTTGACCCTTGGGACTTTGTGTAGATCCATAAACATGTAGTTTTACACCTGCTACCAGAATGTTAAATGATATTGCCCAAAATGTCACAAACAATATCTCTTTGAGAAATGAAGTTTCACTGGAAGGTTTTACGATCTAAAATACTTAGGCTTACACTGTAGATATTCAGTTTTTATGGTCTCTTAGATTTTTCACTTTGTTCTTACTTGGTTATTTGAATTAGAGTTAGAGCGCCAAGCTGGTGTGATCTCAGCTGGAATATCTATGAAGTATTCTGGAAGTCATGCTTAAAGCTGAAATGAAAGATTTGTCAGATCCCATGTGTAGGGCACATTCTTCTTCCCCAAACTCAGCGAGATGGGTTTAGGATCCCAGGGACAGAAAGATGCACCGTACTGGACCACGGAGGCTTTGCACAGCAGGAGTCACAGGTTTTGGAAGTATCTGAAGAGGAATGAATTTCCAGGTCCTGTTTCCTCACTGCTGTTACTTGGTGTGGTCTGTCTAAGAGCCAGGGCCTAAAGCAGACTCATGGCATCTGTGGTTCTCAACAAGCTTGGTTGAGGTGGTCAGTGCCCCATCCAGAGCTGTGCAGGCAGGACATAGAGAGGCCTCGCTCTAGGGCAAAGGTAGGGCTCATGGTCCATGTCTGGATCAAGCTTCTGGGGTTTGTTTTGTTTATTGTCTGTTTGCCATCCCCTCCCACCCCAACTCTTCTTCAGGTTCACTCTTTAGAGTCTTTTCCATGATGGTATATTCTGCGTGGGTTTTCTGAGGATGGTACTGGCGGGAAGAGGTTGACTGACTGCCAGGCAGGTTCGGTATGGCAACAGTCTAGAAAATTCTCAGTTTGAGGTACCATCTTTAAGGTCATAGTTTGTGTGTGTGTGTGTGTGTGTGTGTGTGTGTGTGTGTGGTGTGTGTGTGTGTGTGTGTGTGTGTGTGTGTGTGTGTGTGTGTGTGTGTGTGTGTACTGAAATGGTTTCACTGCCACAGTGAGATAAACTGGATACTAGCCATTGATAAAGTGATGCATGCAGTATTGAGAAATCAGAAAGGATTGAGTAGGAGATGTTTTATACCACATGAACAACGTCCATTAAAGAAATCTCAGAGTCAAGGAATAGGTTTCTAGACTATTTACATGTGTCTACTGGGAATTTATGAGGCACCAACTCAGGCCCAAGCTCAGAAACAGATAAAGGGACAGAGATATGGTAAGAGAGACTCCCTCCCTCCAAGATTCTCTGTCTGATGAGGAGGAAGGGAAACATGTGTTACCATGCAGTCTGTTAGTTACCATCTGGAGATCTGTGCAGCTTGCCATGGCACAGCAGGAGTGGGTGAATGGGAAGCTGCGTGAGGAGACTTGAGTGGAGTCTTCAGACTGGCTTGAGACACCAGCGGTAAAGCAGGCAGGTAGAATGGTCCCAGCACAGGCAAGGGAGCTGAATGCATAGAGCAGACAGTTTGCCTGCTTGGAATAAGGCAGAAACACATTCAAGGTGTTTGATATGGAGTGATATGGACACAAAGTAACAGGACAATAAGCAGCAGCCTGTGTATTCTCATGGGTTCTGCTCATCAGATTCCCCTGCCTTGAAGTGCCCTAAAACTGCCACCTAGAATTTTCAAAACTAGGCATAACTATATTAATTAATTCATTTTATATGTGTGTGTTCCTGTGCATGTGGAGACCAGAGGACATCCTCGGATGTCATTCCTCAGGATACTGTCCACTGTATTTTACCTAGGACTTGCCAATTTGTCTAGATTGGCTGGCCAGTAAAGCACCAAGAATATGCTTGTCTCTACAGTGTTGGGATTTCAAGTATTTCCTTACAACTAACTGACGTTTTTTATGTAGGTTCTGGGGATCAAACTCAGGTCCCTGTCTGTGTTTGTGAGCCAAGGACTTTACCAACTGAGCCATACTCCCAGCTCCCGGGAATCACTTTTGGATGGAGTTCCTCAGCATTACATAAGAGCAGCTCCTGGTTACACAGACAGGGAGGATTCCCCATGCCTTCTGCAGTCAACCATGGATAATGTATTCTGTGCTGTGTGACGTGCCCCTCTGCAAGAATGAGAACACTGTGTTCGTCCAACACAGGAGCATGAGCCACACATGGTCACTGGGAACTTGAAGAAAAAGGCTAATATAACTGTGGATCATAATTTTAATTATATTCCATTATGATAATTTAAATGTAAATTGTCACATGTGGTTTGTGGTTACTGTACTAGACAATACAAAATACACTTTGAACATTTTTACTTGTTCCAGCTTTGGCAATTTTTATCATATTCTCTTCTGTGTTATCTTGTCCCTGTTTGCCTAACCATTATCAACAGAAGAATAAATCCCATGTATAGAAAGCTCAGAGGGTGGGTCACCTGTCTTGAGATGGCCTGTGCTTCCTTGGAGCGTCTGCTGTAGCTGCAATGTTTGGGGTATTTACCATGAGGAGGCATAATGAATGCTGAGCCTCTACATGCCAAGGGCTCCAGCAAAACTCATACCATCACCCTGGGATTTCATACTGAGTTGGAGGCAGGGCTCCAGGGTGGATCAGCCAATAGAAACAGAATATTAGTTAATGTGGAGAAACCCATCTTGACTATCCTGAGCTGGGGTCTTGGACTGTAGAAAATACAGGAAGTGAGCTGAGTGCACCCCTCTCTACTTCCTGACTGTGGGTGCTTCACGCTCTTGCCACCATGCTCTACCCTTCCGTGATAGCCGCAACCCATGAACCCTGAGGCCAAACCAACCCTTCTCCCATGAAGCAGCATTTGTCGGGGTTAATTATCACAGCAACAGACAAAGAAGCCAAGATAATGGCAAAAATCGGTCTTGAGCCTGAGTCCTTTGAATTTCACATCTCTCTTCTATTAATCATATCTTACCTGGTACAATCTTTAATCTCAGCTCAAGATCCAGCCAAAATCTTTAAATACTTGGAACTTTCTTTCTTTCCTTCCTTGCTTCCTTGCTTCCTTCCTTCCTTTCTTTCTCTCTTCTTTTTTCTTTTTCTTTTTTTTCTTTTTTTTTTGGTATTTTGCAACAGAGTCTCTCTGTGTAGTCCTGGCTGTCCTGGAACTAGCTCAGTAGACCAGGCTGGCCTCAGACTCACAGAGATCTGCCTGCCTCTGCCTCCCACGTGTTGGGATTAAAGGTGTGCTCCACCACTGCCTGGCTTAAAAAACATTTTTATATAGTATATATACAGTATATTTTGATTATAGTCTTTCCTTTCCCCCAGCTCCTCCCAGTTCCTTCCCATCTCCCTACCCAACCAACTTTAAATCCTCTCTCAAACAACAAAAGTCAAAACAAACACAAACAAACAAACAAAATACCAATAAGACAAAAATACTAAACAAACAAACAAAAGAGAAAAAGTCCACAGAAGAGCATGGAGTCAGTTTCGTGTTTACCAGCTTCTCCTGGGCATGGGGCCTGCCCTGAACTGTGATTGATAGACCCAGTGAAACTGTATGGGAGAAAACTGATTTTCTATTTCCTGGCATGTATCAACTGCAAATAGCTTCTTGCTAGGAGTGGGACTTTGAATCTGTGTCCCCTTCTTAGAGTTGGAATTTGTCTTTGGAACTTTCTAATATACATACTTAGTTAACCTTGGAATTTTGATTCTGAGGGATTTGAAATAAAACTTCCTACTTCATGTCACCCCCTGGGCCAGAAATTTTCGAGCTGTGCTTTTAATGACTGGTAATCCACTCAGGGATCTTCTCATCACTCATGTCATGATGAACATTCTTCTGAGCACCTTCTAAACTAAGCTGAATCATCTGCTTTTCCCTTTTTGTGGATAGCTTGGTACAGGAGTCACAAATCCTTAATGTTCTTTTGTTGCTGACTTTAGGGTTCCAGTCCCCATGCCAGCTTTCTGCTTCTCTCTAGGTGTTGGGTAGAGTTAGAAGGAGGATCCACCCAGGGTGTATCATTGTTATTGCCCACTCTTATGACTTGGTATGAAATGTCCCTTAATGAGAATGGTTCCAATAAGCTCATATATTTGCATGCTTAGTCACCAGAAAGTAGAACTGTTTAAGGATTAATTAGAAGATACGGATTTATTGAGGGAGGTGTGTTACTGAGAATGGTCTTTGAGGTTTCTAAGACCTATGCGAGCCCCCTCCCCCTCCACATCAGGATTTAAACTCTTATCCCATGTCTGCCTGCTTCTGCATGCTTCCTGACACAAAGGTCATGAACTAACCCTTGAGGGTTGTGACCCAGACTTCAGTCATCCAACCACCCCCAACATGGATGCCTTGTAATCCTTAGTTTTGCAAGTGAGGACAGAACACCCAGACAGACTGAGTGGCATGCTTAGGCCAGTGATGATGCAAACCCAAGTCTTTCAAAAACACTTTCTGGGAAGTGCAATGGCTTTCCAAAGGATCAGGAATAGAAGGATTTAGGAAGATTGTTGACACTCTACCTTGTTCATCCTTCTGAGCCTCTGTCAGGACTGTGTCTCTAACCACCAATGCCATTCTCTTTTTTCCTAATGCATTTCCCCAGGTCTCTCTTTCAAGCTATTGATTGGAGACACACAGTGTCTTGGAATCAGTAGGATGCTTAGGTGAAAGCATCGTTATGTCCTGAAGTTCTCCCAATAGCTGGTGATTGTCCTAAACACCTGGTGCACATATCTTTAAATACTAATCCCTAGCCTTACCACCATCTTCTGCATATTCAGACTCCATAGATCTACTTGTACATTATATCTGTATTTTCTGTCTTGTTCTTTTTCCCACAAGATAATTGTATCTGTGAACAGCCTTCACCTACTTGGACAGTACATGGAGGGAGAAGTATCTGAGCTCTGGAAGCCAATGCTTCCAGAACACAGATGTGTTCACTCTTGTTACTGTAGGCACAGACATTCCTGAAAAGATCTTGAGTAGCAAGTTTTAGGAATGTAAGACATGGCTGGGAACAGAGCCAGTAAAGGAGTTGGCTATCAGGGAAGTTAACTCAGCCTGATTCTGTTAGGGAGATCAGCGTACCAGTGTAGACCATGTCTCAGTGTTCATGCACCATAGATATAAGGATATTGGGATACAGGCAGCCATTTGTTCAAAGGGCGCCAGCTCAGGAAATATTGTTATCTTAGCCCTTACAGCCTATAGACAGGCAGACAGTGGATGCTGGTGGTCAGGGTGACAAAATTTATAGATTCTGAGCCTAGAGCGATGGCTCAGTGGTTAAGGGCACCCTTGTTCTTCCAGAGGACCCAGGTTTGAGTCCAGGGAGTCTGATACCCTTTTTTGGCCTCCATGACAACTAGGCATGCACATGGTACACATGCATACATGCAGCCAAAATACCATTGACCACATAAGGTGAAAATAAAAGAACAATTTAAAATTGTAGCATCTAGGGACTTTGACATTGGTTTGGCTTCTGCCAAAGTGCTTGAGGACTGGCGATGTGGCTGGGTTCTGACACTGACGCTCAGTCTTCAGTATCTTATGACCTTGGGAAAATACTTAGCACTTCTGAGCCTTGGTTTCCCAGCATGCCATGGAATTGAGGTCCGTCACTGATAGTCGCAGTGACACCACTGCCACCGTCCGTGTCGACTGAAGATGCCACACGTGTGCTGAGTCCTGACAACCTGTTTCTTCCCCTGGAAGTGAAGCCTTTCCTTAGGCTGTTAGTCTCCTTCCCAATTCTGCTGCGGACGTCTCGGAGCATATGCCCTGGGCTCTGCCAGGTGACTCAAGCTTGATATTGCTGGAAAAAGCCTGCCCGGTTTGACTCAACAATGAAACCATTATCACGTGGTTTTGATGTCAAATCCATTCCTTTGAGAGGTGATTGGGTCGTTCACCTTTCTGCAAGTGGGTCATCATAACTCTCTTGTTCCAAGGCCTTTGTTTGAGACTAAGGATTTTCAAAGAATACTGGGTACCTCCCAGAACCACCAGAAATGTATCTTAGCAAGCTCACAGACAAGAGATCTTGGCAAACATAGGTTAGATTGAACATGGGCCAGAATTTGGATGATGGTAGTTCTTTAGTCCTTGTATTGGGAAGTGGGAGTGTCATGGGACCTAGGGCAGGGATGGATGATCTTGGTACAGCTAGAGTGATAGTCCCTCAAGCAGGTTCACAATCACAAGGGACTCCCCTGTTCTCTGCCCCTATCCAGCAATGAAGCATACCATCCAGACTTACCTTGCTCATGAAAAGCCTTGGTAGACAGCACATACTTGGCCTGCAAACAGGGTGAGTCCCAGTAGAAGGGGTGTGGACTTTGAGTTCCCTTGGTTTGATCTGGGTGAGAAGATTTTAGTCACTTGCAACAGGAAAGCATTTTAATCTTGGGTGTCGTCCAGGCTTGCAAGGGAGATAGGCCTCCTGGTCACATTCCAGCTCTGCCTCTCACAAGTTGAACAAGATAACTTATCTTTTTATCTTGATTTTTATATAAAAAGAGAATGAAAACATTGACTTTACACGATTACTGTGAGGCTTAGCAATATCTTGTAAAATTCTTGGCACAGACTCTGTGCTTAATAAATTGCAGGCATCTCTATGCCTTTTAGACATTTCTCCTGAGTGAGCCAGCATCCCCAGAACTTCCACATGTCTACAGTCAACTTTACTGTGTCACAAATGAGATTTTTTCTTGTTTGTTTGTTTGCTTGCTTGCTTATTTCTTCCCTGATCCTCCCCTCCCCCGCGCCCCCAATGCTTACATTCACAATTTCCATCTTGCTTTTGAGGGACTCTGAGTTTTGATTATTTCTTTCAATTATGTAGTTGTCTATAGCCAAAACCAACTGGTCTACCTTCACTGTATCATTTACACATAGACTGTTGTGGATTCTCCAGAGCCTCAGTTCATCCAGGCTCAGCTTGCACAGCTGCAGGAAAACCACAGCCCTAACTCCCATAGTGCCAAGTTAGGAAGGCTGCTGGAAAAGTGGCAGTATTAGTTTAGAGACTTGCAGCAAAAGGGAAGAAGAAAATAAAATAACTTCTCATCCCATCAAAGAATGAAATAAGGGCAACCCCTCAGAAATCATCAAAGTCAGCTGACTAATGAATTCACTTCACATCTTTAAACAGAATCGGGGAGAGAGTTGGAAGTGGCTGGAGGCTTTTAATTTCAAAGCCAGACATCAGGACATCAGTTAGGTGCTTCCTCCAGCAAAGGAGAATCACCCAAACCTCCCCCAAACAGCGCCACCAACTGGGGACCAAGTGTTCAAACACCTGAGACCATGAGGGATAGTCTCCTTCAAACCACCACAAATGATGACTTAACTACTGTTTCCAATTTGATCATGCTACAAGATGAGACAGTTTCTGAACCTCTGCCAGGAACTACACTGCCAGGAAAATATGTTCTCTGATTGTTTCTGAGCTAGGAAGAAAGGTGGCATGATTCAGTTGTGTCTCCAAATGTATACCTCACCAATTAGCTGTAGGAACCCAAACTTTCCATTAGATCTGGGAAATGCAGCACACACACACACACACACACACACACACACACACACACACACACACAAAACAATATTTTAAACTGAAAGGTTGTAAGGGTAGGGGTTCTGAGCTTGTGTGAAGTCGTGGCTCTGCTCCCCTCAAAGGAAAAAAAAAATCACAAAAGACAATTAAGTTAACTTTCCCAGCTCAGTTCCACATAGGAATTTCTTGTTCTTCTTTTAGTTAGATTAGCTTTTCTTGAGGCTAGAATTTCCATTAGTGTTCTGGAAGACATTCATTCATTCCCCTATCCACTGGTGCCATCTCAGTTAGGATTCCTCACAACAATTCTGTGATCCCCCCCCCCCTTTTTTTTTTTAACAACATAGCTCTTTAAGACCAGAGGTGACTGTGAAGAACTTCCAGATGGTGTGAGAATAAAACAGTTAAATGGACAATGAAACAGGAAGTGACCACGCCAAAGATCATATGAGTGTTCCTGTTCATGACACAATTAGCAAGGATGTGGTGACATCTGTCCCTCTCTGGGTTCCCACAAATCCTGCCTGACAAACATACTGTGAAGAATCACAAATATTCTGCTCATTTGAGAATGAGGCTATCCAACATTTTAAGTCACCTGATATGGAATTAAAAACAACAACACAGGTACCATATAATGGGAGTTGCTGCTAATGAGTCTCCAGGCTCACTGGCTTCCTTTCCTTTTGGAAATGGCTGTAATCAATAGCCAGAAAAGGTCACTTGCTAAATCAGAAATTAACAGCATTCATCTTTGATTTTAGCTTTGCTCATTGCTATATGCTGCCCTGTTTTGGTCCTCCTTTCCCCCATAAAAGTAGCCAGTGCTTAAGGTCCAAATTGATGGTTTCTCTTCACGCATTTAGCAGAGAAGAATCTCACTGGAATATTAAATTTGTATGTCCCTCTGTAGTTTGGCCTGCACCCAGACATTCATCATTTAAACCTCCCTGCAGAACTGTATCTCAAAAGTTGGTTGATATAGCTCAGTGGTAAAACACCTGCTCAGCCATGCATTAGGCCCCGGGTTTAATTCCCAATACCACCAAAGAGAGAAATTAAAAAAAAAAAAAAAAGCCAGAACTGCATTTCAACATGTATTTTTGGCATTAAAATCATTATAAATTTATTTTATGTATAGGAATGTCTTGTTTGCATGCATATCTGTGCACCGTGTGTATACCTTATGACTGAGGAGGGGGAAGAGAATGTTTGATCCCCCAGAATTCTAGTTATGGATGGTTGTGAGCCACCGTGTGAGTGTTGGGAACTGAACCTTGGTCCTCTGGAAGAGCAGCAAGTGCTCTTAAGCACTGAGCCATCTTTCTAGCTCCCACCCCACCCCAGTCATTGTAATTTATCAGTTTACAATGGCACAAACTTATGAAATACGAAGTGATGCTCTGATTTCTGGATATAACGTGGCGTAATTAAAGCAGACGCGCTAATGTGGCCATCACTCCAAATGTGCAGCTGTGCAGGTGAGAACATTTGAATTGTATTCTCTTAGCAATTTAGACGTGTATGACAGTTTAAAATTATCTGCATACTATGTGATACAACTGAAAAGATAGTACATGTGTGGCTATCTGTTCCTATCTCCCCCTCCAGGTTCTGGTCATCACTCACCCTGTGCCTCTGGGATCAGTTGATTCACTGTCCACAGGACAAGGGGGGTTTGTCTTTTTGAGCCTGTCTGATGTCACAGGCACAACTCCTTAACTGTCTCTTCTCTATGCATTGAAAACTTCTTGAGGTGAGTGAGGGTGAACATCTTCCCTAGAGTGGCCAGGTAAAGGGTGTTTGTTTAAAAATGTGACTTTTACCATTTTAAGGGATTATGTAATTATTCAACATTTACAAATTATATCATGAAAGCCTTTTCTCTTTTAAGAAATATTTCTTACAGTGCTATCCCAAGGAACACAGGCCCTTTCACAAGCTACAATGAGAGGTAGCGAAGTGATAACTGTATTTCTTCATTTGTCTTTGTACCTTTCTCTATCTCTTTACACACACACACACACACACACACACACACACACATGCAGGAACATACCACATACAGACACATGGATGCACACATGTAAACACAGACACACATGCAGAGATACAAAGAAAACAGACACAGAGACACCACAAATACATGCATATATCCATTTTATGTACGTGCATACTTTGCATAGGATGCTCATTTAATAGAGGTTGTTTTCTGTATCTTAAATTAAGACTTACTCTATTGATTTTTGATGGCTTTTTGCAGTTTGTGCTATCCCTACTTCTGTATATAAAACACTCTTCAGAATTGCACAAAAATGAATTGAAACACTCATGATGGATAATTGTGTTTGGTTTCCTCATTAGTTTCGGGTGCAGATTCTCAGGGAATATCCCATTGCGTACATACAACACCGTCATATTTCTGTAACAGCATCCTTCACATTTGTATAATAGGATAATTCTAAATGAACACTCCACACTGTCAGCAAGAGGGCTACGGCTTTCAAGAGCTCTTGAGACCAGGTGAGCTGGAGAGCTCCTGTCCGGGACTGAATACGCTTGGTATTCACAGAAGAGGTGGTAACGCATTTACGCCATGATCCAGGAGCTACAGAGTCCTGATGGGAAACGTGAAGAGTTAAGAAGCAATTACTTGTGACTGTGTAACTGGAAGCCATTACTACATAGGAAGGTTCATTATGCAGGGTCTCTGTCTTGCTTTTTCCATCTCTAAGCAAATTTATTTTCTCGACTGTAGGGATTAAAAGCTCCAAGCAGCAGCTCTGAGGTTGAAAATGTTGAAGGGTCTCTAAAGCATTCCGTTTGTGAGTAGCACTGCTTCCTGGAGACAGCGTGAGTCGAGACCACGCCCCCTGAGCACATCCTCGTAACTCTCTGGATTCAGATGTGCATCTGTTCATGAACTTTCCCTCAGGCTTTCTAAGAGTGGGAGTGGTTCTGAGACTTTCCTGCTGGTATAATAAGACACCAGGGCCAGAAGTGGCGTATGGAAGGAGGGATTTATTTTGGCTTCTGTTTCCAGAGTGATGGTCCTTAATGGCAGGAAGGCATGGCCACAAGTGGCTGGAAAAGGCAGCTAAGAGATCTTCAACTATGCAAAAGAAGCATCGAGAGAACCACAAGTGGGGTGAGGCTAAAAAACACTCAAAACCCGCCCCCCAGTGACGTACTTCCTCCAGCAAGGCTCCACTCCAGTGACGTACTTCTCCACAGCTCCACCCAGTGACGTACTTCCTCCAGCAAGGCTCCACTCCAGTGACGTACTTCCTCCAGCAAGGCTCCACTCCAGTGACGTACTTCCTCCAGCAAGGCTCCACCTCTTCCTACTGGTTCCGTAGCCTCCCCCAAACCGCACCAGCAACCCAAGTGATCAAATACCAGATTCCCTGGAGAACATTTCTCATCTAAACCACCACAGAGGACAATTTAATGTTTTCGTTTCTTCCGACATTGTTCGCACTCTTCCTTTCCTGGTGTGCATGCATGTTCAGGAACGTGTACACAGGTTTGGTGGAATGGAGTACAGTGGCACTGTTGACTCAGAGGTATTGTGGAGGCTGTATTGCTGGTCGTGGTGTTCAGTTAGTTTGTGGGCTTCTCTAACACACAGATAAATGCACATGCTAGAGCAGCAGTTCTCAACCTGTGGGTCACGACCCTTTGGGGGGGTCACATATCAGATATTTGCATTATGATTCACAGCAGTATCAAGATTACAGCTGTGAAGTCACAATGAAAATAATTTTATGGTTGAGGGTCACCGTAGCATGAGGAACTGTATTAAAGGGTCACGGCATTAGGAAGGTTGAAAACCTCTGGGCTAGAAGGACCCATTGTTCCATGCTTCGTAAGTGCACAGGAAACCCATCCACTGTTCCTGACAGGCCTGTGATGGAGGAGCAGCCTTCACGTGTTGATCAGCTCTGGTCACCCATCACCTTGCACCTTGGCATGTCTGTGTATGTGAACAAACAAAATCGAGAAACATGGATCCATGTCTTGAGCAGACTGGTCCTGTTTTTCTTTTAGCAATGGGAAAATACTGTGACCGAGAAAATGTGCAGCCATGCTGTTGCGCTAACAATGGAAACCTCAGGTTTTGAAAGCAGAAGTGGATCACCCAGGAGTTCACAAGACATTTTTCTCCTCTGCAACAGCAGCAGAGGAGACAGGAAAAGGAGACCTTCATAGTCACGATTTGTTCATTCATGTATTCAACAAGCCTTTGAAAACTCACGCAGTCACCTCAGCCACAGTCCTGAGGGGAATATTAAGACAAATAATAATAATATAAAAACCCAGCACTGGTCATTTAGAAGGGCTTCGGTCCTTCTAGGATACGGTAAGATGGAGGCTCAGAGTACAATGTGAGTTTGTTTGGGAAGACGGTATCTTGGTGGCATATCAGAATGGTTTTGCTGGGATGAAATGGATGCTTTGAATATTTGTCCCAACCAAAGCTTTTTTTTCTTTTTAATGGCATGCTTTTGCTTTGGGTGTCTTTTGGCACCCAGGAGAATCTTTGTTTGCTTCGGTGGGTGGTTTAGACACGGACATTCCTCACTGTATGCTTAAATGAATTCCAGCAGAACATTAGACTTAAGTTCCTTTTTCTTTCTCTGTCTGTGGTTGATCTTTACTAGTCCCTAAGCTTTTGCCATTCATTTTAAAGTCATTAGTTAAAATAAAAACAGAAACACTTGAAAGCACACAGAATTATTTCATGTACAATTTTCAGGAGGAACCCTCTGTTGCCTGAAACAGAGCAAGACTCCCCAATCCCCCAGTGAAACCTCCAGGTTGAATGGCTTAGTTCTCCCTGAGCAGATGGAGGGGAAAGCAGGCAGGGTGCTGCTGAGGGCCGGACTTCCTCCAAGGCTGGCTTCCTGACCCCTCCTATCAAGACAAGGGCTTACAGAAACAATGTTTCTTTTCTTAGTTATCTTCCATGCTGCTTTGTTAAAAATCCTCTGACAAAAGTAACTTGAGGGAGACAAGATTCATTTCTGCTTATCTCAGAGATACAGTCCATCATGGCGGGGATGTCAAGACAGCAAGATCTCAAAGAAGCTGGTCATATCACATCCACAATGGGGAAACAGAGAACAGCGACTGAATTCATGCTGGTGTTCATATCAGTTTCTCTAGTTTACGCAATCCAAGCTTTCCTGCCAGGAGAATAGTCCAGTTTATAGTTAGGGTGGGTTGTCCTATATCAATAAATATAATCAAGTTGATCCCCCACAGCCATGCCCAGGGACCCATCTTCTGGGTGGTTCTAGATTCTGTCAAGCTGATAATTAACATTAACCATGACGGTTGTCACACAGGTCCTTACTTCTCTTGTGATATATATATATATATATATATATATATATATATATATATATATATATATATATATAATCTAGCTGGCTCTCATGATTCAGACAATCATGATAATAGAAGCAACGCCTTGCTGTTCCTCAGTTCTTTCCCTCATGAAGAAGCAAAGGCCAGTGTATTCACAAGACTGTGTTAGCCAAGCAGAGACCAGGGCTTGTAGCCCTTTTCCAACACTGAGGCCAGCACAGGAGTCAGGTTTCCTTAGAGAAACTTAACAGACACTAGAATGTGTGTCTGATGGGATAAACCAGTGGTTCTCAGCTGGTGGGTTCTCTTTTGGGGGTTAAACAACCCTTTCACTGGGGTTGCCTAAGACGATTGGAAAACACAGATGTTTATATTACAATTCATAATGGTAGCAAATTTACCATTATGAAGTAGCAACGAAAATGATTTTATGGTTGGGGGTTACCACAACCTGAAGAACTGTATTAAAGGGTCGCAGCATTAGGAAGGCTGAGAACCAATGGGGGGAAGGAGTCAGGAAGTTTCAAACAACCTGGCCTTATGCTCAGGAGCCACTATTGAGAAAGAGAGGTCATTGCTCCCCTCCTTCCTGGCTCTGCAGTGACCACAGTCCTAGGAGCTTTCTGTCTCAGTCCCGTGTATAAGGTGGGCAGCTGCCAACCCTGGCTTCACTAATGTGTCTTCTGCTGTCATCTTCAGACAGCTGCCATTCGCTCCGATCAACATCGCCTTCCTGGTCTGGGGAACGTTTCTTACTTCTTGCTGGTCAGGATTGCCCTTGTGAGAGTACTCTTCCCAGGATGTTTGCCACAAGTTCTGCAGCCCGACCCCTCAGAGCTCATGCTCGATCTTCAGCCTAAAGCGTACAGCTCCTTGGTATCTCAGCGTCTGCTTCCTGCCCCCCCCCCCTTTTCGTTAGAGGACAATGGCGTATAGTCATTCTGTCGCTCCACTCCCAACACAAACCTTTCTGTTCCTCTTGTATTCTTCGATGCCTCATTTAAATCGCGAAGGACGCGATGGAGAGGAGGGAAAGCAGGATGGACACGGAATACAGTGGAGGACCATGGAGAACCAGGAAGATAGCAGCGTACCTTGGTGTAGAACTGGAGGGACAGACAAACTGGCCATCAGCATCACACAGCACTCTTGCAGAGGACCTGGGTTCAATTCCCAGCATTCATGTCTGGTGGCTCCCTGCTCTCTGCAGCTCCAGCTCCAGGGGATCCAACGCTCTCTTCCAGCCTCCACACACACACACATACACACAAATAAGTAATAAATATATAAATAAATATATTTTAAGAAAATCTCCTAGACTATTGCTTCCCCATAGTATTGCTTAATAGTGTAATTCTTTTGCTCCCCACGTGAGACTTGAAGAGAAAACTTGTCTTGGACATTTGCCGGGTGCCGCTCTTTGGCAGGGGTGACTGCTGAGACCACCCCAGCAGTAGTTTTTCCTGCTCAAGGAACCTTCGGGCTCCACAGAACCCAGTTTGCAAATCCACTGACATGGTGCAAGCCCCCTGTTTTCTCTTAAGGACACTGAAGTTCAGAAGGTGAATGGACAGAGTTCAAGGTCACCTAACCAGCTGTCGACAGAGCAAGCACCACACTCCACTCTGCTTGAGCCCCGAGCCTGAGCCACCCCCATCCCGGTGGACTCTGATGCAGTGTTGTGGTGATGAACCTCCATGCCACGTTCTCTCAAGGACCGCAGAAACAGATCCCTCCTCTTGCCGGTTCCACTTGGAAAACGGTCTCTCTGCAGCTGACACTGCTTCCTGCTCTGCTGTTGTGTGTGACAAGTGCATTCCAGGACCGGACCATATGTCCTGATGCTCTTTATGGAAACTACTGGGTGGCCCTCAGGAATACTTCCAAGTGGAACACCCTGCCTCGCTCTGTCCGGTTAATCTGACGGTTTCCCACAGACACAGCAAGGCCATCTCCCGAGTGCCACTGGCAGGGTCCTGGATATGAACTGCACGTGGCTCACATTGCTCATTTGGTGACACCCCAACATGTGATTTCCCTTCTTCTCCCACCGTCGCTCAGACCATGCCAACTGGTGTGTTCAGTGTATTCTGCTCACGTGCCAAGCCAAGTGTGTGCATCTGTGTGCACTGGGGACTGTTTCCCTGCGTCAGCATGGTGGCTGCAAAGCTGTTTCTGATTGTAAGCTCATAGAAGTCAAAACTTTGAGGCCTGCAGACTTTGTAGGGCATCTACTGCAGAGCCACGTGGGTGTGGGTGTCCTGGGATCCTGATGACTGCCACCTGGCATGGGGGAAGCAAAGCTTGCTACTTGCCATCAGCAGCATGAATTTAGTCCAAACCCAAGGGTAGACAGACGCATTTACCCTTCAAGTGAAGTTAGAGGAAAGTAGAACATTAAGCTGGATGCAAAGGACAGTTTGATGTCAGCATCCTCCCACCCTGTCTCTGACTTCCTACCTCAAAAATCTGAGCCAAGCCATTTACTTAAATTGCCTCTTTCCTATGACCCGACTCTCAGTACCGGGTTTCGGACTCTGCATGCCCATCAACCTCCTTTCACCTGCTCTGGGTGGCCTCCAGTGTGCTCTCTTGGCTTGAGCTGCCGTGTCCTGGGTTGTATGCTCATCAGGGTGCCCAGAACAAAGCCACAGCCTGGTCCCTGTTCTCTGCAGAGTCCCTCGCTTCCCCACCTGGCTCCTGATACTCTCACTTTGGGGTTCAAGCGGCCCTCCCTGAATACACCACGCTCTCCTTGTGTTAGTTAATTGGCCACGTTGTGCCCTTACCCTGCAAGGAAATGTCACAAAACACAACAGAATCCGCTAATAAGAGTTTTATTAAAGATAAAGGGACAGAGAGTGCACAGGCCTGTGGGAGAGACACGTGTGTGGAGAAGAAGGAACATGGCGCTGGCTTTTAAAGGCTGGGCGTGCCCAGGTCACATCACTACTCAGCGCATGCATGCACAGAGATCGCACGGCTACTTTGCACTACGTTGCCATGAAACATCACAGATCCTGGTCACGCGAGACTCCTTGACCTGGAAATGGCTATCTTGACCTGGAACTGGCTAGGCAGAAGTGCCCAGGTCAGCCGGGCATCCTGGTTATGAGAAACGCCTGACCCAGAAATGGCTATCCTGACCTGAACTGGCTAGGCGGAAGTGTCCACCGGGCATATGCAAACACGCCCAACCGTGGGGGTGTGTTGTGAACCCTTCACCTTGCCTAGCTGTAGCCCCTGTCCTAACTCCTGTTTCCTGAGGCTCAGGACAATGAAGTGAAGCCCAGGCCACATGATTATCTGGCTATGGAGCCAGTACCAAGTTCCATACTCCCCCGAGTTCAGTTGGAAACTTTCTGCGAAGAAGAACATGCAGAGCTCGCAGAATGGTTTAGCGGTATTCCTTTGCTGTTAATCACAGAATCTGTTCCTTGTCCTGCTTTTTTCTAATGCAGAAAGTTCCAGCACAGGCAATTCTGCATGGGAAGAGCCTGCCCAACAGCTAACAGGATCACCCACCATGCCTCCTGTCTTGGGTTTATCCACCATTGATGAGGAAAATGTTTCTTACAGGGAACCTCGTGTCCTTCCTTGGACAGACTTTGTCCCCACACACATGTCTCACAGGGAAACTATAATGCATTCAATGTTTGTTCTTGTGTCTCTCTTTAGTCACAGCCTAAGTAGCATTATCCAACCTCACTGTGGTATTGTGTTCCTCCAAATATTGTGCATGCTAATAAACTTATCTGGGGTCAGAGACAGAGCAGCCACCATATTAAACATAAAGGATAGGCAGTGGTAACACATGCCTTTAATCCTAGCATTCCAGAGGCAGAAATCCATGTGTTCAAGGATACAGACAGGTATAATGACTCATCACGCCTTTAATCCCAGAAAGCGAGCCTTTAATCCCAGGGAGTGGTGGTAGAAAGCAGAAAGGTATATAAGGCATGAGGACCAGAAACTAGAAGCATTTGGCTGATTAAGCATTTGGCCTGGTTAAGCTTTCAGGCTTCTAGTGGCAGTTCAGCTGAGAGCCATTGGGATGAGGACACAGAAGCATCCAGTCTGAGGAAACAAGACCAGCTGAGAAGTTGGCCAGGTGAGGTTAGCTGTGGCTTGTTCTGTCTCTCTGGTCATCCAGTGTTCACCCCAATACCTGGCCCGGATTTGTTTTATTAATAAGAACTTTTAAGATTCCTGTTACACCTCACTTTGATTGATAGGGAAACAGAATGACCTAAACTTATTACTCTTAAAAGATTGCCTCAAATTTAGAAATAATGAGATTTTTTTTTCTGAAGGCAATCACAGTTTTCTAGGTATGTCTAGATGTCAGCCCAACATCCTGTGTTGCTGTTCCCACAGACTATAGATTGAAAATCTTAGAATGTACAGAGAATACATTGGGTGTCCAATTTCTGAACATGCCCCAGATAATGATGGATGAGTTCATGATAGGAGTCCACAGGTAGAAGTCCAAGGGATGGCTGCCCGTGAGGCTCTCTCTGGGGTAGCACAGATGGCCAAGTCCATGCTCCTTATGGACTATGCTAATAGGAGATCCCTCAGCCCCCATTAATAACACATAAAATAAAGTAGCTCTACCTGGAATCACTCCAGTGCCCTTGTTGACACTCTACCTGTGGCTTCTGTGTGTCACCTCATCCACTACCCTTCCTGCCTCAGTCTACTTCTCAGGAAATCTTCATGAACATTGGAAGTAGATCTGTATTCACCATATTTTCTGAGAGGACCATCACTCCCACCCCACAGTGCAGTTTACTGTTTCTCACAGATCCTGGGTAGGGCAGGATGTGTTTTCACTATGGGGAACATCATACAACTAGCTACTGACTCCTCCCTGGCTGCCCTAAAGAAGTTATACCTAAGCCTTATACAAAGTCTAAACCAGGTAGACTGTGCCCAGCTAGTGATCTGGGTGCTAGACCTGAAGGCTTTTCCTTTGATGTCCAAGAAGGAGGTAAACTGTCACAGACCTGTTGAAAACAGCAGCTCTCGAGCTTTTGATGTAAAACCCTGAGATTCTGAGCTGTGCTGGAAGGCCTTTACAAGCTGTTTTCTCCCTCTGAGCCCATGTATCCCAGAGGCCCCTGGTCCTTTTCCTGGAAGGTGTGTGTACCTATCCTTTATTAGCAGTTGGTTCGCAGAGATGCTCTGAGCATCCTGCTTCTAGCACCTTCCACATCTTCTGTGTGGGCATGGTGAGGGTCTAGCAGGGAGGGAATAGGTTGGACTCTCAGCCCCCTCTACCACCAACTGTGAATAGTTGGATGCTGAACCCTTGGAGTTGGTGTGTATATGTGTGTGTGTGCCTGCATGTGTTTACCATTAGTCACCCAGCTCTACAATCTGGTCCATAGTATGCGCTTTTAAGTTCTGAGGAGCAAAACTAATAGATATTTCTGGGCAAAACCCTCAGAACATGACTGTGATCCATAGATACCGGTTTGAATTGGCACCCCATGAGCTGCCTCTGTTGTTGACATGTATAGATGGTCACTGGAACATCCTTGAAACAATGACAAAGTGGGACGGGGCTCCTGCCCCCACCCCCACCCTGGTGATCTGGAACCCATTCGTGTGTAATTTCTTCATCAGTTGTCACAGGAAGTATTTATCAAATGGTTTTCATAGTTAGGGGTAGAAGTGGGACCCACCCACAATCCCAGCACCCAGGAAACTGAAACAGAGGGTCATGAAGTAGAGGCCCGCCTGGACCGTATGACAAGACCCTGTGCCAAAGAAACAAACCACACTGTGTAGGTCAACCTAGTCTGTATCATAAGACTGTCTCAAAAAACAAACAAACAAACAAAACAAAAAAACCCAACTACGAAAGTGATGATGGAATCAACTGTTTTTTAGGCAGCACATCCCTCACTGCCTTCCAGCAACATGGTTTCCAGCTGTCCTTCAAGCTGTCCTTGATAGACAGCCCTGCTTTCTCCAGAAAGTAGCAAGAGAATCCCAGCTTCCTGCTCTCTCTCTCAATCTCTCTCTCTCTCTCTCTCTCTCTCTCTCTCTCTCTCTCTCTCTCTCTCTTCTCTCTCTCTCTGGATGCAACTGTTTGCTGTGTATCTACCATGCTGGCTGTGTTTCCCAGGGACAAAGCATCATTTTTTTCCCTTCTGATACCACTGTGAGTCAAACATAAAATCCCAGATTTGGTCCCTGGAGCTCTGGTACTGTTGTCCCCAGAGGCCAGCCCCACCTTCATGGATGAGAGAACAAATCCAGACAGCTTCCAGGAGGCTGCCAGATGGGTTGTGGAAGGCGCTGGTGAACACAGTCAATTAAGTTGGTGAAATACTAAAACTTGGCATGGAACCTCCCTTTCATCATACTCCCAATCTATTGTCATCTGAGGGACTGGACCTGATTGATCTCGGTGGTGGGTCACTCTAGATGGATGGTTGAGGTTAGGTATTCAGCCTCCAGCAGCAGAATCCAAGGCCTTTTTATATCCGTTTAGAATGTCTGCCAGCCCATGCTTGTGTTCTCTCGGGGGTTTGGGGTGGGGGAAATTCACTCCTTCATGTGTTCAACCAGAAGCCTTTGAACATTCACTGCATACCAGGCAAAGTCCTGGGGACCTTGGAACACACTCTGGGTAGGTGGCAGCAATTGATCTTAATGAGTGAGCTGGACTTCATTTGTGATACTGATGCTGGCTGCAAGAATGCAGGTAAGCATGTGACATTGCAAGGTTAAAGTGGCCCCAACCCTTCAGCCTCCCAGGCTTCCTTGTAAAATAAGGAGAAAGGGGGCAGAGCAATTGGATATGACTTTGAATCCTTCAGACCTGCTCCAGAGGATTGAAGGGAGAGAGAGAGAGAGAGAGAGAGAGAGAGAGAGAGAGAGAGAGAGAGAGAGAGAGAACCACAGCAGGAGTGCCAGCCCACGCAGGGTGAGACTTCTGCCTAGGCTGCTCCCCAGGCTCCTCCCCAGGCTCCTCCAGCATCTAGGCTCAGTGATATCTTATATCTATAGGGCTTTAGTGTATACAGTGTATTTAAGGTTCAAGATAGTGTTATGGAGTGGCATAGGTCTCGATGCTCTCTTACTGACCATCATCATGCATGGTACCAAGTGTCAGGCACACAGATCCAACAGCATCCTCGGAGACTCCTGTGTCCACCTCTGGTCCCTGGTTTGATCTAGACAAGTGGTTCCTGAACATTTCACCTCAGGGTTCCTTTCTGCTTGAAACTTCTTGAGGACCCCAAGGGTTACTACTTATATAAGCTATATATAGCAAAACTTGCTGTATCAGAAATTTAAAAATAAAATTGTTTAAAATATAATAATGTATAAGGACGTATCATATTCATCATAAGGGTGATGGTGCCATCACACATCAAGTAACTTCTGGAAAATTCCAACAGTTGATCAGCTGCGCATCTTTACCAATTATCTACTACAAAAAGAAGCTCCTCTGATGAGGGCTGAGAGATGAATTAACCTATGGATGTAAGGAGAAGAACTTGGGGACCAGTTTAATACAATGTCTGAGTAACCACATTACGCCAGTAGAGTCTCCCTTGGGGCCTATTATCTAGCCAGTCACAGTTTCCTGGCCCAGTTAACAGTATCAGGCATGGATTTTTATCATGTAGAGGTTTGTAATTCACCCAGAAAGTGACTGGTTACACCCATAATGTTCATGCCGCTATGACACCCATGGGCACATCACCTCAGTCCAGTTGCTATTGTAGTTTGCAGGGTACACAGCTGGGTAAAACTGTTGATTGATTTCCTCCATTAGTGTTGTGAATGAATCTTCCAGCGTTCTGAAAGCTAGCTGGGAGGGACAAAGCTTCCAGGTCAGGACCGATGGATTGCTCCACTTCCTGTGACTTAAATATGCAGTATCTTTAGCAGGAGGGCTTATCACCAAGTTCAGGAAGGTAACCACCAAGCACTGGAAGTTAACTTGTAATGTTTGGGGGAGCCTGTGGGAACCCACTGACCAACAGCTCAGAAAGGAGCACTGGGACTGGACTTTTTATTCAGTAGCCAATGTTTCCTGAGAGTGGTATTGTGCATTGCTGTAGGGTAACTCCATTTAAACTATATATGTTATATTATACAATATATATTGCATTATATATTAACATACATGCTGTGGGATGTTCTGTATGTTAAATGTGTTGCTCTGATTGGTTAATAAATAAAACATTGATTGGCCAGTAGCCAGGCAGGAAGTATAGGCAGGACAAGGAGAGAGGAGAATTGTGGGAAGTGGAAGGCAGAGGCAGAGAGAGACTGCCAGCCGCCGCCATGACAAGCAAGATATAAGGTACCGGAAGGCCACGAGCCATGTAGCAACTTATAGACTAATAGACATGGGTTAATTTAAGATATAAGAACTAGATAACAAGAAGCCTGCTGTGGCCATACAGTTTGTAAGCAATATAAGTCCCTGTGTTTACTTGGTTGGGTCTGAGCGGCTGTGGGACTGGCAGATAGGAGAGATTTGTCCTGACTGTGGGCCAGGCAGGACTGGAGAAATCTCCAGCTACACATACACATATAAACACACATATATAAGCTCCGTAGTACACACATGTATATATATATATACATATATGCATATATATGTGTGCATGTGCTTATATATATGGAGACTTCTGAAGTAGTTGGTTTCTATACTGTTTTTAAAATATCTTAATTACCTTTCCAAATACCATGAAACTATTTGAGGTCACTTCTCATTTCCATGCATTCTATAGCCCCTACTTTCCTATCCATAATGATACAACATTGTCCTCTCTCTTGGCTTTTTTAAACTCAGGAAAATGATGCAAGGTGCCTTTGAGAATAAGAGACCACCTTGGCTCTTGGCAAGCTTTTCTTGGGATGCTAGAACCCCCAATAACTTTATAGCCACTGTCTTAGTTAGGGTTTTATTGTTGTGAGAAAATACCACAATGATGGTAATTCTTATAAAGGAAAAACATTTAAGTAAGGCTGGCTTACAGTTTTAGAGCTTTAGTCCATTATCATCATGGCTAGAAGCATGGCAGCATGCAGGTGGACATGGTGCTGGAGGAGGAGCTGAGAGTTCTACATCTTGACCCACATGCTACTGCTGAAGGAGACTGTGTACCACACTGGGCATAGCTTGAGCATATAAGACCTCAAAACCTGCCCACACAGTGGCACACTTAACTCCAACAAGGCCACACTTCCTAATAGTGCCCCTACCTGTGGGCCAAGCATTCAAACACACGAGTCTATGCTGGCCGTGCCTATTCAAACCACCACAGCCACCAACACTGCCTTGAGCCAGTAGCCTGTGGGATCTTGTCTGGAGAATTCAAAGAATGAAATTCACCAGCCCGGGGGTGGTGGGTGGGGGGGTGAGTTTTAGCAAGTTTGTATAGGTTTATAGGTGAGAGTTTGAGGGAGTGGGGAGGGAAGGGGAGAGAGACAGAAACAGAGACAGAGACAGTGTGTGTGTGTGTGTGTGTGTGTGTGTGAGAGAGAGAGAGAGAGAGAGAGAGAGAGAGAGAGAGAGAGAGAGAGAGAGTGAATGAGCATAGCGTTCCTGTATAGCAGGGGGGTCATGGATACCATTGAACTTTTAGTCTGGTGGCTTTTAAAGGACTTACAGCGTGGTAAAAAAAAGCTGAGTCCACTTGGTCCAGCCAGGTTTCCAGCTGCTTTCCTCAGTTTCAATCATGTTCTCATGTGGAACTCTTGACAAGGGTAAGAAATGACAAGGAGTTGGGAACTATGACTCTCTCCTGGCATCCTAGCCTTCAGTGTGAATGTCCCAGAACTGCTGCTTTGGGATCTCTGTCATACCTGACCTGACCGATTTCTAGGTCCTGCACTAGTCATTAATAATTTCTTCTTTTCCGTGAACAGTTAACATACATCACATGACCTACTCTGTCCACCCATCAGTTCATGAGCACACGAGTTCTTTCCACTTTGGGTTGTGTTGGGTAATACTGCAGTGAACATTTATGTTTACATCTTCATGTGAATGTTTTCATGTCTCTGGAGCATATAGCAGTTGTCAGGTGTATTAATTACCAAGATATTGTCCAAAGTTGTATCATTTTATAACCCACCACCACGAGGAAGAGATTGAATGCGTCCACGTCTGTGATGGCTTGTCTGTGTCATGGGAGCCAAGCCAATGACAGATGACAATCCACCGAGATTTGATCGGCACTTGTCTAAGGTGGTGTTGTGTAGCATCATTTCCTGCGCTAATGGGTCAGTTGTGTATCTTCTAAGGAAAACAATCGTTTTAATCTTGGCACTAAAACCACATGTCTTCTAGGTACAGTTTATCAGTACATAATTTACAAACATCTTCTCCCATTCTGTGTCTTATTTTTTCATCTCTTCAATGCTGTCCTTGGTTTGGTCCTTAATTTTTTATGAAGTCTGTATGGTTCATCTGCTCCCTATTTTTTATTCATTGTTTGTGTTTTTGGCTTTATATCTAAGACACTACTGCCTGATCTAATAACACCAAACCTTATCTCTCCCTCTAAAACTTTTATAGTTTTAGCCTTCACTTTCAATTCTGTTGTCCACTTGGAAGCAATTTTTATGATGTGAAGTGTGTGGGGTAGGCATTAAGGCATGCTCTGCATCCTGTGGATCTAGGTTTCCTGCTACTATTTACTGAAAACAGAAGACAAAACAAAACAATCAACCAAAAATGCAACGACTTTATTTTTGTTTGAAATTTTAATACTTCCTCTTCCACTTTGTCAGCTAGGGACACCTGGATAGCAATCCAAGCCAGCCACACTCCCACATTCTTCACCTTCTAAAACTTGCCCGGCTTCCAAATTTAGCTGCCTCAGGCAGCCTTTCAGTGCAGAAGCATCAGTGTCCCTTCAATCCTGAAGGTGCTCAGGACCCTCCCGACTGGCAGCAGCCCTGAAATGTGTGGGTACAGAATTTACATGAAAGGCAAAAGCCTGAAGGAAGGCATTCCTGTCCAAACTCAGACCAGACAGCCTTCTTTTCTTATCAAAAATATAGAAATTATGATAAAATACAGACAAATTTGGTTCTATTTTTTTTCAAAATCCACACCAATAGTAAAATAGAGATTTTAAAAATGAGGAAGTTGCTGCCAGAATGTCTGATGCTTATTAGAGAACCAATGCTTATGTGTATTAGAGGGGGACTTTCCTTAAGGTCTTTATAAAATTTGTATAGACTTCAGCATCTATAAGATCTATGAAGCACTATTTGGATTCAACTGAATGTGTCCCTATTGAATAAGTGAAATAAAAGAATGTTAAAAACCAAACCAAAAACCCCAAACTCTTTGTAAGAGTGTGATTCATTTGCATGTGGCCCAACATTTGTAAAGTTACACATTTAACTAAGGGAATGCAATAGACACAAACCAAAACATTTGAATACAAATATCTACAACATCATTATTCACAATATTCAAAATTAGAAGAGTCGGCCAATAGAAAAAGGTACAAGTATTTATAAAGAGTTATTAGTACATTTACACAATGGGATATGACTCAGCCATGAAAAGGAACTTAGTATACAAGTGTCAGTGGGGATGAATCTCAGAAACTCTAGATGATATGAGTAAAGTCAGGTACAAATAATCCCTGTGGTGCTATTTCCGAGCAAAATATCAGGCTTGAGTCCTGGAGTAGAGAACAGGGATGTGGAGATGGGCTGCTGAAAGGTTGGAGAAAATAACAGTTAAATAAGATAGACACCCAGAACCTTCTGTCTTTGTTAAAATTGCCACATTGTATCTGGAGACGGTGGTGGTGGTGGTGGTGGTGGTGGTGGTGGTGGTTGTGGTGGTGGTGGTGGTGTAGAGTGCTTGCCTAACATACAAGGCCCTTGGTTTGATCACCAGCACCTCCTAGAACTGGGCAGGGAGGTGCATGCCTATAATCCCAGCATTTGGAGCAGTAGAGACAGGAGGGTCAGAAGTTCAAGGTCATCGTCAGCCACATAGCATGTTCGAGTCCAGTCTAGACTACATGGTACTGAGTCTCAAAAACAAAAGTCTGGAGAGAGACCTCAGTGGTTCTGTTCTTCCAGGGTACCTGAGTTCAGTACCCATTACTCACATGGTGGCTTATAATCATCTGTAACTCCAGTTCCAGGAGACCTAATTCCCTTTTCTGTCCTCTGCAGGCTCTGCATGCATGGGGTAAACAAATACTGACAAAACGATCATACATATAAAGTTAAAAATAATTAATACAAAGTTTTAAAAAGAGTTGCAGGCCAGCCTAGATTACACAGCAAATTACTATCTTAAAAACAAAAAACAACCCACAAAACCGAACCAAACAAAAATGTCATCGAATGTGAACTCTCTAAGTGTTAAAACCACCTCCTTCAATTCCACACTCAGACCTTTGTCACAGGCATCAAGTGTGGCTCTGGCTTCCCCAGTGCCCAAGGCAGAAAGGGCAGTGGAGTCATATGGGGGAACTGACTGTGAGACCCACAGTGGTCTCGGTGTGTCTCTAATCCCTGGTGGGGTTCAGGGCTGTAATGGCCTCTCAAAATAACTGACCTCACTGTCAAACAATGAAGAGTAACCTACAACTCCCAGAACCATTACAAGCACTGAAGATAAGAGCCATGTTCTGTCCAGGGTTCACCTCACGTGGGTGCAGGGCAGGCACAAGTCCCCTGCCCTGTCCATGCCCAGGTTGACACCAGAGCCAGAAAAGAGCTCTTCACAGTGAGCTGCAAGATATCCTTAAAATAACTCCTTAAAGAATTTTCCATTTCGTACTCAGAAAGGTGTCTTTCGTCTTGAAACCTCTGTTTCCCATAAGAACGAATTATTTAATTCCTCATTCACCTTTCTCAGATGCCCCTCTGCTCCACAGGAACACAAGAAGGCTGCTTTCCTGCCCTGATCTCTGTGCTTAGCATCTTCAGTTTTCAGTGACTCTCAGTAATAATGCTTGTCCTTCTATCCCTTTATCACAGTGTCTACCCAGCCCCTCATTTTTAGACAAATAAAAGCAACCCAGACTACATGAAGAACAGTCATGGCTCCTGTTGCAAATCACCCTCTGGAGCGATGGAAGGATCTTTCTACTAGCACATGGAGGAGACCCAATCTAGTGTTGGTGTGGCCCCGGAGTTTGGTTTATGTATATCCTCAGGATAATGAGGTTCTTCTTTGGATTCCTGAGCACTGAACGTGTCCTGTAGCTGCTGCTGAAGCCCAACATGATAGAGACTTAATGGGTCTCCATGAAAAAATCTACCCTTCTGATGCCAATGGAGATTGAGAGCCCAATATGGCCAGCTTTGGCAAGCATTAATGTAAGCCTAGGAACTGTAGCCATGAGATTGGATTCTCCAGAAGAGCTGCCAGCTAAAGTCATGCTGGTATCAAGAAAAACAGGCCTTGGCGGTTCATGTTCCTGAAGTTGTATCCATGCCAGTGGATGTCCACACAATCCAGAAGAGCATCTGACATTGCTGCTGCTGCTGTTGCTGTTATAACAATGGCGCACACCGCTGCTACTGTTTCTGGGATTACCAATTCATAATTGCTTACTACAGCTAGCACAGTGGAGACCCTCGCAACAAAAGTAGCTACCACAGTTAGTTAATCTTTCATTCTATTGGGCATGATAAATTTAATTCAGTAGTTATATGCATCTCGATTGACTTTGAAAATTATAAACTTATAAATTCAAGTTCCAGTTGCTTTTGGGATACTATCTTACAAGGACTCCAATGTACAGTATGGCTCGTTAAGGAAGGGAATGGCTCAGTTGCCTTTAGCCTACTGGCTATAGGTGAGATAGGACCTCTGTTCGTCTTTTCTGTATTGAACACACAGATTGCAAGCCCAGTGCCACTTTGAGATCTTTGGCAGCAATTAACCATGTAGCTCACACATGATTGAGCCGGTATGATAATGAGTATTCAGAGACGGGTAATGCCTGGGGGGCACTTACCAACCTAAGACAGAGCACCTGTGTGGCCTGGGCAGGCAACTCCAAGACGGATAAGGTGACCTGCTGATGTCCCACGCAACCCAAGTCAGAAGCTCATTTTTTAATAAAAGGGGGACCTGCAGGACCCTGGCCCCCGTTTTGGGTAACTGTTGCCTTGCTTGTGGACCTTGACCTTGATATCCTCCCTATGCTCATTCCCTGCCAGATTCCACCCTCCTGAATGCTTAAGGGAAGTTCCTTGTCTGTGTATCCTGAATAATGGGCATTAACAGCTTAGATGCAAGATTATAAAACATCAGTAGCGAACTTCTGCCCTCTGGGGTCCTCCCATTGTGCTGTAAGCCTGCCCTTAACCTTCTACCCCTTCAAGAAATGACATTCGACATTTAAAATTTATATATATATATATATATATATATATATATATATATATATATATATTTGAATGAATACTTCAAATGTAATCTATGAATACCACAAATGTGATTAATATCATGAGTGTAAGTAATGAATATCATGAGTGATGAGTGTAATTTAAAAAAGAAAGAAAGAAAAAAGAACAGCCATGGAAGCATGGGATCGGGTCACTGTGACTGAAGCAGAATTAAGGTGTGTAACCTCCATGTGATCTCTTTCTAAAAAAGAAAAGGGGATATGATATAGATATATAGGATATAGAGATGATAAGATAAAAGGGTAGATTAATGAACCTACTTTTAAAGAACAACTTTTTTAAAATGTTTTACATTGGTATAGATTTTAGTTTATGTTTAAAATGTTTTACATTGGTATAAATTTTAGTTTATTGATACAAACTTAAAGTTAATTTTGTTATACTGTATATATATTCTTGTTTGAGGTATTATGTTTATGTAACTCAGTGCATGTGTGGAGGCCAGAGAAAACTCTCTGCAGTCAATTCTCTCCTTCCACTGTGAATTATGGGGACCAAACACAGACGGTCAAGACTGCATGACAGAGCATTACCAGCTGAGCCATCTTGCTGGCCCTGCTCTATGCCTTGTGTTTTAACAGTCTTCACGGTGTTCTCTGTGTGTGTCTTCATTTAAAATTATGGGATTTTTGTTTGTTTGGTTGTTTTTTTGAGACAGGGTTTCTCAGTATAGTTTTGATGCCTGTCCTGGATCTCACTTTGTAGACCAGGCTGGCCTCAAACTCACAGAGATCTGCCTGGCTCTGCCTCCCCAGTGCTGGGATTAAAGGCACACATACCCCCCTCCAGCCATGTATTTATTTTCATTTATGGGTATATGTGTTTGACTGCAAGTTTATATGTGTATATCACTTGGGTGCAGGTACAGCAGAGGCCAGAAGAGGGTGTTGAATCCTCTGGAGTTACAGGTGGTGGTGAGCTGCCCAAAGTAGGTGCTAAAAAACTGTGCCTGCTCCTCAGGAGAGCAGTGCATGCTTGTAGCCACAGAGCCATCTCTTTAGCCCTCTCCCCTCAGTCATCTCTAGTTGGGTCTACCTTGCTTCTAGAGTCCAACATAAACACTGAGAGGCAGTGGAGAATGGTGTGGACAACATTCCTTGCTGAATACTCACAGGAGAGGATGGGGATCTATAGAACCACTGACTGAGCGTGTCTGAGGCTGGGAACATGATGCTCACTAGCCACAGGCTCCAGCCCCATGTACAAGCCTGGTCTCTCCTGTTGACTGACCTATAGCTATCTCTTAAAGTACAAACAACTATAGCACACACAATGACTTACACAAGGCACAGGGAGAGAGTTTAGTGCAGGCTGCATCATGTAACCTGTCACCAACTATCTGTCTGAAACAAGCTTCGAGGTCCTTCTTATGGCTTCACAAAAGCGCTCAGGCCTCCTGCTAGCCTGCATGGTGAGACACATAAACATTCCATCCATGGTCATCGCAGGCCACGCTCTGTCCCGACCAGAGCGTATGCTTTCCAGGCTCTGCTATTCTGCTTTTTCCTAAAGGCCATTTTCTCAGCACAAATCTTAGGATCATTTTCTGCTCTTATTAGATTCCTATTTCAAGCTTGGGGTGAGACATCTCTGTCGTACTGACTGTTCCCTGTTGTCAGAGGACACTGTGTTTCTCGTTTGCTTATGTCCCCATGGTGAAACAGACTGAGTTTCTGCTGCAGAGAAGACAGGCTAGCCCTGCTGATTACCAGGGCCATTTCACAGTTCTGTTTGCTTGAAGCCAGCTTGTTACTGTCCCCCACGTGCACCCGTGAATCTTGGCAGAGAGCAGCAATCTTTCCAGAGAGGAACCAAGAGAGGTAGACTGCTTGCGGTGGATGTAGGACACCGCTCCTGCTGAGCTGAACGCCATAGATCAGTCACGTCTTATTTCCAAAGGACACATGGAAAAGGCATTGAATTGGTCTCCAGCCTCAGATATGTCTGGAAGACCAGGGTTCTAGGAGGGAGTGGGTGGAGGGGCTTAGATGTAAGGGGAACAAGGGACTCTTTAGAAGATGATGAAATCACATTTATCTGTAAATAGAGACAGTGTGTGGTAATAGTGCTACCATGCAGTAGGGCTGGGGGGAGAGGTTTTATGCTTAGAAGCGCTCTTATTTCCCCTGGAGTTACATCCATGGGAGTGGAAGGGGAGCTGTAGGCAGGACACTGAATGGCCTGGTGGCTCTGAAAACTCCTCTCAGGAGAGTCTCCCCTCCTTTCCACACACAGGGACTTGAGGGAAGGAACAGGCTTTCCTATCAGACTGAGGAGGGAGCACAGCAGTGTGATGTGTGGGGAGCACCACTGGATCCGTGGCTTCACTGCAGAGACTCTGTGCTGTGGGTTATCTTCGCTATGATGCAGGGGTGCTGGCAGAAGTGACTTTGGGGTGTTCTGGTACCGTAAGAAGTGAGAAGGAGTCATCGAAGTCCTAAGACGGCACCGTGGGGGAAGGGGGTCTTACTAAGTGTTCTCGGTTGGTTGGTACAGTGGTTAATTTTGGTACAAGAAATACCAGGGACATGAGTCTGGTGTGTCTGGGAGGAAGTTTCTGGAAAGGCATCCCTGAGAAGGAACACATACCCTCCACTCCTGAACGTGGGTAGCACCCACAGGAAGCGGGAAGCCCCCACAGAAGGGGGTACAGTATGGAATAAAAGGCAAAAAGTGAGGAGGTCGCCAAGAGCCAGCCTTCTTCTGTCTGCCACCAAGTCTGTGGAGATATACAAAGCCCCATCCCTAGGTTCTGCTCGCCCACCCTGCTGTGACAGACTGTACCATGTCAAGCTATGGACTCAAATAAATCTATTCTCCTTGAGGTTGCTCCTGTCAGGTGTCCATCACATCGAGGAGACTAGTCACCAGACAGGTGGAGCAGAGACCTCTGGACCACAGGACTTATAATAAAAGCTGCATACATTATTATAAGCTATTGAGCCTTAGAGGATGAGTGCAAGAATTAAGACCATGTTTTTAAAACCATGAATTTCGTATGATCTGTCTCTGCAACTGAGGCCCTTTGTTCATGTCATTGTATCACAGGCATTTTGCATGTTTCTCCTTCAAAAACCAGACAGGTCTGTTTTAATGGCAGTGGTAAGGAATGGTCCATCAGATGATAGTCTGCTATGCATTATTGTGGCTACTTTGTCCTACAGGCTGCAACCCAGCTGAACGGGGAATCTGTCTAGAGCCAAGAATGGGGGCTCAGGGGTGCCGTCAGTGAGGGTACCAGCCTGGAAACATTTGAAGCAACTCACCACAGTTATGTATATTTACAGGGGCAGCACAATGATGCTGAAGGCAAGTCAGGCCAATTACCAGGTTGTACATACATGCTCATCAGTTCTTTGTATTGGAGCAAATGCCTCCTTCTGAACTTTCTTCTTTTAAAAGGATCAATATTTTTATTTTTGAAATTAAAATATAATTACATAATTTCCCTCCCTAACTTTTTTTTTTCTCCAACCCTTCCTATGTGTCTCCTTGCTTTCTCACAAATTCCTGGACTTTGTTACTTTCATTATTGTGAACACATACACACCCATACAGAGGTCTATATGTCCATTAATATGTAAATACAACTTATTCAGTCCATATAATATTACTTGTATATATATATTATTTCAGGGGACTCTTTTCTGTTCTTGTAAAATACAAGTTGTTTTGGATGGTGGTCCCCCCCCTCCATGCTGGGGGGAGATGAGGACTCATTCCTTCTGTGTGATGTAATATTTTGAATTTGTGGGCTCTTGTAATTTATGTGCTGTTTTGACAGTATTGTTTTATAAGAACATCCCCCAGGGAACACTTCAGTTCTCTCTTTACAAAATAAATAAAAGGCACTGGATTAAATTTTATTTTTTTAGAAATATGACCACCATGGCAGGTCCCCATTATATTGTGCACTCAATAAAATCTCAATTAATTGAAGAGTTTGGGTAATGAATTATTTTTAAGTTTTTTCTTAAACATCTAATAAATGCAGATTTTAAGTAAAAACTCTCTGAGAACATTTATAAGATATATTAGGAAATATCGGTGACATATAAATATTCATCAGCAAAAGTCCTTGTCTAGTTCTTGTTTTGGCAGAAAACCCGAGATAAACCAGGTCTGCAATGCTAGAAGCCCATCTGAACGTGCAATGGGCACATGGAACGCCACAGAGCAAAGTTAATTGATGGAATTACTGATGCTTGTTCATTCCATGCAGAAATGAAAATTATTTCTTCACCTCTGAGGTCCTGGAGACTCCATGCTAACCTGAGCCAAAGGTTTCTGCCCTGACTCTGCTACCCATGGTATTGGGTACTCACTGCTTTAACTAGACAACTGACAGGAAGCAGGTGAAGGAAGGGTTTATTTTGGCATCTGGTTTGGGGAACAGAGTCCATCATGGAAGGGAAGCTCCCATCTGTGGTCATGTAAGGCTGTTTGCTCACATCTGGAAGACCAGGAAGCAGGAAGAGATAAAAGACGTTCCCAACAGGCTTTCTTCACTTCCTTTTATTCCATTTGAAGCCCAGCCCATGGGACAGTTCAGCTCACACTTGGGGTGCATCTTGTCCCCTCAGTTACTCCATTTTGAAAATGCCTCCCCCAAAACAAACCCAAAACTGTGCCTCACTAAGTCCTTATCCATTTAAAATAATTGCATTTGTTTATTATTTATTTAGTGTGGAGGTGATGTATGCATGTGTGTAGAGTTCAGAAGACAATTTGTGGGAGTCAGTTCTCTCCTTCTACCATGGGGATCCCAGCCGGCTTAATCTGGCTAACCATCCTTAGGAATTCCTTAACTCAATCCAGAGTCATCTAATCAAATTTAGCCATCACGACTAGGTAGTTCCTCTTCATCAGGTAATCTCTGAGACTAGAATAGTTTAGTGAAGGGGAGCTTGTATTGTCCAAGTACATGTTCAGTTGAAAGGCCTAAAGAGAATTCAATGAAGAAGATAGTCTTCAGTATTTAATAAAATATTATAATAGTGTACTTACTAAGAATTATTAAACACCAACCTTGACTGCCCAAGTGCCGGGACCATGGATGTGAAAAGTCAATCACGTGTTGAAAGTTTGGATGGAGCCTCAGCCTGGCCCCAAAGGATTCATAGCCAGTGAGGGACCCACTACCCGATGGGAATGTCACCTGAGCAGGTGACTGCTGAGGAGATGTTCAGGGAAAGAGGGCAAGGGTGCTTCAAGGCCGCTTCAGGGAGATAACAGTTTTTCATGGGGAATCCTGAAGAGGCCTGCAACAGCTCTGGTCTCATCCCTTTCTCCTCCCTCAGCTCCCCTCGCTGAGTGCAAGCTGAGAAGAAAAAACAAGCCCCTTCTTTCATAACCTCAGGGACAGAATTATCTCTTACCCCCCTTGCATTTTGTGCCTCAGTTTCTCTTACTCTCTTCCTCCAGTTTTTCTATCTAGAAAGGGGAGTGTGGTGGCTATTCTTGGTTGTCAACTCGACTACATTTGGAACTAAAATCCAAAATAATGGAAGGCATATTTGTGAGTAATCTTTGCTTTAATTTGAAGACACCTTTCATCCAGATCTGATCTGGGCCATGCTTTCTGCTGGAAGCCTATATAAGAATGTAGAAGAAGAAATACTTTGCTCTTTGCCTACTTGCTCTTGACCTGGTAGCAAGTCCACTCCTTCACTGGCATTAGAGCCTGCTTCTTCAGGATTCCAGCATATAATGAAGGTCAGCTGAGATATCCAGGCTCATGGTCTGAACAACGACTGGACTCTTGAACTTTCTGTTTATACCCAGTCATTGCTGGATTAGCTGGATGGCAGTCTGTAAGTCATTCTAATAAATCCCCTTATATATAAGATATATATAGTAAATAAAAAGATGATAGATAGATAGATAGATAGATAGATAGATAGATAGATAGATAGATTCATTCTATAAGTTCTGTTACTCTAGAGAACCCTGACTAATACAGGGAGTGAATGGTTTGTCCCCTTGTATCATCTTTTGGGAATTTGCTTTTCTGTGGGTCCTAAGCACATTAGCCCAGGTAGGAAGTATTTCTCCAGCCTTTCTTTTGGCAAGGAGAAAGCAGAATGGCCCACCCTGAGCTGGTGAGCATCATTTTCTGGGGATCCTTGTTTCTTTACATGGAACTGGATATTTTAAATGTGTTTTCCATGGGTCTGTGTGAGTATGTACATGTGTGTGCACATGTGTGTGTGTGTGTGTGTGTGTGTGTGTGTGTGTGTATGTCTGCATGCACTTGCTGATACAGGTGAGCATGCACTGTGGTGGTGTCCATGTGGGGGTCACAGGATGATTTCATGCAGTTACTTCCTGTCTTCCACCTTGTTGAGATGGGATCTTTCCTGTTTTTTCCGTCATACTGCAAACCCCAGGCAGGCTGTTCCTCCAGTCTCCTGTCCTTGGCCTCTTGTCTTGATGTAGGAATGCTGGAATTATCAATGTGTCCTACAGCATCTGGCTTCTTTTAAAAACATAGGTTCTGAGGCTCTGACTCAGGTTGGCAAAGTCCTGGTACCCCATGAGCTACCTTGCTGCCCCATGGGGCAGCTCTTATTGTGCTGGGAGGGCTTCCTTTAGTATTTCTCACAGGTCAGGCCTATGGGGATCAATTTTCAAATGTATGAAAGTCTTTTTGAAATGTATTAGCATTTCTTTTAAGTTTCCTTTACGTGACTCATGAGTTTCATCACGGCATCTTCGTCCCGTGTGTCACTGTTCTCTGTTCTGACTTTCTCCCTCATCTGCTGCTCTCCAATGTCTCCTGCCCCCATGGTTCCCTTCCTTCTTGCAAATAGTCCTGCCCCTCCCCTGAATTCTGAGTTCATCTCGTGTATTCCATTACCTTTGTCTCCTTTCTCCCCAAGATTTTTTCCTCATCCCTCTTTTGTAATTTCATTTTATACACACACACACACACACACACACAGAGAGAGAGAGAGAGAGAGAGAGAGAGAGACAGACAGACAGACAGACAGACAGACAGACAGACAGACAGACGGAGTCTGAGTCTGGGCAGACCTGTCTGCCAACTCTTTCTGTTCCCCATGCCATACACGAAGCTTGTGCCTGACTTGCCTGCTCCTTCTTCCCTGGGGAGAGAAGCCACATGCTCCCTTCTGCAGAGCAGGCAGAAGAAAGACTCCTCTCGGGTCTCACTGACAGCCATGCACTCAGGGGCACTTTGGAGTTGACTCTAGGGAGACAGTGGCTGTGTGAGCCGACTTCCTTGAATGCAGGGCAGACTCTGGGGACGTCTTGGCAGCCTTGTCTTGTGTAATGCCCTCTGGCCATCTGGTTTCCCTTTGCACATCATCCCTCAGTCCCTCACTCAATGGACTCAGTGGGTGTCCTTGCTTCCTGAGATGAGATGCTGTTTTAGACTTGAACTCTCTGCACGTCAACAGCCCACGGAGTGACTATGATCACCAGAAGATGGTGCTGAGTGATGCAAGGAAAGTTTGCCCTAGATCTGTTTTAAAATTTATGGAGCTAAGCGAGGGAACCACTCTGATTAGCCTGTGCCCAGTGGGAGACTCTCAGGACAAATGACATGTAAGTGTCTCCCATTTCTGAAGTCCCATCTCTCTTGACTAGACGTTCGTAGCGTGTTCCAAATGTGCTGAGAGGTGTCGGTCATTAAAATGAATCTTCATTTGTCCTGAGGCCATAAGGAGATTGGACTTGGTCATGAAAACTCCCTATGGTGTTATCTTAATCCCCTCAGTTTACAGGGCAGAAAAATGTACCAGTTCCCCACAGCTGTTAGTCATATAAACAGGGAGCTTTGACTTGGTGAATGTAGTCTCCAGTCCAACAGCCTGGGTCTTCTGCTGGGTTAAAGACTTAGTCCCCAGGGTGCTGCTAAGGGAAGGTCACTGATTTCTTAAAAGGTGGAGCCCAGTGGGAGGGCATTAGGTCCTCAGAGCTATGCCCCTGAGGAAGGTGGGGGCCCTGGGAGTTCATACTTTTTCCTCTCCCTTCTTTTCCTCCTCTCTTCCTTGCTTCCTTGCCATGGTGTGAGTGTTCTAACTCTGTGATGTGTCCTGCTGTGCTGAGTCCCCTCGTACAAGCCTCCTCGCACAAGCCGCAATCCTGACTGATCTCAGCCCAGGACTCTGAAACGACAAGCTGTGACACTTTCTCCTTGTTAATCTCCACAAATGTTTTGTTGTGTCAGTGGAGTGCTAACTAACCTTATGTTTTCTGGGCTGGGAGTGTAGCTCAGTTGGCACCGTGTTCACCTAGAAGACTCAAAGCGCTTGGCTTGCTCCCAGTATCAAACTAGGTATGGTAGTGCATGCCCATCATCCGAGCGCTTGGAAGACGGAGGCAGGAGGATCAATTCAAGGTCATAGACAGCTACACAGTGACTCTGGGGCCAGCCTGGGTTAGTTGAGACCCATTCTTAAAAGACAAAGGAACATGAACATTATCTGCTTCCCCCACCCAGAGCCCTATATATACATTAGTGTAGAAATATAGAACCTGGTCCCGTGTTTGTAATAAGTATAGATCTATAAAAGTGCAGAGTTATGTGTATGCACATATACAAACACACACACACACACACACACACACACACACACACACACACGCGCGCGCGCGCGCTATGAAGATAAGATACATTGTGAGCTGCTGGCCAGGGACAGGTTTTCCTAAGCAGCCCTGACTTCAAGGTAAAGCTAAGCTGGCCTTCAGTCCCCTCCCCCACCAGCCTTCTCAGCAGGCCATCCAGCCCAGCCTACTTCTTCAGGCAGAACACTCACCAGTTGTCCTCATTCTCTGCCCCCTTTGCTTATTTACACGACATTTGTTTATTTGTTCTGCAGGAAGGTTGTGGGAGGATTTGCAGGACAGGTCCAGTGGCTCTGCCCTCACTGGTCGGCTTTGTGCACGCTGCGCTCTCTGGAGCTCTTGTGAGTCTCTATCCAGGGACACCACCCACCTTCAGCAAACATCCCCAGCAAGCTGAGCCCACCATGGAATGCAGTCCTCTGCCTAGCAAAGGTGTGACTGCTCTAACCCTGTCCACAGGGACCAGAGCTGCCCAGTCACCTGGAGTTACTGCAGGTGCATGTATCTGTCTGTCTTTGGAGGTGCTTCCTCTTTGTGACTGTGCACAAACAGCAAGTGGCTGTGGAGATACCTCAGTGAGTCAAGCCATGTGTGAGGACCTGAGCTCGAACTCCAGAATCCGCCTGAAGGACAAACAAACAACAACAAAGCAGGTATGGTAGGAAATACTGGTGATCTCAATGCTGAGAAGGTGGAGATAGCCACCCAACCTATGAGACTCTAGGCAAATTCTAGGCTAGTAACAAAACCAAAGCAAACCCAAAACCAAGGTAGAAGACATTTGAGGAATGACACTGTGGGTTTTCCTCTGGCCTCAACATGTCCATACGTGCAGCCCCTAGGTGTACTTGCACTCAGACAGACAGACAGACACACACACACACACACACACAGAACACACACACACACACACACAAAGACACACAGACATACATATACACACAGACATTTACACACACATACACACAGTGGGACAGCTGCTGACAAGGACAACTCTGGGAACTCCTAGGGAGTTTTGGTTGTGAATTTGAAGGGGTCCAGATGAACCCGCTTCTTCCAGGGCCAATTCTATGGCAAGGGAGCAGCTGAGATTTAGTTGGTAACTCTATTTCTGGAGATGTCACAATCATAAAGAGAAAAGACCACATTCCAGACAAGAGGGCTCTGCCTGGCATGTTACAGCAAACAGTGTAACCGTGACTTCCACCTGCTAGGGATAGTTTCATATTCTAATTTAATGGTTAATATTTTCGCCAAGGACTTTCAGCTTGGAAATATTAACACAAATGTCTAAAAGTCAATTCACAAAAATAAAGCCATACATGTGGATTTCTAGACACTATTTGCCATTCAAATGCTATCCTTGATTGGGAAATCCAGAGATCAGCCCGCTAATTCAAAGCAATTGTCACTTGGATTCTGTGTGTTGGACTTCAGTCTGAGGCACGGTCATTAATATTTGAAGGGGGGACTTCCCTCTGTGGTGCTGGCAAAGCCCTGCCCTACTTCTGAGTGACAGACAGCAATTCATTTTGAGTCAAGCCAGACTCTTTACTGTCATCGTTTTCGTGGCTTTTGTTGTTACCATGACTGAAGCAGCAAGTTTCATGTTGGGAAACGCAGGAATGCAGACGTGCACCACCGCCCCCAGCGCCTCTGCCCTGAAGGAGACTCACGAGTGAAAAAAGCCAAGGTGGGGTGTATGCAGAAACTCGCAGGTCTCTATATAAACCAGTTCCACGGGCCTGGTCAGCCCTCCTTCAGTGAACACAGGAGCAGAGCGGGTTTCTCTTGCGCAGGGCCTCCTTAGCTTGAGGAGGTACTGGAGTGTAGGCAAGGCTCCACCTTGTAGATGTAACCAACCGTCTTATTAAATAAGAAACACAGAACCAATGCAAAGAAGAAAGCCAAGAGGTCAGAGCTAAGAGCTAAAAACCTTACCCTTCCTCCTGCAGTGGTCCTACCTCTCAGAAAAAGAGCTACTTCCTGTGTGTCTGTCTTTTTATAGTGCTTCTCTCCTGTCTTCTCATTGCTTGTAAACCCAACCACATGACTGCCTCGTCACGGCCTGTCTATATAGACCTCCAGATTTTCTATTGATTGGTATTGAGATTAAAGGCATGTGTATCCAATACTGGCTGTATCCCTGAACACACAGAGACTTACCTAGCTCTGCCTGCCAAGTGCTGGGATTACAAGCATATGCCACCACTGCCCTGCTTTCCTATGACTTGCTAATAGCTCTGACCCCCGGCAACTTTATTTATTAACATACAAATAACATTTGAATACAAATAAAATATCACCATACCACCTTCATGGCTATGGGGAGCCATCAGGAAGAGCGCAAACTTCCCAGTGTGACTGTTATGGTATAATGTGTTCGCCTGTAAGCAATCCCTCGCTCACGTGCTATAAGGAAATGCCATAAACTCACTGGTTCCCCAGGGTGAACCTTGGTGGGACTGCGCTTTGGTTTGTCATTGGGACCCTTTCATGGGTAGTCAGACGTTGTTTATATCTCCCCTCAGAATGAATTCTTGTGACGGATGGTACAGTGCCTCACATGGACTGCTGTCTGGTGTGGCCACGTCTAGCCACACTTTCCCCATAGCCTCACACCCATGTTCCGGGACAGTTCCCAGTCAGTACCTCATTATTCAAATGCATTGTTTGGGAGACAGGCAAGAGAAGCTCCTTCACATCAGGTGGCATAGCTCTTCTCAGACGTCATCAGGGTGTTGACACGGTGATGGTGACAGTAACATTGGACCCCAGAGCCACTCGAATTTGGTGAATTTCTTGGTTCACAGCAGAGCTGTGGGGACAGAGTGTGACTAGATGGGGCTGGCAAGGTGGACAGACATTCAGGGACTGGATTTTGTGTCTGAACGGACAAGGGTGTTCACTTAGGATATTCTTTAGTTGCAATTTTGGTAAGAATCCACTCTAACATACTGTGTGTGTAAGTGTGTGAGTGTGTTTGTGCATATGTGTACATATATGTGTGTGTTTGTACATGTGTATATGAGCTGTGTATGTGTATATGTGTGTACATGTATGTGTGCATCTGTGTGTGCATGAGAGCATTGCATGCATGTGTATGCAAATGTGTGTACATGTGTATGTGCACTGCATGCATGTGTGTACACATGTGTGCAAGTGTGTGTTTACATGTATGTATATGCATGTGTATATGCATAAGAGCATGTGGGTACACATACACACACACACACACACACACACACACACACACACACACGCAAGTCAGAGCAGAATGTTGACTCTCTTCTGTCTTTCTCTGTCTCATTCCCTTGAGAGAGTCTGATGGAACTGGA
Organism: Peromyscus leucopus; assembly: GCF_004664715.2. NCBI lineage: Eukaryota > Metazoa > Chordata > Mammalia > Rodentia > Cricetidae > Peromyscus > Peromyscus leucopus. The sequence continues at coordinate 53,807,892 of NC_051081.1, read as the reverse complement.
TGCTCACTGCATCAGCTTGGCTGGCCAGCCAATGAGCTCTCAGGATCTTCCCATTATCATCTTCAAATGCTGGGATTACCAGGTACCCACAACCTTGTGGCTTTCTACAAGGGCACTGGGGATTTGAACTCAGGTCCTCTCACTTGCAGAACAAATGCTCCTACCCACGGGGCCATCTGTCCAGCTCCTAAGAGAAGGTTGCCTGAAATCGCAGACAAGGGTAAACAAGCTCATGGAAACCACATTAACCACCCGACTGTGAAGGAGAATGACAACTCACATCAAAGGAGACCTCCAGCGAGTCTTTCTGAGACAGGCAGAAGGCTGGGTGAGTATCCGAGGAACCTCTACTGGTGTTTGTCTCTGTGGTCAGCTGCTTCCAGGACAGTTAGGAGCTCGTGGTCATGCTGGAGAGCCTGCTGTTCTCATTGCTCATGAGGTGATGAGCAGCAGCCTTCTGAGAGAAGGTGCCTTGACCTCTCTGAGCTCATGTGGTCATGCTTTTATTCGACAGTCTTTCAATTGGATTCTGCGCTGTTCTTGCTCATCATTCTATGTTGCTGGCAGGAATTCAAGTTGTGACCTCAGTAGTTTTCTGGAGAGCGGTGGAGTAATTCTTGTGAAGAAGGTTGTTGAACTTAAAGGTGCAGTTTTAAGGTAGAAATTAGAGTCTCAAGGGCAGGGGTACACACCTCAGCTACAGTGGGCTCCAGCTCTGCCAGCATGCACAGAGGAACCCCAGTCTTCCCCCCTGCTGCCCTGGGACTCATTACTAGTCCTCCCTGAGAACATCCTCTCTGCCCCAACATAGACTGTCTCCCTGGAGGACACTGTCCCAGCCTTCCTATGTAATGTAGGTGTTGTTTTGTACCTGTGATTCAGCTCAGCTCTGTGACCACTTATCACCTATTTCCCAGGCTGACATTTGAGAACATAAGACATTGTCCTCGAGCTCATCAAGCTCATGGGTAATGATATCTTCCCCATATAGTTCAGCCTCCTGGTTTGTGTATTTGGGAGTGGATGTGAGTGTCCTAGCGCCAACCAAAGCTCTGTGATAACTGAGTGAAAAGCCAACTCCAGGCTGCCACTTCTGCCACTTCTGCCCTCCTGATTTAAATGCTGCTGAAGACATGTCTCCTGGTCCGAGGAATGTGGTTGTGCTGCCTCCCACCCTTGGCCATAGATCGTATTGTATGTACAAGTTGTTGCTGTTAACTTTCCACACTCTTTCCTGAGATGAAGGTGGAGGGCGAAGATGCTAGAGACAAGATAGAGATGGTAGCAGAGATGGATTAGGCAGAGATGGTGGAGGACTGAAGAGGGAATTGGTAAAGATGTATCCACAGCAGAAAGAAGTGGTAGAGATAGTGAAAATGTTACAAAGTGGAGATGGCAGAGATGGTGGAGAAGGTTGGAGGATGAAGTTGATGGAGACAGTGGAGATAAGATGGTGAAGATGATGGAGAAAGTGGAGAAGGTTGGATGGGGATGATGGAGACAGTGGAGAAGGTTAGATGTGGATGATGGGGACAGTGGAGAAGGTTAGATGGGGATGATGGAGACAGTGGAGAAGGTTAGATGGGGATGATGGGGACAGTGGAGAAGGTTAGATGGGGATGATGGGGACAGTGGAGAAGGTTAGATGGGGATGATGGAGACAGTGGAGAAGGTTGGATAGGGATGATGGAGACAGTGGAGAAGGTTAGATGGGGATGATGGGGACAGTAGAGAAGGTTAGATGGGAGATGATGGAGACAGTGGAGAAGGTTAGGAGGAGATTATGGAGACAGTGGAGATGAGATGGTAGAAGATCAGCAGAGACTACAGAGAGTTAGAGCTTGGCAACCATCACTCTCTAGCAGGACTTTGATGAGTATGCAGCTTTTCTCTAGCTTTTATTTTATACAACAGAAACACAGACACACACAGATACACATGCACACACGCACACACATGCAAACATGTATGTACAATATCTTCAATCAAACTTTGGCAGTGAATCGAAGACTTTAATTGTTCTCATTAGCCTAACCTGTGCAAACAACATTGACTTCTGAATTCTGTTTAGGCACGCAGGGAAGTTCCTGGTCTCACACTTTTCTAGTAAGTTCCATAGCTAAGGATATAACAGCCTTCAGTTCCCAGCATGCATTGGCCTTGCCGGTAGGTGATCCAGCTGTTTTTCCTCCTGTCTGTGAGATTCCTGGTCTGTAAACCAACCTGATGTCCCCGTGGTTGGTTTTTCTGAGTAGCACCAAGTTTTTAGGTCTGAATTGGGGGAGCCCAGCCACACAGGGACTCTCTCCCCCTGCACCCTGACACCCCAGCAGCACCATGCCCTGGGTGCCCCTGAGCAATGTGCTTCCTTCTTCAGTGAGAAGACAGTCACAGCTTTGCAAGCCAGCGTGGCCTTGGAGGTGCAGGAGGCTGAGGAGCCGTTTACACAGATCAGCTAGGCTGCCCATCGGGTCCTGGAGCTCAACTTCAGCTTTTCCTCCTCTCTGGGTCTGCTTTTTTCCTAGCAGACAATGAGGTTTGGACTGCTCGGTGGTTTCCAGCAGCAGCGGGGGCGGGGGTGGGTGGGTGGGGCTATGAAAGCTGCCTCTTCTGACTCCAAGAGGCTGGCCTGGGCTGTCAGTGGGAGTGACTCTTAGGGGCTTGTCACTTGTCAGTTCCATCACTTGTCAGTTCCATGAAAGAGTTAAAGGAATCCTTAGGAAGCTCAGTACAGCTCAATTCTGTTTCATTTTTTAATACTGGCTGCCAGGAGACTCTGAATCTAGCTGCTGCCTCCTGTGGCCCGTACACATAAATTTTATCATTCAGTCTAATTTATGTCATTTTAGTATATGTTTTATATTTATTTGAATTTGTCTAGTTTGTTTTACACATGCCTCAAGTCCAACTGAAGTGTTTGTAGCCCGAGTTTAAATGGTAATAAATAAAATGATTGCATGTCCATCCCTTAGATAAACATGGATTATGCTGTCACTGCACTGTGGAATGGGGTCTGTCACACTCACAAAAGGAAATATGCTTATGCTAACCAGTTCCCAGCTTCCCAAGAAGTTAAATGGGGAGTTACCATATGACTGCAGAAGCGTGCCTAATACTGCAGAAAGGAATTAAAAGGACACACACACACACACACACACACACACACACACACACAGCAGTGGTGCTGTTTACAAAATAAAAAGATGGAGCTATTAAATGACTAATGAACAAAATGTGGTATGTCCACACAATGGAATGTTATTTAGCTATGAAAAGGGATGGAGTTCCAATATTTCCTACAACATAGATGGATCTTGGAAGCACTATGCTAAGTGAAATAATCCATCCACAAAGAATTAATTATATAGCTTCTGCTTTTATGAAATACCTAAGGCTATCAAGCTTATAGAGATAGAAAGTAGATCAGAGGCTACAGGGCACAGGGGTGGGGGTTGGAGGGTGGCTGGCCGAGGGGGATAGCTGGTATGGTTTAATGGTCACAGAGTAGCTAATTGTTGGTGCTGAATAAGCTTAGACATAGACAATGGTAGTAGTTACAGCCGCAACCTAGCACTAAGACTTTGCAGAATAACATGATGTAATTAATACCACCCATGTGTGCACTTAAAACAGCAAATTTTCTCTTCTGGCCATGGGTAAGCTCATACAATCTCATAAGAGGTAACTTCTAAAAAGTAAATGCTGTGGGGAATTTAGATTGTTTATCTTATTAATAAGAACTAGAGAGTACTTATGATGAAAAAAATTAATGTAACTGGAAAGCAGAGCTTATGAGGGTCTGGTGTGGCCTACAGGCTGTCAGATCTGAAGTCTCTGTACCTTCCTCAGCTCAGGGAGGCAGGTTCTCACATCCCATGTGGTGGGTCAGGAATTCGCAGTCATGGCTCTACCCTCTCAGAATATTCTAGCATTCTTTGATTCTCCTACTTTGCAGAAAGAATACAGGGTGAGGAGTGAGGGTGCATGAGCTTTGGGCTCCGTCTTTACTTCTCCCATCCAAGTACTAACCAGCCCTGACCCGGCAAGCTTCTGGTATCTTCGGGGTAGAATGACTCAGCCTTGACTTGTATAGTTCTGGAACGTGCATCTGGGATAAAAGGTGCCAAGTGAGCCTTTCAGTTTGTGTGGTAGCTCTCAGTCCATGGGATAGAAATGAAAAAAAAGTCACACATTTCTTCCTTTCATTATGTTTGAAGGTGTTTCCTATTGATTCAAACAGTTGATAGAGGTGCGATGGACAGAGAACAGTCATGTATTTCCTCACTGGAGAAGGCTGCCTGTCAATCCCAGAGGTCAAAGGCATCAGTGATGTGATGAAAGAGAAAGCTGGGCTAGCCATGAAGTCTGTGTAGCATGAGGGAAGCCGTGGGCTTGGATGGGCATTCTCCTTGCTTTGGCACACACTAAACTAAACACATGCCATTGGCCCCTTCCCTCAATGTATTAAAGTCATGAGAGAAAAAAAAAATTCCAAGGTCAGCTTAAGCCTCCCTCCTCCAAGGTCTTGCCTGTAACCCTGTGCTCGATGTGAATGCTTTCGCTTGAGTCGCAACACTGCTCAAACAAGGCAAGAATCCCTTGCCTTTTCCCCAAACAGCTGTAGAGGGCACATGTGAAAGTAAACTAATTAAGAAGGGGTTTTCAAAAGGTCTATGCTTAAGAAGGTGAGAATCAGGAGATAGGAAGTGCCGTCTGGTAAAGTAAACCAACTTGAAATCTGGTAGAATGTTTATAGTCAGCTCTCCGTGTGGTCCACAGTCCAGCCCTGCACAGCCCTGTCTGTGCTAGAAGCAGGGTCTGGGGGTTGTAATTGGATCCTTTCAGTTATCCAGTAAGCAGAAACTATGAACTGTATTAGGGTTCTCAGAGTCCCCAGGGCCTGACACCAGGACTCCTTGGCTACAGAAAGTACCTTCTGCCATTGGAGCTGTTAAACATGGGCACAGACTGCGCAGTGCAGACCTAAATCTTCACAAAGTGCTCTTTAGCTGCTTTAACGAAAAGCATATGTACATTGTCCGAGCCCCACATAAGCTCTTCTGTAAATGTCATTTGTGAGCCTTCAGTTTGCTTTTCTGGCAACACACACACACACACACACACACACACACACACACACACACACACACACACTGTTTCTGCTGAATATTTTCAATTTGTAATCCATTCCCACTTGGGTTTCTTTGGGTTGATTGCTGGCAGGTGAGCTTAGATGGCTCTGGTCATCTCTGATCTGGGATTTGTGAGCCACAAAGATGCTTTTTTTTTTCTGAGGAAAGCTGTGTTGAAAATTCCTTAGATGTGAGGGACTTTGCCCACTCTGAGCTTTCACTCTAGTTTTTTATGTCTTAGCTCAAGGGCTTAAAAGAGAGAAATCTTGGTGAGTTAAAGGTACTTGCTGTCAAGTCTGATACCTAAGTTTGGTCTCCTGGACCCAATATCCAGTGTCCAAAAAAACTGATGAACATTCCCCTACAGCCTGTTCTCTGTATCATGTCCCACCCTCTGTGGGGATTCTATGACCACAGCCATGGTGCCTCTACCTCAAACACCCCACGAAGTAACAAAGTGAGGTCCACGAGGATGAGTTTGAGCTGGGTGTCTCCTGCCAACTTACTATCTATGGCTCTCCAGGAAATTCTACTTCCTAGGGCAGGTAATGGTGTTAGAATCCGTGACCCATCAACTCCTTTACCAGGACAGTGCGCTCCACTCTGCAGTCTGCGCACAATGACTTTGAAGAGGCAAGGCTTTGAACATCCAGGTCCATCAGTGCCCTCCTGGGAATCTATCCGAGACACAGATCCCACGCCACTTCAGTTAGTCCGTGGAGATAGCCACAGGTCAACATTTTAGAGAGTCCTCAAATGGTCAAGAAGCAATGCAAGAGACTAGAAAGCCCTGGATGGAGACAGGGAGGGTGGCATACCATTTACAGCTAGACCTGAAGGTCTCCGGCAGCCACCAGCGGTCCACAGAGCATACAGACAAGCTTTAGTGCAAGAGCTGCACAACTGGAATGTAGCCATTCATCAACATCACTAAGTACAGATAAAAGCGCTGCTGTAACCCTTGAAGATCATGCGGCGTCGAGCCTACAGTCCCACCTGTGGCACACACACTGTCCCATGGAATGAATGGAGGAGGAGCAAGCTTTCCAAGGAGGGCACAAGCTCTCCAATACATCACTGTAAAATTCCCTTTCTAAATCACGTGGACCGTAGAGTTGTCCACTCTTGTTGTTGGCCCAGGTTTTAGGAAACCAGCATTCACGGTGAAGGATACTTAACACTGAGTTGGATTTATGGTATGAGTTGGCTTGGGTGCTTCAGTGATTCCGGATTTGAATGCAGGGACCTTCAGGGTTAGTTCCCTGTGATTGTCATGATATTTATACAAATAAAAATTCTAACATCATGACTAGTTATCTAATATCTCAACATACTGTGATGTCACAGTCCAGTGAGTGGCAATGGGTGGTTGCATGAGTTGTCTTCTCTCGGTAACACCATACTTGACAAAAGTAACTTAAGAAATAAAGGTTCATTTTGCTTACAGCTCAAGAGTACAGTCAATCCATCATAGTAGGAAGTCACAGAGGCAGGAGTGTGAAGTGGCTGGTCACGTTGTGACCACAGTCAGGAAGCAGAAGAGATGAATTGCTGGTATTCTGAACATTTTGTCCTTTGTATTCAGTCTAGGACTCTAGCACATGGAATGCTGCCTCCTGCAATTAAGTGTGTCTTCACACCCCATTTAACCGTATCTAGAAACTCCCTCAAAGATGTGCCCAGAGGCTTGTCTCCCGAGTTGACAATCAGTATTAATCATCACAAGGGTACAACAACCCACAGGCCACTGGTCTCAGTCCCCCTTTCTCCCTATCCCACATCTCCGTCTTACTAGAAACATACCTTGAAAATGCAAATCGAGTCTACACCCCACCCCAAGATGTCACTCCAAGGAGACTTACTGATACCGAGAACGGGAATACAACATTTCTTTCTTGCATTACACTGCTCATTATTGGCAAAGCTAGTCCCTGACCAGCTCTGAATAAATCATCAGGGTGACATCAGGAGATTAATTCCAGGATGCACAGCTATCCCTTGCACAGTCAGACTTGTGGGAAATGGGGCAAAGGGAGATGACTCCACTCTAGGTTTTAGTCATCAGCCTCTGAGTCATGCTTAGGAGCTTGTCTGTGGGCTACATTGGCCCAGTTTTCATGATTTACTTTGTTATCTAGTTTATGAAAGTATCAACATGCACAGCTTTCCTTGGTATATGAGAACTGCTTGTTATTTGCTTAATAAAAGAATGCTTCCCTTGGTATATTAAGTGGGATGATTTTCATATAGCAGACACCCTCTACTACAAATTAAGGAAGTAAAAAAGTAATAAAAAAAATTACAGCTCATTTTGTGAGCTGTTCTATACTTCTTGAAAGTTTCTGGAAAGTTCTCTAAAATGTTATTTTAGTTACGACCTCTTTTCCTCCTCACTCTCTGTTTCCACAATCCTCCATTCCATCCCTCTCTCCTTGTTAAAAGTCAAAATAGTTTCTGGGATTGACTCACACAGAATAGTTTCTTTCAGCTCTTTTGGATTCAGTTTGAGTGGGAAATATCCCCCAACTTTTGAGGATGGAATTTGATTATGTATTCAGTACCTGGGACAACTTAGCAGGCCATGCTTCACATTACAGCTAGCGTGTGCCAGTCTTTCTTACCAAGGTCTCCTCATGGAGTCAGCTGTGTCTCGTTAGGTCATAGGGCATCCTCCTCAGAGCATGGTCCTCAACTGTCCTCTTTGCTCTGGCTGTAATAGGGGAATACTAGACCGGGCTATAACTTTTTCAACAGACACTTGTTCCTTACAGTTCTGGAAACTGTGCAGGCCAAGGTCACAGTGCTGGCATACTTTCCTCTGGTGAGACCCCACTCATGGCTTCCTGGAAGAAAGCTGACACCTTCACTATCCAGTTACCTCCCAAGAAGCTGCATCTCACTCAGGACATCTCATGTGGTGTTAGGATTTCAACACAGGAATTGGGGGGCACACAACCATGGCACGTTCTGTGTCAAACAACATCCAGGGGATTACATTCTGAAGATGCCATTCATTGACACAACTGTGCTTGAGGTTCTTCAGAAGGGGTGCTGAGGCACACCATGACTGGGCTGAGACCATGGGGCTCAAAGCAACAGCACCTGGGTTTGGACTTTGGAGTGAGTCTAACTTCATAGCTGTGCGCCTCATCACTAAATTGCTTCTGTAAATTGCATATGCATGCTATCTCACCTGGGAGTTTGCACGCCACCATGGTGTCACAGACCCCTCACCTGGCTCATGATATCTGTGAGTTTGCACACCACCATGGTTTCACAGACGCCTCACCTGGCTTATGATAGCTCATCTGTGAGTTTGCACACTACCTCATTATCTCAGCCCCTCACCTGGCTCTGTCGAGCCCCTCCCCTGACCACCTGTTCTTTCCTACCCCTCCCCAACAGTCCTTCTTCATTCTCTACTTCACGATTTCTGTTGTTGTGTGTTTTTATGTGTGTGTGTGTTCCTAAATGTGTGCACATGTGGCGGGGGGCATGTGGAGGTCAGTGGTGAATGTCTTCTTCAGTTGCTCGACACCTCAGTTTTTGAAACAGGGTCTTTTGGTGAACCAGAACTTGATGATTTGTCTAGACTGGCAGCTGGTACACCACAGGGATCCTCCTGCATCATCCTCCCCAGTGCTGGGACGGCAAGTGTTCGTACCTTAGCACCTAGGTTTCTCATGGGTGCCAGGGATAGAACTGAGGTCCTTCTGCTCATGCAGCTGAGACTATCCTGACCAAGCCACGCCCCACACACCCTCTCCACAATTTTTCTGCCTTATTTTTTACTTGAGAGCAAGGTTTTGTGCATTGGCTTTTAGGGGCTTTTGTTTGCTTGTTTGTTTGAATCATGGAAGGCACACACGTATATACTGAAAATTGTAGATGGCAATAAGATGCAAACAATGTACTTTCACTAAGTAGAAAGAGAAGTCCCTGACCAGAGTCCCCCCATCCCCTCCCTCTTCTGATTATCCTGAATAATAAACATAAAGACGGTTGTGTGCTGAGCTCATATTCTCAAACTCCACTCAAAGAGAAGGCTGCCTCTAACCCTCAACTGTCTTTTCTAATTTTTACAATGTCTTAGTTTACACTGGAATAAAGCTGGAAGGAGTTGCCTGATGACCCTTAAAATGGGGGGAAATTAAAATAATTGAGGCTGGGATTTGTGTGTCTGGTGTTTGGCCTGTGGGCCTGGTTCTCATTAGCTCAGCCCACAGTCTGGGATTGATTTTGCAGCTCTCTGTTGGGTTGACTGGCCTCTTTATTACCACGTGAACCATAGGCTGAGCCAAGCACCCCAATATGAAGCATTAGGTACATGAAGACAGTCATGGGTCTGGGGCACAAGTTCTTTGCTCAAGTCAGGGGTGTCTGGGTTCTGCAGTAATTCTGGCTGGGTGGATTATTTCTCATAGGGATGCTCTGTGCTTGTACTCTCTCTTTCTCTCTCTCATCTTAAAATTACACATAAATTTGAAAGATTAAGTTTGTGCAGGTTATTCTGAGACTTCCCTAAGGGCCCAGAGTCTGTCACACTAGCCTCATTACAAATGTTGACAAAAATATATATTTATTGAAAACAATAGAAGCACTACACACGTTCACATTAACATTATTTTTCCTATTTTTTTATAGTAATACATTTCTTTATGTCCATACTTATGAAGGAAATGGAGACTAAACCTTGTGCATGTGCTTACATACACATGTGTGTGTTTGTGTCTCTGTGTGTGATGGGTATATATATGTGTGTGTATGTGTGTCTCTATATATGTGATATGTGTATATGTGTGTGTGATATATGTGTCTGAATATGTGTGTGTGTATGTGTATGTGTGTGTATTTTATGTGTCTTATGTAACCCAGGCTGGCCTTGAAATAGTATGTAGCTGAGCATGACCTTGAACTTCTAATTCTCCTGCATCTACCTCCCAGAATGTTGAGATTCCAGGAGTATGCAACCATACCCAGCTATTTATATTGTTTTTGAAAACTAAAGCAAAAACATGCTTTCAATTTCCCTAGGGCAGATCCCAGATTAATAATCCACAGGAAGTAGGAGATTTGCCTTCTTACATATTCTTATCTGCAATCCTGACTGTGGTACAAGGTCTCCCAACTTCAGGACAGTAGGGCTTGAGTTCACCGTCAGGAGGCAGGATTCGCCAAGGCACCATTGCCGTCACAGTGCAAACACACAGACCCTGGGTGCTTGTGCTAGCCTGCACTGTGGGCTCTTCTGCTGGCCTGGCCCCACCCCTGACCCCAATGCCTGCCATCACCGTGCTGAGTCTGTAAGCAGAGCTCTGGCCCATGGAAGGAATCTTTACAAATTCAAGTGGAAGGATAAACAAACATGCCAGGCACCAGATGAGCAGTCTGCCCTCGGTCTGGTGATTACCCACCCCCACCTCACCCCCAGGAAGACATAAACACCCCAGAAAAGCTCCCTCTCAGCCAGGCACTTGGATAAACAATCCAGCCCTGGCCCTGGTGATCCCCTAGGCCTGCACCGGGTAAGTCTGTGAGTTCATTGTCTCTCCTCACTCTAGACTCCACATGTGAATCTTCCTGTCCACAGCCCTTGAGCTCCAAGGGAGCCCCTGGAGGACCCACAGGGATTCTTCAAGCAGAGAGGACCCAGATATGGTCTGAGCATCCCGTCTCACCATCATGAGTTTGTCCAGAGGGATCTGTAGACTTGGTTTTTGGTACATCCTTATATACAAGCTCTGTGCCCATTGGCAGGATGAATGCCCTGCTGTGCATCCAGTAGCTCTGTTGAAATGAGCAGATAGCCAGATCTCAACACCCCTACGTTCATGCCTTCCCTCATCTTCTTTTGGCCCAATCTGGGTAACTCTAAAGTTTTTATTGAATTTTCATGGTTAGGTGAATCATGGGGAAAAATAAATGTCTGGGATGTATCCAAATATGGCCAGGGACCAGCAGAAAGGGCAGCAAAGCCTTCCCCCAGAAGTGAAATGTCACATGTTTCTCTTTAGGTTTCTTACAAGGGAGCGGCAGCAAAGCTGAGCCCCCTCCCCCCACACCGGGTTCCAAGAATTGGGTCTTTCCCACACCCCAGGGGATAACTCTCCATCCCGATGAAATGGACGATATTATACACAGCTTGTTAAACATGTGACCGGTCAGCTGGGCAGTGGGCTTCTGGTGGGCTCCAGGTCTGTGTTCTGGCTCATAAACCAGTCCCACACTGCCTGTTTCCTGGGCTGACTCTCAGCTCCTGAGACTCACATTTGAGCCCACCGTCCTCTGAAGCTGGTGTCTCTGCAGGCTGACAGTGGATAGATGTGCAGAACGGTTCCAGACACTGGCCTGAGCCAGATGTGGGGCCTCTGGCTTCAGATGGCAGGGATGGGGAGTGGGGGTGGGGGGAGTCCATCCTCACCCTGGGTCTGACGAAAGATGGATGACGGCTCTGTATTTTCTTCTGGCAAATTATATATCAGAGGACAGGGGACTGAGAAATTAATTCAAGATTAATTTACGGACGACTGCACAAGGAATTATTTGACCAACAGATGAAAAATGAAATTTTCACTACAAAGAGAGGAAATTGGAGAAGGGTTAAATTTTAATCCCATTTCCCAGAAAGAATTATTGTGTCCCAAGACCTTTGTTGGAGCCTCAATTAATCATTCAAGTACCTGACTTTCACACACGTCAGTGAACAAGCACACAAAACCTAGGGTATCATGTGTGTTTGGTGAAGTAGTTCTGTTTGTGGATGGAAGGAATAAATTAGCCCTGTATTAAGCATTATGAACCTCCCAAATCAAAACAGTCAACTGGATATTTAATCCAGATCACGGCAGGTTTTTACCTTTTTTTTTTTTTTTTTTTTTTTTAAGCAAAAGGAGAAACATATTTTTTTAAAAAAAAAAAGAAGAAGAAAAATTATTTGAGGGTCTGTTAAATCTTGACACCTTGTATGAACAGATCAGGTGTCTCTGTTCGCCCAGTCAGAGGCAGGTGGAGGCTTGAGGAAACGGCTCATAAACATAAAGGTATTGGGTTGGGTTGTAGGTAACTGCAATGAGAAACTAGGGTGCAGGCCCTGAGACTTAAGCTCTAACCTCAGCTTGTGTTTTGTCTAAAGAGAAAAACAATATGCGTTTGTAAAAAGCAGGAGTGTTTTCTCTCTGGCACACACAAACCAAATGTGAGGGGCTGGGGGAAACTGTGGTGGGTGTGGTGTGCCAGTGGGACGGTGCTCTATCTTGAAATAGCAAAAGCTGAGCTTCCTCTGAACATCTTGAAGCCTCAGCAAAGAGTGTCTAGACAGCATTTTCTCTATGTACTGCCCAGATTTGGATGCGAATGGCCATTTGAGAGAAGAGAAGCAGATCAACTTTCAATAACGGGTTCTGTCTAATGTCCTGTGCGGTCCCATCATTTCCTGAAAACCACCCACATGATACCTGCATTTCTAAAGCACCAAGGGGGCGGGGGTAGGGGAGCAAATGGATTACATCAGAACCTAGAGGGAAAGAAATGTAACTGAATCTGCCCTGCGAGCAGTACACAGCAGGGTAAGGAGCCCCATGATTAGGAAAGAGCCGTGAGCCCTTGCATGAAAGTAAGGTGGGCTGCCATCCGCAGAGACCAGAAATTCTGCCAGATCAGATGTCTGATCCTGTGGGGAAGGCACTCATTTACTTGGTAGCCTCCCTCGCTATCTGTACATTCTCTCTCTATAGCTGGGTACCTCAGTGATGGAAACTTCACCAAGGGACTCATGCCTACTGGGGAGGAAAATTCTTTTCCTCTCAATTTTCTCTTTTTATTGAGTCAGCGAGCTCAGTGCACAACTGATCTTTCCTGCTTCTATCTTTGGCAAGTTTGACATGATTAGCTGAGCAACGCCCTTCATCTGTGGACTATGTGAAGACAGAGGAAAGGAAGCCCAGGGTGAAGAGGTAACGTTCATCCCCTGAAGCCCTCTGTGTCCAGTTGGTGTTTCTTCCTTACTTCAATGACGACATCATACATTTTTTACATATAGATAAATGTTTAAACTTATTTAAATGCTTCAATGAGGTATGTAGCACAAATCTCAAATGGTCTTATTAATAAAAACAAACCTGAGGCCAGTTATTGGGGTGAATGCTGGAAGATCAGAGAAGCAGAACAAGCCACAGCTTCCTCACCTTGCCAGTTCCTCAGCTGATCCTGTTTCCTCACACTGGAGGCCTCAGAATCCTCATCCAGAATGGATCTCAGCTGAACTGCTACTCAAAAGCCTAAAAGTGTAACCAACCCTCGTTCCTGGTTTTCATGCCTTATATATCTTTCTGCTTTCTGCCATCACTTCCTGGGATAAAAGGCATGAGTCACCATGCCTGGCTATTTCTAGTGTGGCTTTAAACTAACAGAGATCTGGATGGATCTCTGCCTCCCAAGTGATAGGATTAAAGGCGTGAGTGCCACCGTTTTCTGGCGTCTCTATCTAGTGGCTGTTCTGTTCTCTGACCCCAGATAAGTTAATTAGGGTGCACAATATTTTTGGGGAAATGCAGTATCACCACAGAGGTAGGCAATTCAAGATCACACCGGAGGTTGGGAAGATGGTTGGGTGGATAAAGTGCTTGCCACACAAGTGAGAGGACCAGAGTTCAGATCTCCGGATCTCACCTAAAAAGCCAGGTAGAGGTGGTAGCCTCCTTTAACACTCAGGAGGCAGAGAGAGCAATCCCTTGAGCAAACTGTCTACCTAAATTAGCCTAAGTCAGTGAGCCCTGGGTTTAGAAAAGACTCTGCCAATAAATAAAGCAGAGAGCAGCTGGGAAAGATAACTCATATCAGCTTCAGGCATCCTCACTCAGGGACACATGGTATGCACACACTACACAAGGAAAATAAAATATCAGAGTTGAGTGGGTTAATTTTTTTTTTTTTTTTTTATTATTTTAAGGCAAACACTGATCCCAATGCAGGAACCCCATGAGCAGATGTCTAGCTCAGGACCTCACAAATGTACAGGGCTTGACAGGAAAGGTTCATTTGTGGCCTGCTCACTCTGTGAAGGATGCCTTAAGTAGGGACGTGGCTTCTCCATTCATTTCTGCTAAGGACCAGGGAAAAACAGGACTTGGAGGCTTTATCCAGTCCTCCAGCCAGAATGAGCTACAACAACAAATGCATGCAGACAGAATCTTACCTAAGGATAAACCATTTCCAGATTCTAAGGCAGGGGCTTGCCAGTTACTTAAAGGTCTGGCTTTTATAGCAAGACCATCAGGAAGGAGGTAGGTGGACCAGCTACCTGAACACCCTTCACCCGAGACACCTTCACTCTGAGATTTCCATCTCCCCGGCCCCTGCAAACCAGGAATGCAAAGCTTCCTGAGAAAAATGAAAGACTTGTACTGTAAGGTCATTCAAGTTCAATGTTTACCCAACACTTGCTAGCAGGGCTTATGCAAAGAAAGCACTGTTCAGAATAGGGAGACCCATGTGTAGACTTCAGTCTCTCCCAGAGGAGTGAGATGGAGTAAGTCTGTCCATGAACTTGAAAGATAATTGAGTGTGGTGGTATTGTGTTCCCCAAAATATTGTGCACCCTAATAAACTTATCTGGGGTCAGAGAACAGAGCAGCCACTAGATACAGAGGCTAGAAAATGGTGACACTCACGCCTTGAATCCTAGCATTCCAGAGGCAAAAATCCCTTTGGATCTCTGTGAGTTCAAGGCCACATTGGAAACAGCCAGGCATGGTGACACACGCCTTTAATCCAATGAAGTGAGCCTTTAATCCCAGGAAGTGATGGTAGAAAGCAGAAAGGTATATAAGGCGTGAATACCAGGAACAGGCTGGTTAAGCTTTTAGGCTTTTGAGCAACAGTTCAACTGAGATTCATTCTGGATGAGGACTCAGAGGCTTCCAGTCTGAGGAAACAGGATCAGCTGAAGAATTGGCAAGGTGAGGAAGCTGTGGCTTGTTCTGCTTCTCTGATCTTCCAGCATTCACCCCAATAACTGGCCTCAGGTTTGATTTTAATTAATAAGACCTTTTAAGATTATGTAACAATTGAGATTCCTATTAAGTGATTATAATATACCTATATATTAGTAGTTTTTGGCTGGACTCAAACTCGGTCTACAGACCAGGCTTACTTTAAACTCACAAGAGATCTGCCTACCGCTGCTTTCTGGGTGCTGAGAGTAAAGACGTGGATGACCACACCTGCCTCTGCTTATTTTTTGATGCTTTTGTGAAGACCAGCAATGACTGAGATTCCTAGTAGCCTCAGATTAGACACATGTGAGTGAGAATGTCAGATGTTCGCTCCCACACTTCTTTCTAAAAGCAAGGCTGTCCTCGTTCATTTTAGTGTAGAGGGAAGGTGTCTTATCAGTGCGCAAGACAGAGCCACTGTGGCCAGCTCCTTTCTCAAGTGAATTATGCCTCCCCTTTTCTCTTCTTGCTACTCTAGAAAAGCAAAATGGGGACCAGGACTGGACTCAGGGGAGGGAAGGTGGGTCATGGTACAGAGCACAGCTGAGCAACCCTGATGCTCATGGCCCTTTCTGCAGTGAATGCTCCACCAGGAATGCCTTACCCCAGATTCCTTTGCAGGGCACCATGTGACTAGTTCTTATCTGCAGGGTATGAAGGAAATGCAGCAACCCAGACACCATGTGTTGCCTGTAGGCTGACACCTTCATTATGAACCCAATGCAGCAATAGCCACCCCCTTAAGGGTTTATGGCACCAGACATGGAAGAGGCTGTAATGTTCCCAAGAAAAAGATCCAGCTCCACAGGCCACATCCACATGCTATATGACTGAGGCATAGACTTTTGTGTTAGGTTTACGTTTATTTGGGTCATGATGTTCGTTTACCTTAGAAAGGTTCTAGCCTGTGTGTGGAGCCCAAGGGATGGGTTTAATCCCTGTCAGTTTAGATCAAGAACCAAAGTTCCCACAAATCACAGAGTGTCTTCTCTTGATCATTAGCATAATTTAGCTCAGGAAGTAAATGTGGAGAGCCCAAGCTGGGGAAACTGGTACTTCCTGCACCAGGCCTGTGTGAGCTGCCGTCACCGCTGCTCTGGGTAGGACACTTTGACTCAAAATTCAAGGACACCAATGTAATAAGATTGAAAGGGAAAATAATGACATAGAGTGTCTTTGGAGTTTGGAGTCGAAGGGGTGACTGGGGACCCGCGGCAGGCTGCTTGTTTCCTCTCTGCCCACCTGCCCACCTCTTCCTTCTACGGATTTTTCTGGTAACCATTCCTCCTCTGTAGAAAGACATATGGAAGCCATTCTCCCTCCAGACTGGATTGGGTGTGACTCTCCAGCTCCAACACCTGACTAGGAGTTAACTTTCTTCTTTTTACATAAGCTCCCAAGAGCTTGGTTCTCTTTTGATGTTAGGCCATGGGGTATCACCAGCTGCTGGTCTGCTTCCTTCCCATTCTGGTCAGTTGTGACCAGAATGGCATGGAGACATGGGGTGTTTTTTAAACGGATTTTAGGGGTAGCGGGGTAATGACCAGAATGTGGGTAATTATAAGTGGCATCTCTGGCATTAGAGCAGACGGTGAGATGTTGGGCAAAGGTCAATCATGTCTGCATGACACAAATACTATGTTTTATATTGACTCTGTTTTAGTTGTGTTAGGTGTCTGGAAAAAAATTCTAGAACAGCCCTTGTTCTTCAGCAGTGGAGAGTTGACTTGGGAAAGGATTAAAAAATTATATGAATAATTAATTATGAATAATAGTAAAATAGTAAAAAAATGTTAAACTAGTTAACAGACATAATTCATCACACTGAATGTTTTCTAGTTCTCAGACATGACACCTTGTTATTGCTCCTCATAATGTCTTTCATTAACTCTTCACACTAACACCCTGCTTGGCATCATCAAGCATGGAGGACACAGGAGTTGGGTGACCAGCTTTGGATCCAGCGATCCTACTTGATTCCTACAACCCTCTGAGCTCCGCACTTTCAGCAGCGTCCGGCTGCAGGAGACCCATTCTCCAGCTCAGATACCTCTTTGTGAGCTTGTGGAAGGCTGACACCATGACACTGACCTGGACCTAGGGTCTTATCCTCTTCGAGAGCAAGAAGGGAGTCACCGTGGAGATGGTTTGGTCGTGACAACTGTGCTAGGCTGATATGGAGCCAGGTCCTTCTCCTAATAGCATCTTCAGATGAAACCTCACAAGATAAACAGACCTTAGGTAGAGTTGGACTGAGAGAGAGCCGGTTAAAATCAAAGAGACAAGGATGGGAGAAATGACCTCAGTGCCTGCAGTTGCCAGCTTTTGGCAGGCTTAGTGAGGTCTCGGCCATGAGTTGTCCATGTCCACCATCACTTGTGGGTGTCAGGCATGCTGAGGTGTATGTCTGGCTTTACTTTGTAATTTAAACCTTCTAGAATTTCCTTTCATTTACACACTCATCAAAGGACATTACTAAGCCCCGGCAGCACCAGAGGCTCTGGGGATCAAAGATGAACAGACAGGGTTTGAGTATGAACACACAGAACCTCTGAACCGGGGTGGAGAATTCCACAAGAGTGAATTTCAATTTCCTTGTCGGTGAAAAGGGAGTATTCACACCTGCACCCCCTCTCCGTGTGTGTGTGTGTGTGTGTGTGTGTGTGTGTGTGTGTGTGTGTGTGTGTGTATGCACATGCCCAGGTGTGTGCAAGCCCACATGGATGGTAGGCACCCTCATGTGAATTTCTGTATAGCCTAAAGGAGAACATCAGATGATCTTCTCCTTTAGTTGATCACTTTTTGCTTTATCCCCTCCAGGTAGAATCTCTCATCGAGCCTGAAGCTTGCCATTTTCCAGTGAGGCTGGTTGGTCAGCAAGGCCCCAGCCATCCTGCCATCTTTCCCCCTCTCTCAGTTCTGAGGTTCAAGGTGCATTTGGCTCCTTTATTCAGGTGCCGAGAATGGCACCCATATACAAAGGCACAGCAAACGCTTTGCCCTCCAAGCCATTTCTCTAGCTCCAGAATTGTTTCGAGGTGGAACTGGGCTATTAGTAAGAATGCTGAAAACTTCTCTAGGCATTGCTTTCAGCCTGGAGCTCAACACAGCGGTGGACAAGAAGTGCTAGGTCTCATGGTTTGCCCCACCTTACAGGTTCCTCTTCAGCTCTCTCAAGGGAGCCTGACCTGTTTCTTGGATCCATTCCTGGTGGATGATATCCTTTCTCACCTGACCATTTGAGAAAGCAAAGAGGTCTCTTTTGCACACGTCTACTTCGATGTCATTTTCTTGCTAGACCCCTGTGTACTTATTATCATCCCCTCCCTAAGGGGACACAGTGCATAATTTGAAGTTAATCTTTTCTAGATGAATCTTCTCTGCTACGTTTGGGTTTGGTAGAAATGTCTGACACCAGGACAGTTCCACAGAACCCTTCCCCATGTGGCTATTGCCCCCTTGCACGTTGGCTGTGCTACTTAGGATCTGAGTTTTGAATTAGTTTGGTTTTAAACTTAAATTGAAGGGATGCACGTGGAGACTGTATTTTCTAGTGTAACTTTAAAGCACCAAGAATCAGAATATCAGTTGTTCTCTCATACATGCCATCCCCAAAGAGATCTAATGATACCAGCACCAACTTCAGGGAAAGCCAGCCAGTGAGGTACTCTTGCCTGTCTCCTCCCACAGTAGCATTTGTACCACCCCCACCCACCCTTACAGGCTGTGAGTCAGGCCCAAAGCACAGCAGTAGAACCCTGGAAGGCTCTGTGGCCTGAACACATGTCCCTCTGTGTGTGTGTGGGTGGGGGAGACCTAGACAGTGATGACTACCTTCCAACCTCGTGCTCTCAGACTGGGTGTGAAATAGGTCTCCTTAGCAGGGCCACCTTGTGTCCCTGTCTCCATGTAGGCAAGAGAGATAGGAATGAGACACACTCCTGTAGGCGTCCGGCGGAGGCTGTGAGCACGGTGGGGCAGGGTTGCTGTGGGTGCCGGCAGCTGGTACCATGTGGCACTCAGATGCCAGGGTGGAGGACTGTGATCCCAGACGGCCACAGCCTTGCTTGCCATCTGCTAGCAGTTGGGCAGAGCTCAGTCTGACAATACTGAGCCAGACGGCTGGTGCTAGATATTAGAAAATCTAAGCTGGAACTCTGGATAGGTTTTTTTTTTTTTTTTTTTTTTAAACAAAGCTGTTTCTGAGCCTTGAGTTCCTAGCAAAGGAGCAGAAAGTTTGTTACAAAGCTAGCTAAGGGGCCGAGAGGCTTCATGAGATCACCACTGTCTCTTTTCATCCCCCCCCTCCCCCTGTCCCTCTCTCCCTCCCCTCCCCTTCCTTCTCTCTCCATCTGCCCCTCCTTTCTCTTTTTCCCTACTTTCTCACCAGACCCCATATTTAATTTCTTTCCCACTGTTTTTTTTTTCTTTTCTACCTCCTTCCTCATCCTCTTCTCCCTTCCCCACTCTCCTCTCTCTCACCAAGGCAGGGTTCCATTATGTAGCCCAGGCCAGCCTGGAAGTCATAAATTATCCTGCATCCTCCCACACCATGGCATCATAGAGCCAACGCCACCAAACCGAGCCAGATGAGTATACTTTTGAGACCTTGTTATGTGCTCAGAAGAGAGTACACCACAATTTTGTTCTTTGAAGGGTTATGCTGTGTTCAATAGCATGCTGTCCAGCCGATCATTGCTCTCTTTGCCTTGTAGCTTGGGTCAGATCTTCTATAATGTTGTTGTAAAACACATTGTTTTCACCCTCATGGGACAAGGTTTGTTGAGAAGTCTAAGCAGGGTGAATATCAGGAATAGTCCTCAAAGACTGATTTTTCTCCTAAAGAAACCAAGAGGAAGTGCTGCCGTTCCTGGGCGTCCTTACCTGCTAGGCAGTAGGACTTCCTGATTTCCATTAGAAGCCCCAGGTCTTAACATTAAAAGTTTTTGATCAGAAAGTCTGGGCTGGCAACTCTGTGACTGGTGATGATCTGGGACTGGCCTTTGTCATGCATCAGGAATGACTTTGGAAGATGGACACACAACTAGCCTGTAAACAAAACTCTTTCTATTAAAAGTTACGGTTGTCAGGTGATGGTGGCACATACCTTTAATCACAACACTTGGGAGGCAGAAGCAGATGGGTCTCTGAGTTTGAGCCTGGTCTGGTCTACAGAGTGAGCTCCAGGACAGCCAGGGCTACACACAGAAACCCTGTCTCAAAGAAAACAAACGAACAAAAAATTATAGTTGCCATATTCAGATGTGAAGGAAAGGATTGCTGTGCTGTTCCTGGCTGGCTGTGTTCTGGAAGGAAGCCAAAGAAATGCATTGCTGTGGTGAGCTGGGGAGGTATAAGATTTCCAGTCTGATATCATGGCCACGTGACTACAAGTCTGTGACGGCCAGGCCTTTGGAGAGCTACGTGCGTAGGAGCTTTCTTGAAAACCAGCTTTCCAGCTGAAAAGGAACTCAGGGGATGTGTTTCCCCTAGAAGGTGGTTTCTGTCTGGCCCATGTTGAAAAGACATTAATGGAAAGACGCTGGTGTCTGAGGATGGGGAGGCAGGAAGTACAGCCTGGCCGATTTATGAGCCTGGAATTGAACACCTCAGCATCTCCAGCCAGTCTGGGCCAGGCCCCTCCTCCTTCAGTAGGAAGGCTCTGGCTAGAGGCTGGAGCCTCCAAATCTTTTTATTGATTGCTCTCTTTTGTCAAAAACTTCGAATGTGAAGTCTGCATGGGGCCTTTTGTGGTAGTTCTGTTTTGGTTCTGGACCTTGAATTATATAAATGACAGTTGTGTTCCAAGCTTGGGTCCATGGGGGATTCTAATTCATGGGTATTTTTGGAAGCCGAGATGGTTTTTACTAGGTGATTTCATTTTGATGGTGCTGGAATGCTGTGTAGTGAGCTCCACAGTTTGGGATTGTTGTTAGTTTTGGAAAACATCCTCTCCCTCTCGTGAGTAGAGAGATCTTCATTTCTTTGAATAAAAAAGAAAAAAAAATAAAACATGGGGAAGAAAAGTTAAGTGGACAAAGAACATTGTAAAGGAGATTAAAATGATCAGAGAAAACCTTTATCAAATGTAAGCTGTCCACCCAGGAGCCTTTCTATCCGCAGAAGAACCCAGCATGCTCTCCACATATAGCAAGTATTCTCAACACCCTTCAGCCCACAGAGGGCTGGGAGGCCAGCTGGCCGGGAGGACAATCCATTGTTCCTTCAAGGACAAATGCCCTGGGTGCTTGGTTTGAGCCGCTTGTCAGTATTGACTTATCAGGTTGGCATGGCTGTGTCTCCTACGGCACTGTCTCCATTCCTATAGGGGCTGGGCAAGAACAACATGGCTCCTAGAGAACAGTGAGACACAGCCAGTGCTAAGGACGCCCACCACACCAAGAGTGCCCGGATACAGACTAGGGACGATCTGTTGTCCTGTAACGTCCACGGAGAACTCTATGTTGAAGAGGACAGGGGACCAACCAAACTTGAGAAGTAGAGTTTAAAACGCTCCACCTCAGCTGGGTGGTGGTGGTGGTGGTGGTGGTGGTGATGGTGGCGGCGGCGGCGGCGGCGGCGGCGGCGGCGGCGCACGCCTTTAATCCCAGCACTCGGGAGGCAGAGGCAGGCAGATCTCTGTGAGTTCGAGGCCAGCCTGGTCTACAGAGTGAGTTCCAGGAAAGGTGCAAAGCTACACAGAGAAACCCTGTCTTGAAAAACCAAAAAATAATAAATAATAAATAAAAATAAAACACTCTACCTGTTTTAGAGAAGCTTTGCACCTAGAAAGATAGCAATTACCAAAAGAGAAGGAGAGAATGGAGGAAGATCAGTAAATAAACAACCTGTGGAAATACTGGAAAGGAAAGGAAACCTATTTATTATATTGTATGTTAATTTTTAAAAAGCTAATAAAAAGAAAACCCAAAAATGACAATAATGGCAACACGTTTTTTTTTTTTTTTTTAAAGGACTCCTGGTGAGTGGTTGGTAGAAAGGTAGGTGTGGGGGGTGGGGTACAGCCACCATAGGAAACAGCATAGAGTTCCAAAAGAAGGTACCTAGGACCCAGAAAACCCACTATAGACACCAAAGAGAGAATAAACCACCTCTTGAAGAAGGTGTCTGCCCTCCAGAGCTCATCACAGCTCTGCCCACAATGGTAGAGAAATGAAGGCAAGCTTCATGTCCATTGTCAGCCGGACTGGTAAAGAACATGCTATAATATTCACTTGGAATAATGTTCAGGCTGAAAAAAAGGAGAGCCTTATACCTCGTGGATGGACATTCGGGAAACTGTGAAGTCAGCCCGACTCAGAAAGACAAACACACACAATTTCACTTTCATGTGAGATAAAAGAGCAAGAATGACCTCAGGTACAGAGAGAGGCAAGGGGAACTGGAGTTCCTAAAGGCAAAAGACATGGGAAGAATTGGACTCAGGGCTAGAAGAAGGGGTGCACAGGCTGAGGAAGCCTGAGATCTCACACACAGCAGGAGGACAGTTAACCAGACTGTACTAGGGGGTTTTATTAAAGAAGAAGATGTTAGTTACTCTTGGAAAGAAAACGTAACTACCTGAGATGGTAGCTACATTCAATGTCACCATAGAAACTAGTTTACTATCTACATATTTCAGAACAGCCTGCTACTGACCCAGAATATACACAATATAATTTATTCCAAAATAAACTAATCAGGGATGGAAGTTTCTGAGGGGATGCTGACATAGAAAGCAGTTCTCTCACGTTGTTCAGGCATCTACCTATCAGGACTGGGGTGTTACTGGAAGGGTAAGCCAAGTTCTCTCTATGTCCCCTCATGCCAGCCCCATCAGGAGCTCCAGATCATGCAGAGCTCAGATGAACTGTCAGGGGGTGCAGCCACACCTGGGGGCTGAGACAGACTGAGGTCTGACTCTTGTCTGAAAAACTATGAGGGTGGGTGTTTGGGTGGAGCTCACAGGGATGAAAGGGAGAGCTGGGTGGCAGGGCTCTGGCATCTGGAGGGGAAGCAGGTGTGGCACTTGGCACACGTGTGTTTCAGAAAATCCACCCTCTATAAACTCTGAGTGTTGGATAGACTGTGAGGAAGAAGTCAGAATTCCAGAACACTGGATTTTGGGGTGCACATTTCTTGCCAAAGCTGACTTCAACAAGGACCAAAGTGAGATCAGAAAGATCACCAACTCAAAGCCAATGATGCTTCTGATGTCCTGATGCCTGGGGAAAAGAAGAGTGTCCTTCAAGAGCAGCATGGTGGAGATGACAGATGATGCAGCAAGTCTCTGTGAGTTGTGATTGCCAAGAAAGTGACACTGGCAGAGGAGATGAAGGACATCCTGAAGTGCTCTCAGTGCATCTGTGGGGGCCTTAACATTTCCCCTCCATGTCCCTCCTCCATCCTGGGTCTGCAGCACCTTCCCCAGGCTCAGTAGTGAAGCTGGAGGGCCAAGGAGAGGCCCAGTTAATTTTTGACCATTGTAGACAGTGTGACTGATCTGGAGAACAGGGATCAGAGTGGGAAATCCTTAACACAACAGTCTATGGGGAAAACGAGGGAGCATTTCCCAAATCTTCTGGTTAAAATAACAAACAAACAAAGAAACAGAACCCCACAAAACAAAGCAAAAAAAAAAAAAAAAAAAAAACCAGAAGATCCCCTAAACCCCCAAATAGATGATATGATAGAAGTTCATACCCACCATCCCCAAAGAGCCCACACAATACAGGACTTGAAACAGCCTACAATTGTCTAAGAACAGAGTCTTAATGAGAAGTTCTCTAAATTTGGTGTTCCTATGGGTATGCCTATAAGCGATTTTCTTAGGTGGATTCATTGAGGTGCGAAATCCTGCCCTGGTCTGAGTGAAGGGGAAAAAGAGCAAGTTAGCAGCAGCATGCATCCATACAACTCAAGGCTCTCTGCTCTTGATTGTGGATGTAAGATGACCAGTTGCCTCAGATTCCTGCTGTCTTGACTTTCACGTGGATTTGTGAGCCAAGCATATCTTTTCTCCCTCAAGCTGCCTCCGTCAGTGTGTTTTATCACGGCCTCCAAGTAACTGCGCAGCTGAACTGCTTGCTCCCATGTCTCCTCTTGTAAAGCACACTTTTGCTTTTGAGGGGAAGAGTCTTCCTGAGCCTTGGCTCAGGTCCATTCCTGTCTCTCTTCTTTGCCCCATCTGTTGTGGGAAAACCTGTCTCAGCCAGGTGAGAATCTGTGGTACTTTAGATGGGACTCTTGCAGACCGAGGACAACTGTGGAGATGATGTAAGCCTGGTCTATAGTTTTGAATGGAGTTTGTCTCTGCTCTTGGAGACTGGCCATTAGTTGCGGTTCTAGCTAGGCTCATTATGGTATTTTGAAGAGAATGTCCCTCATAAACTCATGGTCCCCAGTTGGAGGTTACGGGACCTTTAGAAGGTGTGGCCTTGCGGGAGAAAGTAGGTCACTGAGGGTGGGCTTTGAGCGTATATAACCTCATCCCACTTCCGGTTCAT
This sequence comes from Peromyscus leucopus, assembly GCF_004664715.2. NCBI lineage: Eukaryota > Metazoa > Chordata > Mammalia > Rodentia > Cricetidae > Peromyscus > Peromyscus leucopus. The sequence goes on along the minus strand of NC_051081.1, from coordinate 53,783,262 downwards.
GCTCTGCTTCGTGTTTATGCCTGAAGATGTGCACGCCTCACTTCCTGTTCCTGCCACCATGCCTTGCTCCCTGCTGTGACAGACTCTCTTTCTTCTGGAACCAAAATAAACTCTCTTGGTTATTGCATTTTATCATGGCAACAGAAGAGTAAGCGATGCTCTCACATTATGTGGATGTGATGGTTTGGAAGAAAACAGCCGCCATAGGCTCACAGGGAGTGGCGCTATTAGGGGGGTGTGGCCTTGGTGGAGTAGGTGTGGCCTTGGTGGAGTAGGTGTGGCCTTGGTGGGGTAGGTGTGGCCTTGGTGGAGTAGGTGTGGCCTTGGTGGAGTGGGTGTGGCCTTGGTGGAGTGGGTGTGGCCTTGGTGGAGTAGGTGTGGCCTTACTGGAGTAGGTGTGGCCTTGTTGAAGGAAGGGTGTCACCAGTGGGGTGGGCTTTGAGGTCTCAGAAAACTCAAATCTGCTGCCTGCGGGTCCAGATGTGGAGCTCTCAGCTCCCTCTCCAGCGCTGTGTGTACCTGCATGCCACCACGCTTCCCGCCATAATGATAAGGGTCTAAACCCCTGAACTGTAAGCCAGCCCCAACTACATGTTTTTCTTTATAGTAGTTGCCATGGTCATGGTGTCCCTTCACAGCAATAAAACCCTAACTAAGATAATAGATGTTTTTCTGTGTTTGCTTGTATCAAATGCCCAAGCAGGAAGTGCCCTAACCACTGCTCTTCTCCATGAGCTGAGAAAAGAAACTTTTTCAGCTAACCTGGAATAAATACAATTTATAGGGTCAGCTCAGGTTGAATCTGGGGAAAATATAATGAGTATCTCTTTTCTCAGCTCACTGGCTGACTCAGTGGTTCTTTTTATTCGGCATCAAAGTGGAATACACTCTGGGTTCAAAACCTAAGCACTGTATAACTTAAGAATACTTTCAAAGATATTTATTTGTTTGCTTTATGTACATGTATGTATGTCTGTGTGAGTGTCCCAGGAACCTAAGGAAGCCAAAAGAAGTTAGGAACCCTCAAAGATATGTGTGTGTGTGTGTGTGTGTGTGTGTGTGTGTGTGTATGTATCTATATGTGTGTGTGTGTTTATGTATATATATTTGTATATGTATATATATTTGTGTGTATATATATGTGTGTGTATATGTGTGTGTGTATATATATGTGTGTATGTATGTATGTATGTATATATGTGTGTGTGTATATATGTGTGTTTGTATGTATGTATATATGTGTGTGTGTGATGCAATTGTAAGCTGCCATGTGGGTTCTGAGAACTGAGAACTGAACTCCAACTCCAGGCCTCCAAAAGAGAACAAAGTACTCAACTGCTGAGCCATCACTCCAAACCCACAAAAAAATATTCATGTGAAATTAGATTAGTTAGAGACTGCCTTACCCCAAATCAAAAGACAAGCCAATCATTTGCATATTCTTACATATCTTAAGATTCAGTACTGCTGTTATTGACATAACACGTGCATTGTATCTGTTATCAGCCTGTGTGTGATACACCGGGTGTAATCAGTCTTATTTGCAGCGTGCCTGGCCAGAACTATGTTGAGCACACAGTTAGGGAAGGCATCCTCAGCTCAGCTCTCCCTTGTTGGTACCAGCGCCAACAAATCACCTGTTACAGTGAATGACCTTTCCTGTTAAGCGGAGGACATACAAACAAAGGTGATAAATATTAACCCGAGTTGCCGGCCTTTCTGCTGGGTATTGCTGACATTTCAGTCTTATTTCTTCTGAGATTTTAAGTGTAAATAACCACAGGGTGATTCTCGTCATTTATTTCTTTGTATTATTTGGGAAAACATGCAAATTTGTAAAATTGCACAAAGCTAAGGTCCTGGGGAACCCACCTAGCCAGGAGTACGAAGATCTGGGTAACCACCCGTTCTGATTAGTGAGCAGCACCAGGAGACGTCTCTGCAGAGGGCCACCAACACTCAGGAAGATTGGCAGCATCCCCTCTGTGCCCAGGCAGGATACCAGCAATAACAAATTGTCTCATGTGTGATTCAGGCTGCTGCCTAAGCCTCTCTCAAGGATGGCTCACAGCGCCTCCATGGGAAAACCCAACCCCTTTCTGTTTAAATCTCCCAGCCTTGACCCTCCGCAAAGGTGGCAAGGCAACAGACACATCACAACAGGAGCAGCAAACCTCTTCACGCGCACAAAAATTCATGGAATTTAAAGGGAAAAAAAAGCAGCCATTTGGGTGACGTGAGCTATGTGAAGAGCAGCAAATGCTGGTTGCGTTAAAAGGCGGGAAATCTCAAGCTAACTTGAAGTGTCATAACAGAGAATGTTTACCTAAGGTGTGAGGTGACGCAGTCACTTAAAAAAAAAATATTCTGGTTCCTTTTCAGTATCCAGAATGTCTGCATCTGTCATCCCGTAGAAAAACAGCTAACTGAATTGGTCTGGAACTAGTTCATCTTCGTGAACGCAGGGCAGTGAATTTGACCAAGCCCCTTCTGGCTTAGTAGGTGAGCAGCAGTCACCCCCAGCTACATGGCGTTCTCCAGCCGGTTGTGCCAACCACGGCAGAGGAAGCCTAAACTCAAGAGTGTTTGCTGTTGGATTTCCATCAGAGTCTGCTGGAGTTCTGCCTCCTCAGGCACACATGTGGTGTACATACCAATGGGCAGGCAACACACACACACACACACACACAACACACACACACACACACACACACACACGTAATAAAAACATCTATCTTCAACAAAGAGAGGGTGGGGGAAGGTGACGGCTTTGGAGGGCTCAGCCGTGGCATGGCGTGGCTCTGGTGCAGCTTTGGTTTTGAACACAACACACATGCTGTGCACTGAACATGTCTTCGTGCCCCTCAGCACTCACTAAAAGATGATAGCTGAAGTGCCGCAGCTTGGCCCCGTGAGTGTCATTAACTCCAGTATTTTTTTTTTACTGCACATGCAAAATTTTCTGCCCTCACAGAAGCGTGCGACTTTAATTATAGAAACAACACTTAAGTGTTTTTCTACCACCATGCCTCAGGAGAGGAGTATCAAATCGGTGTGTCTGTAGACCATAGGGTCGTACTGTGCTAGAATGGCTGGATCTAAGTCTTCATTTAAACGGTTGCTGTGAGTTTCATAAAAGCATATCCATTAAATGAATTTCAACTCGGGATTAGGACAGAATTTCCAGTCATTTCTGAAAACGATCTTCCAACACACCTCTGCTGCTTTGAATTTCATGCTTATTATATAAAGCAATGTTCCAGCCACTGAGGATTGGGAAATCAAAATATAGATCAATTCTGGAAAAAAAAAGTTGAATGCTTAGTGTCCTACAACTTCTGATATTCAGTCAATATGATTCTTCATGCAAAACTGAAAAGCACATTTACATCATTGTATGCAAAGTTACCCTTGTCTTTAATAAATGATTGGAATTATGTGCATACCCCAAAACAATTTTAACATAAATATCTTTATGATTTATTATAAGTGGCTGTTGGAGTTATACTCCAGTGTTATATGCATATGTATGTGAGGCTGTGTAAAAACTTCTCAAGTGGAAAGGGGTGAGTCCTGAGGTTGAACTCCTGGATGATGGGTTGGGGAGAAGACCTGACTTTGAACCCCAGCACCTGGGTTAATACTGGGTATGGCCTATAATCCCAACATTGGGAGATAGGGATGGGCAGACCCTGGAAGCTTGCTGGCAAGGCAACCTAGCCAAAATGGCCAGCCTCTGGTTCAATAAGAGACCAAGACTCAAAGCAATAAAATGAAACATAATAGAGGAAGATACAATATCCTCTTCTGGCCTTCACATGTACACACAGGCACACACACACACACACACACACACACACACACATCTGCGTGTGCACATGCACACACACAGACATACACACAAATCTGGACACTCATATGGATGCATTGAGCACACGCACACATATACATATATACACACAAACACATACACACGTAACACATACACACATCATTTCTGTTTATCTTCAGGAATTGAATAGATTCTTAGATTAGAAGGAAAATTTAGAAAATAGGCCCTGATTTTAAAAAAAGAAGTTTCATTCAGTTAAAGTCAGAGACCCAGGATATTAGGAGTTATGGGTGACAATGTCTTGGACCAAGTCCCAGCTCTGCATATCTGTGGCTATCTAGACCATGTAGTGGGAACAGAATGCCCTTTTCCTGGATGTGGTGTGCACACACAGGTTTGTCTTCCACTGGGGATGAGAGCAGACTGCGTAGACGGATGAAGGCAAGGCAGAAAAGTAACTTTCGTTTCTGAGAAAAATAGGGTAAATAACAGGAGCTGTTTTACTTTGTTGTGGGGACCGAACACCTGGCAGAAGCAGCTTAGGGAGAGGGGTCTAGTCTGAAGCGTGGAAGGAGCCGGCTGCAGCATGGGGTGGCAGGAGCTTTGCTCCTGCAGTTAGGAAACAAGAGATGCACGCTGGCCCTCAGCACACTGTCTCCTTCCTTTTTCCCAGCCCTAAACCTGGCACATGCGACAGCATTGTCCACACTCAAGGTGTCTCTTCCCATTTCAGACAACTTTCTCTGGAAACAGCAAATTCCCTGGGTAATTCCAAATGTGGTCGCGTGGATGACAGTGAAGGTGATCTTTTGAGCTGTTGTGGAAAATGGGCTGTGTGATTTTTGCCCAATATATTTAAGTGTTTTGATTTTCACAGGCCTGGTGTGGAAGGCTCCATCTCCTGCTTTCCTACTGGGACCTGTGGGGACATGTACAGAGAGAAAAGATTGGCTCTCTGTCCATTAGGTCTTCTGGAGAAAGATCCATATGTCTCTCTCCTGTTGTTGGTAATAACATGATTATAAATTAGTGTGTGGTCATCAACAATGGTAGACCACATCTGCCAGAGCCCTGAAGGAGCCTTTCATTCTTGAAAACTAACTGGAGGCGGGGAGAATAGGTTATCTGAATCCTAAACATCTTCGTCTCTTGGTAAAGATTTAGTGTTAAAAAGAAGTCATGGACTCTGCATATGACAAGCACAAGACTAGAACCCAGGGCAAGGAATTAAGAGCTAAGGAGGTGTGAACCTGTGGTTGTGGTCTAGTTTGGAAACATAAATAAAGAGAGGTAAAACTTAAAGGTATAGAACATGGCTATGAAAACTCCTCTTCATATATTTTTGTAAAGAGAGTGCAGGGCAGAGAATGTAATCTCTTTTCCTCACCCATCACAGGGTTCACAGCTGAGACTCCTATCACCAAAGACAGGTTAACGAGGGAACAGAAAAATAAATGCAAGTCTCCTGTGACTTGGAATTCATCAGAAATCAAAGTGGGTGTGAAGCTGTGACATTGGGGGACAGCCTATGGTGGGAAATAGGTGAGAACTTGATCAGGTTCATCGGGTGTCTAGGACACCAGTTACAAGGGGGTTTTTGTGTCCCTCCACTGAGGGAGAATGAGTCTTGGGGTTTCTACACTTCTTTGGGATACATGCCAGGAGAGGTGGGAACAGACATCTTTCTTTTGCTGTTTTCTCAAAATCCAGGGAGGTCGAATTGGGGTATCATGTCCTGAATCAGTCAGTGATGTGTTTGCCTACAATGATCATTTACTTGTGGATGGAGGGAGGAGCTGGGTGAGAAAGAGCAGCCAAAATGCTCTGCTGGAGAGCTGCCCTCTGGTGAGTGGGCAGAATCTCTTCAGACATCAGCTGGTGGGAAAGGTCAGAGGTTCTGTGAGAGAAGCCAAATGCAGAGAGACTCCTTGGTCCAGTGAGTCACTGTTGAGGAGGAGGAGACTTTGGGAGATGCTAAAAGAAGCTCAGTTCTAGGCATTCCCTCCATTCCTGGCCAGGGAGTGAGAAGGAGCCAGGGGCAGTGGGATTAGTACTATGGCCTATCCCTAGACAGCCCAGGAATGTTCCATCAAAGCTGACCTTTGGTAGAACTGATGATTCTTCCGTTTTTCAGAGCATAGCTTAGGTATCAAAGCATGCCTGTAAACCCTGCTCTCAGGTGTCCATGATCTGTTTCCAATAAAATGGTCTAGGATTTAATATATGTCACTTCCACGTGAGGCGTGCCTTTGAAAGCACACCTGAGATGCAAGCTGCACCTTCTTCATCCACAAGCTTGTGAGTGTCTTCAATGTACCTGGCAATGAATGGCATAATCCTCAAACCCTCCCAGGGTTGGGACACTCTCCTGTTCCAATCATGCAATATCCCTAGCCTGGGGTCTGCCTGCTCAGCTGCAATGGGGGATTTAGTGAGCAATACATTCACACCTGTGATGCTCATTATAGGAATCGTGAGGGGCACATCCTACAGGCAAGAAGAGGATCCCAGTACCAACTGCAGACAGTGCTGACCAAGACCTCGGCTGCTCTTACCCAGGGGCTCCACCCAGGCAGAGGGAGAAGGTAGGCAGGGGAGTACCTCAACTGTCCAGTGAGAAGGGTGCAGACCGCCCCTCCTGCAGACATCTACGTTTCCCAGAAAAGCTGCATTTGCCATAATCTGCTCTTCCTGTTGCTTCCTCCCTCGCAGGAAATTGGATCTGTAGCCAGTTGGAAGCTTCCTCTTTTATCTCTTTGGACAGCTAAGAATCGGTGGTGACAGGCATGCCCTTGTGACCTGGAGCCAGGGGGCCACTGGTCAGCCTAAGGATGAGTAAGTGAAATGCAGCCCAGGCCTCTCCTCCAGGATGCTGAAGTTAAATGGGCAGAGAGAACGGGGGTGGGGTGGGGGGGGGGGGGGGGGGGGAGGTGGGGGGGTGGGGAGCAACAGTGATAGAGTGTCAATAAATTACCGCATGCATCATAGGTGTGAGTTAGGTGACAAACTGGGGCTCGGAAAGCCGCAGGGAAAGAGCTGAAACCCGGTCGTGGTTCACACATCTCATTTAGACCCCATCCTAATTCCTGGAGGCACCGCTATTGAGTTTTCTGGAAAAGTGGACGGAGCACCCGCTCTCACCTTTCTTCCTCCTTCCTTTCTTCTCTGCTTTGCTACCTGCAGATCCATCGTGCTGGAAGTGGGACTGGGCCTCAGTGGTGGCCCTTTCACTACACTGTGTGATATATACCAGCAGAAAACCCGGGTTTGGTGGGAGTGAGAAGACACAGAATGGACCTTCACAGCCTTGGAAGGGTTAACCCTATTCATACATAGACTGCTACCCTGGCCACACACCCCCGCCCCCAACCATCCTCCACAGCTCCCTGAGAGCAGACATCCACAACTGCCTTTGCTTAATGACTCATCGGGGAGAAATTAAGGTGTCTGCATTCCCTTTTCAAAGTGGCCTTGAAAGCCACACAGAGGATCCCTGCAGCAGAGCCTTATGGCCTCATCCTACCAGACAAGGTCACTGCGGGTGCTGGAGGGGCTGAAGAGGTGGCCCCGGGGGTAAAGCAGTTGCTGTGAATGAGGACCCATGTTCGGATCCCGAGGGTCAAGGTTAAAAACTTGGTGCAGAAGTAGGCACCTACAATCCTGGTAGGGTAGAGACAGGCAGATTCCTGGGTGCTCCAGCCAGCTGATCTGGCAGAAATGGTAAGCTCTAGATTCAGAGACAGACCTTGTCTCAAAAAGTAAGGTAGCGAGACATAGAAGAAGGTATCTGATGTCAACCTCTGGCTTCCACACGCTCACACTCAGGCATTTATGACACTTACTATACACACATGCAACGCATGCATATAACACACACACACACACACACACACACACACACACACACAAAGCAAGAGACAGACGGGGCAGGGGAGGGAGGGAGATGGACGTAAAAGGTCCTTGGTCCCATGTTCTTGGAGAAGCCTTGTGCAGTCCTACTGTGTGGCTGGATACTCTCTCTGACGATTTCACTGCAGTGGATTTAAGTTGTAAAACCATTCAGAGATTCAGGAAAAGCTCTGTTTGGCTTGGCTTTGAAAGCTGAGCCTACAGAATATGAAAATAGGTTCTGGTGTTTTTTTTATAGTCAGGCCAGGGAAACCTAAACCAATCCTAGGAAGCGGAAATAACTTCCACTGATAGCCCTACTTCAGACAAATGGGTAGGGGGCAGTCTCTGTCTTTCATCAGGGCCTCAGAGACACAACTCACACCATATATTCGGAAGTGTCTAGGGGATTATGGGCATTGCTCATGGGATTAAGGAGGCCATCAGCTGTCTGTGAGCTGGAGACCCAGCAAAGCCAGTGGTTTAGGCCAGTCTGAGACTCAAGGCCTGAGAATGCCTTTACTCAATCTGTGGCTTTACATGCTAATGCCTTCTAGAAACACCATCATAGATGGGGGCAAGGGGAGATGATGCTGTAGTCCTGGATGTCTGGGACTCTCTCAGTTCAATCAAGCCCATCACAGTTATGAATTCCACCCAGGGCACTGGTCATGAAGTCTGGAGAACCACTCTGAAACGGGGCTGGTTGGTATCATAAGGGAGTGCCAGAAACTGGAACAATGTCCCCAGGAAAAGATAGTCATGGCAGTGCTGGGGGGGGGGGGAATGGGTGCTCACAGGAGGCTGTGCAGGGGAGAAACACTCTGTGGGCACTGTGACACACTGGAATGGAGAGGGGTACCATGCTGCAGTGTGACAGTCATCATGAAAGATAGGAGACATGCACAGGGCATCATGGGGGATTCTTAGCTTCACGCTGGGCTGCAGGGTCTTGGAAGATCTCTGAGATATAGAGCTGGAGACTTGGACCAGTCTTGCCTTTCTTAGTCATTACCACCCTCCCATGGCATCCAAACACGGACTGGCTGGAGCAAAAACCAGGCGTAAGCTACAACAGCACACTGCTAGTTAAGATATAGGGTGGACATTAGGACTGGACAGACGGACACTGGGGCAGGGGCAGGAGAGATTTCCTCAGCATGTACAGCTCCGCCTCACAGGACCGATGTCTTGGTTGGAGCATGTCAGTCAGTGACAACACATCTCACAGTGAGACCCCCAAACTCTCTGGAGAGGAAATTCTTAGACTCTCTTGCCAACGGCCATCATTTTTCCTATAATAAACTTTCTATGGCATCAAATCGAAAACCGTCTGTTTGCACTCTGTTTCTACGGTGAAGGGTTCACAACACGACCCCCCCCACGGTCTCATTTACCAGGCGGACACTTCCGCCTAGCCAATTCCGGTCAGGCCGCACACCTCTGCCTAGCAAGTTCCGGCCAAGGCATCTCGCGTGACCAGAATCCGTGACGTTACATGGCTACATAAGCGCGCAACGTGACCATGTAATCTACGCACATGCGTGGAGTAGTGACGTGACCTGGCCACGCCCCCAGCCGGTTTTTAAAGCGGAGCGCCATATTCCCGGTTCTCTCTCTCTCTCCTCTCCTTCTTCTCCACGCACGTGTCTCTCCCACAGGCCTGAGCACTCTCTGTCCCTTTAACTCTAATAAACTCTTATAAGCGGATTCTGTCGTGTTTCCTGACACTTCCTTGCAGGGTAAGAACACAACGCAGCTAAATAACTAACATACGGAGCTTGCCCAGTTGTACATCTTATATGGGTTAAATATGAGGAGACAATGACACCAGCAGCGCCTGAATTAGAAAGCTGAAGGGAAAGCGCGGAAGAGGGAATTAGTGGAAGCATCATGTGACAGGGAGGGCTCACTCATTACTTAGTTCACTCCTTTGAGTTCTGGTGAGAAGGGTTCTGAGGGCGTCATTGTCAAGTCCACAGGACAATTGCAAATGTATCCCGAAGCCAGTCAGCAGTTGGGTGCAGCCTTTGTCAGACCTGAAACAGTTTGGTCAGAGGGGGAGCTCTCTCTAACCAAACTGAAAGGAACAGAGGGTGTGTCCCCCCCCCCCAAGGTTGCTGGGAAAAAGTCATTTCCAGGAAGATGGCAAGGCTTGGGTTATTTTAGAGTTGTGAAAAATCCTACTGTGGAAGTTCCCAGTATCACTCCCAGCACATAGCAGGTGCTCGATAATTATTAGTTTCTGTTGACTTGCTCTTGAGGCCACAGTCCCATCTAAGGGGACAGAGTTGGCCCAGTGACCTCTTCTGCTAGGAAGTCCCTTTTGTGAACAGCCACCTAAGCAGTCAGAACACTTAAGGTCTCCTGAAAAAAGGTAGAGCCATTTACAATGAAATTACCTAATCCATCAAGGTGATCAATACAACCTAAGAATCGGCCAGTGTTCCCCAGAAATAACAAGTCCATTTAGTCCCAATAATCGAGCTGGCTTTGCACACAGACAACATCCGTCTTGGAAAATGAATCCCAATGTCATCATTTATTTTCCCCTGCTGACTGCGACCTTGATTCTTATCTGCAGGTACCTTTTTTCTTCCAGAGCTCTGAAGGGAAGGGTGCTAGGACACTGTGACCCTGTTGACACCTACCTGTGATGCTCTGAGGCACACAGCCCTTAGGTCTGTGTTCTGATGTTAATTCCAAGACTAGGGTAGTAAATGATATATGGGCTTTCGTATTTTCTCAGTCATTTAGTGGCATCTTTAAGCAAACAACTCACTCCTGATTAAAAATAGAATCAAATATTGAAATAAACAAATTGACATGCCTCTTCAGTGGTGTCCAAGAGACTCACAGGCTCCCCGGTAATAAGTTATGTAAACATGTGCTTCACGGTCGATATTCTGGTGACATGAATCAGCTCTTATCTCCTCCTGCCCAGCCCCAGCGTAGGACAAACAAGGCAGAGCACTAGACAGAGGGCTGCTGCCTAAGGTGTCATTAGGGACTTAGGACAGCCTTTGGATTCTACTGAACAGCCGCTTGCCCTTCAAGAAACTCAGAAACTCACAGAGCAGGTACGTGTGTCTCCTTTCAAGGTATTCTTTGTCTTCACCCCAGAGGGTCATGCAAGAGACAAGGTGTGGAGGAGCCAATGATGTTGGAGTTCCAGGGACCCATCCTGGGGTGGCTCTGGACTCAGGGGAACCACCAGCTCTGAACTAGGAAAGAGAAGACTTGGTGCCCAGAGAGGCGCAGATGCAGAAAACCAGTCGCACAGCCAGGAGCTGAAGTGGGAAGCAATAAAGATGGGACCAAGGACCTGCCAGAGCAGGGACAGGGCAGGAGAAGGGGACAGCAGTTCCAGAGATGCGAAGCCTGGGAGGACATGAAGGGACAGGGTGGGAACACCAATGTCCAGGTGCTTTTCCTTTGGTGGCTTTGTTGGATCTTAGAGCAAAATGAAAGAATTCAGAATTGGAGAAGAGCTGAGACCCTCGCCTTGTATAAAGCTCTTGTGTGTGTGTGTGTGTGTGTGTGTGTGTGTGTGTGTGTGTGTGTGTGTCCTTCCACAGGGATGCCTTTAGTGCAAGCACTTCCCTCTTCTCTGGTGGTGATGCTGTTCCCTGACTGCTGTTGTTTGTTTGTTTGTTTGTTTGGGAATGACATGGGGGCAGGGAGAAGGATGCTAATGAGTGACCTTAACTGCACTAATCTAGTTATCTTGTTTTTTTTTTTCTTCTTTGCAAAGAATGAAAGGAAAAACAAAAATCAAAGAGATTCTGCAAAACTGCAATCATGCTCAAAGTGACATCATGTTCAAAGAGCAAAAATATTATTTCTCTATGAAAAAAAAAAGGAATGAAAATTTTTGAATCGACGCAAGAGTTATGGCTCTGAATGCGTACAAATAAATATTTAAAACCATCCTTGTGCATCTGTAGCTCTATAAAAATTATACCGACTGCATGTCCAAAATCTACACAAATAAATGTGATGTTTGAGCGGAGTTATCTACCTTGTCGTGACCTCATTAATTGAGAGGGCTGGTGATGCTCCTGATAATGAACTGATCAAGATGAGGATAACAGTGTCGTGCTTTTCTCCATAGTCAGGCTGCAATCATTTAATTTCAAACAGGTCTACTAAATATTCAGATAAGCGGAAGAACACTGCTTTTTCTGCTTGTATGCATTTTCCCTGGAAGGCCCAGCTACCCTATCTTATCACCAAGTAAATAAATGTGTGTGTGTCTAAAGAGGCGGAACCGTAAAATGAAGGGTAGGGGGTGGGCTGGGGTGGGGGCAGGGTTGGGACAGGCTAGGGGGTGTGGGATGAAGGGCCTGGTGACAAAAAGGGGAAGGACAGGGAATTAAAGGGGTCTGCGATTGTTGCCATGGGAGCCTTCAGCTCCTTCTGTGGGTCTCACCCGATCAGCTGGTTTAATTCTGCCAGCGCGCACACCACGCCGTTATGGTGTGTTGGAAGAAGCGATAGGAAGACACAGATAAGTCCGCACCCCTGGCCTCAGCCACACACACACTTCCTAGCAGGCACACCCTGTAGGTGAGGTTCAGCGGAGGCTGAAGCCATGAGGAAGCTCAGCCGGGAGGTTTCTGCGAGGCTGGTGGATGCCAGGCTAGCCCTCTCTTAATCACTCTCCCACTCATCCTCCAGACCGTTCTTCCCCATGGGCTGGAGTTTCAGTTTGAATCTGTCTATTTTCTAACTGCAGCCCCGCCTCAGCTTTACCATGTGCAAGCTGCTGACGTTACACAGGGTGTCGGGTGGGGTGGGGAAGTCGGGGCTGCTCCCTCTTTGGGGTTCTTAGTCTCATCAATACAGCAACAGTAAGGACGGACTCAGCCAGCAGCTTAAGGACCATTTTATTAGAGTTTAAAAGACAAACTCCAGGACAGGCAAGCTGTAACTTCAGCAGCTGCCTGGGGGAGGATGAAAGAAGGAAGGAAAATAAGCCAGGCCGCTTAAGCTGGCTTGAAGGCCAGACACACGGGGTGGGGAAGGAGGCTTTACCAAAAGAGTCAGGAAGCCCAACATGGGGGGGGGGATGCCTGAAGTATTAAGGAAGGAATGTTTAGAGTGCACAGAAGGAAAGGAGAATAATTCAGAAAATCAGACAGACCCCGGAAGCTGCATGGCCGTGGGCCCAGTGAGCTACTGTGCTAGAGGAGGGAATTCTGGGAAGGAAAACTACAAACCTCATTAAAAAACTAAGTAACCCACCCATCCCTTTAGTGTTTAGGTTTAAGGGGAGAGTCCACTTCCCTAGAGCCTCTGTTTTGACCAAGACGTTGTCTTGGCCCAGCAGAATGTTGGTTGGGTCTCCACCTAGGCCAGAGAGTCTGTTCTCTTGACCAGGAGTTTTTTTTTTTTTTTTTTTTCTGCTCTTACACTGGGAGGCAGACACTGGACACCCAGGGCAATGGCAGTTGAGGAGGTTCTTGGTGGTTCTGACATAGGGAGAAGAAACCTCACTCAGGATAGCCTGTGGGAATCCAACATTGACAACCAGACCAGGCAGCAGAGGGAGGGAAGGAAGCTCTGGTCTCTAGGACAGACCCCAAGTGACCAGAGACAGACAGACAGGAGGGTGGGAGCCCATGTCCTCACTGGGTCTCAGTCTGCTTCTGCCTTCATCTCAGGGAAGGTCACCCGAGCATGTCTGTAGGGCTCCCGAGCTGATGCTATCAGAGCTAGCAGGCAGCAGGCAAGCCGATTCTGTTAGGGTGTCAGGGGCAGCCCGCTTTGGTGGTTCGGAAAGCAGGCCTCAGGAAGCATAGAGGATTCCCTCTGGTTCCCTGGCTGCCATCTGCGTCTAATCACAGCCTTCCACTAAGCCAACAGTGAGGACACGAAGAAGAGTATCGCAACCTGGCGAGCAACAGAACACAGTCTGGGGACAGCCCCGGTGGTGACTTCAATCAGATTCAATCTGTTTCAGGTCTCCTGAGCATGGACAATGCAGCTCAACTATGTTGTCTTTCCAGACCAGGAACACTTGGGAACAGCAGGTTTAGGAAAAGAAGTGTGTCTCTGTTGCACTAGGCTGTACGCTGGCCCTGGAGTTCAACACTGCCCACCTTTGTTTGGAACTGGGGCCTTCGTCCTTTGTGACTTCTTGAGTATTTATTTCCCTTGTGACATGCATGGCTATGGATGGTCAGTGGTTTGTGTGATAAAGGTCATTCGTTTTTGCTGAGCAGCTTCATGAGGCTCTTAGATCCTGGGGGCTTTGGGGGAAGCAGGATGAGCATCCCATTGATACAAGGCAAGCAGGACAAATTCCAAAGTCACCGTTTTTCAGACTTGGAAGACTGAAGTTTACTTTGTGATTCTGTTACTTAGGACTGCAGAAACCAGTCTGTTGCTATCATCAAGCCCCCTTACCTCATATATCACTGGGGATTGTTGATGCCTTGTGGGACTCAATGAGATGGTGTGAAATTGCTGTGATTTCCATTTCCTACCAGGATGAAGAAGAAATGGTATATGTAACTTGAAGATCCTTCCCTAACAGGTAGAACCTAGCCAAGGTGCTTATTTTTCCTTGCACCAATTCTTTCTTTTATTCAACTTGCAAAATCAGTGTGTGCTGTGGAATAGTCCTCTTGTACACTGTAAAGATTTGTCACTTGAATTGGTTTAATAAAACACTGACTGGCCAGTATCCAGGGAGGAAGAATAGGTGGGGTGACCAAACTAAGGATGATGGGAAGGACAAGGGTGAAGTCAGGAGATGTCAGCCAGCAGCCTGAGGAAACAAGACATGCTAGAGGACAGGTAAAACCACGAGGCACTTAGCAATGCATAGATGAATAGAAATGGGTTAATTTAGATGTATTAGCTAGTCACAAGCCTGAGCTATTGGCCAGGCATTTGTAAGCAATATTGAGCCTCTGAGTGGTTATTTGGGAGCTGGCAGGTAGGAGAGAAATGTCCAATTGGAAGTATGAGTTCATCATTCAAGAGTGAAGGCTAGATCCCTGCTCCCTGCTATACCTTGGGCTGACTTCTAGATTTACAACAGGGATGGCTTATCAAAAGCAAAGAAGCTGAGCAGCAGAACTTATTTAAAACTGTGGTAAGAGGTACAGGGTTTCTGTAACCTTCTGTGCCAAGGAAGAAAAATAGAATTCTGGCCTCTTGTGAAACCAGAAGGCAGGGTCTAATTTTGGTCACTATTCCTGATGATGTTTGTGGTGGAGAGGATAGGTAGGCAGTAGAAAGGATAGAAACCATTTGTCCTGCATGGTTTTATGTCAATGTGACACAAACTAGAGTCGTCTGAAAGGAAGGAACTTCAATTGAGGAAATGCCTCCATAAGATCCAGCTGTAAGTTACTTTCTTACTTAGTGATTGATTGGGGAGGATCCTCATTGTGGATGAGGCCATCAACAGGCTGTTGATCCTGGGTTCTATAAGAAAGCAGGCTGATCAAGCCATGGGGAGCAGTCCAGTAAACAGTACCCCTCCATGGCCTCTGCATCAGTTCCTGCCTTCAGGTTCCTGCCCTATATGAGTTCCTGTACTGACTTCCTTCAAATGAACGTTGATATGGAAGTGTAAGCCAAATAAATCCCCAAGTTGCTTTTGGTTATGGTGTTTAATCACTGCAATAGTAACCCTACCAAAGACAAATTGGGACCACAGTCAGCTTGTGATGTGAAAGATGAGGAGGGTGGAAGTGTGGCCTGTAGCCCCTGGATACCAGAGTCTAGGATTCTAAGAGAACATATTTGTGAGCAGAAACTTTAGTCCAGGCAATCCCAAGACAATAACCCACCAACAATGAGTGATGGAGTGTGCAGGGGCTGGAATCTGCACCCTATACCACAAGCCTCTAGAGGGGCCTCTTGCATTATTTCTCTCTCATGAGCCGGTGGGCCCACTACTCAAGGACAAAGTGCCTATTTGTCCTTATCTGTAGCAAATGGGTGACTGGGGTAGCCGCTTCTCCTCATCCAGATCTGGCTTTGGAGCTGTAAAGGTACTCCATTCTCTCTAGCTTCTGGTCCCGTGTCTCTGATCTAGGGCTTCTGGAGTCCAGTGACCAGTGGAGAGTGCAGAGTAGACTGGAACTCCTTCAACCAACCACTTTGTCTTCAGGAAGCAGAAACAAGGGCCTCCTTGTCTCTCTTTCCTTTCTTTGATTCCCTAGCAGGAAGTGTGGAGCCCACGTTGATGACAAGCCATTCTGGATGCGTGTCTTGCTAGTTGAAGAGAGCTGACCGTATGCCAGAACAAGGTTGACAAAAATTATTTTCTAGGAGGGGAAAGAATTATGGTGACGCTTCCCTCAGAAGTCACTCTACTAGAATTTATCAGTATGTCTGTCTGTCTATCTATGTATCTTTCTATGTATCTATGTATCTATGTATCTATCTATCTGTCTGTATCTATCTATCTATCTATCTGTCTATCTGTCTGTATCTATCTATCTATCTATCTATCTATCTATCTATCTATCTATCATCATCTATTAAGCATCATCTGTTTGCCTCTCTACCTACCTCTATCTCCATCTCCCAGGGAAAAGTTATACAACAAAGAGTATTACAACCTTCCTTTTCCCAAGAGACAATTGTGGTGATACATTGCGTACCCTAATAAACTTGCCTGAGGATCAGAGGACAGAGCCAGCCATTAGATTAGACATAGAGGTCAGGCAGTGGTGGCACACACCTTTAATCCCAGTACTGGGAAGCACACACACCTTTAATCCCAGAAAGTGATGTCTGGGTATATAAGGCATGAGGAAAGAGGAACTCATTCTTTTTAGGCTGATCTTCAGGCAGTTTATTAGGGTTCACAATATATCACCACATACAATTGCAGAAAACAAAACCTCAGTCAGCTACCCACACATCTGTGAGCCTCTGTGCAAATGTTGCTGTCCTTTACAGTCTGCTCACTCTAGTGGTCATGAGCAATATCCAAAAAGCCAGGGCAATTGGGAGTCCAGGTGAGAGTGGACTCAAGTGAAAATGTGAAGGGGAAGCCCTTGGAGGGCGTGTAGTCTATAGCTTATCATTGGTTGCTTCCAGAAAAAGATTAGACTGGTGTTGTATAAGAAGAAATATTTCTCCATGATTCATTGCTCTTCTTGCTTTTGTAACCAAATAAACAACTTCAGGGAGGGAGAGTTTATTTTGTGTTTGAGGGTGCAGCTCATCATGATGGGGGAGGCATAATGCTGGAGGAGGCATGGAGGAGCTGGTGTGATGGTGGTAAGAGTCTGTGGCTGGGACTTCTCACAGTTCAGTGGGCAGGAAAGAGACAGAGACAGAGACAGAGAGAAAGACATACAGGGAAATACACAGAGAATCACACAGAGAGAAACAGAATGAGAGAGACAGAGATGTAGAAGGGAGAGAGAGAGAGAAAGAGAGAGAGAGAGAGAGAGAGAGAGATGAATGCTTAGCCTCCTTTCTCCTTTTCCCATTTTTTTTTGTTTTTGTTTTTGTTTTGTTTGTTTGTTTGTTTGTTTTGGTTTTTCGAGACAGGGTTTCTTTGTGTTGTTTTGGTGCCTGTCCTGGATCTCACTCTGTAGACCAGGCTGGTCTCGAACTCACAGAGATCCACCTGGCTCTGCCTCCTTAGTGCTAGGATTAAAGGCGTGCGCCACCACCATCCGGCTTCGCATTCTTTTATAGTCACAGATCCCAGGCCATGAAATAGTGCTCCCCTCATTCAGGTGGGTCCTCCCTGACCCCTTAGTTAAGCACCTCTGGAGACCCCATCACAGATAGACACACTCAAAGGTGTGCTCTAGGAATTTTTTTAGTCCAATCAAATTGACAATAACAATTCGATATCATATAATGGAAAAGCAAATATTTTTAGGGATGTCTCAAGGGGCTGAAGATGTAGCCTGGTTAGAAGAGAGCTTTGTCTAGCCATGTGTAGCTCAGTTGATAGAGCATTTGCTGAGTGTGCATCAAGACCTAGGTACAATAGTGTGGCACATCAGCAATCTCACCCTCTGGGAAGTGGAGTCAGCAGGGGGATCAGAAGTTCAAGGTTACCCTCAACTACTTAGTAAAATTGAAGTGAATCTGAGCTATATAAGACTATGTCTTGAAATAGATTAACCATAGAATGATATTTAAAATCTCTGAAATGTGAAATCAGAACACACGGGGCTTTAAACTGGTCTAGTTCAACTCATTGGAAGTCATGACTTACACTTTCCATTGGCCAAGATGCTCTGGGTGTGACCTGCAAGGCGGTGAACAGTTTGAAAGCCATTTTTTTTTAATCCCCAAACATCTAGCATAATTTAGCTTTAAGTTTCCACTGCATCTTTGCACTCTTGTGTGTCCCTAAAATGTAATCTGAACGCTGCCTGGGAATGTCTGAATGACCGCAAGGGTGACGCCATGATTAGGTAGGTTTCCACCCACCTTGTTTTATGGCTGCAGCAGAGTGAGCCTGATTGGAAAAGGGGTTCCTCAGTCGAGGCCTAACCCCTTCCCAGTCCAGATGCCCAAGGACAGTGGGGTCAGAAACGAGAACCCCCCAACGACCGCCTGCATGGCTGCCATGCTCTGCTTTGCCAGCACTGAGCCCCTGGACTTGGCTCCAGAGTCCCAGCAGGGTGTTAATCCTCCTTCAGTCTCTCTTGCTGCACCTGTAGGCACAAAACATCTGCTAGTTACAGGGCTGGCTCCCTCAAAGCTGATGTCAGGGGCAAAAGTAACCCACAGCTGCAGTTGGCTTTTCCTGGGTGTTTGTCTGAGTTGGGTGTGATGGGCTGGCTGATAGAAGCAGCAACCATCTGGCCCCCGGAACCTCTGGAAATCCCCAAAGCTCCTGGGGACATAGGGACTCTGTTTTTTCCCATATTTGTTTTTCTTTTCACCTAAGAGCACTCGAGTTAATTAGACCCCAATTAAGCCACAGTGAATATCTAGATCTTGTTCACTCCTGACTCAGGAACAAAGTCACAGGGGGCCCTGGATCCTGTCTCAAATTGCAGGAAGGGAGGAGATGACTTTCCTATGGTGTTCAGCCTGGTGGTCTGCTCCATGCAGGTTTTCAGAAGCTCCAGGTGCATGTTGGCCACTTGCTTTTTTTTTTTTTTCCTGTGCCTGACAACTATTTCTAACTTTACATAGAATATTTTTTATTGCAGTTGAAATGGTAATTCTACCTGTAGACTGTTGGTCTAAGTAGACAGAGAAAAGCTCTCAGTTGGTGAGGGTGGGTCTCCTGGATCAGTAGCTCTGGGAACTTCAAAGAGCCCCATCTGCCACATGTAATTCACACACACTTTAAGTCCCCTTCTTTCAATGGATGACGACAGCAGTGATTGTGTGCTCCTTAGTTTCTGCACAAAATGCCCTGGAGGGTTCAGGAGGTGGCTCAGTCCTTAAAGTAACCTCTGAGCAAACATGAAGATCTTAATTCAGTGCCCAGTACCCATGTACAGTGGTGACCACCTGCAATTTTACACCTAGTGCCAGGGAGGCAAAGGCAGGCGGATCTCTGGAGCTCAAAGGCCAGCCAGCCTAGTCGAATCAGTGAGTTCCAGGTTCTCTGAGAGACCATGTTAAGTGGTGAGCAATTGAGGAAGACTTTCTGGCCTCAGTATACATGCATGTACACTCATAGGCATGTTGGCACTGGGCGGGTGCGCGCGTGCGTGCGTGCGTGCGTGCGTGCGTGCGTGCGTGTGTGTGTGCACACACACACAGAGTCACCTGAGATTGTACATGTACTGCAAACATACACACACACACAAGGATGGACAAGTACATTTAAGGCATTAACTTAAATACATTTTTATATTTTATGTATATAGTGCAAATATATTTGAATTATACTATGATAAAATTAGAACTTTTAGATTCAGAATATAAATAGGCTGCTTGACATTAAGTGATTTTTACTCTATCAAATAAACAAGTGTGTATAAGTGTGTGTGTTATGATCACTCCTGCTCGATGGAATGCAGATGCAGAGACACTGAGGAAAAACACATTACACTACATCTTGAGATGCATCCTGAAGGGACCCATGCACTTTAGGCTTTAGGACCCACGGTCCATCAGGGCACTGTCTGGTGCCAGTGTTAATGACATCTTTCCATTGACACAGCGCTAGAAAATGCAGCCCTTGTAGCAAACACTAGTGGTGCCCATTCAGTTTTCATGGAGAAAATGACATTCTAAACGCATAAAATACACTGATTTTCCCAAGTCCTAATCTATGATTAGATGGGAGCCTGTCTCCTAGGAAATATGCAAATGGAGAGGAGGAAACGGGTAAAAATCATGCTGCAGAATCAAGCTTGAAACAAAATCATAAAAGAACAAGCTTTACTTAAACATGTAAGAGGGACGAGGACGCCTCTCCTTCGCTTCGGCTTCACCTGTTTCTGAACCCGCTCCAACAGAAGGCGGCTCCCTCCCTTCGTGCCCCAGGCTCACGTAATCTGGACCCGAGAAGCGTCTCCAGACAATTGTGGCTGCAACTTTACACCCTCCCCCAATGCCGGGGTAGAAAATTTGGCCCACCCCAATGACACACCACTAATTAAGCTGGAGCTCAGAGCTAGCAAGCGGAGAACAATGGTGTCGACAACCAGCCTCGTGGGGATAGGGTTTCAAACCGCTGTCGGCAGCCATCCACATCTGGGCCCTTAAAGGGGAAGGAGGCACAGACCTCTGCCAAGGTGCCAGGCCAGGAAGGCCTCTCTGTTGTTTAGAGACTGTGCTTGCTGGCTTCCTGCATTCTTGCCTGCAGGATTTGGAAGATAGCAAGCAACCTGCCCAGGCAAAGGCTGAACCTGAAGGCAGTCCCCTCCTTCAGCTCCTGAGCCCAGGGAGGGGCTGAGGACTGCTCCGCTTCCCGGCTGTCCTGGGCTCCCCCTGGTCTTCAGAGCTATTACTGCAGGAGGCTGGAAAAAAAAAAAAAAAAAAAAAAAAAAAAAAAAAAAAAAAACCACACTGGGTGGGGCCTAACGCTAGTCCTTAAGGGCTGTGATTTAGCAAGGCAAAGTGAAGGATAGAGTATTCTCAGAGAGTGTCTAAGTGCTCAGGGGCAGAGGCTCTTCCCTTCCCTCCAGAAAGAAGTTGGTAGTACTTCACACATCTGAGGCTCCTGACAGAAGAGTCCCAGCATAAGCTCTTTGATGAGTTAAATCTTAGGCAGGCCCCACCGCACAGGTTTGTAATGCCTGTTTGGATCACTGAAGCAGGAGGATCAGGAGTTCGAGGTCAGCCTTGGCAACTTAGTGAGACCTGCAACTTGGAAAGGACCCTGGAGAGATGGCTCAGCTATTAAGAGAACTAAGTGGCTGCTCTTGCAGAGGACCGGGGTTTGAGTCCTTGTACCACAGCTCACAACTATCTATAGCTCTATTACCAGGGAATCTAATGCTCTCGTCTAGTCTCTGGAGGCACCAGGCACACAGTGGTGCACAGCCCAAACAAGCATACATGTAAAATAAAACCAAGTGCTTTTGTAAAAAATAGTAAAAGGAGGGGAAAGGGATGTAGTTCACGGAAGGGTGGTTGCTTAGTGGAGACCTGGGTCCCACCCTCAGTACTACACAAGGAAACAAACAAAACCTAACAAACCAACAAACCCAACAAAAACAAACAAACAAACAAAACACAACCAGAAAGAATAAAGAATCAGGTTTTGGAAAAAATAAATCTCCCATTTCCAGTAGAGAACTGCAATCTTTAATTTTGCTAATTTCTTTTTTATAAAGGAAACAGAGAATCCTGTAAAGAATAAACACTGACCTAGATCTGGGTTGTGTCATTTCCTTTGGATTTTTTTTATGCAGATTGAGACCAGCATATGGCTACAAGTCATTAAAAAATAAATTAGACATCAACGTAGAAAACATGAATAATAATAATGACTGTACTGTGAGGCTCGATGGCTGTAAAATCTACCCATTATACAGAAATTGTTGTCATGTGGACAGTATCTAGAACAAGCCCCTCCGTGGGAAAGATGAAGAACCCAGGAAGCAGCATGCAAGCACCCACATAGACCAGATGCATGCATGTTTTTAGTATTTCCTACTGTTAAATATATGCCATAAACACATTTGCATGTCAATGCTCATATGCTTACAAGATAAATGAACAGCATCAACTAAGTTATCCCCCTGATCCAGTCTGAAAGAATACCGGAATTTGTTCTTTTTTTTTTTCCTTTTAGACTTTTCATTTTCTTCTTCCTCCTCTGCCTTCTTTCCACCTCCACCCCCATTAATTATCTATTATGTGGGGCCAGGTATGTTAAGAACCTCAAAAATAACTTATTGTGGATCCTCGGATGTAAACACCCAACATTAACAGCAGCATAGAATATGAAGAAGAAAACCTTGCCTAGACCTGTGCCATTTTCATGGAACACCATGAGAAAAACATGGCCAGGCTTTATGGGATATTGGAAATGGGTCTGGGTTCAAATCTCATCTCTTCTGCAGGCTCCCTCTGTGAATCTTAGTAAATGAAATTTTTACTAAGAATAAAAGTAACTGCATTTGTCTTGTCCCTCAATGGCAATGACATAAAGATGTCTGAAGTTGTCGCAATACTGTCTGAATCCATGGGACTTTAGGGAGGTATTTAGATATACATGTACCTGGGTGAAGGTCAAATCTCCAGGTTGGTGCTGAAGGGCAAGGTAAGGTGGATGCTTGGGGTTCAGCAAGTGTTCTTCAGCACTCATAGAGTAATGCTGAGTCCAAGGCTCAACAGAAAGGCAGATTAGGTGCACAGCAGGTGAGAGCCGAGGCGGGCTGAATCCCCGCTTTGCATACATACACATGTGCACACATGTTCTTCCACACATCTTGTTAAGGGGCTTAGCTCATGCTGTGAAAAAGGAAATGGCACCGTGGATGTATTTCCAATTGTTGATGTTGGAGGAAGGGTATGAGGTATGGAGGAAGGTCCCCAAAGAGACTTGCTCTGGTCTGGCTCATGAGGCACAAGGATAGTCCCCTGAGCTGACTGAGGCAGCACCTTATGTGTTGGTTTTAGGTCACATTTCATATTTCTCTCTGTTCAGGAGGCCACAGATCCCAAATCAAGGTATCCTCCTGGTCATTCCTTCTCAGAGAATCTTCCAGGCCTCTGCTGAGTCCCTACTGGGTGTGAGCGACCCTTTGAAGCTCCTCAGCTTGCACGCACACCACTGCCATCTCCGCCTTTGCTAGTGCTCATATGATGCCTCTACTGTGCAGAATGGCTGGCTCCATGTCCTGATTATAGAGATGGTAGCCACTGGCCTAGGGCCCACAGTTCTCCAGCATGGCTTCAACACAAGGAGATACTCTCTGCCGATACCCTATTTAAATGGAGGTCAAATTCTAGGGTTCCAGGACTGGGGACTTCAAAGTATGTTTCCAGGTGGGCATAATTCACGGAACAGCACTAGAGAGTAGAGTCAGTAGAGAGCTTGCTTACTCTCTACTGCATCTACTGAAGATGCAGCTTTGGAAATTCGGGTGGCAGCCTGCCTTTTAGGGTTTTCAGAGCCTAGCTCATGTCTAAGCATCCCCAGCTGTGGGATGGTTGGGGGAAGTAGAGAGAAACCAGAAGTAGAGAGAGGGAGAAAACAGAAGAAGGAAGGAGAGTTGTAGACAGCAGGATTAAAAGACAGAGAAGGTGACTTCTCTACTATCTTTGGTTAGACTCAACACAATCGAGCTGTTATAAAATAAGACTTAACTACAAGGTTTACTGGGGAAAGCAGGGGAACCAGGGCAAGCTGTGGACCTCCTGACAGAACTGGAGAAGCCACCGATTTCTGCTTTTTCTCTTGAAGATCTCTGTTTTGCTCTTTCTTTCTCTCATGCACTCTCCCATGTTCTTGCCTTCCTGTGTTCCACTTTCATCCCTGTCTCCTTCTCCCTCCCGCCCCCAGCATCTCTCACCTCCTATGTTCACAGACTCTGAGTTCCCTAGACACTGTATCCCCACAAGGAGGAATCTGCTTGGCCCAGCCTGGTCTGGAGTTGTACCTGGGACTGTGGGATAGACAGAGGCAGATCAGCCCAGCTGACTGAACCCGCCCATGAGAGGGGCTGATATTCCTCATAGAAGAGGTTTCTGCAGACTGGATCGCTAACCCCTGTCAGCTGAAGTGGGCTTGCAGACTGAACTGTAGGCCATCCCAGTCACGGGAAGAGTGCAGGAATTGGATGACTAAGTGGAAATTGTAAATCTAATCTGGAGCTCGAGAAAAGATGGTGTGTTGGAGTTGAGTGGAGCCAGGGTGAGAGATAAAAGCCAGACACGGAGTCAGCAGACAGCAGGGAAATTTAAGGAGCCAACGTCCAAATAAACAAGCTTGGAAACAGGGCCAGGAGCAGGGAAATGTTCAGTCTCTGGGATCAGACTGCAAAATGCCAGTGTGCTGTCAGGTGCAACCCAGCAGCTCCCATCGCAGGCACCAATTTGGAAGCAAGATGGAAAGAAAAAGTGAAGCGAGCTGTGAGGTGGCCATTTCAGTGTGATGTTTCTCCTAGATGTAAAAGGAAATGGGGGAGGAGAGATCCATTTGGACACACATCCTTCTGTAAAGCTAGAATAACATCTTAAATAGCTGTGAAATATCCCCAGTCAGTGCTGTGTTGGATGGTATTAGGAGAGCTGGGCCCAGCATTGCCCAACTGGAATTGCCAACCCAGGGCATTATCTTGTAAGCAGGGTGTGGCTGGGAGGAGCCTCTGATGCCCTGAACGTCCTTAGGGATACCTCAGTGTTCCTTGACATGTGGTTATGAGTTGAGCTACCCTGTTTGGAGAGAAAAAATAATAAAAAGAAAACAAAGAGCCTGGGTAAAGGCAGCAGAGAAAGCTGGTGAGGATTCACTTGTGTTCTGGATGCTTTCAGCCCATGCTATACGTGGGATCAGGGGAGAGGAATTCTTTGCTTTTTCGTAAATCCAAATAATCCCCGTGGATTTGCAGTAAATTAGACACACGGTCCCTCAGCCCTTGACACACATTGTGAGGGAATTATTTGATTTATTTTCTTGATGTACTTAAAGCATTCCACTGGTCGGAGAGCAATTGGATGCATGAAGGAAATTCAAATGCAGCACTTAAACAAACCGCCGCCGTAACAGCCTCCCGGAACCCAGAGACACATCTCAACCGTGATTGGACGCTGCAAATGAGGAGAGAGCTGACAGGAACCACACGGGTTTTCTGGACTAGTAAACCAAAAGCCAATTATGACTGGCCATCCCTGACTGTAATTTCATTAATCCCCAACCTGACAGTTCTACAGGAAGAAACCTCAGAGGCGACATATTTCCATTCTTCTCCAAGAACCAGAGGATAGCATGGCCAAGGCTCAAATCAGATGAGGCTCCATTGAACTCAGAGTCGATGCCTTCCAAATCACCTTGTTTAAATACTCAGGTAAGTATCCCAGCCCATGAGTCACCCACAAATCACCCAGTAGGACCCAGAATGAGATTTACACAAGACATCAAAGTTCACAAAGCGGTAAGCATGGAGTTAGATTTGCACCTGAAAATTGTTTTCATGGTGGTTAGGGGAGAGGGTTGGACTCCTTCTATCTTTTTAAACACTAACATCTGCTTTGTAGACATTCCGTCTCAAACACAAATGTGTTATCTGAGAAGTTCTTAAGCAGCATTCTTCTTGCTAGGTGATGAGGTCTGTGCTGGTCAGTTTTTGTTCCCGTGGCACAAACTAGTCACCAGGGGAGGAATCAGATTAACCTGCAGCATGCACGTCTGTGGGACTTCTCTTGATTAATGATTGATGTGGGAGGGCACAGCCCACTGTGGCTGATGTCACCACTGGGCAGGTAGTCCTGGGTCATACAGGCATTCCTGCAAGACCTCTGCTTCAGTTTCTGCTTCCAAGGAACCTTTAGGTCCTGTCCTGACTTCCCTGCTGGATGGACTATGACCTATGATATGAAATAAACCCTTTCCTTCCCAGGCCACTTTTGGTCACCACAGCGACGACAAACTAGAGCGTTGTATCTCACAGATGTAGGCAATAACGCAAAGCTTCTTGCCAACCTGAAAATGATCAAGCAGTTAACAGCTGGACCGGAGCTGGAGCTGTGGTCACCTGACACCCGAGCCAACAATTGGCCTCCAGCACAGCTGCCCTCATAGAAGCCAACAGGAGTTCTTGACACAGCACTGGCCTATGTGTGCTGCTGGTGAAACTTAAAGCTATTTGCTTTTAAGCACTATAAAGTAGAAAGGTAACTGTTCCAACTCAGCAGTTCTGTGGCATCCTTCACAACAGGAAGCGTGTGTTTGTAGAGTTGTTCACATAGGAACAGCCAACCTATTACTTATCTACAATGTAACAGTCTTGGCTAGCTAATGTCCTGTGTTGCATGGGAAGGTCAGCACCGGAGCTGGGGGCACTGAATCAGTAAGGGTTGGTAACAAGCCCCTAGGGAACTTTATACATGCAACACACAGACACACACATGCACACACACAGACACATGCATGCACACACACAGAGACACACACACACATGTGCGCACACACACACACACACACACACACACACACACGTGTGCACTCTTGCATGCATGAGGGTGAATATGCTTTAGGACATGAGCAGTGGTTGGAGGACAAACTCCAGCATCAGTCCTTGCTTTTAACCTTGAGGCCGGGTCCTTAGTTTCGTGCTGTGTATTCCAGGCGAGCTGACCCTTGAACTTCTGGGTTTCTATATCTCATCTGCCATAAGAATGCTGAAGTTACAGGTGTGTGATACCACCCCTGGCTTTTTACATGGGTTCTGGAGATAGAACTCAGGTTAATCACTGACCCGTGCCCACACTCAGCCCCTGGTTTGTTGCGTCTGATGATCAGTTACAGAGTTTTGGTTGTGTAAGCTGATGAGCCGGTCTGGGCTGGTGTGTGTCCACTCCCAGGTCTCTGGGTAAGATGCCCATGTTCCTGTAGTTGACTGTAAGCAGGGGTACTGTTCCACCGGGGTGGCTTGTTTTTGCGGAGTGTGAAAAGTTAGCTGTCACGTGTACATTGCTGGAAAAAGTAACTGGTGAAAGTAACTGGAGTTACTTTCTTGGAGGCAGCCATTGCGCATTCTATCAGGCTGTGCCCTTGACTGGGCAGGCAGTCCTTACTCTGTCCTACTAAACGAAACATCATTGCCTGGGTGTATGTGGGGAGGGCACAGGCCTGGAGAGGAGTTATAAACAAGAGGTGGCAATTATTTATTTTCACGGTTCTCTAAGGCTGGGCCAAGTTCAGGGAGCTGACAGATTTAGTGTCTGGTATGGCCTTGCTTCCTGGCTCATAGACTTCCACATTCTCACTGTACCCTTGTGTGTGGAAAGAAAGGCCAAAGGGCTTTGGCATTTCTTCTGCTTATTCTAGAAACCGATCCCATGACAAAGGCTGTGCCATCACGGGTTGACTTAGATCTTATTACCTTCCCAAGACCTCATCTTCGAATACTCTCATGTTGAAAGTAAGGAAGGGCTTCAGTACATGAACTTGGGAGGGACTCACCACAGCTTCAGACCATCTGAACCCTGAGCAGAGCAAAGAATTCACATTCTGAGAGAAAAGCTACATGATTAGTGTTTTCAGATCTCTCTCTGGGTAACTTTAACTCACTTTAGCTATTTTAGATGGATAGGTCCTTGACAGTCTAGGCTACTTTCTAGGGGTGAGATAGAGAAGGCAATGGCCTCAGAGTTGGGGGCTCCCAGTCCTCTCCTTTGTGCCCTGGACACCAGCCCTGGACAACCTGGATCAGCAACCTCTCTAGAGACCAGTTTTCTGGCCCAGCAAATAAGAGGAAGGTTATATAAGATTCTATGTAGAGTTGCTTCTTCACGAAGCTGTGATGTGTGACATTGGCATCAGTTAGGTGATGTTTATAAACCTTTATGTCCTTAGACAGATGTATCTGGAATTACTTCCGCTCACTTTGTTTCATATTTGGAGACAGCGTCTTATGTATCGAGGATGTCCTTGGACTTCTGAGGCATCATCCACCACCCTGTTTACGCAGTAGGGAGGACTGAGCCCAGGACTTTGTTCAGTCAAGCCAAGCACTCCAGCAAGTTAGCTCCATTCCCAGCCTGACTCCCTGCTTTTGACATTTCTATTCTTATCCCATTTTTTATGTGCCATCAGGAGGGCACACTGAAGGGTGAGCAAGGAGCCTGTGTCCCCTCTGGAGAGAAACTAGTAACAGAAAACCACCTATGAGTTAGGAGCTTTCCTTCTGAACTACAAGTCTCATATCTTGAAAAGAAATTACAAGGTTTTTATGGTGCACACTCTGCATCAGAGATGACAAGTTGCCTGACTTACATCTTCCACTTGTAGAGCTGGTGTAACCAAAGAGAAGATTAGACAAAAACCCACTGGGGAGCAGAGAGGGCTCCCAAAATTTCATAGAAGATGCTCAGGTTTCCCCTGAGCTGTTGGGGTGCAGACTTAGCATTCTCCTCTAAGATCCTATAGAAAGCTCCCTTCCCTCGGTCCTTTGTAATCTGGAAAGTTCTACCTGAGACTCAAACCCTTGTTTCCAGCCCCATCCATGAATGTTCGCTGTTTCAGACACTAATTGCAATAAAACTCTGGCAGTCAGTGTTTGAATCCCTTCTTTGAAGTCCTCACGTCTCTTGGGCTCCAGCGACAGGCACTGAAGGATTGAAGAGTTATGCCATGGGAATGGGAGATGCCTCGGCAGCTAAGAGCACTGGTTGCTCTTACAGAGGGCCCAGGTTCAATTCCAACACTTGTATGGCAGCTCACATCTCCAGTTATAGGGGATCTGATAATCTCTTCTGGTCTCCATGGGTGCTGCACATTTAGGGTATACAGATAGACCTACAGGCAAACAAAATAAAACAAAAACAAAAAACCTTATCTGTGAAATAAAAAGAAAATTTACTCTGAAAAACACATGAAGGGACAAACATCTGCATTCTGCACAGAGATGCAGACCCGGGCATGTGGGTGGGTGAAGTTTCTGCCTCCTGTTACTCATCATGGCCCAGTCACACTCACTATCCTCTGTACCTTCTAGTATTTGCGGACATCTCCATTAATGAGCCACATTTCTAGACTGGTGAACTGCTAAAGCCTAACTGGAGTGAATACTCTTAGTCACTGAGTCTCAGTGTCTGTCTTCAAGATGGAGAGTGGCCCAAAACAGAGCCAGTTTCTAGCCTGAGCTCATGACTGACTGAAGAGCAGATGCACAGCTTGGGGGGACAAGTGGAAAGGACAAGGGCTTTAATCTCCCCATCCTGAATCCTCATTGGTAACCTCAGGAATGGCACACACATGTCCCTATGTTCTCCGATGAGAATCCACACTTCAGCGCTGGTCAGTTCATTTCCAGCCTTCAGATGCCCGGACACAGCCTTTTCTGTAGAGGTCAGCCGGATGTGGGCCTGCTTCCTGCTAGCTGCTAAGGGCCTAACAAGGTATGTGTCCTGGCATCTCAAGCCTTCTAGCCAAGAGAAGGTGCGAATTCGTTACAAGGGCTGGTGTGCACTGGCTTTAACAGCTTGTCAGGCACAGGAGTTGAAGATAATGGGTTTGAGTGCAGGGGTCGGGTTTTTCACTGGAGATGATGGAGAAGCAGGAATAAGAGGAGCTCGAGCCGAGAAGCAGGACTTGGAGCAGGGAGATCTCTGGTTGCAGGCAAAGGGATTGCCAAGGATGGGTTTGCTGAACGCCCACCCTTTCCGTAAAACCTGCCAGCCGAAGCCATCAGAGAACAAATGCAAAGAAGCTATTTCAAAATTCCAACACCATCTCCTCGGAGACCTCACCTGAGCAGTCCTCTCTAGGCCACAAGTGACTTCCAGAGCATGGCCCAAGTAGCTAGTCCAAATTGTCCATAAGCATCCATCCACAGGTGGGTTGTAGATTTTGAAGGTGTATCACCCTCCCAAAAGAACATACGCCAATGGTATTTTCACATATATTTTCTATAAAAATGACGATATTTTGGATGTAATCAATTAAATAAAATACTATTTAAATGAGTTTTGCCTTTTTGCTCCCTTCAGTAAATTAGTAGAAAACCTAGCCAAACACACCACTCATATCCAGAGGCCTGTCCTTTCTGTCATGGATAGTTCAGGCTGATTCTAAATGAAGCTTAGACATTTTTAGGTACACAGGGAAGCATTTGAATTTTAGGTGTTGTATTTATGTAGAGTTCTCTTTGCTTGGAGGATTTTAAAAATATTTTGTTGTTTATTAAATGTGTATATATATATAGTGTGTGTGTGTGTGTGTGTGTGTGTGTTCATGTGATCATATATGTGCAGTGAAGGCCAGAGATCACATAGGGATCTTCTTTTATTGCTTTCAACCTTAGTTTTTTGAAATATGGTCTCTCACTAAACTGGGGCCTTCCTGTTTTGGCTAGAATGGATGGTCAAGGAAACCTCAGGATCTTCTCATCTCTGCCTTCCGAGAGCTGGAATTACAGATAAACACCTCCACTCCCAGCTTTTTATATGAATGCTGGGGATTTGAACTGAGGTCTTCATGCCTCTAAGGCAAACACTTTACTGACTGAGCCATTTCCCTAGGCTACTTGTTGGATATTATATGATGGTCAAGGATTTAATTATTTCACAGATGTCCTGTCTGTACACCAATATACCAGGTTATATATTTAAATTTACACTTAAATATTACCCTGATGGCTGGTCAGTGGCAAAGGCATGCTTGTCATGAGCAAGACCCTGGGCTCAGTCACTGTCATCAAAATGCAAACAATAAATGCAAAAACACCACAGTTCAGTTCTACAGTGTGAACACAGAGACCCACCTGCAGGTACATAATCTCACACATAGACATACACACATGCACACCATTGAAAAGAAGATAGATCTAATTTCTTGAAGAAATGTTCTGAACTGGAGACAAGCTGGGCAGAGGTGCAGTACCAGTAAGGGAGGCTGGAGTGGGGTTCACTCTGGAGCAGGGCCCCTGAAAATTTACTGTCCATGGCTCTCACATGTGGCCATCCAGAAAACGAGAATTGCCTGAATCCCTAACAATGTCAAGCTCTGGGGAAGGGTGATACCCAGAGAGAACTGGAGTGTAGACCCTGAGCAAGAGCAAAGTGTTGGCCAGCAGTTGTGACAGCTGCCCTACAAAAGCCTTGTGTTGAAAGCTCTTCATCTGTTCCCAGCCCCTGATGCTGTGTTGTCAGCAGAGACCTCTCAGTCCTTGGCCTATTCTTTCCTGGAACATCTCCACATCTGCCTTCTCAAGGCTTTAGGGACTGGCACCGTGTCTCTTGCTCAGTTTAGTGCTCCAAATCCTCTTATCATGCAAATTATGCCTTGCTCATCCAAATGATATCCAGAAGGAAAAAAAGCAATTCTTTCCTTAGACAAAGGTGCACCTGCCCTGGCAGGTCCACGGGTCAAGATGATGCACCTGCCCCAATAGGTCCAGGGATCAAGATGCACCTGCTCCCTTGAGTCCAGGGGTCAAGATGCACCTGTTCCTTGAGTCCAGGGGTCAAGATGCACCTGCTCCCTTGAGTCCAGGGGTCAAGATGCACCTGCTCCTTTGAGTCCAGGGGTCAAGATACATCTGTCCTTGTGAGTCCAGGGGTCAAGATGCACCTACCCTTGTGAATCTAGAGGTCAAGATGAGCCTGCCCTTGTGAGGTTAGAGGTCAAGATGCACCTGCTCCCATGAGTCCAGGGGTCAAGATGCACCTGCCCTTGTGAGTCTGGAGGTCAAATTGCACCTGTTCCCATGAGTCCAGGGGTCAAACTGCATCTTCTCCTATAAGTCCAAGGGAAAAATATGCACCTGCCCATGTGAGTCCAGAGGTCAGGATGCACCTATTCCCATGAGTCCAGTGTTCAAGGTACACCTGCCCCTATGAGTCCAGAGGTCAAGATGTTGCTTTCCCTGTGAGTCCAGAGATCAAATTTGATTGACCCTGGTAAGTCCAGAAGTCAGGATGCATCTGCACTGTGAGTCCAGAGACCAAACTTGACATCCCTCTGTGAGCTAAGAGGTCAAGTTGCAGTTATTATTATTATTATTATTATTATTATTTGAGACAGGGTTTCTCCGTGTCATTTTGGTGCCTGTCCTGGATCTCACTCTGTACCCCAGGCTGGCCTTGAACTCACGGAGATCCGCCTGCCTCTGCCTCCCATGTGTTGGGATTTAAGGTGTGTGCCAGCACCATCCGGCTTGCAGTCATGCTTTTAAAGCTTGCAGCGTTTTTTGTTTTGTTTTGTTTTTGTTTTTTTCTGCCTGGAGAGGGGAGCAGGGCAACACAGAGAACTCACAAATCACCTGGCACCAGACCTCTTTGGGATGCAGGGGAGCTGGTTCAAGAGCAGTAAAGAGAATAACAAGAAAGGTGGTCACATAGCTGTGAGAATGATGAACTTCATGAAGACGAGGTCAAATCCCATCATCCATGAAGCAGGGCCAGGATCACACGGCTGCTGCTCTGACCCAGGAAAGCCTTCACAGGGCCAGGGTGGCTCCCTCAGGGAGGTGCTTGCTGTGGTAGCTGGAGGACCTGAGTTGAACCCGGCATCCACATAAGAAGCTGGGAGCTGAGCCCTGGGAATGTGGGGCAGAAGTTCCTGGCCAGTTGAGCACATGGGTGAGTCATAGCTTCAGTGACAGAGTCAGCCTCAAAAAATAAGGTGGAGAAAAACCAAAGTAGACACTCATGTGGCCCTCCATACTCCCTCTCTAGACCCATAGGTACACACTCACATGCAAACACACATGAACACATGCACACAGATGAGCATACAAACATATATATGGACATGCAAATATACACACGAGCATGCATGAATACCTACATGCACACATACACACTGACACATATGACTACACATCCATGAACACTAAGACAGAACACATGAGTGTGCACGTGAACACACATGGGTATACACAGGAACACATAAGTACATGCATACATATACAAATGCACACAAACACACACATACACAGACACACGTGTGCACACACATGGACACATGAGCACACATAGACACACATGAATACACAATGACACACATGAACACACAAAAGGTTTTCACTAACAGGCAGGCTAAAAGGAGCCTGCTTACAGCTTCAGACAGCCCCTCACCCAGGGCCCCACTGCTGTGGATAAAATGCCAGCTGGTGATGGGTGTCAATAGACTATTACTCACCCAGAAAGTGTTCTTATATCAGATTACTCTCAGCTCCTGAAACGCCATGGATAGAAAACATTTCTCAGGTGGAATCATGCCGCCCCGTCTGAATTGGAGGGCGTGTCCGGGGTGGAGACGTCTCCGTATCATCAGTCTTTTAAACCTGGAGCCCTCGCATTTGCCATCACAGCAGCCAGCGGCTCAGGGTGAGTTCGTTTACAAATAATAAGACTGGCAGACGCACAGATGCTCCTGTTGGGAAGTCGTCAAGAGATTCATCTCATGTGTAGCAGATTGGGAATGTGTAAAGAGTGGTAGAAGACCAGAAAACGCGGAGGAACAAGGCTGTGGGGGTGCACAGAGGGGACCAGCCAGGGTCCTTCGCTGGCTCTCTGGGGTTGCAGAGGGCCAGCAAAGGACGCTCTCCCTTAGCACTGGTAAGTGACAGGGAAGGACAATGCCATTGAAGAGGTGAGGTGTTGGCCTCACTGGGTACCTCTCACACAGGCATCTGGATGAGTTAACTTGGATGAATGGAGGATGGACCTAACTCTTTGCTTCCTCCTCTGCACCATCTGTGGGCAGCTGCACAGACCCCTCCATGTACATCCTTGTCCTTGTCCCATGTCCCCATCATATTAACAAGCGGGAGAGCAGCCCAGATGGGATGTCACCAGATGTCCTTGGAATGAAATGGTTCAGTCACCGAGCGAATAGGAGGGAAGCAGAGACACACTTGGGTCCCGCTCTCTCTCCTTGCTGCCTGGAAGTCCTGTCTTGGCTTTTCCCTGTGTGTATCAGGCTCTGCTCCTTCTCCCTTGCCTACCATCAACAAGCCTTCAGTTCCTTGTGCCAAGATTTCTTCTAAGCATCCTCACTCTCTCTTCCAGACTCACCCATTCCAGAAACATTTGACACATGGAAATCAGAAGTCTGGACACACAACACTTTATCCTATATTCTATTATCTATCTATTTATCTATCTATCTATCCATCCATCCATCTATCATCTATCTATCTATCTATCTATCTATCTATCTATCTATCTATCATCTATCTATTATCTATCATATCTATCTATCTTCTATTTTTCTACCTATCATCTACCCATCTATTGTCAATCTATCACCATCATTATTTATCAATCATCTATCTATATGTATCTATGTTCATCATCATCATCATCATCATTATTTATCTAATCTATCATCCACCTATTCCCCCTTGTGTGTGTGTTTGTGTGTGTGTGTTCGTGTGTGTATGTGTATATGTGCTTCTGTGTGTGTGTGCAGGTGCATGTGTGTTTCAGGCCAAGTATCCTTCCTCAGGTGCTGTCCACCTCATTCTTTTGAGACAGTGCTAAGATTATAAGCATGTGACTTCACACTTACAATGTGGGTTCTGGGGTTAAAACTCAGGTCCACATGCTTGAGTGACAAGCCCTTTACCCACTGAGATGTCTCCTCAACCCCAGTCTTAAGCTTCTCAAGTTGACTGACTGGAGTCTTTGCAAGCAGCACCTGTGAAGCCCTCTGCTCCATTCCCTGCCTACCTGGTGCTGTGATTTCCTCCACAGCCTCAGTCCTCCTGGTGTGCTGTGTCTCTCAGACTGTAGTTCCATCTGCCTGTACTTTTCTGGGCTGTCTTCCTGCGCCTTTTCTCTCCCCACAGCCCCACGCTGCCGCCGCTGCCTACCCCCTGTCTTCACCTCCTCAGCAACTCAGCTTCCTGTACTGCGTTCACATGGTTCTGGTATCCGTGACATGCTGCTTAAAGTGCTGATTTATTTTCCCAAGCAGAGTTCCCATCTCCTCCAGGAAATTAGCTTCTCTGTGGGAGCAGGAACCCTGGCTCCAGTTTGTTTGAATATCAAAAAGCGATGGCTTTTTTTTTTTTTTTTTTTTCCTTTCTGGGATAGAGGTGTTCAGCTGAGCTATAAGAAAAATAAAGATTAGTATAAAAACAAGCGCATACAGCAGCAAAATCTCCCGCACTCTCCCGGCAATTAAACTTCCAGGGACTTTGAGCACAACCTGTGTGAGGCCTGCATGAAATAACTATGGAGTTGTTTGAGGTGGACAGTGGGACAATAAAATATGTATGCCTTAGTTCTACTCTGAAGAACGGGTTTAGGGGTTAATATGAACGAAATAGACAATTATTTCTCAAACAAAAAAAAATTACGAAAAAAAAAGAAAGATGTTTAACTGTTCCTTAAAGGTTAGGCTCAAAAATTTATTTCAAGCAAATTAGATTTTTTTTTTTTGATATAGTCCTCCTGATTACAGAACTGCTGTTGTATTTGAGCTTCAGTGAGCAGCTCTGACTTCATGAGGTGTTTGGGGATCAGAACCAGGCCAGCTCCTTGAAGTCATCTCACCTTTCCTAGCTTCCCAGGCATCCTCCCTCCTACGTTTGGGGTAGGGTTCAGTAAGGGCTGATGCTGAAGCAGGCCTATGGTCCAGTTAGGGTAGAGGCCAGTGCGGATGTTAGCTTGGGAGCTTCATTTATTCTCAGTCCCTTTTAACACCTGAGTTCCTTAGAAATGGGCCTTGGTCTTGCTTCCTACACTGTTTGGGCTTTGCGCTCCCCAGGACAGTTCTCACCACAGGCAAGGAGCCCATCTGTGGTGATATATTGTGTACCCTAATAAACCTGAGGATCAGAGAACCGAGCCAGCCACTAGATTAGACAGAGAGGTCAGGCAGTGGTGGCACACACCTTTAATCCCAGCAGTTGAGATCTCATGCCTTTGCTGGGGAAGCACACATGCCTTTAATCCCAGGAAGTCATATGCTAGGACACAGAAAGGTTTATAAGACGTGAGGAAACAGGAACTCACTCTCTTTAAGCTGGGGATTTTGTAGAGGTAAGAACCAGTGGCTGCTGTTCTGCATCTCTGATCTTTCAGCTTTCACCCTGGTATCTGGCTCTTGGTTTATTATAATTATTATTATTATTAATTATTAAAAGACCATCTAAGATTCGAACAACACCCATCTTGCTTTCCCAGTCTGTGGTGAGAGAGTCCTGAGTGTGGGAGTCACGCTGCTCTGGGAGCGTGTGGTGTTGATGATGCCTCTGCCCGTTCGTTCGTTCGTCTGTCCCTAGGGAAGCCGACACCCAGGCAGACGCCTGCTGCAGATGTGCCTTCCTTTCCCCACGGGAACAGCCTGCTCTGTCGTCGTCTCCTGACACACTTTGAGGATTTCCCAACTTGGCAGCCACCATGATGTAAGCGCCACTGCCCAGATTTCCCTAAGAGAGTGCATTGGGGTGGAGGGTGGGTGGGACGCCTGCCCACCTCCCCTGCCATGCCTTCTGGAATTCTTTCCCTCAGAGCCGCCTGCACCTCCAGCATCCTTCCTGGCATCGTGTCTCTGAACTGCTCTGGCAGGAGGCCTGCTCTAGGGTCTCCTCCCAGGAGCCACACCATGGTGGCTTTCTCCTGGGACCTCAGCCTGCCACTCCCTCTCCACACCTTCAAAACAGCCCTTGCTTGCTTTATCCCCTTGCTTTCCAGTCCCTTTTCCTGCTCAGCCGTCTCTCTACCTAGACTGAGTTTGGAGACAAAATGCTCTATTTTATGGCAAGTGTTGAACGTGAATTCTTAATTGGGTCAGGGCTATTTCCCGTCCATGTCTTGGGACTGCTGTGGATAAGGCCTGATGCTTTCACAAGGGCTGTGTTTAAGCACAGCTGACCAGCATGAAAATCAAGTGTTGATTCCTGTGTTTATTTGACATAGTCTAGCTATCTTAAAATACACATTTGTTAGTAGGCTCTTTCCATTTAAAAAAGAAAAATCCCCAGTCTGGGGGCAGGGGCAATCCTCCTGAATTCCCTGGCTCAACAAATCTGGGAAAGAGCTGTGTCTGCCCTCTACCCCATAGTGCACGCCAGCCTTTCCCTCCTCAGTCACCAGGGTGCAGTGCAGATGGAGGGTTCAGATTGAGCACCCAGCCTCACCACTGAGGTGAGATTCTAAGTATAGCAGAGAAGAAAAGGAGAAGTGTGCTTATCCATCAGATCAAGAGGCCAAGCTTATTGGGGTAGGTCTTGTGTAGGTCTGTCCATCATTATGAGTAGATGCATATGAGTCAATCTGACCTCTGACAGGACTGGACCGGTGGTAGGAAGTCAGGTGGGAAGCCATGGACACTGGTGTCACACACAGGCTTTACCTTGCAGTGCTAATGTCACTCTGGGTTTGTGCTATGATAGCAGAAGGATGGAGTGCTAATGATTTATAAAACATAGATATTTCCTCTCTCTCAGCTATGAGTTGAGAAAGGTAACGATCAAGGCATTGGTACCCGCAGCCTGCCCGCCACATTCTCACGTGGCGGGCAGGCTGGGGACGAGTGTGAATATTTGCTACTCACTCATGTGCAAAGAAGAAGAAGTCCATTCCCCCAAGCCCTTGTGAAAATAACATGAGTGGGTTTTATGGGAACAGAGCCCTCATGGCTTCCACACTTCTCCAAAGGCCCTGCCTTCCCATACTGTGACCCGGGCTCAAGCTTCCAACCCATCACTTTCAGGGCATGCCACCAGGCACAGAAATACCCCTCCATCTCAGACTTCCAATTTAAAGAAGGTCTTTGGGAATTTCCTCTTTGTTGGAGTGGAGCAGTAGATGCTGGAAGTGGAGGGCTGGGGTATCATGGAGAACCAGCTGTGCATGCCCAGGGCAAGGTAAGCTATGCCGTCCTTCCATTTGCTGCAAGACGTCTGGGAAACTCATGGGGTCTCTTGTGAACTTTGTGTTTGATGCAACAGGCGCCAAGATTGTGCCCAGCATGCGGGCAGCACGGTACCCAGAGCAGAACAGACATTTCTTCTTTTCTTTTTTTATCTTCTTCTCTTGCTCCTTATCACCTCTCATCCTATCTGCCTTGTGGGGCAGACTGATTTTTATTGCTCTTGAGCCTTACCTAATCTGAGACTGAGGCAGGACTATAGCAAGCAGGAACATCCTCGAGAAGTTTATTAACACCACGCTCCTCAGTGGCACAATTAGTACGACTCTTTTGGTCCCTGCCACAGGGGACTGTCTAGCCAGAGTGTGGGCTGTGACGTGGCAGTAAGTGTCAGCGGCTTGCAATCTTCTAGCTCCTTTAATCTCAGGCCACACCCCTTGCTTTAAAGTCCCCCTCCCCCTTTTAATAGCATTTATTAGCTTTCTAGCTCTATTGCAACTGTATGAATGCAGGAGAAAGGGTCACAAAATTGCTCGTATAACTGAGGTTAATACTATGTTCTGTGTTATCTAGTCTTTAGACTTTAAATCATATTTTCTCAGTGCTAAGATCTCATAGATTATAAAGCGTGGGGTGGTGTCATCCTTGTGCTTCCTGGAATGCTAAGAAAGGAACGATAAAAACGCATTCTAACCCCACTATCAGTCTCTGACTCACCGCAGTTCACACACAAGGAGACACACCAGTAGAATCACCAACACACGGGCATAGGGCCCCCGTCTTCCAAACCTCCCCAACTTATGCACCACCGCGGTTTACATTCCCCCAGGACTATGAAGCTCCCTACAGGATGGTTTGCTGTCTGGCCTTTCCCGTTTCCAGGTCTCGCTGGGAATCTTCAGATGACACCAGGAAGGGTGTGTCCTCCCTCTGAGCCCACTGGCTCTGAGCACCAATCACGTCTGACCACAGAAGCCAGTCAGAAAACAGCCACCGGCTCAGCAAGTGAAAGGCTTGACTCCTGGAAGCTGCCCCCTGTCCTCCGCAGGCCGTGTGTGTGAACCATGCACCCTGACACAGATGCACTCGCACTCGCACACATTATGCAGTAACAACAAAGGTTTAAAGGAGAGAAAATGCCTACAAAACCATGCTTAGGGTGTGCTTAGCATTGCCCTGGTGATTTTATTTGAAGGATACAGTGTGGCAAGTTGTTTCTTTTCTTTTTCTTTTTTCTTTTCTTTCTTTTTTCTTCTTCTTCTTTTCTTGTTTGTTTGACAGGGCTCTGTTCCTTCCCTTTTGTTCAGTCAACTGGTGATGTCCCTCCATGCTGGTGGCTGAATGGCTTTTTTGTAGAAAGCTCTTCAAGACTCCTCCTCCAAGCTGAGGTAAGGAGTCACATAAACATCAAACAGTAAATTCCATTGAATATGAGATACGGGTCTGTTTCTTTTTATTTGACTTATCCTTATATGCACTCGGACCTGGATGTTCTCTCCTGGCCCAACACGGTGTCTGATATCAGGCTTTGTCTCCCCCGTCCCCTGAGCTCCTAGGAAAATCCTAGGCTTATGCAATGCGATATCTCTGGCAGGGAGCTTCCGGAAGCCCAAAACCCAAAGAAATAGTTGACTCCCATGAGCCAAAGCAGCCCAGAGCACAGAAGTAGGCAGTATTTACAGGAGATGGGGGAAGGGAAGCTCTCTGTTTCCTTTTCTCCCCCGGAAGGAACTGACACCTTCAGGGTCTGCTCACTCATCACCAAGCCTGGACTCTGCCGTGTGGAGCTCCCCTGCTGGTGAAGTCACATGTTGGAGCCACAGAATTCAAGGGACCCATCTGGGGAAGAGCCCGGGATGCAAATTCCTGCTCCTTTGACACTGGCTGAGCACAAGGGCTCCAGAGCACTTCAAGATGAGGAGACATTGGGAAGGGACTGGATCACTGGGCAAGCTTCTGGCTCACAGAACTACCAGCTCCTGGGTGGTCAGGAACAGAAAGACACCCCATGTTCCTCATGCCCCACAGAACCCCTATCGCCCTGGACAGTCACAGTCAGACATTGCTGTGCTGGTTCATCGCAAGCATGGAGCTCACCATTACAGATGCTTCTCCGTTATCTGTAGATATGAGATGCACAGATCTACCCTCTCCGTTTAGTGACTGCAACCAAAGAAATACCCTTGCACACTTCCAGGGGTCTGTAGCGAAAACTTTTACAACTCGAGTCTTAGAACTTCCAAGGGGAATGTTGGAAGGGTTTCAAATTCTAGTTCCGCTCCAAAACATTTATTCTTTTTCTTTTTAGGAACTTGAAGTCCCATCAGATGATTCAGATCTAATTCTGTTGTGTATGTGAATGATTATTTTATTGTATATCACTAGGCAGAAAAAAGTCTATAATTAAAACACATTACTTGCGAGAGCGGGCAAGATGGCTCGGTGGGTCAAGAGGCTTGCTGCAAAACCTGGTGTCTGAATTCAGTCTCTGGAGTGCACATGGTGGGGGAGAGAACGGCCTCTCAGTGGTTGTGTTCAGACCTCTGCAAGCACACACACATATAAATAATATAATTACATAAATAATAACTGTAAAATATTTTAAAAACTCATTTGCAGCCATTGAAGTTGAGCCCTTCTTTTATCTTTCCACTCATAAAAAGTTTATATTTCCTTTTTTTAACATTGTGTGTAGCTTCTTGCAAGTCTTTACATTGCTTACATTTTCTTATTAATACACAGTAACTTCTTATGTTTTAAGAATACTGTGTTGTTGTTTTATGTTCATCTTAACCACATTGTTGCAGTGTAAAAGCATGTGACCTCTCAGGTTAAGCTCTCCTTAACTTTATTTGCATGTCTTGACATGTAAAAGGGTGCCATTGCAAATCTACATATACATTCACCTTAACAGGAACAAATGACCACCAAACTACCTCATGACTAGTATGCACTGCCGTTTGTAAGGTCGTTGCTACTACTCCCAATAGAAATGTTGGACATATTTTCCTTTCATTATTGAGTAGCTTTGTGGCATGTTTATGTACATATAGTTTGGTATGTATTTATGCTCTTAACATATACATATAAAATGTGTGTGTGTGTGTGTGTGTGTGTGTGTGTGTGTGTGTGTGTGTGTGTGTAATCTCCCTGGGAAAGTATGATATATATTTTTAAATATATAATATGTTATGTAAACATTGTGTATCATTCCTAACTCATTCTGTATATATTTAGTTTCCATAGTATGGATATTGTCTTCTACTAACTTTTCATCTCCTTCCTTCCCTTTCTCCTTTCTCTGTATGCATATATGTCAGTCTCTAAGTTTTTTAATTGATTATATTCTTGTTGGGAGAACACTGTGGAACCCAGTCTTTCAGGATTGCACCTCATTTCATCACATAGATGTTTGTCATAATCCCCACTGTTGAAAATCAAATCTGATTTCTCTTACTTGCTCCATGCATATCTCTGTGACCCGTGACCCTCTGCTGGATCTCTTCACTCCTGGCTCTCTCTGTCTCTCTCTCTCTTTTTAAAGCACATGGCACATTTTCAACATGACCCCAGGTTGAAAACTGGCAATTTATGCTTCCCCCAGGAGCCCAGGAGAGGGTGTTTTTTTTTCATATCTCTCCACTGGTGTTCATATTTGTAAGACAGAGGGTTGCCTGAGAAGCTGCAGTAACACTGCAACTGTGTGATGTTGTGGTTTAAAAGGAACCTGGATGTGTTGGGACTGGTGTGCTAATCCTAGGTGGCTGAACTCCTTTGGGAGGTGGTAGAATCCTAAGGAGGTTGGACCTAGCTGGAGGACCTTGGTCTCTAGGTAGGTGAGAATCTTGTCCCAGACACTTCAGGCTCCTGTCCTGGGTCCTGACCACCATGAATGAACAGGTCTTATGCCCTGCTCATTCTTATTGTCAGGATGTTCCCATCCCACCACCACCACCACCACCACCACCACCACCACCACCACCACCACCAAGCACACAGGTGGAACCAGCAAGAACAGAATCTTTTGAAACCGTGAGCCCTCCCTGTGGGTCTAACTGTCTCTCCCTCCCAGGCTCCTGACTTTGAACAAGTATCACCAGCTGTTTGGGGAAGCTGTGGAACTTTTCACAGGTGGGGCATAGTTGTGTGAATTGAGTGACTGGAGGGCCAGTCTGACGGTCATAGCCTGCTTCAAGCTGTCTTTCTGCTTCCTGGTCACCAAGATGTGAAAAGCAAGCACCTCCCACACATTGCTGTCTATACAGAGACACCCATTATGTACCTCAGACCCTCCCTTCATGAAAGTGTCTCTTCTCAGACACTTAGTCACGATGACGATGACGAGAAAACCCCACTCTTGTCGGCTGAGATTGTCAGCTGGGCTGTTGTGATTGATAAGTTTCGATTGTCTTTTTTATTTTATTTTTTTTTTAGTACAATTAGGTACGGCTACAGCGATATAAAAATTAGCCTAACAAGAAAGGTGGGGGCCTTGTAAAGGTTAACCCGAGACACTTAGATGTTCAAAATCAGGGTTATAGTTCTTCAAGCTCTTCAAGTTCATTTTCTGGCTCCGAGTGAGGCTGCTTTCAGCAGGTAGCTCAAGTGGCCAGATTTGGGGATGGGGGTGGTGGCGACGATGGGGGGGGGGGGGAGGCACTGGAAGACCTTTCCCTCCTCTGCCATCACCATGGGGCAGAGACTGAGCTCTAAGCTTTCCCAGGCAACGCCTCCGACACACATGTCCACAGGAGCAGCGGGCTGAGCCATCTGACACTCAGGTCCAATCTGCTGCCTTTGAAACGTGATAGTACTCTGTTTCAATCCCTCCTCTTCCAGCAAATCCATCACCTGCACAGGTGTGCAGAACCACTCCCTCTCTCATCCTGGTGCTGGAGTGCCCGTGGCTTTACTCGCTACCGCCAGCATTCTTTGTTTAAGCCGATCTCATCGTCAGAGCCAACGATCTCGAGCAAGCCAGAAATGTACAGCTGGGAAATGGGAGCCTCAGAAGCAGCAGCAGCCGGTGGCTGCTCCAGCTTCAGGCTGCTGGATGCCCATCATTGGGTCCCCGAAGTACCGATAGGAGGTTATAACCAGTCTACACACGGAGTGCAGCCCGGTGCATGCTGGGAGTCGATGTTCGACGAGTGTTAGGTAGAGAAAGTTACCAGGGGTCAGGGTCAGATTTTGTCCCTGTATACTGTTCCTGATGCCTTCCTCTCCTTCAGGGGCCACTTCCAGGTGGAGTTGTATAATCCAGTGATTTCCCCCGGAGTTGGGCGAGAGCTTTTATGACCGCCCAAACCAGAGGCATGGTCCTTAAAAGCAGGAGGTAGATGCTAGAGGCAAGCTCCCTGAAAGGGCAGGAAGGCAAGTCTCTGTGAGTGTTAAACGTGACCATTAACAATCGGCCTTGCTCAGGAGGAAATGAAGCCACGACCATGGCGCAGTCGGGACTGCACTAGCAGTGTGAGTGATGTAGTTCAGAGAGGGACTTGTGTTTTGTGCTGGGAGCTTGTGGGGTAGGAGAAGGTGTCAACTACCTCTGGAGGCCCTTTTGTACAGGGAGGTTCAGTCTCTGTGTCTTTGTCAGCCTGGCTTTGGGAACTGTTTAAACGCCCCCCCCCCCAA
Organism: Peromyscus leucopus; assembly: GCF_004664715.2. NCBI lineage: Eukaryota > Metazoa > Chordata > Mammalia > Rodentia > Cricetidae > Peromyscus > Peromyscus leucopus. Next base: position 53,739,997 of record NC_051081.1, on the reverse strand, counting down.
CCTCAGGCTTGAGAGGGGGGCAGGGCAGGACCACAAGCCCCCGTGCCCTTGTTCCAAACACTGTAATACCTGCTACAAATCAGCCCCCCAAAAGTGTAAATAAGAGTTGAAGATGCCAAGTCTAAAAGGATCCATGACTTGTGTGGACATAAAAAGGTTTGGCATAAGCTACAGAAAAGGTGAGGGGGTGAAGACTTTGGAGGTTAGTGTAAATATTTGCCTGCCTTGAAAATGTATACAGGTAACAGCCAGAGGACAGACTGTCGGGGCTGAGTAGCAACATGCACACTGCTCCACATCAAATGGGATTTTCTGAAACCAGACATGACAGCGTTGGTGGAAAGACAGCCCAGAGCTTGAGAGGAGGGGACCAAGCAGAAGGCTGTGGAAGTCACGACTGCTGGGCTTCCCCATCGCCAGTCACAGCTGCTTCTGGCCTTCCCCCCCTTTGCTGGATGCCGCATTGCTGGAATTACACAATCTTTGTCGTTTACAATGGAAAGATTTAGAATTGAAATATAATTGAAATGCAATCGAATTAAGCTCTAGGTACTTTAATCCAAGTGAACACCTTAAACTAATTGTTTTTAAATGATAAGTGCTCTTTGTGTTCAGTACCGAGAATCGTGGAACAGTAGGAAGATGAGTCCCTGAACCAGTAATTCCTGAGAATTGGCGCAGCTGTGAATTGTGATAGTACGAAGTTACAGAAGCTGCCTCTGGCCACCTCTGACCTCTAAAGGCCTGTGCAGGACCCCCTCCTTGTGCTCTGTGTTGCAGGGAGGAGAAAACTTAGAGAAGATGTTGGGGAGGAGCTGAGAACCAGGTGTTGAAAGCACTTCTTCCGAGTCAGAGCTTAGGAAAGGACACGGCAGAAGAAAAGCCTGGAGGTAGACCCTTTCTCCCTCATGTCCCCATTTCAAAGACAACAAGGCACCTGTAATCTGGGCCAATGACAGTAACGGGGCCACTCTCTACTCACTACAGCGTGTGTGTGCCTGTGAGTGTGACCCTCAGGTGTTGGTGACATCTGCTTTCCTAGAGGCAGAGTCTCCCTCATTATCAGCCCCTCCGCATGTCACACCAGCTGCTGGCTGGGGAGCTTCTCACCACCCCTCTCCTGTAGGGAGATGTGCGCAGTGCTGCTACTGTCTTTGATGGGGATTCTGCAGATCCAATGTCAGTTTACCAGGTTTCAGTGGCAAACAGTTCACACACTGAACAGTCCTCCAAGCTCCACCATTTTTATTATTTTTAATTGAGTATGCATCCAAACAAGGGAATTTGTCCCCAATACACCAGCCAGTCACACCTGAGTTTGTGAAACTTCCATGTGTATTTTGTTATTTGAACCTCTGAACAATACTCGTAGACAGAGAGAACTGTATAGTGGGTTTCTACTGTAGAGACTGGTGATGAAATGGAGATTGATTGCTATAAGCCAGTTCTTCTCAGGTTCAGGTTAAAACTTCACCTGTCTGTCTGACTGATTTTCAGTTTTGCTTTTGGTTTAATTAAATTCTCCTCAAAGAGATTCATCGAAGAGTCAAAGCGTAAATGGGGCAGTGTTATGGTTTGAACATAAAATGCCTAACACAGGCAAGCTAGATGCTTGGTCCCAGCTGGTGGCACCACTGTGGAATATGGTGAAAGCATTAGACAGGGTCTGCTAGAGGAAGTAGGTCGCCAGGGGCCAGCCTTTGAAAGTTACCGCTGCTCCCTCATCATTTTTTGTTCACCAGGAGATGAAAGCCTCTTTCCCATAGATTTCACCATGCTGAAGTTCTGCCTCACCCAGACCAGAATCAGTGGAGCTGAGCGATGGGAACTGAACTCTCAGAAGTGTGAGCAAGTAGATATTCCCTTTGTTGGTTTGTATGAGAATGGCCTCCAGAGCCACACCTATTTGAATGCTTGGTCTCCTTGGTTTCTGGAACTGTTTGGGAAGGATTAGGAGTTGTGGCTTTGCTCAAATAGGTGTGTCACTGGGGATGGGCTTTGAGATTTCAAAAGCCCATGCCATTCCTCGGTTATACCCACCCCTTTCTTTTTCTCTCCGCTTCTACTCACAGATTAGGATATAAGCTCTCCGCTACGGCTCCAGTGCCATGCCTGCCTGCCTGCCTGATGCCATGCTCCCCACAATGCTAGTCAGGGACTCACCCTCTGAAACTGCAAGCCACCAATGATTCCTTTCTTCTATAGTTTGACTTGGTCATGGTGTCTAACCATGGTGATAGAAAAAGTAACTAAGGCACTGCCTTCTAACCGTACTTGTGAGTTTTTGGTCTCAGGCACACAAAAGTAAAAATAATACAGCAAGCTGATTGTTGTTTGCTGACTTCATGGCAGTGTCACTCTCTTCAGGATTGAGACACAGTCTGCATGGGGCTGTCTCTATAGGCTGTCCTGGCCTATATCACACTTAATTTTTATAATCTCTGCATTTCACTTAATTACAGTTTCATGTTGTGTACTACGGATCAAGTCCCTTCAATCACAAGGAGGGAGAGTGTGTTTGCAGAGCCTCACAGACTTAAGTTTACATCTGCACAGAATTCAGACAATTTCATGATTATATTTTTTTAAGTGCATACCTCTGTGTTTTGCAGATCAGGAATGCTGAATGTCAAGACATTTTTACTGTAGTAGGTATGCTATGATCTAAAAACATCGTCCACAAACTTGTATGTACTCATTGAATTGTGGGGATCTGCTGCATCCCTGAGATCTTAATTTCGAAATTTCATCTGTGTTTAGATGCTGTTCTTAGGTTTCCGTTTTTTCTATCCTTTACTTGTTTCTCTATCACTTTGAGGATGCATGAATGCCCGAGTAGATCTCTTAAAAACAGTGGAGCACTTTTTTTTTTTTTTTTTTTTTTCGAGACAGGGTTTCTCTGCATAGCTTTGCGCCTTTCTGGAGCTCACTTGTAGCCAAGCTGCCTCGAACTCTCAGAGATCCGCCTGCCTCTGCCTCCGATGCTGATTAAAGCGTGCGCACCACGGGCTCAGAGACACTTTTTACATGAGTTCTCACAGATTTCCATATTCATATTCACTAATTTCAGTACCTTGAGGTCAGCCTGAGGAAGATGGAGAGAGGATAGGTCCTTCCCTGTGCAGCCTTAGAGATGCTCAGCTGGTTCTGAAAAAAGCTCCCATTGGAGGTAGATGGGAACACGGCTTCCACCTGACCCTGCTCTCAACCTCAAGGAGTCACAGGAAGCCAAGACCTGGCACTCCCACCTCCTGCATCAAATGAGTTTCCCAGTCATTCTGAAGATGGGAGAAGTCCTCTCTGCATTGCTGAATCTTGTCCATTTTTCTCTGCTGAAATCTCCCTAATTCAAACATCTACCTTCCATTCAGAGCCTGTGTTCTATTGCTGTGAAGATACATCATGACCATGGCGACTCTTATAAAGGAAAACCATTAATTGGGTCTAGTTTAGCGTTCAGAGACTTCATCCCTTATCTGCATGGTAGGAAACCTTTGGCATGCAGGCAGACATGGTGCTTGGAGAGGTAGCTGAGAGTTCTACATCTGGATCTACAGGCAGCAGGAAGATAAAGATATGACAGGCCTGCCTGTCTGAAACCCCAAAGCCCATCTCCAGTGACACACCTCCTCCAACAAAGCCATAACCACTCCACCAAGGCCACACCTACTCCACCAAGGCCACACCCCCTAATCCTAAGTCTTGCACTCCCTGATAACTAAGCATTCAAATATGTGAGCCGTTCCTATTCAAACCACTACATGCTCTATATTTTTAAGAATGTACTCCATTCATCTCCTCATTCTGTTTTCCTACAACTGTCAAGTCCCCAAAGCCTGACTCTCTGAAGGAGGAAAGGACCTTCTTGTCCCCTTTCCTCAGCTCAAGCCTTGTTAATAAACAATTATATTTGTTGAAAAAGTGAGACTATGTGACACCTCATGAGTTCACTTGCATGCTGCAGTAGCTCTGTTGGTTGATTGTTTTGTTTTGTTGTTTGTTTGTTGTCACTGTGATGAAACGCTTGAGAAGAGCACATTCCACAAGTAAAGGTTTATCCTGGTTTGTCGTTCCAGAGGTTTCAGTTCATAGTTACCCATCATGCTCTGGGGCATAGGTGAGCCAGAAACTCATGGTGGGAAGGTGGGAAGCTTCAAGCTGCTCACTTCATGGTTGCCAGGAAGTAGAAAGCCATGCCTCCAGCAGCTTGCTTCCTCCAGCAAGGCCACACTTCTTAAACACCTCAAACAATAACCCAAACTGGGGACCGAGGGTTCAAATGCTTGAGAGGATGGAGGACCTTCTCATTTAAGCCATCACACCCTATAATGGAGGAGGGACCGTGCCAGGTGTGGGCTACCTCTGTGAGTGGAGTATCATAGACATGCCCACAACATCACAGTTGATTGCCATTTCTTTTGGTTACCCTCTAGAACTGGATGGTGAGACCTTATTGCTGAAGACATCACATACTTGAGTCATTGAACATGAAGAACATGAAGTGGATAGTGACCTTGATGCTTCATCCTTGCTGGCTATATTTCATAATTCTGCATAGGAGTTGAGAAAAGTAATTAACAGTCTCGCCTAGCAGTGAATCCTATGAGCTATAATACCAACTGTCCCAACAAGCAATGTCCATTGGTGCACTATTGATACAAATGTCATGGGAGTAACCAACAACTTTCCAATTAGAGTTAAGGCTCATCCCCAGGATGAAACCCATACTTGGTACTGTTAGGACAAGAACCTGTGGCTAGACAGGTCACATACCCTAAGGGAAAATCTACTATCAGTCTGCTAAATGGACATGGATTTAACCTGACTCCTAATGACTTATCATTATACCCATAAATAATGGATGTCTTAAACCACAACAGAGATGCTCCTTTATGCAGTAAAGGTTGATTAATACAGAGATCCATGGCCAGTCAAAAAGCATAAGAGACCACGGAATATGCAACTTAAAATGGAACATTTGTATCATTTCCTTCCTCCAAGGCTCAAGGATCATCATGGGCAGGAAGATTGTAAGGGTCAGAAGTGGTAGATGTCTGCAGTAAAATCATCTTAATGGTGACATGATGGGACCACTTCATGAGTAAACTCACTGTAGTCATAACTACATAACAAGATCAAATCACCTAAAACTTCAGCATGGATCAGGGGTGCAGTCCCCTAAGAGACCCTATACCCACCCAAACTCAGGCAGCACTATGAGAACTCAGAGAGTTTAGAAAAAGAGCACATGGATTTGGGAGAAAAAAGTGGTCCGGAGATAGAGGTGGAATTGGAAGTGAGAAAATGTGGGTGGATTTGGCCAAAATGCATATATGTGTATGAAATTATCAGATAATAAAATTTAATGAATTAATAAAAGTTATAATTATGGCCATTATCTAGTGCAGCTTCCTGGCTAAGACCAGACATACTCCTGTGACATTTTGTGACTGTAATGTGCTTTAAACAGACCATAATGTTCAATTCTGGGACTTTTCAAGAAGGCTTGTGCATTTAATGTAAACAGGGGCCAGATTATGAACTCTGATTTTAATGATCTCGTAATTTAAGGATAAAGTATCAACATAAATAGCTGAAGTATAAATCCTGGCTATGGTGTAAGGAGATTTATAAGGGGCAGATTTCACACTCATAGGAAAAGCAAATGTTTCCCCCAGTTGGGTTCCTGGTGAATACAGGTCAGAGTGCACGGGGAAATTTGAACAAGTGTCATTCATCTGGAGGAAGAGGAAGTGTGGTGGTCAGATTTCATTGTCAACTTTACAGGATTTGGAATCACCATGGGAACAAATCTCTGGGCATGTCTGGCAGAGATTAGCTCACCTGAAGTAGGAATTCCCACCCGAAATGTGGGCAGCCCAGTTACATGGGCTGGGAACCAAGACTGAATAAGAAGGACAACCTCATAAGACATGCTGAGACACGCCTTCAATCCCAGCAGGGGAAGGAAGAGGCAGTCTGTGAGTTCAAAGGCAGCTTGGTCTACATAGTGAGTTCCAGGCCAGCCAGGGCTACAGAGTGAGGCCCTGTCTCAAGGAGAAGGAAGAGGAGGATACTCGTCATTCTAGTTGGCTCAATAGGTAAAGACACTTGCCAAACCTGACATCCTGAGTTCAATCCTTGGGGCCCATATTGTGAAAGGAGAGAAAAGATTTGTTCTCTGTGTTGTCCTCTGCCCTTCATGCACATGCTGTGGCCATACACACACACACACACACACACACACACACACACACACACACATCAAATAAATGCAATTTTTAAAAAGGAAATGGACTGAGCACCAGCACCCAGACCATCTAGTCCCTGGATGGTGGATACAGTGTCACCAGCTGCCTCACACTTCTGCTTCCATGACTTCCCCAAGATCACCGACTGTACCCAAAGGGCCCCTCTTAAATGGTTTCTTATCAGGTAATAGATCAGAGTGATGAGACCACATTATAATCTGTGATTTGGATGATTTTTGACTTTGCCCACCTTCCTGCTGCTACGTACATTTCTCTTCCTGCATCCACGAGGCCTTGGGAACACTTCCCTGACAGCCTGGTGCTGTGGTCTCTGCATGCACTCACTCACCACTCGCAGATGCCCAGAAAGCTGCTGATTTCCAGAGTGGAGCTGGGCGAGGTTCACTGAATGGGATCTCTCACACAAATGACAAGACTCTGACTATAGATAGTCCTTATGGACTATACTCATTGACGCTTCAGTATCTACATATTTCACTCACTCTTTAGAACTAAACACGGCATCATTCTCACACAGTCATGCTGAGGTGCGAATGTTCTCTATGCTCTGGAATGTTTTTCTAGGTTATATCCAGCCGTTTCTTTAGCTAGGCTCTCGAGTGTGGTTCTCTAAAGGGGTCTGTATAGTCCAGATAATGATGTGCCCCACCCACCCATCTCTCAGTGAGGAGGGATACTCAGGACCTTCCTAGCTCTACTGGCCTCTCTTTCTAGGCACACATCCTTCCTCTGGCTCATTGCATTTTCTCTTGTTTTAAGCAGAAACAGTTAGGAGAGTGAAGTGTGGCTTTAAGGTTTATTTATTAATTTATTTTGTCTTTCCGGGAACTCACTCTGTAGACCAGGCTGGCCTCACACTCAGAGATCTGCCATGTGTCTATTTACTTAATGCATTTTGATCCTATTCACCCCCTCACCTTCTCTTGTCCCCCTTGTATTCCTGCTGGCTCCCTTCCTCTTCTCAACTAGTTCCTCTTTTACTTTCTTGTCTTTTTTTGGAGGGGCTGAGGTGGCTCACTGAGTTTTGTTAGGGTTTTGTTGTGCTGTGGAATAATCCTTTTGTACACTATAAAGATCTAGCACTCGAATTTGCTTAATAAAATGCTGATTGGCCCATAGCCATCCAAAAAGTATAGGGGGGGCAATCAAACCGAGGGTGCTGAGAGAAAGAAGGGCCGAGTCAGAGCAGTCATCAGGAGATGCGGAGAGAAGCAAGAAGGACAGGTCATACTGAGAAAAGGTACCAAGACAGATGGCAAAGCATAGATAAGAAATATGGGTTAATTTAAATGTCAGAGTTAGCTAGTAACAAGCCTGAGTTATTCTGCAGAGCATTTACAATTAATATTGAGTTTTTGTGTTGGTTATTTGGGAAGCAGTTGCCAGGACAGGAAAACTTCTGCCTGCAGGATTGCAGACATGAATGTCGGTGAAGGTTTGTTTACAGGGACATGGACGCCTCACCAGTGGCTTTACCATTAAAACGTCTCTTCCTCACCCCACAGTCGTCAACTTCCTGTAAATCCACGAGTCTCTCCTCCCACTATGATGGAATATGCCTTTAAAAAATTTTCAGAACCAAGGAGAACTTGTGTTCTGATGCTCTAGAATGGGACACAAGGATATTTGTCTGAACAGCTAGAAGAATAGAATTACTTGTGAAATCTAGAAAAATATTTGAGAAACAGTTCATCTTGTAGAGAACATTTTATAATTTAATTTTATATTTTAACTGTCCTGGAAGCATTTAAGAATGTCTGTAAACAGCAACTTGGCCTTAATAGCTGTCTTTTATTGCACCTCTCTGTACTAAAGCCCTGACCTGCTCTGACAAATTTGTGGTTACATCATTCTTGTATCACAAACAAGAGTAACTTGCTGAGTCTCCCAAGTGGCTGGAGATGTATAAATTTGAAATTCAAGAACCTTTATTTAAAATGAAACTAGAGGCTACGGTAGACTGCCACTAAGAAAACGTCATTGTATACATTGAAGCTAGATTTTTAAAACGATGATTTATCTAAGATTTCATTGCCCACAGCCTGCTGCTGCTGCTTTCTTCTAGAAGCAAAGGGAACTGGCTGGGATCTGGATAGGCAAGCTACAGTTTCAGTCATTTATATACATTTTAATAGGTTTATAATTGGATTCAGGATTCCAGCTGGACAGCGGGAGAAGGAAGTCAGGGGAATGTGTCCCTGGGTATTTCCGCTGCAGAGATCTCTGAGAAACAATGGGGACAAGGGGGAGGGGGCGTCTGGTGTCCCTAAAAATAGAAGGAGAGGGAGAATGAATGGAGGTCCTTCACAGGTTGGTCCTAACAGGCTGTCTGTAGACCAAGCAGGGGAGTTGGACAGTTTTAACACTCTGTCCCATCACTCCCACAATGACTCATCCGAAGCAGAGCTTAGTCGTTTTCTTTGCATTAACTAAGTACCTTATGAATAGACTTCAAGCTGGCTCTGGCAATAAATGGAATATGGAGATTCCATTTACTCCTCTGGCAGAAACCCAATACCTTTTCATTTTCCCCTTCCTCTCACTGTGAACGCAGCTGGGAGCCTGCACACATGAGCAAGAAAGGCTGATGTGCTGTTTTCCTTTCCTCTTATATTTCATGGCTTTCACATCTATAATTTTGCTAGTTTTGCCGATCATAATGTAGTTTCTTACACAGCTAAAACAAAAAGTGTTATTTCCTGCAGTCCAGCATACAAACACATTTCTATTCCCACCTACTTAAAAAGATAGTTATCTATTTAAATTTGATAATAAAACAGAACTTGAAGTATTCAATAATCACCATGGTCTGGTAAATTCTATTTAGTCATTAAACAAAAATTGAATTATGAAAACTCTTACTAAGCCAGTGGCAATTAGCAGAGCCAATTACCAGCAGGTCCCTAAGCACTGTGCTCTGCAGGCTCTTTGCAGAAGGTGGCCTTGGGAAACAACCTTTTTCAATTGCCCAGGTGTGCCTTGTCACATTGTACCCAGTCCTTGCCATTGGTTACTATCTATCAGCATCACTAAATGAGGTCAGGATTTTTCTATGTTGTCTTTCCTGGCTCTTGGCAGCCATCCTTGGGGTAGCTTCTTTCACATGGGGACATTCTTTGGGGATCAGCTTCCCTTATCTTGCTCCTCTCCTCTGCATTGACTGGCTGCTTTGGATCCTCACACACGATTTTCTGATACCCTTCTTGCCGTAGGACAGTCCATCTTGCAAGTAGAACTGGAAGGTCGTCCTGTGCCTTCTTTGCTCCCTCTTTGAGTTCACAGGCATACTCTCTGTCTGTGTCTCCCTTTGTCTCTCTGTCTCCCTTCCTCTCTCTCTCTGTCTCTCACACACATACACACACACACACCACATACACTCGCACACACGCACCCCCTTCTAACAGCCAGAGTAATTGCTTCACAGGCAAATCTTTACATGCCTTTGATAATTAATGCTCACTTTATTTGACATATATATTTTGCCCTTGTTACTGTTTGTGATTCCATAAATTACACTGCTCAGTGAAATGTTCCTTTGAAAGAAATACAACCTCCCTCCAACTCCTCTCCTCACTTTACACCCTGTAGCAATTTGGTCTGCACAATGGATACCAATAAAGGCTTTTAATTCTCTCTTCTTTTCCGGAGCCCTATTCGACCAGGCTGCCTGGTGACCTAACCACAATCGTCTTTACAGCCCTGAGGTCATTCACAATCCCCCTCCTGTTCTTGGTCATGCTGTAATGGTCACTGCTGTAAGCCCCTCTCTCAGGCAAAGTCCATTGGTTTCCAAAAGCCAGATAAGCAAGCTCTGTCCCCTGCATGAGTGGTGCCTACTTGGATGGGTGAGCAGGAAAGCAACTGGGGGCCGCTGAAATCAGAGCTCACCTGCACAGGCATTCACAGGAGGGATCTTGCTCCTAGGCTGCTCTGAGCTTTGTGTAAAGTCAGATTTTGAGGGGGAAAATGAGTGTGAAAATGAATCACAATCACTGCCATGAATGTCAAGTGTTTGCACCACACAGTGGCTCAGGCAAGGCCAATGCTGTGGCATACAGATGAAGGGTCGCCTGCCATTGTCACAGTCCCCAGACTTTCATGAAATCGCTTCCTTGCTTTTCTTTATGGTCCTGCCATCCAAGTGTGTTTCCCACTACTCTGTATGTAGCTTGCTTGCAATATTTTTGTTTTCTTGTAATAAATTAAAGAATCAAGACCAATTGCCAACTAGACATTGACTTCATATGATGCTTCAGTAGATTTTCTTTTATGTTTTGAAGTTGGCATTCAAACATTTATACCTCCATTCTAGTGTTCTATCCACAGCCAGATGTACACCTCATCCTCTATCTATGCCTCACTCACATCTATCTATCTATCTATCTATCTATCTATCTATCTATCTATCTATCTAGGTATCATCTATCTATCATTTATCTATCTCTAATCTATTTATCATCTATCTCTAATCTATTTATCATTTATCTACAATATTTATCATCTATCTATCTATTTATCAATCATCTATCTGTTTGTCTGTCTGTCTTTCTGTCTATCTATCTATCCATCCATCCATACCTGACCTGTATTCAAATACAACATTGACTGTTAATTGTTGTCTTGATTTTTGAGCCATTAAATATAGAGTTTCTGTATTATTCAGAAATATTAGTATAAACATTGAAATAAATGAACAGTTATGACATTGAAGTTGAAGTGATCAACATAAAATGAACTTGGCTATGCCAATATTTGAAGATATTAATGAGATGTGAGAGAAAACCTTTTTTTAAATTTTATTTTATGAAGGGGCTGTTGTCCAACCCACAATGACTATGTTTAGAACTAACTGCCCATTGTTGAGTTCTCCTCAAGGTCTGTAAACCAAAGTTCAGATGGAAACATCTATCAGAGGAGTTCAAGTGGTTTGCAAATGTGGCCTTAGTCCTAATCTGGCCATCAAGGGCATTGAATGGGCAAATCATGAAAATTTTAATGAGCCAAGGAGAAAGGCATGTAGAAAGGATAGCAATGTGGGTCAGTATTACATATGAGCTTGACCTATCAGGAAGTTGAGGGTTCCTGTGGGGATTCCTTACCTCTGATACTCTGATGGAGCCTACATTGAGCGTAAACCAGAAAAGGCCAACAAATTGCTGACTAAGCCCATCTCAATCTCTCTGTCTCTCTCTGTCTCTGTCTGTCAATAATTCATTGACTCTAATTGCTGCCCATATACCCCTGGGTGTGGAGTCATCGACTGGAGTCATTGACCTACCATACACCACAATGTTAAAGAAAACTGACCCTCCTAGAGAAACCATCCACTGTCAGTAGTTCCTCAGCTAAAAGTGGAAGCTCATGAGCCCCTCCTCTGCCATGCAGGAATGTCAACTGGCTCGATCTTGTGCAGGGAACCACACCTGCTGTGAACTCATGAGTGCAGTGGGCCTGTAGTGTCCAGAAGATGCTGCTCTGCTCTGATTGTTTCCAATCTCTAGCTTTTACAATCTTTCCACCCTCTCTTTTGCAATGGTCTCCAGAGGCTTGGAGAGGGGATGTGCAAAGTCCATCTCTTTAAATTTGTCATAACAATGAGACAAAAGGCAAGGGAAACACGATGAATTTAGCCATGGAGACTTTATTCCTAACTACTGGAATTAATTTTCCTCTAGCAAGAATAGGTGAGTGGGAAACACTTTTTGGCATTACTGGTACAAAATTATGTGAACTGAATTAAGGGACCTGCTGTCTCTAGGCAGGGTGCATGACCTAGTGGCTCATGGCACAATCACTGCACAAAGAATAAAAAAAATGAGGTCCGTTTCGAAAACCCCACATCTCACTTGAAGGCTGCTGACTTACACTCATCCATTTCCATAGCCAAAGGGAGAAGCTGACGATACTGTGGTTACCTTGTGTTTCACATAGAGGAGCCTGGCAATGTGAGGGTCAATCAGATGAGCAAGCTTGGAGGCTGACTGTGAACCTGGACCTTGAAGTCACAGCCATAGTGCATTTTCTTCTTGAACCATAGTGAAACCCCTACTTCCACTTCATTTCATGGGTAGAGCTCTGAATGGCAACACCCTCAGAACCACATTTGTGATCTGCACTGCCTCCTCCTTAGAATTAAAATGAGCTTTTTGTGTACAGAATGTCCCCCACAGGCTCCTGTGGTCCCCAGCTGGTGCTACTGTTTTGGAACCTTTAGAAGGCTGAGCTTTGCTGGAGGAATGAAGAAGGACATTAGATATCATCAAGCCTTGAGGTTTTATAGCCCAATCCTGCTTCCTCTCTGATCTGTTCTGCTAAGATGTGAGCAAGCAGCCTCATGCTCCTGTCTCCACATCCTCCAGCCAATCCTTGTGCTATTTCTTCTTCTAATGATCGACCTGAACCATATCCCCTGAACTATGAGCCAGCAATGTTCCTTCCTTTCTTAAATTACTTCTCCTTAGATATTTTGTCACAGCAATAATGGAGCTTAATAAAAAAAAAAAAAAAATAGAGGTCCAATATAGCTCTCCTCACCATGTGTTAGAAGTCAGGGTTGGCTTGAAACAAAACAGAGAGATCAATACAATCTGTAAATACACATCTACCTTAATTCTCATAATGTGGTCTGTTCAGCAGAACAGTGGGTCTTGACAATACCCAGAGAACACAAAAACTCCTGTAGTGCTGTATGCATAATACAGGATCCTTTCAGTTCAGGACACATCTGACAGCTTGGCTTACCAGAGCTTCCTTGATCCTTTGCTTAGCTCTTGGCTCCTCGATGGCTCTTCCTTACATTTCTAAAGTGCTGTTTAATCCATTTAGGTCACCTCAAAGCCAGGAGAAATAATTGTTTTAGGACCCTGAATACATGGATAGCTACATGGCAATTTCTCAGTATACATCCATGGTGGGGGCTAGCTGGAAAATGCAGAGCTAAAATGTTTATGTGTTCTGTGTATGTGTTTGCTGGGAGGAAGGGTAAGTAGAATGTAGAGGCTAGAGTCACATTTCCAGGAGTCTGTTTCCTTTAAAATGTCTCCTCATCCCAGGAGCTCAAAACAGTTTTAAAAAACATTGTCACTTGTGAATCTAAACCTACCTTCCCCCTGTTTTGTTTGTTTATTTTGATGCTTTTGAGGCAGCGTCTCACTGTATAGTCCAGGCTGGCCCAGACAGCACACCCTCCTGCCTCTGCTTTCCGAGTCCTGGTTCTAACCATTGGGCACTATCCCTGGCTACGCTTCCTTACCAAAGGCCTTGCTTGAGGCCCATTCTGAGACATTTCCCTGCTCCAAGACATTCAATATAGCCAGAGTGTTTCTCAGGCCCCTCCCAGCCCCGTGGTCCCTTAGCCACTTATAAAATAATCACTCAGAGGCTTAATATTATTTACAAACAGTATGGCCTATGGCAGGCCTCTTGCTAGCTAGCTCTTATATCTTACATTAACCCATTTCTATTAATCCATGTTTTGCCAAGTGTTCTGTGGCTTTACCGGTCTGCTGGCATGTTGCTCCTTGGGTGGCAGTTGGCATCTCTCTTGACTCCGCCTTTCTCTTTCCTGTCTCTCTCCATGGATTTCCCGCCTGCCTCTAAGCTGCCTTGCCACAGGCCAAAGCAGCTTATTTATTAACCAATGGGAACAACATATATTCACAACGTACAGAAAGACATCCCACAGCAATTTGGCTTCTGAGATGAACAAGGGGATGGTATCATTGTTGGGCCACTGCCTGTGGAAACAGAAGCCATGCCTTGTGATCTCAGGAGCTCTCTGTATTTTGCACTTTTAACTTGGACTGAGCTGAGGAACTGATCCAGCAGAGGGTCGCTGCACTCGGGGCTGTCCAGCTCCACCCACAAGCTGGCTCTCCCAAGCACCCACCGACAAAGAGGAGACTTTGCCACTTGCCATGCTGGAGTACTGAGACTCCACAGGACCACAGGAAGCATCGACTTGGCATTTACACATGATGGACATCGCTCCCTGTTCTTTTATCCCTAACTGGGGCTTAACTGCCCAGCCCTGCTGACTCTGTTCAAAAGACCCCATTTGTCAAGTTCTCTTCTAATCAACAGAAACTTCCCCCACTCATCCTCACCTGTCAACTGGAATTCAGAAACCAGCTTTCACTCAGTCTTCTGTGTTCACCTTGCTCCACCCTGGTCAGTCTCACCCCTCTAACCAGACAAGCCTTCTCCAAAGACAAGCCTCATTCAAACCCCGCAGAGGTTCAAGACCCCCAAGATGAAGTCAGTCTCCTTCATGAGGCTGACTAGAGCACACTAAACAGAGGCTGTCTGTTGTCTACTGGCCCTAAGCTGTCTTTTCACAGTGCTCTATGCTTCAGATCAGAATTTAGTCTGAGTGACCAGCTGCAAAATGGATTTTCTGAGATTACCAGATGCACAAATAGCATTTCTCTGACATAAGAGCTTTAATGTTCTGTAAGTTTGAGGCTAGAACAAGCATAGCATCCTTCGGTGAGAGAGGACTGAGACCAGGCATCAGTGATAGGACCTTAGAGAATCATTCATTTTTTATGTGTCCTTGTGTGCAACAGAAGGAGTCGTGGATGAAGTAACGCCTCAGATATCGGAAGACGCTGTGACACAAAGCTCTGTGCCTGTTGTGGTTCAACTGTGAAATGTGCCCCATAGGCTTGAATGTTTGAACATCTGGTCTCCAGCTAGTGGCAATGTTCTGGAAGGTTATGGAACCTTTTAGGAATGAAGTCTTGCTGGAAGAAGTGGGTCGTTGAGTGTGGACTTGCGGGTTTGCAGCCTTGCCCCACTTCCTGTTTCCTCTCTGCTTCGGAACTGCTGATGGAGCATGATGGCTTGCCCTGTACCCCTGCCACCAAGTCATCTTTGATGGACAGTATCCACTCTAGAACTGTGAGCCAAGACAAACCCCTTTTCCCTTGAATTGCTCTCATCAGGACATCCCATCACCACAGCAGAGACATTGCACAGCTATTGAATACATACATTTTGTGTCACACATGCCTTGTATGCTCATTTCTGTGTGCAAGCGAACACATGCTTAACCAAGGTGAGCGGTACACTAATGGAGGCCACGTCTGTTGTCAGAATTAACTCCTTTGGGGACTGAAATCTGTTGTTTGGTCCATGTATCCGAGTTGGTAAGAGTGAACCATTACTGTCTCATAGAAAATCCAACGCATCGTTCTTGTCTCTTTTATTGACTCCACCACAGACGAATGCTGTACATGTTTCTTTCATTCCATTCCTCAGTAACCCCACAAAAC
Organism: Peromyscus leucopus; assembly: GCF_004664715.2. Taxonomy (NCBI): domain Eukaryota; kingdom Metazoa; phylum Chordata; class Mammalia; order Rodentia; family Cricetidae; genus Peromyscus; species Peromyscus leucopus. The sequence goes on along the minus strand of NC_051081.1, from coordinate 53,724,450 downwards.
AGACACTGTATGTAGCCTGAGCCTGGAGAAAATAAAAATATAGACATGTTCAACCTCACCTCACAGCAAGCAGGAAGAGGGGGAAGACCAATTTTTGTCAATAGCTCAACTTTACCATAGAGACACAATTTCTGGTACTCCACTTTAGTAGTGTGTTTGATGATAATATTGTGGAATAGTGCTCTGGGTAACTTGATAAGGAAAAGACATTTATTTAGCTTAGAGCTTTGGAGAGTGAACGTCTAAGCAGCTTGGTTTCAGTAATGGTTGTGGTCCCCTGCTATTCCAAACAAAGGGCTGCCATTGCTGTGGGAGTTGTGGGAAAAGAAGAGATCCCACAGCAAGACAGAGAGCTGAAGTATGGGTGTTGGGCTTTGCTGTCTCCCACCCCTTAGGTCCCAGCACCTCTCAATATCACCACACAGGGAGCCAGGCTTCTAGTGAGTGAACTCAAATTACATTCAGAACACAGCACCTGCCAGCTCCAGATGGCCATAAATATTCCCCTTCATCATATGGTAAATTCCTTCTAAAATTTTTATGTCTTTTGACTCTTAGAGATAAATTGTAACCTCATCAGAAATGATTTGACCTTAAAGCGAATGGCTACTACTGTAGCTCTGGGAATGTTCTGGATCCAGGGCTCCAAGGGAGTCACAATCTCTGAGGCAGTGATACCTCAGCCCTATATCTGGATAACAGTTATGAATGAGGCTAGGCTTGATATACTTCAACCCTTAAGACCATAGGTATTTCCTCTGGAGTCACCAAGGATAAAGCCAGTTACCAACACCTGCTGGGCATTAGGGCCAGCTAATACGTATCATGTTATCAAGAATTGTTGATTTCAGCTTGCACATCGTTGACAAAGGTTGCATCTCCTTTGATGGACTCATTTTTGCTTCTCACTGAAGTGAGTGGCTTACAGGGAGAAAATCTTTTCACTCTAAAGTAAAATGGAGAAAGAAGTATGGCCTGTTACAGAGAAGTGGTAAAGTTTGTGCCTGACTTACTCTGTGTAAACTAGAGAAGACGCTTCTGAGGAAATGGCTCAGTCTGTAAAACTCTGGTGGAACCTGTACATCTGAGTTCAGCACCCACAGATGACACTGGGTGTCATGGTAGGAACTTTTAATCTCTGCTCTGAGGTGGTAGAAACGAGTGAAATCTCTGGAGTTCACTGGCTGTCCAGTGTAGCCTAATTGATGAGTTCCAGGCCAGTGAGAGACCCTGTCTCAAAGAAAGCACAAAAACAAGGTAGACAAGCATCTGAGAAACTAATAGTTGAGGTGATCTCTAGGTGCAGACTCACACCCACATATCATGTACCTACCAACACAAACAAACAGAGAGGGAGAAGGGGGGGTAAGGAAGGAAGGGAGGAGAGGAGAGAGAGAGAGAGAGAGAGAGAGAGAGAGAGAGAGAGAGAGAGAGCATGTGTGCATCTTCCACTCAAAATTTTCAGCTCAAACCAGGCGGCGGTGGTGTATGCCTTTAATCCCAGCACTCAGGAGGCAGAGCCAGGTGGATCTCTGTGAGTTCAAGGCCAGCCTGGGCTACAGAGTGAGTTTCAGGACACAGAGAAACCCTGTCTTGAAAAACCAAAACAAAAAAATCTTCAGCTCATCCAAATTCTTAGACTTCAAGAAGAGAGACTGACTTGGTTCCAATCGCCTCCATCTTGCTGGTTGGGAGGCTGTCTTCTTCCTCCTGATGAAAAGATAATGAGGCTGCATGGAGGCTGTATTGCCCATTTACTTCTCCATCCTTGGAGCACATTTTTTTTTTTTTTTTTTTTTGGTCTGAGCTCTGTTGCTCCTTACCTTAAGTAAACTGAAAACTATTGAGGAGTGACTATATACCCCAGTGTCGGTCACCATACACCTTACATCTCTCCTTCTGAGTGAGACTCCATCTTGAGGGTCCTCATTTAATGTAGGACTACTTAAGGATGTGCATTGTCTTCTTCAGGCAAAGTACAGAGTCTTGGTTTGGAAAATAGAAGAGAGAGAGAGAGAGAGAGAGAGAGAGAGAGAGAGAGAGAGAGAGAGAGAGAGGAAGACAGAAACAGAGAGATAGAGACAGAGGGAGATGGAGAGGGAGGAGAGGGAGAGGGAGGTTTGATTTTGGAAACTCCTTCAGCTTGCTCTCCATTCTTTGTAGGTTCCTTAGAGAGAAAGGACTACAGAAGGGCAGTGTCCTGAGGAGCCTTGCCCGCGCTGGCTCTCACTAGCTGTGGAAGGACAGTGACACACTTGTGCCCCTGTGGTGACATTTGAATGAGAAAGTGCACCTGGTTCCTTCAGATCTTGTAAGGGTGGAGCGGGTGAGGAGGAGTTTACCATGATTACTTTTTAAAGGACAGAGAAAAAGAGAAACAAAAACAGGGAGAGAAAGAGAGAAAAGGAAAAAAAGGAGGAGGAGACCTTACTGTTCCTGGCGACTCAGCCATTAAATACCCTCATATCCTGAAGTAAAGCGAGGGGTCAGAGAGAGGTGCACAGGCCAGCGCCCCCCCTCTGGAGTTCCTATCCCCTCCCCCGTACCAGATGCCCTGATAGGAACTGTTTCCTGAGCGCCATCGCCAAGTTCAATCTTCCCATCATTTTGTGGTAGAAGAAAAACAACCCATCTCCTCAGAGTGGCTACCTCAGTGTAATGTAGGAAATTATAGTCACAACAAGGAGTTAGAAACTTAATGAGGAGTTGAGAAATAGAAAAGAGGGGCCTGTGGGCAGAGCCAGGGTCCTGGAGGTACCTTGGCCTGGGACAGCTGAAATCAAAGGGACTTGTGAGAGACCATCGGTAGCCTCACAGAAGCCCTTTAAACTGCTAGCAGAAGGGAGATTCATTTCTCACAGGCTGTCAGTGTGCCCAGAGAAAGAGTCAGCAAGTTTCTTTGATTCATGGAGACACCCTACTGGGTTGTGACACGTGGTGATACAATCAGTAAACAAATGGGATGCAGGTCCCTTGGGGGTGGTGATGTCATGGAGACCCACGAGGGACTAGGTAAGATGGTGCCATTGGAGTGGAGCAAAGTTTTCACCTCCGCCTGATGTTATATTTCTGCATTTCCCTGAGCGTTTATCTGTACTCTTTGTAAAGCCAGGCCCCTCACTCCTGAAATATTTATAATGAAGGGTCATCTCCCAGGAAGAGTCCTAACTACTGGTTCTTCATTGCACACCATCATCTTGAGGCTTTTTTTTCTCTTCTTTCTCAGGGTTAGTACCATTTCTTTGGCTTGCAAATGAATTACTATTTTTTTTTTTCAGAGATTACCTCCAGAAAAATAATGCCTCTCACATTTCAAATTTCTTAGGTTTTGTTTTAGATGCTGCTGTCGGAACCATGAGTTCCTTTTAGTCACATCCAGCACCTACTCTCTGCTACATCCAGACAGGGTGCCTCATGCACTCAAATTATTACTCAGAAGGAACCCTTCCTGTGAGCATATCTGTTTCTTTATAGGCATAGGAGTAAAGAAAAGGGATTTATCTTGCCTCATCCCACACGATTACACAGCAGGAGAGCTAGAGTCTTACATAAAATACAGGCATGGGAGAGAAAGGCAGTCCAAGCTAAGGCTCCTGTCCTGGGAAAGACAGGGATGGAGGAGGGAGCCTGGAACTGGCCAAGAGCAGGCAAGAACCCTTCCTTCAGAGTGGCACCTGTAGGGACCTTTGGATGCCTCCCTGCCTCTAGCTGTACACACAGTGTTAGGCTGAGAGAGAGCCACTCTGCCCGGAAGGGTCTTACTTCAGGTCCTTCCTGCTGCAGCTTCAGAGAGAACAAAGGTATAAGTTGTGTGTGTTATGTGTGTGTGTGTGTGGGGGGGGTGTTCCTCCACGCACAGCACAATTTAGCAACAATGCACAAATGAGGGGCCGCTGAGATGAAGCCATGCATCCAGAGGAGGTCATTTTCAGATCAGCCTCTCTGAGCTCTTATTTCAATCCAGAAGATTCTCTGCCCAAGGCCCGTGCTCCATAGTGCCACCAGCAGAGTGAGGCTGAACTTGAAATCTCCCCATATTGACTTTTTAATTGTGTTTGTATATATGTGTACCTACAGGTATGTGCATACGTATATGAAGGCCAGAAGTCCATGTTGGGTGATTTCCTCAACCTCCACCTTAGTTTCTTTTGAACTCAGTGCTACCTAATTTGGCTAGACTGGCTGCCCAGTGAGCCTCAGGGATGCTCCTGTCTCCACTGTTCCAGGGCTGGGGTTAGAGACAGTTGTTCCTGGCTCTTCTAGCTGGGTACTGAGGACCAAACTGATGTACCAAATCCAACTTGTATCAGAACACTCTGCACAAAGGTAAGATTTGACACACTAAGGCAGAGGCGGGGCTATCCTGCCAGTGATAACACTGAGATGGGCACAGCAGTCTTAAAAGTTGTTCATAGGGAACTTTATGAAGAAAAGACATGTATTTAGCTCAAAGTTATGGAAGCTCAAGTTCATAGGACTGACAGTTTCTTTCACACTGGCAAGACCTTGTGGTGGATGGTGTCACTATGGTGAAAAATCCTGCAAGAAGAAGGACAAGATGAAAAGCCAACGTTAATAGGAATAGCCAGTGTTTCTTCTTCTTTTTTAATTTTTCCCCATCCTCCATCCCCTCCCTCTACCCCCCATCCCACCCCTATTTTACCCAAGAGATCTCATCTACTTCCCTTTCTCAGGGTGATCCATGCATCTCTCTTAGGGTCCTCCTTGTTACCTAAGTTTCTATAGGGCTGTGGTTTTCCTTTGCTTTATATCTGCTATCCACTTATGCGTGAGTACATACTGTGTTTGTCTTTGTGGGTCTGTGTTACCTCACTCAGGATGATTTTTTTCTAGTTCAATCCATTTGCCTGCAAATTTCATGATATCACTTTTTTTTTTTCTGCAGAGTAATACTCTATTGTGTAAATGCACCACATTTTCTTTATCCATTCTTTGGTTGAGAGGCATCTAGGTTGTTTCCAGGTTCTGGCTATTATGAATATCTTGCTATGAAAATAGTTCAGCAAGTGTCCTTGAGGTATGATTGAGCATCTTTTGGGTATATGCCCAAGAGTACAACCAGAGTTTCTAAAAACTTACCTTAATTCTTGCTAAGGCACACTGCCAGTTACCAAGGACTTGTTACTGGCCCTTCCTTTAATATCACCATACTAGTACCAGACTTCTAAGGCATGGGACCTTCCAGGAAGTCTCAAGTAATATTCTAACTATAGTCTTGGTTCCCCATCATTGCTATATTCTGCTTCAGTATTATTCTTGCTTGGCATATATCATGGGGCTAAGTGAGTAGAAATCTACTTGTCAGTTTCTTAAACAACATACACTGGAGCAATCCTCAGCTTCTGGGGCTGCTGAGCTCTGACCACACCCCATGATTTGTGCTTTGAATGTGAAATGCCCGGACAGGCTCATGTTCCCAGTGGATGCTGATGTTTTTGAAAGTCCAGAGTCTCCAGGAGGTGGAACCTCCTTGAAAGAAGTAGGTTACTGTGGGTGGGGCTTGGAGTTCGTGGTGGGACCCTGTCTGGTCTCTACTTCCTATTCCACCAGGGTGTGAGGAAGTGAAGATTGCAAGTTGCCTGCTGTCATCTGTGTCTTCCCCACCGTGACCGACTGGGCCATTAAGCTGTGATCCCAAGTGAGTCCTTCCTTCCTGAAGTTGCTTCTGTGAGGACTTTGACTACTAATACCCTGTGAAAATAGAAAAAGTGAGACTGAAGGGTGAGATACAGAAGAGTGCCCTGGAGAGCAGTCAGCCCAGCACTGCTCAGAGGGAAGGAAAGAAGATGAGAGGAGAAAGAGAAAGAAGAAAGAGAGAAACAACAGGAAAAAAACCTCTACTGCAGGGCATGATTTTTGAAAGTTTTGCTGAAATATATTTCTACAATTAAACATTTCCTCATCTGGACAGCTATACTCAGCATATTTCAAAAAGTTCAAGTTACTAAGAGTGATTTTTTTCTTTGTTTGTTTTGGGCAACCATTCAGTCAAAACATAAGGAAATAACAGAAAAGATGCTGTAAATCCAATCACATTTAAAGATTAAATGCCTTTAAGTAACCCACTAACCAAAGTAGAAATTATAATGGAAACCGAATATTATGAGTAGAATTGTAATGAAAATACCATATATCACAATTTTATCGTGCAATTGAAACACACCTTAGAGAGAAAATTTTATATTTAAAGTGAAAGTCTGAAAATAACGAGCCAGGCATTGTCTCAAAAACTGAGGCTCACAAAAACTTGTAAGTGTAACAGTGAAAGAAAAGACCAGAATGAAAATAATGAAGGACATAAAATATGAAGGTGGGATATCAGTTCAGTGACTGTGACTGTTCCTCAGAATCAGACAGCAGTAAAGCAGAAGCCCTGAGCCATAGATAAGAAGGATTAGTCACTAAGGACCAGGCAGATGTCACAAGTTAGGGGAACAGCAACTGGAACATCTCTAAGCAAATAGATCAGAAAATTATTCAGACAAAACATCCTAGAATATGTACTTGGCAAAATTGTATCCCCCACAAAGAATATCATTCTTAGAAAGACAGCCAAATTTCTAAACAAACAGAAGCATCCACTAACAAAACTCTGAGATCTAAATAGTTTTACTCACACTATAACCTCCATGTTTCATAAATTCTCTTCACACAAAGCAGCCCCTGTACCTGCTAAACTTTGGTCAGAGTGGTAGTCAGCACAGCTACAACTGTACTGAAATCATGTACAACATGAACTGAAATCAGTGCATGATCAAAACAGGAAACAAAACCCCAAAGTACTGAGGAGCTACGGAGGAGCCGTGGGAGCACGCTTTCTGACGCTGGCATCTGGGGGTCCTCACTGGTATGGAAACTTGTACATGGCTCAACAATAAATGCACCCCATAGGAAAACCCCCGAGACAGAGGGAGAAGATGGGGGTGGGGTGGTGGTGGATACAATCACATTTCATTGTCTACACATATGAAATCCTCAAAGGATAAAAAAAGAGAGAAATCCAGTGCAGGTATAACCTGAAAAATGCACAAGGGCACTTATTGTAGGAATGTTCATAAATAGCCCCAAATTGGAAGAAATCCAAGGAACTGCCATCACTTCAATGGGTAAAAACTTTGCAGAATCTTTAGACAATGGGGCATTGTTTACAATGCTTCCCATGAACGATGGGCTGACTAAAAATACGTCCAGAAAAAAAGAAGGAAAGAATTCTTGTTGTGTAAGGCAGCTTAAATAAAGTCCATATATGAGTGAAACTGTAGCAGTAGGTTCCATACCTGCATGGTGACTGCAGGCCACAGGACAAGGTAGTTGATAAATAGTATATCATAGTCTTTTTAAAATCATATGTTTTCTATGTAAGAAATTTATTTTTTAATTCTATCATTTTTTAACATATTATTTGACAGTGTCATACTTATATACAATTTTTTGGTCATGATATTCACCCAACTACTGTCTCCTACCTGCCAGGCACTTGCAACATCCCCACCCCCAACTTTCCCCTTCCTTCATGTCCTCTCTTTTTTTAAACGAATTTTTTTTTTTTTTTTTTTTTTTCGGACATTCTCTTGTTTGTGCTTTTACTATTTACTGGCTCGAATCACAGAGATCGCCTGGCTCTTCCGGTGCTGGTTAGCTCCCCACGCCCCGTTCTTTTTGGTATCCCACAGAATCTAGTTAGTGTTTCAACTGGAATACTGACTGACCTTGGTGTGGTCTTGTTCAGGTCTTCTGTAGACAATTACAGCTTCAGTGAGTTCACGGACACCAAGGCCACATCATGAGATCAGGAGCACTTCAGCATACTTATCTCCATTCTATCCTGTAAGCCTTCCCATCTGCCTTTCATGGGACATTTTGATGCTGGTCCTTGATTCATTGGTCAAGTCCTAAAGTTAGGTTTCACAGTCCTTAAAATGCCAGTATTTCTCACCACACTTTCCAAGCAGGGTGGCATACAGGCTAGTTCTGCTGCCCTGCTGTGAGATGGAAGTACAGGAAAATCCCAAGGAGGGTTAGGGTGGTCTTGCATCTGCCAGGGCCCCTGACTTCAACACATTATCCTTACTCAGACACTTAGGCCGCTGACGGGGATCCAGTGCTGCAACTATTCAGGTTCTGTGGGCATCTGAAGATGATTGCTCATCTGATATAGATACATACAATATGATTTCATATAAGAGTCACAGGAATATCTTAAAATTCAGTTGCTTTTGTGTGTGGAATACAATGTCTTCTGAGGTTGGGACATTTTCTTCTGTTACCTTCTGCTCCGTTCCTTTGAACACATCTGCATACTGGTATTGATACGGGTAGGGTAGGAAGTGTATGACTGGAATATACAGATGTTCTAGAAGTTTATCCCCAACCGGCACAGTTCTTAGCCATCACTACCATTGCCTAAACACATGCATTTTTGGAATATGTGACTGACTTCCTTTATTTTGTGATAGAAGATATATTTCACTCAGATTCAGTAACTGTGCGAAGGATTCTGAGGACTCAGGACCATGAGGAGTGTGATGTTTCCAGCCCATGGTTGCAGGCTTTGACACCCTCCATTAGCATGGAAACACTGCCACATTGCCTTGACATGGCAGGCTGCCTCCTCCTGATGTAAGGTAGCTGGGTAGTTTGGCTCAGCAGGACTTTTCTGTGCAGAAGTAAGAACTATAGAAAACATAGATCAGGAGCTTGTAACTTTAATATCATAATTATGAGACTGTACAGTTCCTTTGAGATGATCAAATGTTTTATCTTGAGGAAATGATTTCAAAAGATGGATAAAAATCTGACTTTTCATGTAGGGTTACTGGCTATGTTGATCACCCTCAAAGCTACTGAAAAGAACAGAAAAGGTGTTTATATTCAGAAAACTCTAAAGCAACATTTTTTCCTTCTTAAGGATATCACAATTAGCAAGCCGGCAAATCTTGTCATTGGGTCTAATGAAACAAGGTATCTGATTTAAAAAAGAGTTACTTGTAGGTAGAGAGCTGCTCACAAAGGACATGCTTTCTGTTCCCAGTAAGATACTCCTGGGCCCTACCTGTCATTTGAGATCAGATCACTGAGCTTAGAAAGGAGTGTTAGAAACTGTTGTCCAGGGCAGGTGTGTCTTGTGAGTGCCTCCTACTTCAAGATGGAAAACATCATCAATGCTAGGATATCGTTTCTTTCTAAGTTTTTGTCTGCTTAGCCATTTTATTGATGAGGAAAGACATTTGAGCAATTCCTTCCTGAACTGACTCACTTTTCTGAGCCAGCCTGTCTCTCCTAAGCCTCTCTGGTGACATCAAAGGGAAATGCACAGGCTTGATGAACCTGTAAGAATTAGGTCCAGTTTCATCTGGAAAGATTTTGAAGGAATATGACTCTGAAGTCACTTGGTGCCTCAGCTGAGACACTGAATCTGGTGAGGCTTTGAGAATGATGTCACAAAGGACATGATTCATTTTGCTCATTTAGGCTTTTGTTCATAGTCAAGATAACCCCGCTCGAGGCTCCACTATGGGGTTCACTAGTTGCTTGACTTAGAGGGACATATTTACTTTCTATAAATTTAGGAGAATAAGGATAGAATTACCTTGAAGTCCAGGTAATGCATGGGAAGGGAAGGAGTCTGGCTTTAGCAGGTGTACAGGCAATGCTTGCTAAGATACCCACCTGCAGAGCCATGGTTATGACATTCATACCTCAGTCATCAGCTTTTGGGTACAACTCAATTTCAGGTGTGTCTTTTAAGGGTATCATAGTGAAAATATAGGGCTGAAGAGATGGCTCGACTGATAAAAATGCTTGCCTCACAAGTTTGAAGACCTTCATTTGAGTTTCAGAACCTGCATGAAGAAGGTAGATATGGCATTGCACACTTACAATTCCAGCAATGGGGAGAAGGCGGTTCTCTGGTTAGCCTGTAGCCTGTCTTGCCTAATAGGAAAGTGCTAGGCCTGTCTCAACAAACATGGTGGACACGAGGGACTACGCCAGAGGTTGTTCTCTGGTCTTTGCACACACACACACACACACACACTCACACGTGCACAATATACACCCCACATACAGCATACAAAGCTACATTGTGGGGAGGAGTGATAGATCAGTCTTATAGATTTTGCCTTTCAGTGACTGCCTTATAAACTCCATGGCTGGTTGAGTTTCTGAGTGTTGTTACTATGCGGTGTGTTTCTCCTTTGATTGACAGATTCTTGTGCATCTGTATGACTATGGTGCTCCAAGTTAATACATAGCATGATGGTTTGTGGAGGTGGGGCCTTTGACAGGTGACTGGGTCCTCAGGATGATGCCCCCTCCTGGATTTCACATCCTATGTGAAGGGCAGAAAAGGAGGTGCTCTTTTCCACCAAGTGAGAACACCACAAAGAACAGAGGCATCCCAGGCCAGCAAGTGGCTCTCACCAGACAATAGACCTGTGGAAATGCTGATCTTGGGTTTCTAGGACAGATTCACAAGACCTCTATTGAAATATGCCATACTCTGTCTCAGTCTCTCTGTTCTCATTCTCCCTCCCTTCCTCCCTCTCCCTCCCTCCCTCCCTCCCTCCTTCTCCCTCCCTCCCTCTCCCTCCTCTCCCTCTCCCCCCTCTCTCTCTCTCTCTCTCTCTCTCTCCCTCCCTCCCTCCCTCCCTCCCCCCCCCTCTCTCTCCCCTGGCTGTAATGGATCTCCCTGTGACTATCTGGCTGGCCTTGAACTCCTGTTTCTGGCTCCCGAGTGCTGGGATTAAAAGCATGTGACTCCACACCCAGGTGCAAGGTCTCTTTTAAAACAATCACCACAGGAACATGGCAGCTGTAGTCATCTGGTGCTGCTCCTGCCTAATTTTACAAGGACCCTTAACCGAGGGGTTATGAAAAATAAAATAAATAATGTGATTGCTATTCTATCATTTGCCTTTTTGTAAAAATCATTCAGCCAACAGAGCAGTGTGTAAAATACAAATGGAAGCTGCCCCTTTTATCCCCTGCTCTGCCCTGAGCCCACTCCTGTCTTCTGAGATTCTGATTTTTGTGACTCTGTGATTATCTGTGGCCTTTGCTTTTATAGGTAAACACACACACACACACACACACACACACACACACACACACACACACACAAACACACACACACACACACACTTTCTTCTTTCTGTTGTATCAAACAGCATGTGAATAGTATTCTACACACCATTCTGAAAAGTGTTCTTTGCATAAATCTATATTTGGCAAGATACTTTCTTGTATATATTTATAAACCTAAGCCTGTGTTGTATTTTACTTCGTATTTTTTTTTTATTTATTATGTATACAGCATGTATAACTGCATACCAGAAGAGGGCGCCAGATCTCATTACAGATGGTTGTGAGCTACCATGTGGTTGCTGGGAATTGAACTCAGGTCCTCTGGAAGAACAGTCAGTGCCCTTAACCTCTGAGCCATCTTTCCAGCTCCCTTACTTCGTATTTTTAAAGATTTTTATTTTCTTTCAAAGAACCGTGGTTGTTTATAACCATTTTTCAGTGAGTATTGTATTAGACGCCCTTCCCGGTGTGTCCCTTTCTATGTGACTGCAGATACTTCTTCAGCATGGTGTCCCAAAGAGCAGTTCTAGGCAAGGAGTGAAGAGAACAACATTTCTCCTCTGTGGGTCCCAGCTCCTCACTGAGAAGGCAGAGCTGAATGACCCCCATCCAAACATTCTAGAACGCCTTCGTGAGCAAGCTGTCTGTTCTTTTCCCATCCATGCTCTAAGGCTTAGAAACGTCAAGATCCTACCGCGGCCTTGGAGCTTTGCAGGTTCTGCATCTTTTTTACTCCAGAGTGCACGTAAGAGACAGGCTCTGTGCTTTGGAATCCCACAGAGGATTGCCTCTGTCATGGCACTCACTCCCCAAGATGGTGAAGCTTGGCAGTTGGATTCCTGCTCAGGGGAGTTGCTTGTCTTGTGACACCCTCCATTCTGTAGTAGCTGCTTGGATAGAATGGTGGAATGGTGCAGCACAGTCCTGCAGCTGCTTATAAAATAATCACTCAGAGGCTTAATATTATTTACAAACTGTATGGCCCATTGCAGGCTTCTTGCTAGCTGGCTCTTATAGTTTAACTCAACCGATAACGATTGATCTACATATCGCCACGTCTTCCGTGGCTTTGCCTGAATCCCAGTACATGCTGCTCCCAGGACGGCAGTCCGGCCTCTCTCCCACTCTGCCTTCTCTTTCCTGTCTCTCCCCTTGGATTTCCCACCTGCCTCTAAGCTGCCTTGCCATAGGCCAAAGAGTGGAATGGAACGAACTTTTGGGAACTCGATGTTCTCTAAGGCACCTAATGCTTTTTCATATTGAAAATTAAGGCCTGCCCAGCATGGGCTTAGACATCAACTGAATTGCAATTGTACTGTTTTAAAGTATGGAATCCTCCTCCTCCTCCTCCTCCTCCTCCTCCTCCTCCTCCTCCTTTTTCTTCTTTTCTTCTCCTCTTTTTTTTTTTTTTTTAATCACAAGCTTGCTATATTTCCACAAATCTAAATGGCTTTCATTGCACGACACTTATTTGTGACTCCATAGATGCCCAAAGCTTGACCTAGAGAGAGCACTACCTATGCTTGCCGTTGTTAAGTAATAGGTGGTTTCTTTGTGCCTCTAGGAAATTAACCCACGCTATGTGAATGTTTTATCATATGGTCTACTACTGAGTGACACCCCTAGCCCTCTGATGCTTGAAAGGTCTATGAGCCAAATGTTCTCTGAGGAGCCCAATGCTTATAATTTTTTTTATGGAATGTTGTGGAGGCTGCAAGACCAAAGGGGGTGAGCCCACAGTGATGCAAGGAAGGTAGCAAAGGGTGTTTGCCTGCATCTTCTCCACAGCCTCCGATGAACGTTCTTCCTCCGGAAGAGGGTCAGACAGCAGCGTCCTGGGCAGGAGCAGGAGGAGATGTGAGCATGTCTGTTCCTCTGCTGATCGTTTCCCAGCGTTCAGCTTGAAATCGCCACTTGGCCGTCTGCCAGTGTGTGACATTCTGAGACGCGGTGTTCTGATCCACCACACACTGCACAAAGGTGGAGGCATCAGCATACAGAGTGCTCACCGGGTCTGGTGGCACAGGCCTGCAATCCCTGCCTCGTGGGAACCCGAGGCAGAAGGGGGGCCAGTTCTCAAAGGTCTGTCAGACTGCGAGGCCCACCCAGGCGGCTGGTCCAGACCCTCTCTCCAAATAAGACCTAGAAAGAACTGGGATATGCTTAATCATCAGAGAAATGCAAATCAAAACGACTCTGAGATACCACTTTACACCTGTCAGAATGGCTACGATCAAAAACACCAATGACAGTCAATGTTGGAGAGGATGTGGAGCAAAGGGAACACTCCTCCATTGTTGGTGGGAATGTAAACTTGTACAACCACTGTGGAAATCAGTATGGCGGTTTCTCAGAAAATTAGGAATCGAACTACCTCAAGACCCAGCCATCCCACTCTTGGGCATATACCCAAGGAATGCTGATTCATACCATAAAGATACATGCTCAGCTACGTTCATAGCAGCACTATTTGTAATAGCCAGAACCTGGAAACAACCTAGATGCCCGTCAACGGAAGAATGGATGAAAAAAAATGTGGTACATATACACAATGGAGTACTACTCAGCAGAGAAAAACAACGAAAGCATGAAATTTGCAGGCAAATGGATGGAACTAGAAAAAAAATCATCCTGAGTGAGTGAGGTAACCCAAACCCAGAAAGACAGTCATGGCATGTACTCACTTATAAGTGGATTCTAGATATAAAATAAAGACCACACACACACACACACAAAAGTAAGAACTGGGATATGGCTAAGTGGGGAAGGGTTGGCATAGCACATGTGAGGTGCATCTCCCAGGTCTCCCAGGGCCATATTTTATATATATATATATATATAAATATAAATAAATATATATAAAATAAAAAACAGTATGGACTTCTGTAGAAACAGAAATCCTGGTGTGGAGGAAAATAGAAGATTTAAAGCCCCACTCAAGCACAACCACAGAACCTGGGGTTGATGTATACCTTCTTTGTAGATAGCATTGAGATAATTAGAATTCCATCCCAATTTCAACCAACCAAGTATTTTTATGTCATGGCTTCACTATTGTTTTTTTATAGACTTAATGTCATTGTTCACAGATATTTGTCAGCCATGACTTTTATTGTCATTCCAATCTCAGAATGATGGATTATGACAGATATTAACTGACTAAAGATGAACATTAACCATGCATACTTTTAAACTGCAAAAGTAAATATATTGCTGAAAATTTTGAGGGACAATATGCATTGAACTAAGCCATGTTATAATATATCCATTGACTCTGATGCTATAAAGAATATTATATATTGTTACTGATTAAAACCAATACTACGAAACATTGTAATGTTACTTCCCATGAAGCTGCTGGCCCTGCTGATGCTTATGCTGTTGTTTTAAATGAAAGTGGGTTTTGTTCCACTGTGTGGACACAGCAGAAAAAGTAACAACAGCCTAGAGTGTGTTTTGAATCTGTGTATCAGTGCCAATCAGTTAAAAAAAATTATAATAAAAATGTATATTTAATCAAGTAGAACCAAACTCTTCAAATCATGAATTTTTAAATTACCTTAAAGCCCCCTCCAACTCTCCAACTCAAGCCTGGCTCCCTCCCTACACAGCTGGCTATGATTTCCCTCTGGTCCAGGTACCCAACATTTGTTCCTGATTAGCTGGCTTGTGGTAAACACCAAATCAGAGCTGTTCTCCTGCCTGGAGAGCCCCTCTTCTCCACAGAGGGAATTCATCTGACCACATGCTGGTTTTTTTTTTTTTTTTTTTTTCTCTTTTTTTCCACAGTCACTTGTATTTAAATCAGAGTCACAAGCCCTTTTTCTTCAGCTCCTTCTACCCATGCCCGCCCCCTCCCCCACAGGCCTGGTATATTTTCCTTAGCATTCACAATGTTAATTGGAGTTACATGTGTGTGTTCAGAGCTGATGGAGCTTCCAGATGTGACTTTTGTAAGCAAGGCTTTGTGGACAGGACCCCCCACCCCCACCCCGACTCCATCATATTTCAAATGCTATTTTTTTTTCCCCTGCAAAAGATATCTTCAATTAGGGAGATTCCAAAGGACCCAGGCATTTTTAGGATCAAGCGTAACATGAAATAGAAAATTACACCCGTGTTCACTCAGATCATCTGGGTTTGGTTCTTAATTCCCCCCTTACTTTCTGTGTTACAAATTCAGAGGAATCTAAGAAGGCATTCTCAGAGAACATACCTCTGCTCTTCACTTTAAAAACTCCCAGTCCTGTCTGGCTTCATTGTAAATTGAGAACAGTGCTTGAAATCATGTAAGGATGACAATATGTTCAGAATTGTGTGTGATCTGCCTGACATTAGTTTTGTGACTTTACCTAATTTGTGTGTGTATGCCTCTGTGTGTGTGTGTATGTGTGTGTATGCCTCTGTGTGTGTATGCATATGTGTGTGTGTGTTTGTGTGTGTGTGTTGTGTGTGTGTGTGTGTGTGTGTGTCCTAGAGAGTATCTGGGGAAGGAAACACAAATGACACAGGAGACAGCTCTGTGAAAGGAATGTTGGTGCAATTAAACACAATTTGCTGCAGGTCCATGCAAAAGCACAGATGTATTTCTGTGGTCTGGGGCCAGGGCTGCTTTTATTTGTCAAGAATTCTCTCATCTTTTAAGCCAGTGGATCTTGAGTTTCTTTACTGGAATTTCACAAAGCCCCGCTCTCAGTAACAAAGGGCACCCTTGGCTTTTGATGACATGCATTTCTATGTCACGTGGCTTGAAAACAGATTTCAAATTCATCAGGTTTGGTTTAAAAAAAAAAAGAAGAAGAATAAATAATATCACAAAACGAATCATGTCGTACTTACAATCCAATGAGGCACCAAACAGGGGAGACGTTCCTTTCACTCAGACGGGGAGGCTGGGAGAGAATTCTCCATCAGTCACCAGGCACCCTTTCCAATCATACTGTCAGCTCAGTTCTCAGCCATTTGTGGGCTCATCTGTAGCCCTGAGCCAGCTCTCCTTCACTGGCAAAGGCAGATGCCAAAACAAGTCATTACCATGATTATTTTGGTTCGAGATTAAATCCTTTTACCGAGGACACATTTATCTTATTTTTGGCCTGGGTTTTTACTCACCGTGTATGTTGGAATAAAAACGTGTATAGTGCATGTTTATGAATACCAGGATACTTACAGATACTACCCAGATGTTAATTTGATACATTCTTACCCTTTTCTGACTCTGTCCCCTTGTGTTTTGATCATCTTTCTTTTCATTTCTGTTTGGAAATACACAGCAAGTAACATGCAAATTGTAACTTCACACATTTTAAAGAAAAGCAGCAAATTGTGCCCTCCCCCCAGGATTTTAATAAGAAAATATTCAGCTAGGAAAAATTCAGTCTGAAATCCAAAAATGAAAACCAACTGTGTGATGGTATATTTTATGGGCTTGTTTTGACCCATTAATCAGTCCAAGACCAGAAATTCTTCGGGTCCATATTTCAATGCCAATACTGGTGTGAGCTGTGAAATTCCAGGCTAAAATGCTGAGTGAGGTGCCTATTTCATTCTTATTAACTGAAATACTTTAAAAACCAAAGTGGTTAGATGTAATAATTTTATTAGTCTGTAATAGTTATTTTATTAACATTTTTCTCCAAGGATTCCACTCCCCCCCCCCACAATGATGAGGGCTCTGCAATTTCAGACAGTATGATGGATGCTACTTTTCTATGACAAGAATTTTAACAGCCCTTCTTCAGCACTCAATGCACACCCAATTATGCATCTGAGCTGGTAACCTTGAATTTATGTTGCCATGGTGACAAACTGGTCATGCATTATGGATTATCATTGAAATTCTACACCCCTACCTAGCATAATGGGAGTTGGGGACTTAATCAAATCAGCCATTCTGTGCAGCACACACTGAAGAACTACTCTTATTGTTAGGGGGCCGGGCAAGGAAGCAGGCCCGATGAGACAGCAGCTGTAGCAGGCAGCCTGATAGATGGCCCTTCCATACATCTGTGACCATATAGACGCACGGTGTTCAGTGCCTGCCATTTCCAGCTTAGGCGGCAGCTGGTCGGATAACCTCTGCGGTCTCACCTTGATGTCACGGAGCACTGAACAGAGACCGAGACTGTTGTGCGCAGGGACGATGACACTGAATTTTATACTGTGCGGTAGAGAGGGTAGGATGATTACAGAGTTGGGGCAGGAGGGCTGGCGAGGGACGGGGAGGGGCTGGAAGGGGCTAGGAGGGGGCAGGTGTTCGGATGGCCAGAGCCTGGTGGGACTGGACTAACATGGATTCCATTATGCAAAGAAAGACAGATGCATGAGTGGGGTGGGCTTTGCCTTGGGCACACCAGGTTGCTGCCTTTGGTAAAGCCCAGAAATTCCAGACAGAGACGATCCTCTCCCATAGGCCAAGCATCTTCTTGCTCTGTAGGTAAGCACTGTCACAGTCAGTCTCTACACATTACAATAAATAAATAAACAAACAAACAGATAAATAAATGCCAGCTACTTAAGGTCAAAGAAGCAAGTTGCCTTACGAGAGCAGCATGCAACCAGGGAGGGGAGAACGTTAACCACGTGGCTCCTTTCTTCCCAGGACAGAGTGAGTGTAGTCTAGTGACACACAGGAGATCACAGGCTTTTTTTTTTTTGGGGGGGGGGGGTTGTACAAATGGACTTATTAAATGCTATTTCTACTACAAATTATCGGATGAATGCAGTGGTTCAAGAAGATGGGGGTCTTTGAGCAGAGCATTGAGCTCCAGAAATCTCAGGTCTGTGTGAATGCTTGTCAGTCAAAGACTGAACCATTCTAATTATGCTGTTCCTTTACCTGCCCCTGGTCTCACGACTTTATCCCACGCTTACCAGCAAGGTCATGTAACACCCCTGGAGGCCCTGTCCTTGCATAAGCAAGTGTTCTAGTTATGTCTTTCCTGGGACATTTTCTATTCTCTTGATTATATTATTCCATGGTTATATTTTTACCTTTTTGCTTATTTGTTTGTTTGTTGTTGTTTTTTTTCTATTTATTTTGCACAGGTTTTCAACCTTAAAACTGAAAATCGGTCATTTGGTGTGGAAGGCTTCTTCATGTGTGCAGGCGGAGAGGCCTTTCGTCAATATTTCATGAGACTTTGGGTGTCTCTCCTGGCACAGTGGGGCTGGCTGACTGCAGAATAAGCAAAACATGTTGCCGAGGAAACATGTCTTGACCCTACAGATGAAAATGGTTCCGCCGAAACCATTGTGCCTTCCAGGGTCATGCTTAGCTGACTAGAAAGCTTCCCTGTGAGGTCTGCAGACAGAAAAAGATCTCAGGAGCCAACCAGGTCTGTGGCAAGGAAGGGGCTGGCTCTTTAAAAGTCTTAAAATCAGGTCAATATTACACATCTAAAAGCCCCCAGGGATCCATGATTGACAGGGTTAGGTGCACAGAAAAATTTAAAATTTGATGGATACTGTAAAATTATTTTCTTAGTGCTCTCATAGGCTACCTCTGCATTCATTCTCAACAGAGATATTATTTTAAGATGCAAATGTCATTAAATGATACATTTAAAATAAAGGTACAGGACATGAAATTCAATATCTGAGCGGGAAAGACAGGTGAGGTGTGCGTGGTGGCTAGGTGTCTTTGAGGGATACAGCTTGTGTCTGGATAGAGAGGCTATTTATTTCAAATGAATGGAAAGCAATGTTCTCTATAAATTTCTCTCTCTCCACACATGCACAGGCAGCAGCATTAATAGATTATCACAGAATCTGCTTTATTTCATTTCCTGTTTTTCCTCCGAGGTGGCACTTAGTGATTCTTTGTTTTTTTTTTCTTCAGAAGTGTAACAGCAGAGCAGCATGTTAGCATCTGTCTGGCGCTTCAAGTTCTAAACATGTATTTAAATTTCTGACAATAGGAAGCAATGAACTCAGTCATTTCCATAAACACATAATACCTTTAAGATGCAGGAGATCAAAAGCAATACTGCCTGTTTTTTCCAAAAATAGTCTTCAAATGGTCAACTTACCTCACAAGGGTCTCCAAATAAGAATGCTACCCATAGTTTATGAAAAGTGTATGTCTAGTTTTTGTGAAATTTCAAGGACATATTTTGTTTAATTTATATAATAAATAATCTATTTACTCTGTATACAGAAAAAAGAAGTCAGTCCTTAAAATTATGGAAGTTAATAGAGATGCATTCCAACAAAGACAGTGGGTCTCACCACATGGCTTAAGCCAAGCTTCTTGTCAATTTTGAAGATGGAAATGTGGAGCTGACAGTCATTTAAGGCCAAAAGAGCCACTTCACTGGATTATTACAGCCTCGGCTATGCTGGTCCATCAACTCTGCTAGATGGTCCAATGAGAATTAATATGTTTTCCTTAGTTTACTAAATATTTTTTTATTTTTAAAATTCACTTTTAACTGATACATAAAAATATTTTTTTAAAAATGTGTAAACTTGTGGGGCTCCATGTAGCATTTAGATACATATATATATATACATTCTGTGAAATTTAAATCTGTTTCCCTAAGCATTTATTGTTTATCTGTGGTGAAAGACATTTAAAACCACTTCTTCTACTTTTAATTTTCCTAGGTTTATTTTTCTGTGCATGAGTGTTTTGCCTGCATGTATCTATGTCCCCTTTGCATGCACCAGCAGAACTAGAGGAGAATGCTGGATCCCCTGGAATTGGAACTGCAGATGGCTATAAGAGTCCATATGGGTGCTGGGAACTGAACTCAACAAGTGCAACAAGTGCTCCTAACTGTTGACCTATCCTAGTCTATGTATTTATTTTTAATGTATATGACCTGAGTTGCTATCTACCGTCACCTGCTCTGCACAGCACACCACAGCTTCCGATCCTGTTGACCAGCATCTCCCCACTGCATCATCCACAGCCTTTGGTCACAACTATTCTACACTCAAATTCAATGAAAGCAAATGTTCAGATTCTCCACACAGGAGCCTATCTGTTTCTTACATTTCCATGCCTGGGTTGTTTCCATTAACATTGCACTTTCCAGTTCCCATAATGTTGTCATAAAATGACAGAATCTCATTTTTTAATGGCTGAATAGTAGTCTGTAGTTCTATGTCCCACCTTTTATTTACCTGTTACCCGGTGGTGGGCATTTAGAACATCTGCCTTTCTTGGGTGTTTCCAGTGGTGTTGCAAGGACTGTGGGTGAGTAGTCCTCCTTTTGACACCCTGGTTTTGCTTCCGTTGACTGTACAGCATGGAGTGGGCGTGACGGATCTAATAAAAGTTTCCTCTTTGACTTTGTAAGGAACATGAGCTTTCTCCAAAATGGCTGCAGGCATTTACATTCTCTGGAGTTCTTGGGGTTCCCACTCCGCGTGATTGCCAACACTTATCTTCTATCTCATTGATAAAGCTGTTCATACTGCAGCGGAGTGATATCTGCTGCCTTGAAAGGATGTGTTTACGGAATAATTTTGAGTAGGTTATCATTGGCAGATGTTACTGCTAAGCGGATCTGCAGATGAACATGTTTTTGGCAAACAGACTCTGTTCTGTGTGACCTCATTGCTCCCCACGTATAGGACCACTCTGACCACCGCTTCAGTTACGCAGATTGCTGGGACACAAGTCTGTGCAACACTAAACTGTCACAATATTTGTTTAAATTCAATAAGCGTATCGGAGTAGGATAAAGAAAAAAGGGGAGAATACTTAAAATTAAATACTAAATACGTAAAAATGTATTTCCTTCCCTTAAGTGACTTAAAATTTGGAGTTGCTGGTGTGGCTTCCCAGAGCTATGCTTGGTATCTTTGAATGTGATGGGAAACTGAGGAAAATACACTCAGAATGTCCATCATACACACCCCATTTCCAGAGCCCAGTGATCCCCCAAACTTATTCAAAATGCCCCTGCCAAGAAGGCATAAGCACCTGGTCACCGATCTCAAGCAGTTCTGGGACCAGAGAATTGGCCAAAACACCAGTTTGGTTTTTGAGTGGCTGTTGGACAGTGACTGAGAATGGTTCCACATTCCCAGACCTCAGAGGTTCAGCAAGCAGTCTTCTGCACTGGACTCTGCACGGCCGGCAGGATATAAACGTCCAGGTCTCAGAGAGGGCTCCTGCTCACATGCCAAAGGCTTACCATTTTTCCCCTGTTGTAAAGGAGCCACCATGGCGGCTTCGTAAAAATCCTTCTTTGGGGACAGTTTTGTCCTGATAGACCAGGGTGGGGACCTCTAACTTCATGTTAGTCACCGTTGGGCAGCCTGGACTGCTCTTTGTCCCTGAAGGTGGAGCTTAACCATTCAGTTCAGGCCCAGTTCCTGCCTTCTTTTTGTTTATTTTTGGCTTTTTGAGAAGGAGTCTCTCTCCATAGCTGTGCCTGTCCTGGAGCTCACTCTGCAGACCAGGTTGTCCTTGAACTCACAGAGATCTGCCAGCCTCTGCCTCCTGAGTGCTGGGATTAAACGTGTGTACCACTATGCCTGGCATCTTCTGTCTTCTCCAAAACCCTCTGGACTGTGAGTTTCAGCCTGAAGGTGATGGACCCCCATACTGTGCAAGATACCTCTTGGAAGTGAATACTCTCGCCAGGGTGGAAAGCCAGACTGCTACTGAGCCAGTCAGAAGGCAGAGCAGAGACACAGGCTTCTCCACAGCATCTTACGGACCACATCACAGCAGCCTGGCCCTCGGGTGGCTCCTTCTCATTCCCTGTTCATCCCATTTGCTCCTGACCCCAACCTCTCTCCTATGACATTCTGTTCCTGTCCCTGTAGTCACCGAGGGGAGACTAAAGCTGTATAACAGAGGCCCTTCTGCCTGACACACACACCTGAGGTCACAGCCTCCATTTCTGGTGGGATCTGCCCCTCAGCTGTCAGTCATCCTTCCTTCTGTGTTCTCTCCTGGTGCCGTCTTTGTGGTCATGGGGTGTGATTGGTCTGTAGAAGCACTGATGCTGGAGACAGACAGAGAGAGAGAGAAAGAGAGAGAGAGAGAGAGAGAGAGAGAGAGAGAGAGAGAGAGAGAGGTGTCAGTGCAGTGACTCACGGATGACAAGGGAGATGTAAGCCGTGTCAAAACAACTGCGGTTACTGCTGCCATCTCCCTGTGCATTATGCAGGGTGACCCCGTGTGCATGTTTCAAACATATCCTCTAGGCAGCAGACTGTTCAGTGTGAGGCCCAGAGATAGGGATGTGCCAGCTGAATCAAGGTCACGATTGGTTCCTTCAGGCCTGCTGTCACGGCGTTGGTCCTTCCTCTCCACACTCTCTCCAGCTCCTAGTTGTACAGCCATGTTGTGGAACATTGTGGGGAGAGCAGAGAGTAGGTGAGGTCTGAAGAACGCACACAGTCTCTGTCCTAACCCTGGGAGGCCCGAGGTGGGTCTTTTGATATCCTAGGGAGGTTGGAGCTACCTGTGACGAACTACAGAAACCCAGCGCTCAGGAGATAATGACAGGGCGATGTCTTCACACGCAGGCACCAGATTTCTGGAAACCTGCTCAGGAAGAGTGGGTGTTCATGCTTAGGTAAGAGGCAAGATCCAGGAAAGTCTGGAAACATAAAACACAATTTGTGGACAATGATCTTCATTACGGCCGGAGACTGTCACAACTTCAACTTAACAGAGCCCTGAATACATCAAAATATACTCAGACATAGTCTCTAGCCACACAGGTCATAGACTTTAAGGAGAACATACTCCTGTTATTCTTGTAACTGGATATAGTATTAAAGTACTTATTTTTATATCTTTGTTTTAAATAGATGACAGCTGAAACAGTTACAGTGGAGGACTCAGCTATAAATGGGACAGCCGCAACATACCCCAACCCAAAGAGATCAGTGGTCAAACCAGACAAACTGTGAGAGCCAAAGACAGTAGGGGATGGGTATGAAGCAGTGTTTGCTAGAAGCAGCATGGCCCGGGCACACAGGAACCCGGAGCAGTTGCGGCTGCATGAACGAGATCTGTACGAGATCAAGCCAGTCCACATCACAGCAGGCACACTGGAAGGACTTATAAAGTCCCAGCGGTATCTGAGGACCTACTGGCCATCGATGGCTGTTGGGGGAGGGAGAGTCAGTTTTATTGAAGGATGTGAAAACCCATGCTCTAGGAGAGGATTCTATAGCCTTTCACATACCTGTACCACGAGTGGACTCAGTGTGTAAAAAAAAAAATGCTAGCAGACTTGGGAGGGAAAATTAGTGGTGCAGATATGGAGGGGGAAGGGAGGAGGGAGATGTGATCAAAACTCATTCCATGTATGGCATAATTCTAAAACAATGAAAGTTATATTCTATTCTCAAGCCACCATGTTACACCAAGGGGGGGGGGACCAACTATGTTTTCATTCACTTAATCATAGGAATAGTACTTGGTGTGTATCGTCAGCGTAACTGAAAACAATTGCCAAATACATAAAGTAAAACCATGGAGCAGGTTGAAGTACCAAATAGATTTTGCAGGGCACAGCCCATTTTCATGAATCTAGCAGGATGCGCAAGTGTGCTTCTTCGGTATCTTACGACCCGACTGGAACTCCAGGTGCTTCCATGGTAGGACACGTTAGTGCTCAGAACTGACAGGGCTCCATCCTGAGTTCTCAGCCCTTGTAAAGATGATACTGGGATGGTATGAGTGGGGAAGGCCCACTGTGGGGAGCCCTGCCCCCACTTTTCCCCCCAGGGTACTCTTGAGCAGGGAGAAGTGAGAAATATTTACATAGAAATATAGAGGAGAGAGAGACAGATAGAAACACAGGATAGCCTCAGGTGGGCCTGGGTCAAAGCCCACCAGCCCCTTCTGTCTCTTCTAAAGGGCTTTTAAAGGAATGCCAAGGGGTGAAGCAAAAGACCTCCCCTCAGCACAGCCAAGTGCAGACCATCCCAACATACAGGTGGTCAAGCCATCCTCTAATACAGCCCTGCTGTCTAAAGTAAGCTCAGATCTCACTAGGAAACTTTTGTGGGCTCCCATACCCCATAAGCACGGAACACTTGGACCCAAGCTGGGGGCCACTGTTCAGGGAGAACGTGGAAGAGTCCCAGAAGAGGCCTAGATACATGAGCTCATGGGTGTCATTTCAGGGTTGTAGCCTGGCTGCAGTCCTGGGCCAAGCGCTCTGGTTTTCTGCTGAGATGTGAGCAGGCCCACCATGAACACAGCCCCTCCCAGGATGAGCTGTGTTCCCTGTGCCTTGAGCTAAATAAACTCCTTTCCCCTTAGGTTGCTTCTGCCAGGCATTTGGTCACAGCGATGAGAAAAACAACTAACAGAGACATTATTTTAATTTTTGGAGAAACGAACAGCAGAGAAATTGGCAACCACGTGTCTGAACTGTCAGAATTTCATCAGAGATGTCAATGCAGCTTTGCAAACAGAAGTGCAATGTAACATACTGAAGGGTTAGGAAATTAAGAGACTACCTTGTTCATGGGTAGGAGGACTGGGTATAAAATGCAAATCATAACTGATACCTTACAAAGATGATACATCTTTATCCTCTCCCCACCATCATGTGAGTGTGTGTGTGTGTGTGTGAGAGAGAGAGAGAGAGAGAGAGAGAGAGAGACAGAGAGAGAGACAGAGAGAGAGAGAGACCTCAGGTGTCTTTGTCAATTATTTGAGACAGGGTCTCCCACATTACCTGGAGCTCACTGTTTCCTCTAGATGAACTGACAGTGAGTGCCTAGGATCTGCCTGTCTCCGTCCATTAGTACTGGGATTATAGACATGGGTTCCATGCCCAGTTTTCAGTCGGGCACTGGGAATCTGCACTCCGGTCCTGGTACTTGAGCAGAAAGCACTTTGGCCGCCGCACCATCTCCCTAGCTGTGCCTGTCTCTCAAATAAATGTCGGTGATTGCATTAATACTGCACCCTAACGAAGCCGTCTACTGTTAGTACTCGGGAGCACCTTTCCACACTTGCTCACGTTCTGTGTCAGGCACTCTTTCTCCTTCCTCTCAAAGGGCAGGCGCGTTTTATTCATCCTCTTTAACTCAAACGTAAAGTTACCGGAGCTCAGAATGGTTGATTTGAGTATAAAACTACTTTGTAGCCAGAACCAGAGTGCTTACGCGGTTTTCCCTCTGTTTGTTTGTCTGTTGATGTGTGGGGGCAAGTGTATGTACACCGTGTGTGTGTGTGTGTGTGTGTGTGTGTGTGTGTGTGTGTGTGTGTGTGTGTGTGATGGAGGAGGCCAGAAGAGGAGGTGTCAGATCCCCTGGAACTGGAGTTAGAGGCAGTTGTGAGGCATGCAGCGTAGGTCCTGGACCTGGACTTGAGTCCTCTGGGAAAGCAGGACTGATTGTTAACAACTGACTCCTCACTCTAGCGCTCCTGTTTAGTTAATGTTGCCATGTGTGGTTTTCACGTTCTCAGCAGAACTGAATTTTCTGTGGGCACCAACCAGCCAGCAGCTATGCTGAAAGGAGAGGCCTCCTCAAGCCATATCCCACTAACCCTGACAACAGCGACCCGGCACACAGCGTCACGTCACGGACAAGGCCACCTCCAGCTCTCCAGCTGTGTTACTCCAGCTGGCAGGATGGCCACACAGCTCAGCTTCTTGATCCTCTAGCAGGGGGAAGCACAAGCATTGTCCAAGCCAGGGAAAGTTTACAAGCTTCCTCGGCCACTGCAAGTGCAGCTGGGGCAGTTAGAACACAATCCAGCCAATTGTGCTTTCTCCAACAATAACCTTCCTCATGAATAGGGTGGCCATATGGTGCCATTTCCCGGACGCAGTTCTGGTTTATTCCTAGTGACCCTGCGTAGCTGCTGAGAGCATTTCTTTTTACTCCCAGACTGTGCTGAGCTGGATAATAAACATTACGATCAACCTGCTCGTAAACATTATTGTGCACTGTAATTAATTTATATCAGCATTGTAAGTCAAGATACAAGATAAGTGCCATTTAAGTAACTACCAGTAGGTTCAATGCAAGAGCTATGCTAACTCCGCTTATGTTATTAATTATCACTGCCTAAATTAATTAAATATTCCTTATCTGAACTATCCAGACACAGCCTCCTGCCTCTCAACGCTCCTTGCAAGCCCTTTCTTCCAAGTCCCTCCAGGGATGCACGGCTTCTGGGTCACACTGGGGCAGGTGATGGCTTTGAGGCATGTCTCTGCAGCTTTGCCCAGCTGCCCTCAGCCATAGCCAGACAGCCATTCACCTCGGGGTTCTCTGCAGTTAGGGCACCAGCTGAATCCTCTTGTTTCTTCCTTTGGAGTCACAGAGTAGACAGGCTCTGAGCTCCGGTTCAGGGGAAGGGAGAGCAGAAGGAGCAGGGGCCTTGCTGCAGCTGGGTGGCTGAGGCTGGAGGAATGTTTGCTGAGCTGTGTACCCCAGCTCCTTCACAGTGTGAACGGCACTGTGGGTGGTGTCTTCCTTGGGAAAGTCTGGTCTCCAGTCTCCTGCCTTGAGTATGGCCCAGGATGAAGGCCGAGACCATGTACTAGTCAGTTGGTTGTACCACATACTAGTCAGTTGCTGTTAATTGCCGGTTTGAGTTTGTTAAGAAAGGCGGAGAGGAGGAAGGAGGGAGAAGAGAAGAGATTCCACCCACAAGTCCATGTTTGATTTTCTCATACTCACCAAATACAATCTCATCATTAAACAAGGACGTATTTGAGATTCACAATACATTTTTTTAATTTTTAATCACTTTTGGTTCCTACCAAGCCGTGCATTTCCATGGTCAGTTCTCTGAAGATAATGTGTGGTGTGTTTCGGGTAGAGAACAAAGGCGGAAACGGCCCTCACAGGAGGAGAGAGAAGGGGAGCGGAGGCTGAGGGTCTGGAGGTCACTGCGAGTTACTGAGGGGCACAATTAGTAACATCCAATAGCCACATACCCAGTGCACAAATGACTGTAAACAGGAGTGAGGGGAACCTGCCCCTGGTCGGGTGACCCTGTGACCTCAGAGCAGTTATTGCAGGGTCAGCCTAAGTGCTGACATAGCCCTGGTGGCGAGGGACACAAAAGGAAAAATGAACATGAACAAAACCAGAACCACAGAACAGAGCTGGAAAAAAAAAAAAAAAAAAGGCTGTGGTGCCCACCCCCGTGAAGCTGCAGTGTGTCTAAGTAAGAGATTTTCTGCAACTGGGGAATCCATTCTCCCTTCAGGAGACGAGCAAAGCCCACAGGGGGCGAAGGAAAAGGAAAAAAGCTGGTCAAGTTTATGCATGGATACTTTTTACTGAAAGTGAGAGAAAGAGGCTTTTCTTTCACAGGTGTGGAAATATTAGGTTGTCAGTCTGAAGGTTTTTTCCCCACTGTGTGTGTGTGTGCGCGTGTGTGTGCGTGTGTGCGTGTGTGTGTGTGTGTGTGTGTGTGTGTGTGTGTGTGTGTGTGTGTGTGTGTGTGTGTGTGCCCATGTGTGCTTGCATGCTTGTTTGACATTTTCATGCTGCCCTTCATTGGGGAGGAAGATGTACACCTGTCCCTTTCAGAGGTGTCCTTCTCCTGGGGTCAGGAGACATTACTCAGTACCTATGTCCTCTCTGGTGTCTCAGACCAAGGGTCTCACTGTTGGAGTGTGGTGGAACTGTCCAGGCACACTTAATCTGGATCAGGAGTCAACTCTTCTGCCATTCAGAAATGTCCAGTGTTCTTTTTTTTTTTTTTTTTTTTTTTTTTTGTAACTGTCCACTTTATCTACATTTCAGGCTAGCCACTTTCTTTAGAGCATGGGGTTGAACAATTGCTGTAGAGGTTAGGGTCAGGGTTAGGGTTGGGGTTAGGGCTAGGGTTAGGGTTAAAGTGATTGGCCACTCACCTCTAACTGCTCCCTGAATGTGGGTCAAGGTCTTAGAGCTCTCTCCTGGTTTGATAGGGTATCTGATGGTTAGTGTTCATCAACTTGACATAAACTAGAGTCACTGTGAGGAGGGGACTCTCAACTGAGTGATTGCCTCCATCTGACCTGCCTGTGGGCACGTCTGTGGAATATTTCTACCGCTGGTGATTGATGTTGAAGGGCCCACTGCACCGTGGGTAGTGTCATCCTTGGGAAGGTCTAGTCTCCAGTTTCCTGCCTTGAGCTTCTGTCCTGGCTTTCCTTGATGATGCACTGTGACCAGTATGTCAAGCAAACTCTTTTCCCCCACAAGTTAGTTTTTGGTTGGTTTTATAACAGCAACAGAAAGCAAACGAAGAGAGAGTGGTTATCAAATCCACACAATCCAGGATGTGACATGGTGATGTTGATACTGCAAGTCATTTGTCTTTATCTAAAAATCAGGGATAAAACAGGTTCTCTATACGTGACATAGATAAGGCATGCCAGGGTCATCTCTTAGCCACCCAGTGTGTGAGGAACAATATCAAGGGAGCATGTGACAAAGTCAGACAAGTGTAGTGAATGCCAGCAGGCTCAGAAGCCCCACTACATAGATACCAGAGGAACTCAAGAGAAAGGAAAATGTGGAGACGACTCTGTAGCTTCCTTGAGTATTTTCAGGACCTTGAAATGTGCCAGAGGGCTTCAATTCATCTTCTGCAGCCCCATAGAGAAGATAGATGCTCAGATAGATGGAAGAGCTAGGAAATTAGATTGGAGGCAGTATTAGATAGAATTTCTAACAGTACAAAATTTCCATGAGATTAGTGGCTTCCCCTCATTGAATATTCATGTGGTATGGTCCTTTTTAGCATGTGGGGGCATATTGTATTGCTCCCTCCTCCCATTACTTAGGGGTAGTATCCTCAAGGGATCACTAATTGATAGAAGAAATGAGTCCCAGAGTGACTTTTATTGATCTCTTACTGACCATCAGATCTGACGGCAACCTTGTTCTCTGATTCAAGAGGTTGACCTATATTGGTCTTATCAATTCCATGGCTCCTGTCTTTTCCAACAAGACGCTCCTCTGGGAGATGGGAGGGAAGGGATGTAAGGGTGTGAGGTCATCGTTAGACTGCCTTTATCCTTGAATGACCATCCCTGATACTACAAAGAGGTCTGTCCTGTCTAGGGTCTTCTTTATTTTCTTAGTTCCTCCTCTGCTTGTCCACCAGACCAGTAGTAGTGCAAGGTCCCTGCATTCTTTCATGTATGTTCCTTGTATCCTACACTCTTCAAAATAGTTCCTTTCCAACCAAACCTCCTCATATTATTTCAACTTAAGCATGATTAGCAGCTTTCTAACTACTGGGTGGATACTCAATGGTAAAGCACAATGGAGGCTTTTGTGCCATGGGAGCTCAAGGGGTGTGTGTGTGTGTGTGTGTGTGTGTGTGTGTGTGTGTGTGTGTGTACCACATGTTTCAGAATCTTTACATAGGTGTTTTCCTGGCGTGCTTCTGTGTTATCTGGAAGAGAGGATTAATATGAGGTTTTTGTGGTATCTTCTGTGCCACAGATCTGGACTGGTCCTCCTGATACCCAAACTCCATTGTTCAACCTTAGTTACATGGCCTCTTCCACTGAGACAGCAACGGAAGCCTGGCTGAGTGCTCAAGAGAAGTAAGTCAGCTTTAGTGAGTGGCCTGATGGGTGCTGAGTACAGGTGGAAGCAATCAGTCACTTGGCCTGGTATGTGAGTGAGGTCAGAAATGAGTCTGCTGGGATTACTGTGCCAGCTGGGGGCAATTAGGTCACTGCATTTAGGTGTCATCGTGTAACCGGCCACGTTGAGAACAAGTAGAATCAGGTTGGTAACCAGGCTTTTGTGAAGGGCTGCTGCTGCATCTGAATACTGTTTCTTCACCACTGGGTTCCCAGCTCTCCTTCCTCTCCATCAGTAGAACGAATTCATGCCTCAATATTTAGGGGGAAAACATTGGTACTAGTGGTCGGGAAACTACTGTTAATTAAAAAAAAAATGATCTGGTTTGATGTCTTGAAACATTCTAAAGAACGTCCGTGTAGATACATAAGGTAGGCTTCTGAGAAGATAAGAATGGCCCTCACTGCAAAACCATCCCTTCAGGGTGGAGAAATTAGAGCGTTTCTACATTTGTAGTGAGAGTTGTGAAGAAACCGACGCATGTAAACCAATCCGACATCGGACTGATGGAAAGCTGGTGCTGTGGGGACAGCCGCTCCTGTGCACCGATCCTCCAGCAAATTCTGTTCCCGTAAGACAGGAGTATGAGGCTTAGCCACAAGATGCCAGAAGAGTGCCCCAGTGCCCTATCAGAGACCATAAATCCAAGCTCTTGGGTCGAGAGGAGAGTAATTTTTTTTCTTTCTCCATGCTGCAGAGACTGTGTAGTATCAAACCAAGCTTACGCTTACCAGCAAAGACAACCATATTCTGGATCCTTGCTCCTTCCACTCTCTCCGGAAAGCAGGTCCTTGAGGAATGTTGAATGAGAATCCATCTCAGGCTCTGCATCCAGGAACCAGGTCTATTGTAGAAAGGTTCAAAGACTATAGCAAAGGGAGTAATAGCAATCTGACAGTTAGACTCGACCCTTCATGCCTCCCTGCAGCTGTCAGAGCCTTATACAATCCAAGGTGTCCAAGGGCACCTTAGCATACCTTGCATGTGACCCACATAGACAGTCCAAAACACCACTGGCCTGGATGCAGTGGATTAGGGAGCTGGAAGAGAGTAAGAGCTGGTGATTGTCAGCAAAACACCACTGTTAGACACACCTCAGATTACACTGATTTTGATGGCCCAACTCTGGCGAGTCTACTCATAAGACAGGGAATGGAGAAACGGCTCCGTGGATGAAGCGTCTGCTGTGCAAGCATGGCGGTGTGCGTGGCAGCCCACCTGCCATCCCAGCACCAGGAAGCAGAGGCAGTGATCCCTAGGGCAAGCTGGCTAAGCCAGAGCAGTGAATCCATGAGATCTAGTTCAGCAGCAGACTCTGCCTGATTAAAGAGGTGGACAGCTGTCAAGGAAGATACCCATTGTCAACCTCTGAATGTCACATGCACCTACACACACTCGGGAACACTCATGCCATGCCCGTGTGTGCATACGCAGAGGGGTAGGGTAGGTGGATAGTGGCAGCTGGACTGAGGGATGAGAGTAATGAGCGTCAACTCCACACATCATGTACATCCCTGTGAAAGACCTGCGGATCCCACGGATAACAAGGAGACTTGAGGTCTCAATGCTGAGCGAGGGAAGGTTGCATCTCCAGGAGAGGTGGGAGCAAAGAGCTGAGTGGATCACCATTAGGACCCATAACACACAGGATTGGGTACATGATGAATAAGGAGAGGGCAGCTGGGGGGGGGTAGTGTTGGAACCCCAATTTCCCCTCTTGAGGCTTTGAAAACAAGTCAAATCCTTCTCTGAGGAGCTGAGACAGAAGTGAGGGAGACACATAACCCCCTGGAGTGCCGATTTCCCATCATCTCTCTTCTGAAATGAACTAAATCCCGTTCCCTTTCCCTGTGGGCTAGTGTTGCTCTAGGTCTTGAAGTCCAGCAGAGCAGGAGGCTCCGGCTAAAGGGCGAGGAGGTGATGAGCTTGAGGTGGCAGTGAACTATGGGGTTCAAGACCATAGCAAAGGAGCATATTTACAGCCAGGGCTCCCTGCACGCCCTTCCCATCCTTTATTTTTAAAGTCTGTTAGAATATGAAGGAGTTCAATTGCTCTGTATCGTACAAGAGTGAAGGGAGCCAGGTAACCACCTGTGAGTATGTCTTGTGCTTCTGTGGGATGTAGATGGATTTATGTCCTTTTCCCTTTTGGCAGGAAGTTCTAGGGTTAATCGTGATATTGAGATGCGGTGAAGGTAGCAAACGGCTGGTGATTGGACTGAAGCCATCCTTGCCCCATGCTTTGCATTCGGCTGGCTTGGTCAACCTGTTCTGTCTCAGGAGGTTCAGAAATTCTGCATGCAAAATGAACTAAATCTGAAGGTTGCAGTGGGTAATTTTCAGTGTAATTTGCCATGACTGTGATATATCCAACTTGGCGGCTTTCAAGCCAGCTACAGATATTTGAATATACCTCATGCATGGCCTGGTTGAGGGCTCAGCACACAACACTGCTCCCCTCTCATTTCATGAATCTCGTTTCACGCGGGAAGGGCGTGCCCAGTGACGGAAGTTCACCTGATCAAATGATCCAAAGTTATGCTTATGTGCTTGCACCCTAAGGGACCTGCACATTCTGAATGTTCTGGTCTTGTTGTGTCCCGTCCCCCCCCACTGAGCTCTAAACTCCTTGAGGTTGTAGAATCCGACCACTCATCTTCGCTCCTTCAAATTTGTTGTGATGGTTAGCCTTGAGGGTAAGCTCAACTAGAGCTTGGATCTTGAGTCAGCTAAGAGGCACGCCTTCGGGTAGAACTCAGATGCTTAGAGAGGAACTGAGGAGAAAGGGGAGAGTCTCCCATGGAGCAGGCTTTCTGGCTCCAGTTCTGACATGAAGGGGCCTGAAGAGAAAGCAGTGCTCTTCATCTGCCTGCCTCAGTCCTTGCTGGTGGGTGCCTCTACTCCTCAGCTGATGCTGCTTCTTCTGACTTCAGGATGGAGCTTCTTTTACCTCCCACTAAAGATCTGCAGTTCTTCAGGAATCCTCCAGACCTCTATTACCAGCTTGGGATTGCTGGGGCATCTTGCCTTATGGGTTGAGCAAGTCACCAGGTTCTCAGCTTTGCCACCAAGTAGCCAGACCATTGGACTACCCAGGCAGAATCAGGGAAGCCGAGCTAATAAATCCCTTTTATACTCCATGTTGATTCTATTGGTCCTCTATGGAACTCTAATACAGACGTCTAGGCACAGTCTATGCTTCCTCTGCTGATTGAGGAGATGAATAAGAGAGCAAGTTAGAATGAAAAGATACAGACCGAGTTGGGAGGCCTGGAGGAAATCTTGAGTGGAAGAAAAGACAAGTGCACTCAACATTTTGTACTTTAAAGGTTTAGTTATCTTGCTTTATGTGTATGTATGTGTACCATATATGTGTCTGGTGCTCACAGAGTCTAGAAAAGGGTGTTCTAGTCATCTGAGAGCTACTGACCTTTGTGAGAATCAAACTCCGGACCTATGCAAGAGCAGTAGTGTTCATGCCGAGCTATCTCTCTAGCTCCAGAAATATGGTTTTCATACTGTGAAGAACTTCATTCATTCTACTGATTTTAAACAGCAATATTCAAGGCCTATCTATCTATCTATCTATCTATCTATCTATCTATCTATCTATCTATCTATCTATCTACCTGTCTATCTATCTTACTTTCTATTCTACCATCTATCTGTATCTATCATATATCTTTCTATTCTATTATCTATCTATCTATCTATCTATCTATCTATCTATCTATCTATCAATAATCTATTTCTCTGCATGTGTTTCTATATTAAATGTTTTAAAATATATTTCACCTCAGTGAGGCAAACTCATCACTGTAAAGTAGCTTTGTAAGCACATGGCTTATCACACACAAATCAATGCTTCTGGAAATTAATGCAGCTGCTTTTTGCATAAAATCAAGCTATAAACGGAAAATATCTAAGTCAGGGGAGAAGTTTTATGGGTTGAGAGGCGACTGAGAAGACAGACAAAAAAGAGTGAGCCTTTGGGCAAAGCAAGCAGAAGAGGCCGACTCCAGATGGTACGCAAACCTCTCTGGACAAGTCAGAGAAGGGTGAATACAGAACTCCAGCACTCACAAATCAGAAGTCCAGGAGTGCTGGAGGCCTGAAGTCTGGCCATTCTGCCTGGGGTGCCATGCTGAGTCAGAAGAAAAGAGGAGAGAAGCAGTGCTTTATAATCTCATTTCCCCCATTACCAACGTTTGTGATTTAATTAATGGTTTCTCTGAAATGGAGTTTAAGGAAAAACACATATATTCCACTCTGGAGATAACTGAGTGTGATCATTCAGTTTGCAAAGAGGTTCATGAACTCAGCTCTGGCCTTTTCTGGGAATCTGCTGAGCTTTCATTCTCCTCCTGTCCCGAAGAGTCAGGCTTCCTCCTCCCCAGCCCGCTTTCCCAGAACCCTGCTGTCAATGCAGCCAGCTCTTGCCGTCCCTTCTTGCAGTGAGGTGGAGAATCACTGAGGTTCTTCATGAGCCGGACAAGATGTCTCTGATCGCATAGGCAAGTCTTACTGTCCTCTTGGAGAATCTTCTTTGCAGCTGCAGTTGGGCTGGGTGGAGGAGGAGCCCACTGTGACCTCACGTTGTCCCATCTGGAGCAGGTGTGTGAAGGCAGCCTCTCCTCTGAGGAGCAGATGAGTAGCATTCTGGCTGGCTGCTGCAGCTGGGACTGTTCTGCTTCTCCTGCCTTGGCCTTGGTCAGTCTGTCCTCTCTCTTAGGTACTTCAGCGGCTCCAGGGCAGCAGGAGCCGAAGCTCAGATGCTCAATATGGTGCTTCCATGCCAAAGGCCAGCTAGGTCTTGTTTATGAACCAGACCTGTCTTTAGGAATTTTTAGGGTACCTGGAACCACAGGACATCAAGTCCGCAGACAGGATGGTCACTCTCACCACCTGTGAATGTTTGCACACCCACTGGGGTCAAAGGATGCTTTTTGTCTTTTTCTCTTTGTATGTACATCTGTGAGGCATGCATGTGCTATCGATGTTCACATCTATATGTGCACACACTTGTATGCAGGCACATGTGTGGAGGCCTCCAGGTGATGTTGGGAGTCATCCTCCATTGCTCCTCTACTTTCTTCACTGAGACAGGTCCTCTCATGCTTGCCTACACAGTTTAGTCTCACAAGCCAGCTTTTTCGGGGGAGCCCCTGTCTCTGCCGCCTGAGGCTGGAAGTACAGGAGAACCACTAAACCTACACAGTGTTGTTATGTGTTCTGGGATCCAAACTCTGGTCCTGTTGCTGTACAGCTAATGCTTTTACCCCCAAGCCATCATCCCAGGCCCCAGTCGAACCCTTATAAGGTGCACCAGTCCTGCCTGGCCCACGGTCAGGACAAATCTCTCTCACCCGCCAGTCCCACAGCCGCTCAGACCCAACCAAGTAAACACAGAGACTTATATTGCTTACAAACTGTATGGCTGTGGCAGGCTTCTTGCTAACTGTTCTTATATCTTAAATCAACCCATTTCTATTAATCTATAAGTTGCCACGTGGCTCGTGGCTCACCAGTATCTTAACATCTTCTCATGTCGGGCGGCTAGCAGCATCTCCCTGCCTCTGCCTTCTACTTCCCAGAATTATTCTCTCTACTTGTCCCGCCTATACTTCCTACCTGGCTACTGGCCAATCAGTATTTTATTTATACAGAGCGATATCCACAGCAATCTACTCCAAAGGTTTGCTGGAACCTAGAAAATACGCTCTTGGAGTTGAAGAGATGGTTCAGATGGTGGCTCATACTGCTCTTACAGTATCCAAGTTGGGCTCCAATATCCACATCAGACAGCTCACAATGCCAGTAACTCCAGATCCAGGAAATCCAATTCCCTTTCTTGTTTCCTTTGGGCAGTCATACCCTCCCTTACCCCATGCAGACACGTATACTTTAAAAAAATAAAAATAAAACTTTTTTAAAAAAAGAAAATACACTCTTACTACAAGTATAAAGAACACAGGGACTCTCTAGGACTTCTGGCTTCTATTAGCAGGATTGTGAGAACTCCAGTGCCTACTGATATGTTACCTAAGTGTTTCTACTGTATGTAGTTCATACAACAAACCCAAGGCTTCATATTTATAAGAATGTCAGACTAACAGCAAAATGACATTGACCTAGCTGGTTGAGCATGGTCTGCACCCTGCAGAATTGCATGTTACTTTTATTCTTTCTTTAAGATTCATTTTTGAGACCGGGTCTGTTACTATGGACTACCAAGCTGCCCTTGACTATACAAGGAACCTTCTGCCTTTGCCTCCTGAGTACTGGGATTATAAATATGAGTCATCATATCCTGAACTATGCATTATTTACTAATATGCATTTCTATGTAAAGCACATGCATTATGCATGCACATTATGCAGCATATTTCTTTCTGTATATACTCTAACCTACCACTTAAAAATGTTATTTCCCTCTTTTTCCCTGTTGAGAAATCTACACAACTATTAGGTGCTATGAAAACTGAGCAAACCATGGCCTCTCCTGCATTCTGGTGCCACAGCGTCCTGTCCTGAATCAGTGGCCACATTTTTTTTTTTTTTTTTTGCCATTCCTTTGTAGCTGCCTGTCGCAGCAAAAGTGGATGCTGACCCTCACATGAGCCACCCACCCACCCACCGGGTGATGCATTACCCAAAGTGTCTTACCTCATCCTGTCTGTGAGTCAGCGTCATTAGGTCGGGATGAGATCATGTTTAAAGGCAGATTTAGAAGAAAGCAGCTTCTGGGAAGTGGGGGGGTAGAGGGAGCTTCTGCTAATGACACTTTGCCTTCATTCAGACCCGCGACACTGAGAGCTTTGTGCACTCCAGTTCCCGGGATTTGCACGCTAATCGATTCAGATTCATTATAGGATCAAGACTTGGGACACTCACCCTCAGGATATATCACAGTGTCTGTGGTGGGCAACCCTGGGAAGAAGGACCTCAGGTAGCCAATTGCCTATATTTTCCCCCAAATGGGAGAAAACTCATTTAAGAATGCAATAAAAGGAGATTTTGGCATTGCTGGATTTTTTGTTTGTTTGTTTGTTTGCTTGACAGTTACAATGCATGTGTTTGGCATCTAATGGCTATTAAAAGATCTCACTTACCTTACCCACATGGCAAGTGCTCCCTGATGGACCCACTTTTGGCTAATTCTCTGCACTCATCAGTGTTGGCTATACTTCACCAACCTCCAGCACGGGGGCCATCTTTGTTAATTTCTCTTTTTCTCTTTCTAGATACATTCATATATTTATTTAGTATGTGTGCTTGTTGGTGTGCATATCTGTACACATTATGTATGTATGTATGTATGTATGTATGTATGTATGTATGTATGGGTGTTGTTCCTGAGGACACCCTCCACTTCCTTTATTATCACAGGCTCTATCATTGGCCGAAGCCTTGCCTTTTTTGGTTAGAATAATTGACCAATGAATTCAGGGATCCACCTGCCTCCCCTGCCCAGTGCTGGGGTCACTCGCGCACACAAGGCACCATGACTAGCTTTTAGATTTGGGTTCTTAGAATTGAATGAAGCCTGCATGCTTGTGTTGTAAATACTTCATCCACAGGGTTGTTTCACCAGCCCTCTTCTAGATACTTGTTAGGAGTTTAGAATGAGCAATGGGTTACAACGTGTTTCCTGGGATCTCTGCTGCCTGTGTGGACCTGGTCACTGCTTAGGACCAGCCAGCCTCCTCCGTACCTGTGAGATGCAGATGTTTAAGCGATGCCTGCTTCCTGCTATTTATTCACCAGGCCTTCGAACTAGTTTTCCCCTCTGAGAGAGTGTAGACAGTGGGCATCACGTGCTCTGGATGCTGCCGCTACTGAGAAGGTTGGAGGATGACACCCTTGTCCAAAGTTTCCTGCTTCTTCAACGACAATGGTTCCACACATTCCAATGGGTGCTTCAGCTCAGCTCAGCGAACCCCGGGGGTCAGCTCTTGTGCAGAGTGACCCTGATGAGTGGACATCCACCAGCTCTGCTGCAAGTCACCTTGTCAGGCTGCACATTCCACCTGGGGACAGAATAGGAACACACTGCTCAGCCGCTGGATGTGGTAGCTCCCCGCCTGTACCCTCAGTGCTGTCGGTGAACTGAAGAGAACTTGCCCTGACTCCTAAAGGCTGAAATTCTAGATCATTTGTATCTGGAGAGAGTCGAGGGTAGGAAGAAAAGGTGATGTCATTCAGAAGTGGCATGCTTCATTTGGAAGAGGAATGTTCTGAAAATGATGCTGGCTGCACTCAGTTGTTTACAGAGCTTCTGCATGGGAGGAGCTTGATGGACTCAGTGTGCCTAGGAGGGTAAACTTGAACATGTCCACGGTCTTTGTGGTATGAGGGAAAGAATAGGACACAGTTCTGAATGGCAGTACACAATGAAAAAATGGAGGTATCTTGCTTTGAAATCAGGAAAAACTTGTAACCAGAAGAGCCCTGCTGGTTACCTTCCTGTCTCGATAGGCATAGGTGTACACACACACACACACAGACACACACACACACACACATACACACACACATATATACATATATAGCTCCACACACATCTATGCATCTAAGCACACGTGAGTACACACGTATAGATATTTACACATGTAATCACATATATAAATATACAAACACACATATATGTATATATACACGTACCCATGTATTTTTGGCCAATTTGACACAAACTAGAATGATTTAAGAAGAGGAAACCTCAAATGAGGAATTGCCTCCACAGGATTGGCCTACGAAACCTGTGGGATATTTTCTTGACTTATCATTGATGTGGGAGGGCCCAGCCCACAATGGGTGATGCTACCCCTGGGCAGGTGGCCCAGGGTAGTATGAGAAAGTGGGCCGAGCAAACCATTAGGCAGCGTTTCTCTGTGGTCTCTGCTTCAGTTCCGGTCTCCAGGTTCTTGTCTCGAGTTCCTGCCTTAGACTCCAGTCATGGAGTGAAATCTGTACGATGTCATAAATTCTCTCCTTTTTGATATGGTGGTCACAGCATCAGAAAGCAAACTAGTCTATACATACCCACTCATTTCCACAACACACACACACATAAGCAAATACACAGACAGGCATCCACATAGGTATTTGATGTGTCTTCCTGGTGTATAAAGGGAGTGACGGTTTTCATAAGGGAGGGAGGGATGTACAAGGTATCGTCCACTTTGACCATTTCCACCCTCCTCCCTGTTCCTCTTCAGTTCTCTTGTGTTATTCCCGTTCACCCCCCTAGTGGGTGATAGAAACATTCGTTAAGTTCTTGTAGCATAAGACAGGGACATATCCTCTGATTTTTCTCAATAGAACTAATTCATGATAAGACAAGACACTGTGTTTTCCTGTTATTTCACAAGCAATGTGTTGGTGCAAATTTCTCTAACCCTCTAGCTTTCGATATGACTGTACAACAGACTTCCCTCATTGGTGATTCTCTGAGCAAGGGGGCCATGGACACAATGAGACACATCTTGACAAAGGAGAGCACCAAGAGGGCCCAGCCTGGTCTCATAAATACTTGAAGTGCAGAGCGATTAACCAGCTCTTGATGGCTTTGGAGAGGGAGGAAGCCATATCTGAGGCATGCTGGCAGCCTTTCAAGGAGAGTGACTTTGGCTAACAGCCCACAAGGAAGCAGAGACCTCACAGCCATGACAACGATGATCTAGATTATGGCAGTAGCACCAGTGAACTTAGAAGTAGGAATTTCCCCAAGCCTTCTAGTCAGGACACAGCCTGGTGGACACACTGATATTACCGTAAGACAATGTCTGGACCTGGTATAAAGAATCTAGAACCTTCTGAACTCCTACCTCTAAGGGACCAGAGGTTGATTAAAGCAAACAAATCCATGACTATCACAGAAAACAAATCTTCTACCTACCAGGTTGGAATATCATGATACCTGCACTCTGCTCCATTAAATATGATATATTTTATGTATACCCACAAGTGTAGAGTAGAGGCCTGTTTTGTTTAATGAGATGTCTATTTTTATAAAAAGGCCAAACATCTTTACATTCCTGTCCAAGCTATCTTCAGGCCACGGTCTTCTAGAAGTTTCTATTGAGAAGGAATTCTGTTCGTAGAGGTTAATTGTTTCTCTCTGTATGTTTTTAAGGTTTTGATCATTTGCTCTGCAGGCCCGTAGACTACACTTCTTCTCTCTCTCTCTCTCTTTTTTAATCTGTGTGTTTTTTCCTTCTTATCTCTAGATTTTAGTGACCACTAGCTACCCTTCTGTGTGTCTTAGCCCAGACCCACATTTTACACTTGGTGTTTGCATGTTTGTCTCTTAATGTCACTGGCTCTGGCCATTGAGCTGATGGGAATCCCGGCTCAGTTCCTTGTCACAGATGGTCTTACACATTCCTCTTCCTCTGCTTGCATTGTTGAAGAAATGATGCAGCTGGGGGTGAATGGGGACCAGTTTGGAATTAGTCTCCTTCTCAGATACGGAAATGCTTTACCCAGCACTGAGAGATAAACATGGAGGGGACTTGAATGTCTTTATACTCCCAGGGGTCTGCTTCAGCCCAGGCAGTCCCCACTCTAACTGGACTTGTGTTTTAAACTTCCTTTGTGGCTTATAAGAATGTGCAGATCTGGACTGGACTGTTAATCCCTGTTGATAGTTCACTTGTCAACACAAGTGGCCTCTGCCGAGGATGTGAGTTCAAGATAGGAGTCCTTAGGGCCGTCTCATCCAGAGGGCAATCTTATTGCCTTTCTTGCTTGCTTCAGTTTTCTTTTCTCCCAAATAGAGAAGGTCTGTGTCCTGGCTGCTTGAATTTTGTCAAGTAAGTCCATAGCTGCTTACTGAGGGATGAGCTGAAAATAGCTTTCATAGTCTTTGCTTCTACTGGCTCTCTTGACAAAATTCTGACAGAGCAGTCTCTGATAGAAGTCCAGAAGGCCATCCAGGGCAACAGCCATTCCTGCTGTGTGCTGCCTACCACCTCACATCTCTGGTGTGGATTATAGGATTGCATATTTTATTTATTTATTTTTACATGCAGGCTACATACAACAACACTCACAGAACCCTACTCACTCTATCAGAGTTTTGAACCCATAACTTTCTATCATCCAGGACCTAGGACTCAGGACAGCTAACACTTTTATGATGGCCAGGAGTGACATTATTTAACTTGAAGTGGATCTGGAGACACCTCAGTATTCAGGTAAACAATTGTGGAATACAAATAAAGCACCTGGTCAGTCTACGTGGGCTTTCTGGTGTGTCCTTACAGGCTGCTTGACATGTCTGCATGTGGGTCTATGTGGCCTTCCTGGTGTGTCTACGTGGGCTTCTTGGCATATCTACATGGTTTTTTTCACAAGTCTGTGTGTGATTCCTGGAAGGTCTACATGGTTTTACTGGAGGGACTACATGGGTTTCTTTGTGGGTCTATGTAT
This sequence comes from Peromyscus leucopus, assembly GCF_004664715.2. Taxonomy (NCBI): domain Eukaryota; kingdom Metazoa; phylum Chordata; class Mammalia; order Rodentia; family Cricetidae; genus Peromyscus; species Peromyscus leucopus. The sequence continues at coordinate 53,683,365 of NC_051081.1, read as the reverse complement.
GTGGGTCATGGGCTTCCTAGTGAGTCTACCTGGGCTTCTTGGGAAATCTTGATGGAATTTCTGGTGCATCTATATGGGCTTCCTGTTTAACTCCATGAGTGCAAACTAATCTTCAGCTGGGGAAGGGAAGAGTTGGAGTTATAGAGTGTGGAGTGCATCTACTCCCATACACCCAAACTTCTGTGCATTGACAGTAGAAACAGGGAAACATGGGGGATGGATGAAACCCAGAGAGACTAGTTTGATGAAGTAAAAGTTGGTGACTGTCTTAGTTAGGGTTTCTATTGCTGTGAAGAGATGCCATAACTGTGCAACTCTTATAAAGGAAAACATTTAATTGGGGCTAGCTTCCAGTTCAGAGGTTTAGTCCATTATCTACATGGTGGGATATGTATGGCAGTGTGCTGGCAGACATGGTGCTAGAGAAGGAGCTAAGAGTTCTACATCTTGATCTACAGACAGCAGAAGGAGTCTAGGTCCACATTGGGCATAGCTTGAAACCTACAAAACTAGCATAGGAGACCTCAAAGCCTGCCCCCACAGTGACACACTTCCTCCAACAAGGTCACACCTATTCTAACAAAGCCACACAATCTAATACTAATAGTACCACTCCCTATGCAGGGGGCATTTTCTCTTAAACCACCACAGGGAGGAAGAAGGAAACACACACACATATACATACATACATACATACATACATACATACATATATATGACATATAATTAAATATGTATCAATCTGGACCGAAGCTGGTTTGCTTTCATCAACATTAAGAACTTGGAAGAGCCACAGGTGCAGAGCACGGTGTTAAGCTGGTTTCTTCTAGGAAATGTTGCTTACTTTGGGGAGGGAGGGACCTCAAGAGCCAACTGGTCTCAGAGTGTCCTTGTCTGACAACTCCCGTGTGGAATGTTAAGCTGGTTTTTCTTCTGAAAAGCTTTCTCTCAGTTCCTTCATCAGTCAAATGGCTTTAAAAGTAATTTCCTGTCCCATTCTGCAGAGCCACGTAGAGAAAGGAAGAAGAAACCACTTTAAGCAGTGTTGCCCGACGGATGCTAACTTACGGCTCAGTGGGGCGTGGGGGTGACTTGGTGTATGGAAACACATCAGAGTGACCTTAGATTAGGATAGGAGACTGTGCGTTTCAAAGGTTAAAGGGAAAAATGCAAATGCCCAAAAGCCTTGATACTCTGGGCCTTGATACTCTGCGGACGTTTCTGCTCCTTCTATTTAAAGGTCTCCAAGGCAGGTACTGGCCCTGTTCATCTGGGTGTTGCTTGTCCTCAAAAAGAGCATGTAAAACACACCTTCCAGAAACTCCCAGAACTTTCCATGTTCCTCTTCCTGGAGTTCCTTTGCTAGACATTGATCTCTTTTGCTAGACATTGATCCCTTTTATAACTTTGATCACTTCTATGTCTTAGAATTGGAGATCCTGAAGACATTTAGTTTTGGTTTGAAATGGATGGCTCTTATATTTCATTAACACAGAGTTTATTTTAAAATCCTCCCACATTTTAATATATTCTGATAATAAACCACGATACCTATGTAACACCTTGAAAGAAATGCTCACAGAATAAGCAGCCAAAGGAAGATGTTGTCTTACATAGTCAATCATACAAACTTTGAAAATAATACACTAGTGGATCATCATTAAGATCTCAAGATTTTTTCTTACCCTGAAGCCTTTTCCTGAGTGTATATTTAAGACCCAGAGGTTGTGCCCTGATGTGTTAAATCATTCTCTTTCACTTACTCTTCGAACCCTGAAGGTTCACTTTTTTGCACACTTTCCTGGGCACCGGGCACAAATGGCAGAAGAAGCAAAGACCCATTTCTAATGAAAGTTAGAAAGGGGATGGATCTGGATGGGACAGGAGGTGGGGGAGGAACAGGGAGGAATAAAGGGAGGGGAAACTGTGATCAGGATATATCGTGTAAGAAAAAAAACCTCTATTTTCAATAAAAGGGTAGAAAAGACCAGAAAAAGGTGAGTGCAGCTTTGCTGTGTTTCCATGGAGCTCCTCATTGGGTGTGTGTTGGGGGGGTCTCCCTTTGACAATTCCACACAGGGTCTGTGTGCAGAACTATTCTCTGTGCAAATGTCTCAGGGCAGCACACACACCTGCAGAACTAAGGAGAAGAGGGAAAAGCTGCTTCTGTCGGGATCAAAGTGGCTCACTAGCAAGGAGGGCGGGGAAGGGGGGCAGTTCATCAACATTCCATCCAGCTCCAGGGTGACCAACCCCATGGCAGCAGATGAAAAGGGATGAGCTTGGCACATGGAGACAGGCCCACTGCATCTCCTAGACAGAAAGAGAGCTGGAATAGACTCTGAGGGCAGGTCCTTCTCAGGCTTCCTGATGTCTCAGAGCCTTAACATGCTTCCTACTGAGGCATGCCTCATGGAAAAGCGGTGATCACCCATGGTCACCTTTTTAAGACAAGCATCGACATCCCTACTGCTGTGAGGTCATATTGCAGGGCTGAGCCTGTGCTGAGCCACAGATTTCCAAGTCTCTGAGCAGACTTGACTCTGAGCAGACCTTGATTTGTGATTGACATGAACAGTGTGTGCTGAACAAGAGCCTGCCCTGCTTCTCTATTGTACATCACGCCATACCCCACACTAATGTGTTATAACTATGCATCCATGCATGAAACTACATGGACGTATATTTATTTACACTAAATATTATATCGTACATCCACATGCCATTTTACATTACCACAATACATTTTTTCTCAAACCAAGGAGTGGGGAAATGCCATAAAAGTCAGCTAAATGGTCATGATACTGGCATCCTCTGGGCTGAAATTATGGAAGGAGGTCAGTGCCACCCTTCCTTCACACTGGTTCCCTGGTCAGGATGGAGAGTCACCAGGGAGAGGCCACTCTTGGGGGATGCTGATGGGTCCCACAGTGGCTGCAGGTGGATGTCAGCCTGTGAGGACCTTCATCTCCAGGGAAGTAGAGACCCAGGTCGCAGGGGTCTGGTGCCTGTGGATGCTTTTGTCTGTTGTTCATTCACAGGGCCTGTTTTGGGGGAACGTGGTACCCAAGGAAGCTTGGTCTGATGTTCATTCGTATTTTATCAGTTGCAGATGGAAGGGAGCAGGAGGAACTCTGGCTCCTATTAAATGCTTTGTTTGGGAGCTGGAAGGCCTCCATCCTTGGGAATTTACCTTACTTCCTCTTTGCTTCCTTTCTGCTTTTCTACCCCTCCCTCATTGCCTCCAGCCCTCTCCGTCCTGCCTCATCTTTCCTCTCCTACCTTCAGTCTTCCCCTTCCTGGTCATTCCAGGCCCTCTCTTCCAGGGCTTGCCACCCCCTATATTCATCCATGCATGCCTGCATCTACTCTCAGGGAGATGGAGATAATATTTTCAGCAAAGCCCTTACGCTAAGTTCCAGAAATGCAAATTCTCCCCAGAGTAGTTTCTCTGATTGCTGGTATGCTCATGTATGACCTGCTGCACCTGCACCCATTCTTGGAGTGCCACTCACTGGACCCCACTTGGGTTCCACTGGCACCTGATTTTCATCAAGCCATTTCTACTGTATCACATGTACAAGCGAGGAGAAGAGGGAGTTGGCAGGGATGAGGGAGAGATCAAAGAGATCGAAAGAGAGATTGGAGAGTCTAAGCAAGTATGAGAAACTTCAACAGTATGTTTCCATACAGCTCTCAACTGAGGTCTTCTATGAGGGGCAAGAACACATGTATTTTTATAACCTAGTACTGTAGGATTAGACTTCAATTCTCTTTGCAGAGCTCCTTTGGAAGGCTATGTGCTTCCTTGTGAGGGATGAAGTCAAGTTTTATGCAGCCTGAGATCCCATTACTGTGCTCAGTTTTAGTTTGACTTTGCCAAGGCTTTAGTTTATCTTGATTTGAAAGTCAAAAAGGACTTCAACCACTTTATACATAGAAATGCTCCACAGGATGGCTTTTCACTCAGGACAGCATCAGGGAAAACATGTTTTCCTAAGCAACACTTGACAGGTAAGGACCTGTAGCTCAGAGGAAAGATGTGAATCCGGAGTCTGCTTTAGCAGGTGACTTCATAGTCCTTTGGAGATGTGGAAGCCTCCTATAGGCTGGCTGGCGCCAACCTGAGACAATTCAGGACCCCCCTAGGGACACAGAGAAGAAGAGAGCACAGACCAGGGCCGCAGCCACACTGGGCAGAGTCACAGTCTCTGTATTCACCTCAGGTTGTTTGCAACAGGTACACAGATCTCTTTCTTGATGTTTCTCATCTGGTGGAAAGAGAGCAGGGATGTGGAGAGACAGCGATGTGAAAGAAACCCACGGACAAGAAGACTGGGAACCCCTCCCCACGCAGGCTACACACAACAGGGAGAGCACGGCAAGGAAAGCCTGTGCTGTGTAAACAGAAGAAAAGGTCAGGAGCATCCTGGCCCAGAGCCCTGGAGTGGACGCGTTCACTCTGCTCAATTGCCTGCTCCTGCTCTCAGTGCTTGCTTTCCTAAAAAAAAGTCTCCATTTTTACTGTCTTAGATGTGTCCCTGGTGCAATTCTGTCTTTAAAAACAAGAACCTGGGACTCTCAGTGGGTGCCTCCAGGACTCTGATCCCTACTATTCTATTTGGATTGCAGATCTTCAGTACTTTCAGGCACATTCACATAAGCCGCCAGCTGTCCAGGTCCAGGTCCTTTGCTTCTTCCTGTTCATTCCCCACCTCCACAAACATCTCTAAATCATATTTCAAACCAGTCAAAATAGTTTCAAAAATACTTCCTTCACTATCTTCTTCACTCTCAAAAACACCAGGAACCAGCTGGGCGGCAGTGGCGCACGCCTTTAATCCCAGCACTCAGGAGGCAGAGCCAGGTGGATCTCTGTGAGTTTGAGGCCGGCCTGATCTACAGAGCGAGATCCAGGATGGGCACCAAAACTACACAGAGAAACCTGTCTCGAAAAACCAAAGAACCAAAAACAAACAGGCAAAATGCCAAGGACCGCCTACTTGTCACAGACCACATCCCTGTGTTCATGTTAACAAAAAGTTATTCCTCATCCTCTTCTCTAAGGGATGTAAGGAAATTGTGGGTTTTCAAAGGTCTTCCAGTGTGGATGGGATGTGTGAGCATCCACATCTTTTCTAAACAGCCTGAACCACTCTACTTACAAATGGGGAATTTTAAAATCTGATGGCAAGGAGCAGATTCTAAAGACAATCTTCTAAACACTACTCTGGGTTCAGCTCTTTTCCTTTCAGAGTAAAACTGAACCTGTGAGAACTTAGCAGAGACGGTTATCTACAAACACATTTCATGCTAAATGGCAGATGGGCCCCTGCCCTTTCTCAAATCCTAGCCCCAGGCTTCCTTAGAATGAGGCAGATTGTTGCTTTGGAGAGGAGGAACATTCCTCCTCAAGGCTTTAGGCTCTCCCCTTTAATCCCCTCTCAAATGGCACCAGTTGCAAGGACTGCCCCCTTTTGCCTAAGAGCAAGCTCTTTCTTGTCCCAGTGAAAAGCCTGCTGTGATGATGGTCCAGGGAAGTGCTGTGGGTTGGGTAGGAGTGACCTTCAGATGTTTCTGATTTTCACAGCAAACTTTGGATTCCAAACACAGCCCCGAGCGGGTAAGTCACACATCTCGATACCTGCTCCACAGATGAAGTCTGTCAGACCAGAAAATGCCACATTGCCAGTTATAGAAAGATACCTCCAATCCCAGCTAGTGAGGAGGCCGAGGCAGGAGGATCTTCAGTTCAAGGTGTTCCAGAGTCCTAGAGACGTATCTCAGTGCTAGAGCACCTGCCCAAGGGTCCTGAGGCTATAGGTTCATCCACCAGAACCTTAGATGAGGCAGAAGAGGAAAGGCTTCTTGATGGTGCTTTTTGACTTTCTTCCAATGGCCGAGTCACTGGGAGCAAGGATTCTGTAGCAATTTTAAATATAAGGCTCTCAAAGAAACTTTGTGAATTGTTTTACACAGCATCAACAAGACTAGGGCCAGACAGGTCTGAGAGGGACCCAGTGACCACGCAGCCCAGTGAGCTCCGCAAGGCTTTCTCTGTCCCCGTGTTGTGTGGTCCTTTGGGACACTGTGATCTGTGGGGACTTCAGTTCTCACCTGTAAAATAGGGCAGGTAAGGCGAGGTACATTCTAAATGCCCTTACAGTATGTGAGTAAAATATGTGTTGTAGAGAACATTCGACGTAGACTGTCAGAGAGAGTGTGGGTGAGACGATGAGTTCTTGCAGTTCCCACCGGTGAGTATGAACAGACTCTGAGATGAAACTTCAGGGACAATATGAGATGCTCGGAGGAAGTCAAGACAGCTCTTTTTCTTCCCGTTAAGGGCTCAGCCAGTTTTTCACACCGACCATCTTTAAACTGAATTCCAGCGAGAAGTCTGTATTTCACGTCGGACAGTGTAAAATGTGTCCGACGTGAAATACGTACCCTGCCATTCAGTTTGTGGCTTCAAATTTTAAGTATAAAAGTGGAGCCTCCTTAAAGATCCCTCTTCAGAGCGTGTGGTGAATTGGAAGATAAAGCTGTTCTTCCCTGATTGCCATCCCTAACTGGACCATCCAGCTGCTTCCTCAGTCCACCAGGGGGTGCTCACCCCCACTAAAAACCAGGGCTCACTTCCAATCCCGGGACAGTGGCCCACAGGCAGGACTGGCAAAGTATCTCTGAATTGTTACTGGTTTGGTCACACCAGAAAATAACACTTCTAAAAAGTGTTGATGCATTTTGATTTAAAAGTGGCTGCTTTTAAACACCATTTCTTTCCATTTTATCTTAGTCACAGTAGTACTGTCAACCACACAATCATCATAACATAAGGGAGTAGAATCATTTAAAAAATTTAGAAAATAGAACTCTACCAAAATAAACTGTCAATATTAGATTATTTTCTTCTTTAACTCTTTTCCCTGGCATAGTCCATCAAAATCACCCACTGGCAGCCAGGACACAGCTCCCGACTTGCTGAGTCCTGCTTATATTTTATCGCACCTAGGGAAGAGAACACGGTAAATTTATTATTTTCTTTTGAATTAGCACATGCTAACTGTGCATCTATGCAATACAGTGTTTTCTTTCAGTATCTAACTACAGTGACAGATTCTCCTCTGAGGAACATCTTACACAGATTAACAAACTTCTAATTACAATTTTAAAAAAAGACTTTCAAATGTTGGCTTTTCTCTTAAAGATTTCAAGTTTACTTTGTTTTCTCCAACAAGTGACTCACGCACAGTTCATTTTTAACTTAAATGAATTTGAAGACAGACTTAGATGTTGTTTGACCAGGACATAGCATAAAAGACCTGTTTGAAAACTTGCTCATGTGGACATTTATTTATTTTTAATTTATTAAACATTTTTTTGTGGACATTTATTTTTAAGTTTTAAACTTGAACTCACAAGAAGCCAACAAATCCATTTTAAAACTGTAAATGTAAACATCATGAAATTTTAAGATAGGTTTCTTTCTTTTACTTCCTAATGTTGGTTCAGATAATTTGTTGCACTATGCCTGCCTGAGATACTCTTTTCCTTGTCTCTCATCTGGCTCTGTTTTGGTGTGTGTGGCAGTGTGCTATAACCATGTGAGTAGGGATGTGGGGACTGGAAGTGTTCCAAGGAGAAAGCTCACAGCAAAGAACAGAGAGCTGGAGTATGTGGTGTGTGTGTGTGTGTGTGTGTGTGTGTTGACTGGTTTTAGGTCAACTTGACACAAGCTAGAATCATCTGAAAGGAGGGAACTTCAACTGAGAAAATGCCTCCAGAAGATCTAGCTGTAAGGCATTTTCTTAATTAGTGATCGATGGAGGTGGGTCCAGCCCATTGTAGGTGGGGCCATCCCTAGGCTGGTGGCCCTGGGTTCTATAAGAAAGCAGGCTGAGCAAGCCATGGAGGAGCAAGCCAGTAAGGAGCACCCCTCCATGGCCTCTGCATCAGCCCCTGCCTCCAGGTTCCTGCCCTGCTTGAGTTCCTGTCCTGACTTCCTTCAGGGATGAACAGTGAGGTGGAAACATGAGCTGAATAAACCCTTTCCTCCCCACCTTGCCTTTGGTCCTAGTGTCTCATCATAGCAACGGAAACCATAACTAAGACAGTGTGTGTGTGTGTGTGTGTGTGTGTGTGTGTGTGTGTGTGTGTGTGTTATGTGCTTTTTGTGCCTGTGTGCACATTACCTTAAAACATTTGAGTTCTTGTTCCACCAATACAGTGCAGTTGAACCTCACTTCCTGTTGTATTCCTTCTAAAACCTAAGCTCAGGGTTAACTAGTCTGTGCTCTCTGCTCTGCCAGGACCCTCTCACCCCAGGGTTGAACGAGTCTCCTCCGGGATCCAAGTCACATTCATCCCTCTGGCTCCACTCAGATGTGAACCTTTTTTGACACCCTTTGGTCTGTGTCACCAATTTTCCCTTCCTGAGTAACCCACATCAGACTAACCAAGACAAAGCACACCTTTCATCTCACCGTCATCTCTGTGATGCTCACCTTTCAGCTCACACTTCTTTCCCTGTCCACATCTGAGCCCATTCCACAAGCGTGTCTTCTCCAGCCTCTACCCAAAATGCATGTCGAGGTGATCTCCACATTGGCATCCTGCACCAAGTTCTCAGAAAGTTGTCCTAGTCCACTGATGCTTCGTTTTGTGAAAACTCGACCCTTGTTTCAAGATGTAGGTAGAGTTTGGATTTTGCCAGGTTCTGACTGTCCTTTTCTGTCTCCTGCAATGACTCCAAGGTGAACTACAGTCCTGTGGTCCCATCAGTGGTACCTTCTCCAGGTAGGCGAGTGTAGACCTGTGCATGCACATGGACTGGCACACGACTGCTGTGTGACACCAGATTTTCTTTCCCAAATTTGTTCCCTGTTGGAATCAGTGGCTCTTGTTTTTGTTAGATATTTTTTTTTATAGATTGTGGCATTGTTCGTGAGTGTGAATGAGTGTGAAAGGGTGAGGGAGAAGGGTGTGTACGGATGATTTGCTCCCCAACATGCACTCTTGGGAACTTCGTGTGACAAAAACACAGGGTCTGTGACAGAAACATGGCTCTATGTGTCTTTTATGCCATGTATCTTGATTTCATTCATTTCCCCTTTATATCTGCCCTCTGCCCCTGCACCCCCTCCCCAATTAAAAAAATGAGAGAAAAAAGCAAAAAAAAAAAAAGTAAAAAAAGGGAAAAAATAAAAAATCTCATCACAGAAACTGCAACATGACACAATAAGTCATGTTGTGGACCCCTTTGTCCATGTCTTTACTTGCAAATGTTCATTGCAAAGTCACTGGTCTGGTTCGAGGCCTCTGGTTTCTATTACACAGTCAATGCTGGGTCCTCATTAAGACTCTTCCTGGGAATCCTTTTGTTGGCCTGTGTTGTGGAGATTCTGCAGCTTTGGGTCTGCAGGTCAGGTCCCTTCACATGCTCCAGCAGGTCATAGATGGGGTGGGTGTTGGGGAAGGCCAAATCATAAGCCTGGGTCTGGGCCTGGGCAGCTGTAGAGTTGGTCTGCCAGATAAGAAATGGGGGCAGCTCTCCTGTGTTTACAACTTTGAGGCCAGCTCACCCATACCCGCACTACTAGGGTTGGCTCTCCCACTCTTATGACCCTGGGGCAGCTCTCCCACCTGTCCCAGGCATTGATGTCGCCCACCCATGTCACCACTAGACAGATGGGTAATGGAGACAGCTCTCCCATGATCACAACTTTGGGGCTGGCTCACCCACGTTTGTGCTAATGGGTTGGCTCTATTGTGCTGCCATGGTAAGGGTGCAGGGCCTGCTCCCCTGGGCGTTGCAGCTGGTGGGCGTCAGGGCTGGCTCTCCCACTCTTATGACCACAGGGCCAGCTTTCCCACCGACCTCAGACATTGATGGCTGGCAGGGAGAGCATAATTCTCCCATCCAGGCTACCACAAGACAGATGTGGAATGGGGACATTTCTCCCATGCTCACAACTTTGGGGCTGGCTCACCACACGTGCAAGAACAGGGTTAGCTCTATTCTGCTGCTCTGGTGAGGTGCAGGGCTTGGTCTTCCAGAGTGTTGCAGTCAGTGGGGGGGTCAGATACAGCTCTCCTGAACTCTGGACCTTTTTTAAGAGCAGGGAGTAATTGTAACTACTCAGCTTTCTCTTGAGCTCCATCACTCCAGTGTTTGAGAAAGGACTGAAGTTGGTGATCTTGTCCTCCTTGTTAGAAGTGCTAACATCTTTGCTTGGAATGAGCTGTCATCTTTATCTGTTTAACTTTTGTGGGCCAGCCATGCTTACATCAGAGTATTAGTATGTACACACTGAAGGCTTGGCCCCAAATCCAATGTTTGGAGGGGTACAGATTTAGGAAATTATTTGATGAAGAGGTCTCTGATATAGCCAAAGGGCTAATATGTGGATGAACCCATCGTCTATTGCTATTACCGAGAGGAAGTTGGTGGAACTAGAGAGTAGTTTCTAGAAGTGTTGGAGGGAGTGGGCCACTATGGGGTGTCTTTGAGTCTTATACGGTGACATCAGCCCCTCCCCTCTTGTCTAAATGACATAAGCAGACTTACGTTTCATTATGACGGCCCCCTTTCCTACCACACTGGTGCAGAACAGACAGAACCAGGTGATTTCAGACCCAAATCAGGCTCTCTGAAACTGTGAGCCCAGGAAAGATAAACCATTTTTTCCCCTCATTTAAGCTGCTTTTTGCAGGTGGCTTGTTATGTCATGTTTGGACTGAGAATTGGGATTGTTCATCTTACATGAGGTCAAAGAATCTGCCTCCATTTTACCAATGCTCAGGGACTCTGCAGGGGAGGGGGCATTTAGAAACAGCAGAGCAAATGGGATGTGGCATGGCTACTGCTGGCTGCTTTTAGCCAAATCTACAGTGAGGACTGGGCATAAAACATGAAACCTTAGAACTTGAAAAGCTTTCAGTTTGTCAGGAAATGGACCACATGAATGAAAGAAGACACATTGCCAAGGAAGGTCTGGCATTAGTTCCATTAAAAAAAAAAAAAAAAAAGTCAGGTAATTTTTGTTTTGTTTTCTTTTCCTGTGTATATATGGTGTGTGTGTGTGTGTGTGTGTGTGTGTGTGTGTGTGTGTGTGTGTGTGTGCCCTGACTCTCACATGTGGACACACGAGGCAGTCTGCAGTTGATGTCAGGAATCATCCTTACTCACTCTCCCACATTCGTGGAGGCAAGGTTTCCCAGAGTTCCCTGATGTGTCTAGTCTTCCTACCCAGCTCACTCTGGTGCTTCTCCGTCTTTGCATTTCCAGGCTGGGATCACAGGCTGGCCACCACGCCCACCTGGCATTTATGTGGATTCTAGGAATCTGAACTCAGGTCTCATTCCTATGGAGGAAGCACTTTGACCATCAAGTCATCGCTGCAGTCCCAGAAGTAGCCAAGTACTTTAAACTTGGGTGAGAGGGAGGCTATGAGCATATCTCAGGTGTCAACAAAACTACATTCAGGGCAGGATCAAGGGTATAGACTCCTTTGAAAGATTTTCTTGAGATCTTTCGTGGGAAGGGAGCCCCAGGGCATCCTGATCACGTAGGGCTGTCTAAGAATTTGTTTCTTTGGAATTCATTTCCATACAATATATTTCCACTCAGTTTATTTCCATCTAACCAGAGGCCACTGCAGCTGTGGTCCAAATGGGACTGAATACTGTTAGGTCTAGCAACAGATCTTGGCATTGTTCATGTATTGTTTATTTTGCAGGCATGAAGAATGAAAGAATGATGGGGGTCATAGAGGCTTCCACTCATATTTCTAAGGCAGATCTGGGCTTCCAGGCAATGTAAGCTCCTGTATGGCAATGTGTGAAGCTGTGAGAGGGAAGCCAATGTTACAATGGAGCTTCCAGGAAGTGAGAGATGCCAGGAGCATGAATGCCTGCCAAGGAAAGCCAAAGCTAGTAGGTAGCTCCTGGCCAAGATGGTGGTCACGTGGGGTGCTACCAGCTAGACCACAGGAATGTAGCTGTTCAAGCCTTTGGAGGATTGCATCAAAAGACCACATGTTCCAAATGCTGGGATGGAGCTATAGGGATGAATGTTTGCCCTTCTGGGTTCCAATCTTGCTTTGCTTGAATCCTTCCTTGGTGTCATGTTCCTTCCTTTGGTTATGGGGTGTTGGCTCTCTGCCATGTTGGAAGTCTGTAATCTGTATTTTGATCTTTGTAGGGGCTCATAGCTGAGTGTTTTCCTTCAGTCTCAGTGGAGACTATGAACTAGGACTTTGGAGGAATGCTGAACTTACCAGGACTTTGGGGATACCTAGAGATAAAGTAGCTGCTTTCTGCACTATGATGTAGACTTAAGTCTTAGGAGCCAGGGAAAGAATCTATGTATTGCATATTAAATGCCTCTCTGCCCCAAGTCATTCAACTGAGGCTCCCCTTGGAATTTTCAGAGTGAGATTTTTGAAAAATGACTGGATCAGAAGGGACCCAGGACTTAGTTGATATGATAATCCATGGATGATTAAGTCAAAATTCAATGGGGTTTTAGGGATGGCTGGAAACCAGTAGGTAGGGCCAATCTGTAGCTCACTGGCACAGGCATATACTTGGAAGCAGATCTTACCCAACCCCTGCCTTTCTCTCTCTTCCTTTTCATCAAGAGATGAAACCACCCCTCTTGTTCTCCCACATGTTTTCTATGATGTTCTGCCTCACCGTGGCAAGAAACAAGAGTCAAGTTGCCACAGACACCTGTGAAGTCATGAGTCTAGAGAAATCCTCAAATCTTTTAGTTTTAGTTTTGGCTTTTGTTTTTCTCCTCTCAGGCTTTTTTCTTTTCTTTTTTTTTTTTTTAACCAAAGATTCATAATGCGGACAGATTCATAATGCGGACAGACACATTTAAGACTTCTCTCTCTCTCTCTTTCTTCTTTGGAAAGTTTCATATCCCTTTGTGAAAAGCCCCTGCACTCTAACACAGTCACTTAATGGTACAGGTGAGTTTTTAATTTGAGAAAGAAAAGTTGGGAGCTGGAATGATTTCTCAGAGGTTAAGATCACTGAATGCTCTTGCAGAGGGCCTGGGTTCACCTCTCAAAACCTATGTGGTGGCTCCTAATCATTTATAACAGGGGATATGATGCCCTCTTCTGGACTCTGAAGGCACTGCATGCACGTTGTTCACATACACACACACAGGCAAACACTTATACACATAAAATAAAGAAAACTTAAAAGCCACCTATAAATGCCAAGCTCTGAGAAAATGCCCAAGATACACAAAGAGTTGAGTCATTTCTTTAGTTACATCCAGGTCCCCAGGCTGCAGAAACTATCATCCTACCTCTTCTAATCTAGGTGGATAAGGAAGATATGTGTTCATTATCATATGTTAACACCCACAGTGTCAATAGTTAGCTTCAGCTGTCAACTTGGCATAGATCTATAGTCATCTGGGAAGAAGGAATCATAAATAAGAATTCCCTTAATCAGACTGACCTCTGGCTGTGCATGTAGGACACTTTCTTAATTATTACTTAATGCAGAGGTGACCTGCACACTGTGGGATGTGCCGTCCCTAGATAAGTTCTCCCACAGTATATAAGAAAGGCGATTGAACAAGCCATTGGGAACAAACCAGCAGCATTCCTATGGCTTCTGCTCCAGTTCCTGCTTCCAGGTTCCTGCCTTGCCTCAATAGTAAGATTTAAGCCAAACAAAGCCTTTCTTCCTAAAGTTGCTTTTGGACAGTGTTTTATTATGGCAACACAGCAAATAACCACAAAGGTAGCTCTAGATTTTTACTTTATAATAAAAAACCAAAATGTTTAGTTGTGATAGAAAAATTTAATATTTAATATTCATAGAGTCAAAATTTTTAAAAAAAATCCATATATTTAAAAACAAGTTAACATTAGTAAAACCCATAACTTAGGCTTGTTTGATACTTTTTTTTTTTATTTGGGTTTTTGAGATAGGGTTTCTCCATGTAGTTTTGGTACCTATCCTGGATCTCACTCTGTAGACCAGGCTGTCCTCAAACTCCCAGAGATCCGCCTGGCTCTGCCACCCAGATTACCACCCAGATTGCTGGGATTAAAGGTGTGTGCCACCACCAACCGGCATTTGATACATTTTTTTTTTTTTAAAAAAAAGTTTTTAAATGACGATTTGTTTTATGAGTCTACAAGGGAGGGCATTATTTGAAGTTGTCATATTCCAATGAAATTTTATAAACATTTTTATTTACATTATTAATTATTTTAATTATATTTTTTATAGTGGAATATGTAGAATTGTTAATACATTCAAAGTAGCCAGAAACCTGAGGGTCAAGTAGGTCATGTACCCAACTTTCTTTCCTCCATAATAGCTGTTATCTGGGTCTCAGCAAACTAGAAATTCTAGCCACGCAGATAGGCAAGCATATGACACAGCTCTGCTAGGAAACTGTTAATGCTACAGGTGCCAGAAGCAGGAATGTGTGGATGTAGTCCAAGGTAGAACTGAATCCCTTGAGAATGGTCACGTGCTTCCTGTCACTGGATCTTGTGTCCTAAAGGGGGCCTCATAGTAAGGAGCAGGAGAGAGGATCAGGCTTTCTTTTTATCTGGGTCAATTCACATGTCTGGTAAGATGTTGGCCCCAACTCCATCCATGAGAGGACATTCTGTGCATATGAGAACTGGAATTTGCCAAGCACTTTGGAAATACCAGTGACTCTGTGTGTGTATTGGATCACCCTTGACCTTCTTGGTTTTTGTTGTTGTTGTTGTTGTTTGTTTTTGTTTTTGTTTTTTCGAGACAAGGTTTCTTTCTGTGTAGTTTTGTGCCTTTCCTGGATCTCGTTCTGTAGACCAGGCTGGCCTCGAACTCACAAAGATCAGCCTGCCTCTGCCTCCCGAGTACTAGGATTAAAGGCGTGCAGCACCCCCACCTGGCCTGGCCTTCTCGTTTTTTAAGAAGATTTTACGGTGCATGTCAGTGCTGACATCTAATTCCTACATCCTTCTTCCAGATCTGTGCAGTGATCTTAGTCTGGTCTGCTCTCTGGGTTCAGCTGCTCAGTAGCCACTCAAGGCTTAGGAGAACTTCTCTACAAGTTTCTGAATGAAAAGCGTTTAGTTAGAGCAAGAAATCCACCTGAAGGACATATAGGCTCCATCAGTTAACAGAAACATTCTCAATATGTTTTCTAATAATACACCTGAATTTCTGTGTAACGGTGAAATTGAGTTCTAAAAAGATGGATAATGAGAAATGTGAAGTTTTCAAAATGAGGATGCAACACAGATATTGTAGGTGATGGACTGTTGGGCTGGAATCATCAACATGGCCAGAACAGCTAAGAACTACTGTGTACAATTATCTCCCTCTCTGTAGAGTTCCACAGCTCCCCACAGGAGAATCATCTGCTCTACACCATCTGCCAGCTGTAGAGTGAGTGAGCCCAGCACGTTCAGGTCCTGGAATACACAGTGTAATTAGAGCACTAAACCTTAATTTATTGGTGAGATTGTAAATATAAAAACAATTACAGCTTAGCAAATCGATTCCTTTGTTGCTATAGTGAATGCTCCTGTGTGGGATTTTGTGCACAGTTTCCTTTTATATTGGGCTACACAATCCTTCCTATATCACAGAGACAAGGAATTGCACACTGTTCCCTGTCCACCTATATCTTCCACATTTCCAACCATCACCAACATCCACTGCTTCCTTGTAAACATGAGAAGAACTGAAAAGTCTATGCCAATGTGGTATTGACTTTGAGGCGGCTGAGGGCTCACCTCTCCAGTAACTTTCTGCCTTTGAATAGAAGGATTCCCTATCCTTCCTGCCCAGTGATCGGCTCCTGTGGATTGTTCCTCTACTTGTCCACTCCACTTTCCCCTTCCTATGATGGGTCATCTTCGTTGTCAACTTGACAAGATTTGGAATCACCATGGGCATTCAATGAGGGTGTTTCCAGATTAACTGAGGTGACATGACCCACCATGCAGCAGGCCGGGTCCTGAACTGAATAAAAAGGAAGAAACAACATAGTCTTCTCTACTTACTAACTGTGGTCACATGATGACCAGTGGCTTCACGTTCCTGCCTCCGCGTCTCCAGACAGGTCTCCCTTATCAAATTCAAGCTAAAAATCAACTCTCCCTTTCTTATGTTACTTCTGTGAGGTATTTTATCTTAGTAACAAGAAAAGCAGCTACTCTACCCTCCAATACACCTGTTCTCCTTATCCTTCTCATTCTCTTCCTCCTTCTCTTTAAAGCTGAAAGTTTAAAGTTGTTTTCCAACCCTCTCCCAGGCTATTTGGTACTCACTGCGCAGCCTAGACTGTCCTTGGACTCAAGACAATTCTTTTCACCCTCCTGCTTTGCTGAGTCCAGAGAATGACCAACTATAGCTGAAAGGCAGACTTTCAGTTCTGAGTGAAGGAGTTTGTGAAGTATAAAAGTCAGCAAAAGTAAAAAGGACAAATAGCGAGTAGCAGACAGACAGAAGCAGGAGATAGACAGCAAAAGATCATCCAAAAAGAGCTTACAGCAGCATCCAACAGATGACAAAGGGGGCATTCTGATAGAGAGACTAAACAAAGGCGTCGCTATTAAATTGAGTTTACAGCATCCCGCGGAAACTGACTAGGGAAGACGAGGCAGCCAGCTGGAGGTTCCAATTGAGCTTGTATCTGTGGATGAGCTTCGGGCTTCTCGTTATGCTGCAGGGAATTCTATATTATAGAGCAAGAAATAGTAATATGTTAGAAATGGTTTGCCATATAGCTGTTCTCAAGGATTTGATGTTTTAAATTCCCACTAGCTGCTCTTTGTTTTTCTCTTTTGCTATTACAGATCCTGGATGGGGGGCAGTCTAATTCAAGACAAAGGGCTTATCTTTGAGGAAGTTCTGAGACAAACACGCTCAGATGTGCAATTGGGGCAGCGGGTCTACCCCACTTTCAAAACCCATTTTTCAGCAAGCTTAAACAGCACATCACAATTGGCCAACACAGTGCACATTCTGTCTCTCAAGTGCTGGGATTACAGGCTTGGGCTGCTATAACTGGCATTGTTTTCCATCTTTAAAAGAGTTGTTTAGAAGTGTGTGTTGTTAAGCGGATCATCAAATGCCTTTAGACACTTCTGTTAGAACAACCCATGGTTATACATTGATGCCCTTTTAAGGGTGAGGTCTAAATTCCTATAGAGCTGAGTGTTTGGAGAAGTGTGATGCCAAGAGTGACAGGAAGCTGGATCTTGCATTACACAAAAGTTGGGATATCTTAGATTCAAAAATTCTTCCAAGTGACCTTGAATGAGAAAGCTGCTTTGCAAAGGGATTTCTCTGTTATTTAAATGCCATATGCTTGCAAACACCATGCGAGCACACACACACACACACACACACACACACACACACACACACACACACACACCACTATGGCTTTGTGGAGGACCAGAACATAAAGGATGGAGTCAGTGTGACTGGAGTGTCTCAGCTAAGCCTAAACTTAATGCATGGATGGAGGATGCTGCTTCCAGAGACATGAGCTCAAGCTCTGGAGACAGGTAGCAGTGATGACTTTCAAGGTTCTTGGAGCAGGCTTTTATGGGAGAAAGTTCTCAAAGGAGAAACAGTGACAGTCGGGAAACATCTGGAGACACTGCCTGCCTTAGTGTGGGTGGCATTGGGCTCAGTTCAGAGTCCCTTACCTACTGTCACAGGGGAAAGAAGCCAGCAGTTTAGGTCTATGACAATTAAATTATGTCTCAGTTGTTTGAAATACCCTCTATCAAGAGGCTAAGACTAATAATGACTTCCCCACACCCACGTGCTGCAGAGCTGGGCACGCAATTCCACCTCTCCTGAGTCACCTGCATGGGGGACACTGATACTGGATAATCAGACCTGTATTTCTAATTCTGATCCTGTCACTTGCAAGCTCAACATCTGAGCCTCTCCAGCCCTGGCCACCCTCGTATGCAGATTGCATGGGCTGTCCATGTGAACAGTCTTCACCCACCAACTGGCCTTGCCTCCCGAAGGCTGCTCACAGTCCATTGCCAAAGCCAGAGCATTTTTGTCTTGTTTGAACTGCAGTAGCAGCATGGAGCCTTCTCATACCAGACAGACTCATTCTAAAGTCCATGCTTTTGACCCTCAATGGGCTTACAGAGCACTGGAGAGCCCATGAAATCAGATATTTTGTGATTAAATTGTCTAAAGTGTCATATCTAAGGGATGTCCGTTTGAAGCAGAATAAAGGGAAGGGACGAGGCCATGCTGCTGGGAGGACGGAGCTGGAAGGACGGCAGTGACAGCCTTATTCAAAGAGAACACATTCCAGGACCGGTGATGGGCTCTGGGAGCCTCAGGTGGTCCTCTGTCGATAGACAGTGCCTTTTCCTGTAGTTCACAGTTTGATAACGTTTAGTTTATAAGTTATGCAAGTGGGAAATTAGCGATAACTAATAAAATGGAATGTTAATATACCGTACTAAATATTATATAAAACTTACCAATTCTAGACTTTTCCACTTAATGTTTTCAGACCTTGATCAACCAGGGGTAACAGAAGCCTGAGAAAGCAAAACCACCGCTGAGGTGGCTACTGCATGGGAGGACCCTGGAGAGGAAAGTGGTGATGAGGTGTTCCAGTCTCCAAGGCAAAGCAGGGTTGTGTGTTAGGGGCTGTGCAGGTCCTTGTGGATCACAGTGATGTAGTTGGTACACACCCAGGACATTCTGCTATCATCTCTAGAACACAGGTTTTTATTAGGACAAAACCAGCAGGCACCTCAGGCAAAGCAGTGACCACTCGTGCCTTCGTGCCTGGCATGATTAAAGCTGGCTGGATCGAACTGTTTGAAAATAATTGTGGCATCTGAGGGCATAACAGTGATTCATAAAACAAAGAGATGGACACAGGACTCAACGCCCCCCTAGGGGACACAACACAGGCAGCCTCAGGCACTGCACAGCTTGTTTTTGTGTGTTTGGTGGTCCACTGAAGATTGATGGGGGTGATTTGAATAAGAATGGCTCCCAGAGGCCAGGGAGTGGCATAATTTGAGAAGGATTAGGAGGTGTGGCCTTGTAGTTAGACACAGGCTTTGAGGTTTCAAAAGCCCAGCATCTCTCTCTCTCTCTCTCTCTTCTCTCTCTCTCTCTCTCTCTCTCTCTCGGTGTATGTAGCTGTCAACTACTGCTCCAGTCACATGCATGCCACCATGCTTTTCCCATGATGATAATGGAATAGCCTTCTGAAAATGTAAGCAAGCACTTGATTAAATGCTTGCTTTTACAAGAGTTGCCTCGTCATGGAGTCTCTTCACAGCAGTACAACAGTGACTAAGATAGTTGATTTGGCTGAAGAGTATGCATCAATTTATGCATGTGTATGTGTGTGTGTGTGTGTGTGTGTGTACAGGCAAACATGGGAATAACTATACACGTGTCCATGTATGTGTAGATGCATGTGTGGGTGAGGGTGCATACGTACACATGTGAGTACATCCCGAGGCTACAGGACAGCCTCAACTTCTGCTTCTCAGACATTGTCTACTTGCTTTTTCTAGAGCATATCTCATCAGCCTGGAACTCGCCAAGAACTCCATGCTGTCTGACTTATAAACCTCAGCAATCTACTGGTCTCTCCCTCCCCAGAGCTGGTGCTGCAAGTGTATGCTGCCACACCTGGGGCTTTTTCTGTGGCTTCTGGAGACTGAGGCAGATCAAAGCCTCTCTCTAACTGGTCTAGATTCCCATTGCCATTCTGCACGCTGTCAGAGCTCTCCTTGCTGTGCTCTGTGCACATGAGAACTTTCTTAGGGAAGAGAATATTTGTGTCTAAATGGACGAGAATCTCCTTGAAATGCTGTCTGTTTTGGTAACTCATGGGGACCCATTTGATAACTCACAGCAGCACACATGGATGTTTCATTCATTTTTCAAGGGGACGGTAACCTTTTGGCTCGAGCCATACCCAGCTGTAAAGAAGAGGCCACATCCATCAGAGCGGCACAGGCTGTAGAGCCATGCGTTGTTTGGCACCAGCAGCCTGAAGATCAGCCCTGTCCTGGCTGCAGAGAGCATGTCAAATATGGGAACAGATGTCACCCACGATGGCTGCGAGCATGTTGCTCATTGGCTCATGGTGGCTGCATGAGCAAGCCCCTGGTTTGGAGAACTAGACATCAACTCTTAATCTGGAAAAAGCCTGTGCTTCACAGCTCTGCCTGTGAGAGCTCCTGTAGATGTGGGAATCATTGTGCTAAATTTGGCACTCCCAGCTCAATACAAGGCCAGAAAGAGCAAGTAATGCACAGTGGCCTTTGGTGAGGAGTCTTTTATGGTGTATAGACAGCACACATTTTCCTATGTCCTACTCCTTGCTTCATTCATTATTTTATTCAACTAACTAACAACTAACTAACTAATTAACTAACTAACTAATAAATGTTCATGGAGAAAGTAGCATTGTCACAAACCCTGTTGGGCTTCCGGGATATAAGTAGGAAGGAGGCACAGCCCATGAGAGGTGAAGCGGCCCCTCACTACAGTGCAGTGGGCTTCCCGTGGTGACACAAGGTTCAAGGAAAACAATCAATGAATGATACCTGCTGTGTGTGTTGTCATGCTTGCGAATGCATGGCTGCCTTCACCTGCTTTCATAACTTGAGGAAGGGTCGGGTCCGGAAACACCAGCCGCTCCCTTGAAAGCCCTTCTCAGCCAAGATGAAACCTCATGAGTGAGAAACAGGAGCTTCTTTCTGTAGGTTATTCTGACCATGTTCCTCAAGCAAGAGACATCTGGAAACAGCTGCAGACAGGGGTGGGCTGCTGCTGGCATCGAGTGGGTAGATGCTCAGGGTGCTGTCAGATGCCCTACAATGCACATACCACCCCCGCATCACCACCAAGGCTCTGAAGCAGTGAGTGGGGCAGTCACCATGGTTGTTCCTGGGTGTTTGTGGGTTGAAGCGCTCTCTCACCATGTCCAGATCTCTTCTGGGCTTGCAGCTTCTTGAAAAAAGCAGACCTTCACCCGGGCTCTTGGGCTCCTCTTGCCTGATGCCACCCACGGCCTTCTGTGTGGTCAGTGTGGGTTCTGTCTGGTCCTACCCAGCTCCACCCCTCTGCTGGCCTCTTGTGAGTCAGATCACCAGAGCAGGTGCAGTCTCTCTGTCCTCGACAGCTGTCCCCTTCCCCTGCTCTTTGGCCTTCTGCTGTCTTATCCGTGTTCTATCTGGGCTGGAAATTCCCTACTCCTGTCCCCAGATGGTCATGATTCCTATGGCCAATCTCAGAAGGCTTGTGTTTCATGGAAGATGGTCCTTTGGGAGGATCAGAAGATAAATTTTGCCTTTAGAGGTTTTAGGTTTTTGTTTGTTTTTCCCCTCTTTTTGTGGAACCTCCAGTCCTGAGGTCTGAGTGTGTTTGATGGATCCCACCTAGACCCATGGTGATGGCTCCCTTACTCCCAGGAGTCTCCATTTTAGAGAGGATCATATAGACCCTTAGACTTGCCCTACTTAATGACAGAGTCTTTCTGGAATTGATCCCACTCATGGTCAATGGACTAGAAAACTCTTACTTTGTGAGTATCTCTAGGATTCAGCTGACTGTTCCAAATTTGTGTAATCATTCAAATAATCTGTTGTGTTGTTTTGTGTATATTTATGTGCTTATATACATGTGCGTTTTCATATTCATGTCGGTACACATGTGGGTGGAGGCCAGAGGACAACCTTGAGTGACCCTCCTCAGGCATCATTCATCTTGTGTTTTGGGACAAGGTCTCTCCCTGGCCTGAGACTCATCAGACAGGCTAGACTGGGTGACTAAGGAGTCCCAGGGATTCCCTGGCTCCACGTCCCCAGTGCAGGGGATTGCAAGTACAGTCCACCACCCTAGCCTTCTTACAGGGTTCTGGGGATCAAATCCAGGTGCCTTTTCCACTGAGCTGTGTCCCCAGCACATAATTCCATTTAAAAACAATAATGAGAGCTGTTGTTTCTATAAATAATACAGTGTGCTGAGCCCTGATGGAAAGATTATCAGGCTCTTCCCTGACATGTCAGACCTGCAGTCGACCTTCATCATTACCTCCAAGGTGTTGTTTGTATTTTCTAATCATCCCAGACGTAATTATTTGATGTACTGTGGTAATAGCCAATGTTTATTGGCCTATTATCACGTACTGGTCATTGTGCAAAATGGCTGCACGATGCTGGTGTTTACTCTGATACACTAGGAGGTTGGGGTTGCGGCCTTTATTAAGCTCACATATAGAATAAGGTCTTAGACAATTACTTAACATGTTCCCGGACATTTGTAAGGAGAGAAGCTGGAATTTAAGTTTTGAGTTGTCAGTATTCTCTGACACCCCTGGAGGCCTTGATAGGAAAGAAAACCATCCTTTTCTTGAAGGCTCTGGGAAAAAAAATTGTACCACAGAATGCATTGAATGTTGATGTGTAAAACGGAAGTTCTGAAAGCTTATAAGGATGACTGAGACAATATTCCAGACCTCGGGCAAAGCTACTGGTCCTTTAACACCCAGTTAACTAAAATGTTGCTTGTTTTTGCAGTGACGTGAAAATGGCGGAGAAAAGGCACACTGACCTGTCATCACAGATCGTGAGATTTCTCAGCACCACCCACACTCATACATTAACCCTTTATGTGTAGCTGTAATTATGACTTTATTATCTGTCATGATAAATACTATTCTCTATAAAATACACACAGGTGCATGTAAGTTTATTCTGCCTTTGTTTTATAAATACTGCAGAGGCATCTAAAGCTTAGCCATGCCGTTATTTGTATATAGATGCATTAGCTGGGGGTGTAGGTCTTAATTAGCTCAGTAAGGAAGAGTGCTGGTTTACTCTGGTTTGATTCCCAGCACCCACGTGGTAGCTCACAACTTTCTGTAACTCCAGTTCCAGGAGATCCCATGCCTCCCGACATACACACGCTATAGGGACATACAAGTGAACAAAACATCCATACACATAAAATTAAATTTTAAAATATTAAATAGATTAACTGCCATTAACCTCTGACCCTGAGGCACCAGACACCTAGAATGTGCCCAGTGTGTTCACAAAAGAGCCTTTCTCTGATTATCGAACTGTCTAGCTTCTTTGGAAGGCATTTAAAAAAAAAAAAACTTAACATACATTTTTTTATTGGAAACTTTAATACAGTAAAATTGTTACAAAAAGAAAGGACCTGGAATATGTAAACAAAACATATGGATTTGAAATTTATTACAGCTTAAAATCTTTTTTTAAAATTCTTTATTAAGAAAATTTCTACCTACTCCACATGCTATCCACAGACCACCCCTCCTCCCTCCTCCCACCCCCAGCCCTCTTTCCCAAGCCACCCTGCATCCCCACACCCCCCAAATCGAGGTCTCCCATGGGGAGTCAGCAGAGCCCAGCTCACTGAGCCTAGGCAGGTCCAAACCCCTTCCCACTGCACCAAGACTGTGCAAGGTGTCACACCACAGGCACTGGATTCCAGAAGCCTGCCCATGCACCAGGGACAGATCCCGATCCCCCTGTAAGGACTGGCATTCAGACCTCAGAGGAAATTTGCCAAGGGCTCAGTGCCTTCCCTGACTGGCATGAGGCAACTCCTCCCTTTTGCTGACGACCCTTTCTTCACTAAGCCAAATCTTCACCCAGAGGTCTCTGACCTCACAGCCCATATCTGCACAACAAAGAGAAGGATTAGGTATGTGTCACTCTAAATTCACATATCGTATCATATTTATGTACCTTATTAGCATATATCTGCAACTTAGTCATAACGCTGAGTTAAAAACTGTGAGACAGGAAAATCGCAGTCCTGCTGGAAATACCACATGCTTCTTGTGTTCGCATGGCTAGCCACTAGCAACATGGGCTTTGATGTCTAGAACGGGTCTAACGGCACAGAGATGTAGAGTCTTGCTCAGGCCATGCTTCCCAGATGTGCTCACCTAGTTCACACCCTGACTGGTCAGCTGACATGTGTTCTCACCTTCCCTTCCTTCATGCCTTTGCCTTCATCCATAAAGGCTGGTCATCCGTGAGGGCTGTCTGTTGCTTCCTGTGGGTTGTCCAGGGTTCCTTCTACAGTTGTAGGTTCAATTCTACCCTCTCACATCCCATGTGCATGAGGAAAGGATACAAGTCCAATGACAGGTTGAGATGTCTTTGCCCTGAACATTCTGGTTCACTCTGTGTCTCCTCTGGATTTCTTCTTCAGTTTCACTTCGTGTGTGGTGCTTCGTGTGTGGTGTGCATGCATATGTGTGTGCATGTGTGTGTTTGTGAGCGTGCATGTATGTGCAGCTGCATGTGTGTGTGCATGCTGACATGTAGATGCCAGACATCAACTTCAGCTGTCATTCCTCAGTTGCTCTCCATCTTGTTTTTTTTTGAGACAAGGTCTCTCACTTGCCTGGGCATCGCCAATTCAGCCAGTCTACCTGGGCAGTAGCCATAACAACCTTTCTGTCTCCACCGCCTCAGCACTGGGATTACAAACATTGCCACCATGGCCTCCTCGTCTCTTTTCACATGTGTTCTGGGGATCAAACTCAGGTCTTCAGCTCCCATCCTGGCTGGATTTCTAAGAACAGAACAATTGCACTTTCTTTTTAGAAAAAACAATTATTTATTTTATTCTATGTGTATGACTGTTTTACTTGCATGTATATATGTAGACCATGTTTTTGCCTGGTGTCCAAGGAGGTGAGAAGAGAGCATTGAATTCCTGGAACTGGAGTTACAGACCCTTATGAGCTCTATGGGTAAAATCACGAGGAACCCGAGAACGGGCTCCCACAGGACATACAGAACATCCCACAGCACTTCCCCCCCCCCTTTTTTTTTCAGAAAGGAAGGTTTTAACCTTAACAAAGTAAAATTACATATAATTTGGGAATTTGGGCGTAGCTTCTCTTACTACTTCCTGCTGGAGGGGGGGGGCGCTGTATCTTATGGGGATACAAAGAAAATTTTAGGATTATGGAGTAGTCCATGCTGGGAATTAAACCCAGGTCCTCTGGGAGAATACTGGATACTCTTAATCACTGAGTCATCTCTTCAGCCCCTAATTCCACTTCTTGCTGCTACTGCTAAGGTACCACTTGATGTCTGCTTTCTCAGCCTGTTCATGAAGCTTCTTGTATCTCACGCTCTCAGCTCAGGTCCCATCTCCTTAGAATGAAATGCAGCTGTGGCTTGGGAGATCCACTCCCTTCTGACCCTGTTGATCCACTGTTCTGCCTCTGTGACTAGTGAAGCACGAACTGCCTTGATCATGGGCGTGGCGCTGTCCTCCATAGAGCCCCTTTTTATCTCCATGCCACACTAAACTCTTGCCATGATGGACTGCTCAGTATAGAGGTCACAACAAGATAGAAACCAGAGAGGCAATTCGTCAGTTAATTGAAAAATTGGCGTAAACAACATGTCAGAAAATTGATACACAGTGTCTTCAGTATCTTACTATCACAGGAAAAGATAAAAATTCACACCCATTTGCCAAATACTGACATACCGCCAAGATCTCTCTGAGTGTAGATTGGCTGAGTTGAGCGTTATTTTTCTTATACAAATCGAAGATGTATGCCTTCGATACAACTTCCAGATTTGGTCTTTAAAATGGAATGCAGAGCAATTCAACAAAACCCTTTCTGTTTCATGGCCCTTCCTCCAGACTCCTGCAGTTGTTTTGCTAATGTTTAAATATGCAACTTTTCTCCTCTTAACTGCTTTTCTTGATATTTAGTCACATGATGATTCAATAGGAATGTCTCCCATGAGCAGGCTATGAGCCACAGGGACTGGCACTTGTCAGCTGAATAGCAACTTGTAGCAGGGATCTTAGAGGGTCTTATTAATAAAATCAAACCTGAGGCCAGGTGTTGGGGTGAACGCTGGAAGATCAGAGAAGCAGAACATGCCACAGCTAACCTCACCTCACCAGTTCCTCAGCTGATCCTGTTTCCTCCGACTGGAAGCCTCTGAGTCCTCATCCAGAATGAATCTCAGCTGAACTGTGCTGCCTGAAAGCCAGAAAGCTTAACCAGCCAAATGCTTAACCAGCCAAATGCTTCTAGTTCCTGGTCTTCACACCTTATATACCTTTCTGCTATCTGCCATCACCCCCTGGGATTAAAGGCTCACTTCTTGGGATTAAAGGAGTGAGTCACCAAGCCTGGCTGTTTCCAATGTGGCCTTGAACTCACAGAGATTCAGAGGGATTTCTGCCTCTAGAATGCTAGGATTCAAGGCGTGAGTGCCACCATTTTCTAGCCTCTGTATCTAATGGCTGTTCTGTTCTTTGACCCCAGATAAGTTTATTAGGGTACACAATATTTTGGGGAACACAATACCACCATAGCAACTGGCCAGAGTAGAAACACAGACATGTAGGGAAGGGGACCCTGGAGAAGCCTGTGGGTTGAGTGGTAAGCACACAAAAGCTTCACGGGGAACAGGCATTCAGATGAAGGCAGTGTGAAGGAGAGGTTTCCTTGCATCTAGGTGCCACAGGATGTGTGGCTTTCCCTGGGAATCTAAGAGAAAACATCTTTTTTACCACAGATAGCTCAACAATGACAGACCTAAAGAATGATGCCACCCAAGTGTGGCTGAGTGAACCATGGGTTTTTTTTGTAGTTACTCACAAGAACATGGGTGATTCAGAGGCATCTGAAGCACCACATTCCACCTAGCATGGGTTATGCTCATGAAACCTGACTCTCTGGATCTTCCTGCATGCCTTGAAGCCACGTCTCTCCCCAGCAACCATTACTGTATATGTAATCTTGAGCAGGGCTCTGAGAATCATCTAAACTCAGTAGCTTCCTGAACTTGTGACACTCTCTACTTGCCAAGTGTCGTGAACCTTCCTGTTCTTTCCAGGAGAGAATGTTAGAATTCAGAGGAAGCAGCTTTATTGCCTCTATAGGTATTTTGTATTTAGCTATATTATATTTAGCTATATTGTATATAGCTATATTATATTTAGCTATATTGTATATAGCTATATTGTATATAGATGTATTGGATATAGCTATATTGTATATAGCTATATTGTATATAGATGTATTGGATATAGCAATATTGTATATAGCTAACTTGCTATATACAATGTTGCGTTCTACTATTGGTTTATACATTTCTTCTCTCTGGAATGTCCTAGTTGGTCTTTCTTTACTGCTATAGTTTAAGGATGTTCTTTAAAAGCTCATGTTTGAGAATCACATATTAATGCAATTGGGGGTGGGGCATTTGGAGGTATTTATAGTCATAAACTAGGTGAGGTCCTGAGGGTCAGACCACATCATGCCCTTGGGTACTCTATGAAAAGGAGGGAGTTCTGAGCTAGCATACTGATGAGTCTTGCTGTGTGATGCCTCTGCTGTGTTAAATGGAGCAAGGAGAGCTCACTAGATACTGAGTAGATGCCCATGTCCTTGGACTCCTCAAACTTCAGGGCCTTGAGCGAAATGTTTCAGTTCCTGATAAATTTCAGTCTCTAAAATGGCAAAAGAAAACAAATCAGTCTTCCAAATGCATGCTCACTCCAACCACTCCAAGTCCAGAGTCCATCTAAATTCACTGCTCACATATATCTTCCCCTCTGCCTCAGAGACCAGAGACTGGTGCACATTTCATTCTTTGTCTCTGTCCCCTACCAGATGCAGGATTCTCAGGGTGGGGCCACTCTTTTATCCATGTCTCACCATCATCGCTCCTTTATCCATCATCACCAAACTCAGGAGTGGACATATCCCATGACTTTGATCAGTTGAATGAAGGAGCAGCTGTCCAGCTCAGAGGAGTCTAATGCTCTTGTAACCACTATCCTGTTTGGTGGGGATGGTTTCTGCCAGCCACAAGGGGCTTCATGGAATTTTAAGTCAATCACTTAAAAGTACAACGAGGAACTCAGCTCCTTGGTCACTCCAGTTCACATCAAGTCGCATGTGTTTCTGGTGGCTGTGCTGAGCAGTATGTCTGTCCTCACTACAAAGGCAAAGGAACAGCATGGATAGATCTGTCTAAGCATCCCAGGCTGCTCTGGAAGATTCTATCTACTGCAGGTGAACAGATTTTAGTACCTCATCATAATGTAGCAATACAGCTTATTTCTTCAAATGACTGGATTACGATTTCTGTTTGCAGTCTTGCTGATATTTTTTTTTCTATCTATGACTCCCTGGCTCCAGGTTTTCTTAGCATAGTCTTTATGGGAAGCCATTTGTCCCAAGAACTTTGATGATGGTGGCTCCTCAAGACAAAGGCTTCCCATACACACTCTCAACTACAAACATCCTATCCATGCTCATTCAGAATGCAATAACATCACAACCGATTTGTCACAATGATGCTAATATAGAGATGGCCTCAGTTTGAGGAGCTTGGTGAAATTTAACTGCTCATGGTATTTCAATAAGAACCGTTGAGTTGAGCTGTACTTGGAAAATATTTGGCTTTTAAGGAATGTTCCATGCCCTGAATCCCTTGCTGAGTCTATCCCCTCCACAAGAACGGGTTCTAGACTTGTCAATTGGGTTTTTTTGCTTTATTGTTCTTTATTGCTGGCTGTTCTCATCTTGTGGGTCACGACCCCTTTGGGGATGGCATATCAGATGCCCTGCGTATCAGATATTTACATTATGATTCATAACAGTAGCAAAGTTACAACTCTGAAGGAGCAATAAAAAATAATTTTATGATTAGGGGGTCACCATAACACGAGGAACTGTATTGCAGGGTCGTAGCATGAGGAAGGTTGAGGCCCACTGCTCTATACGATCTTTCCATGTGGCCCCAGCTCTCCTATCTAGTCTGACATTCACATTGACATGAAAGTCCCAGGCTTGTCTAGAAGGACTCTTGCTTTTCACATGGCTGCACACAGGCATGCTGGCTCATGAGTTTCTGGGAACTCTCCTGTCTCTGTCTGCTCTCATCTTCCTGTGAGCGCACTGGAATTACAGGTGTGCCCTACACATCTGGTGTTACATGGGATCTGAACGCGGGTCCTTGTGCCTCTTGCATGCCAGACGTTTCACCCACTGAGCAGTCATCTTCCCAGCTTCAGGTTTCAAAAGTGTTAAAAAGGTAACCATTTTGTTTGTTTTCCTATTAAAATTAGGTCACATCCTACCTATTTAAAAGGGGGAAAATGACTACCCCCCTTTTAATGGTCCTCACTATGAGCTGCTGGTAGAAGGATTAACCATCAATTTGAGTATTACACATAAAACAGCAATAAATATGATATTCATAATCCAAAATGAGCCTCATCAACCATTTCCAAAGAGCACCCCGTTTGTTTAATGGCCTCGCATTAATACATTGCTGTGAAGATAATGGCCCCAGACTGCTCAGATAATGAGTGGCTTGCCACTGGGTAGACATTCAGCTTGGAGTCGCGAGCCTACTGAGAAGGTGAGAAAATGTAGAGTTTCTCCTTCAGAGCAGGAAATAAAAGTATAAATAAGTCACAAACCTCTATCTGGTTGGGGTGGGTGGGGTTTGCTTGCAGATTCAAATGTTGTACATCTTTCTGGTTTTTCTCTACGACTGAGAATTGTAGGTGAGAGGGTTCAGTGCCAACATCCCTGCCCTTGTAGGGAGACCTGTGAGCAGAGGGCAACGGTCTGCTCGAGTAAAAAGTGCGGTGCTCCGAGTGTCTGGTCCCATTGGTTCAAGGCAGTTTGTCAAAGGCTCTGTTTATGTACTGAGGAATGCACCAATAGCAAAGCTCCCCCAAACATTCTGGTCTATCTTTTATGAACTTAGGAGTCTTTGGGGATGTGGTTAATGACAGAGTTCAGCTTTGTCTTCCCAGAATTATGAAGGCTGAAGGCTGAAAGGTCGGTGATGACAGTGTGCCTCTGAGAATGGTTTAGCCCTCTTGGAGTCCTCTCAGTCTCCTCTCCATATCCATGTGGCTGCACTAGAACTCCCCCATGCATTGATTCTGGAGTGGAAATAACAATCAGCCACGGACTAATGTGCATACATTTGTCTCACAGGTTTAGATAAGGCAGTGCGAGTTTGGCATCTTATTTTATTTTTATATTTTGATGAAATAGTTCCCAGGAAAGAAAAATGGATTTGCAAAATATATATAACATATCAGCAAGCACAGAGGTAGAAAGCAGTTAACAGCACATGTGTGTGCACACTACACTAACATGTTCTTAAGTAACATCAGCAAATATCCTTTATTCTCCCCCTTCCTGCAGTATCCATGCCTAAGACTTCAGCCTACCTGCTGTCTCTTACTCTTGCTATTCAGTCCTCATCTATATGGCAGCTTCTCAACTCCACTGCTGTTACCTTCAAGTATGACTACCTGGTCTTAGGCTGTCTTTTCCTATTATTTGCTGTCCTCAACTCAAAATGAGTCTCTCTCTCTGTCTCTGTCTCTCTCTCTGTCTCTCTCTGTCTCTGTCTCTCTCTCTCTCTGTCTCTCTCTCTCTCTCTCTCTGTATTCATTCACATGTGCATGTGTAGAGGTCAGAGGTCAACACTGAGTGCCTTCCTTAATCACTCTCCGCCTCACTTTTTGAGACAGGGTCTTTCACTGAACCTAGAGCTCAAAATTTTGTCCAGACTGTCTGGCCAACAAGGTCACAGGATCCACCCGTCTCCGCCTCCCCAGGCCTGGGTTTAGAGGTATGTGCTACCATTCCTGGCTTTTTATGTGAGTTCTGCAGATCCAGACTCAGGTCCTTCTGGTCCACTAGCTGCACAGTATGCACTTTGCCCATCTCCCCAGGTCTCTAGTTCTCAGAAAGCCCTTCCACTACATTAGTTCCCAGGTACAGAACCCAGGGTGTCAGGCTTGGTGAGTGTTTATCCGCTGAGCCATCTCAGCAGCCCCCACAGTACTTAATACAGATTCTGGCTCCTCTGCCTTGTTTCAAGCTCCGTTCCTCCCCTGTTTTCAGCACCCTAATGGACTCCCATCAGTTGAGACTAAAGCCCAGACTTCTTGCTAGCCTGGAGAACTGAAGGAGCCGCCTCCCACAACCATTCAGTTTTTCTGTCTCTGAGTACCTAAGTGGGCTTGTGTCTGTCAGACCCCAGGTCTTCCAGTTGGAACCCTTTACTTGTGGTCTTCATTATAATCTGACACCTTTCACACTGACTCTGGACTTTGCTCAGTCCTTTAAAAGCAACGGAGCCAGGGACCAATGCCTCTGAAGCTGAGGATAGAAACAAGTCTCTTTTCCTGTAAGCTGATTTCTTTAGGCATTTTACCATATCAGCAGAAAATTGAGTGACACTCTCCTGGGATTCCTTGTGAGCCCATTCAGGAGGCTTAATCTTTCTCACTATTTTCTTCTAAACTCAGTATAGTTCCTAGGGTCCATGGACACAAAGACAGAAACTGATGGGGAGTTCATTCTTTCAAGTATCAAGGGGGCTTTTCATAAACAGCTGTTGTATTATGGGAGCTAGCCCCTCCTGCTAGTTTTAATATCTTCTGTTTATGTTGGTGTGTGTGTGTGTGTGTGTGTGTGTGTGTGTGTGTGTGTGTGTGCCTAGACTGCTGATAATTGTTTAATTTTACAGGCTGAGAAATCAGACCATCAAGTTCATTTTCATGTAGCACCAATATTTATTTCAGGCTGCTGTGTGCTACCAAGGACAAACACAAGTGAAAGCTAACAGCGACTGTCACTGGTGCCGTTGATGAGTCATAGTTTTCCATCTAGAGTGTGACTGACTTGTCTTTGGAGCAGGAGAGAACTATAACGAGGAAGGCTGATGACCTCATAGACCTTGAAAACTCACTTTCATCACTTGGAGCTGGCTTCTGTCATTTTAATTTTCAGTGAACCCCCTTCATGCTGAGCCGCAGGGCTCCACACAAGCACAGTTGTGGGACTGCAGTCACTGTGGTGAACCTGCTCGGGTGTCGGCTCAGCTCAGTTCTCATTGTGTTACCATCTGTGGAGGGGGGTGCTGCTCTATGGGCTCTCCTCCCTGAGGATGGCTCCCATGGGACTTTCTTTGGCAGAGTCTTCCGGAATCTTAGTCCCATGAAGGTTAAACCAGGAAGTGACTTAGGTCATTTTTCTTCCCATTGACTGCCTGGTCTCAGACCCGCTCAAAGCAGAGGCTGCTTTAAGGTCATTCACCTGTTTTGTTGGGTGTTGGCCACTGAAGATGCCATAGAACTTCCTTGAGTGAATCCATTAAGCAGGCGTCAAGAAGTATGGAGTGCTATGGACTAGATGTCAAGGGGAGGCCAGAAGAACTCAAGGCTCCTGAACTGAGCAGAGCAGGACAGTAAGTCACCAATGCCTTGATTTCATTATCTCATTTAATGAAAGAGATACCTCATATAAAAGGACACAGACTCAATGAACTGTAGGGTGCCTATTAGCCTGAAAATTCTCCCAACTAGGAGCTGGAAATTTAATCACCAGCACAAGACACAATACAGCAATCTCTGTTATAACATTTGTAATTACTGAGTGAAGATTTGGTAAAAAAAAAGGTCTCACGGCTCCTCAGTCATGACGCAGAAGGTGTTAGCTGTGGTGTGCACATGTGGTGTGCGTCTGCTCCCAAAAGGTGACTTATTTTTGCTGTTCTGATTTTGTATTTCCATCTCTCTTAAGAGAAGGATTCCGCAAATATTTTCAGTAGGCTCAGAAGAAGTGTATACAGTTTTAAGCCTTCGTGGATATACTGTGTTGTAACATCTCACCTCTGGGGTCGTTGAACAAAGCATCCATGGTATTGTGTGAATAAATGTTCATGAAGGTGTGCCAAAAAAAAAAAGCCTCATTTATAAAAACAGAAAGTAAATGACATTGTGGCCAAAGACCATAATTTACAGACCTCTAATTTGGGCGTTTAGAAACTATAGCCAACTCTTCAAAAAAAAAAAATTTTTTTTAACATGATCATTTTACTGAACTGTTAAAGAACAGCTTTTAACCAAACTTCATATATTTTAAAAAAATTATCTTAATTGCCAAGAATCATTCAGTTATTTGTACTTGTCTATAACATGATAATCTGAAACACGATGCATCATTGTGGAATGTCAGATGCGTACGTTCACTTATTGTCTGAGGTGAAAAATTGACAGCGTGTTCAAGAGTGCAACGCTGTACTTTAACCGCCCACCATGTCATGCAACAGATTTCTCAGACACGGAGCTCTTACCGAAGTGAAGGTTTGACTGTCCCATGACCACCCCAGCCTCTGGGAACTGCCATCCTGTACTCTGCTAATTCTTCAACCTGCCTTCATCTTGCTGTGGGCAATCTCTCTCCCTCCCGTTCTGTGTATCATGGATGAAAGGTGCTTTTTCAGGGTGACCTCTGAATTCTGTGTTCAGAACCTTTGAGAACGATTGTCAACCACAGAATCATCTTAGCATTAGCCAATCAGATGCTTTGAACAACACATGTGGCGTTAGCGCCTATGGCCAACACCGATGACAAAGTCACCTCCTGCTACACGACAACTCAACAGCTTTGAACAAGACTCAGGTGCCTATAGTCAGGGGATGTGGGGTTGCATGGCAGAGCATCACCTAGACCACACTCCCCTCAAAAATCCAGCTGGGGCAGGACCTACTTCTGAGTCAGCTTGTTGATTCTGCAGGGTTTAGTGGACGAGAGATATTGTACTGGGGCCTCTGCTCTTTGCCCTTCCTGCAAGCAGAGCTTGTATTGTGATGGTTAGTGAGGGAGGGGCCAAGGACTCTGGGCATATAACTTCATGTTATATGTAACATCCCAAGCCAGGTGGTGGTGGTGCACACCTTTATTCCCAGCACTCCAGAGACAGAGGCAGGCAGAGCTCCATGAGTTGGAGGCCAGCCTGGTCTACAGAGTGAGTTTCAGGACAGCCAGGGTTTTACAGAGAAACTCTGTCTCAATTCCCCCCCCCCAACACACACAAAGTGACATTCCAGTTTGATGAGCATCTGTGACTGTGAGAAGGAAGCCTGGCATACAGTCTGCCAGAGAAAGGGCATGCCATATCTACTGGGGCATTTTCAGAAGCTCCCTTCCTTCTTTTCTCCATTGGCAAACCTATCCTTTGACTTGAGCTTTCCCTTTCTTTGGTCTGGTCCTGGATTGCCCATGGATTGCTCCGTTGTCACCAAAGGCACGGTTGCCTACCAAAATGCGACCCTGCTCCCCCAGTTGGTGCCGCTTCTAAATGGCCACCTTCCAACATAGAGCTTTGTATACAGAAGACTGACTGTGTTACTCTGCTCCCTCTCCAGCCCCATATTCTTGGTTTTCTGTTTGTTTGTTTTTTCTCTTCAATAGAAATCCAGAGATGTAAGGAAAACCTCTGCCGTGGATCTGCAGGGGAATTTAAACTGTCTAAAAATGAAGGCTGAAAACATTTTTAAAATTTATTTCTCTTTTGAGTCTTCTTGGTCCAAGTTTACCATCAATGTTTGTTTTTTTTTTTAAATAAATGATGACATTAGTCCTAATGGACCAAAGCCACTCTGGCCATTTCCTGATAGACCCTTCCTTGACAAAGAACTTAGACATGGTGCTTTTCATTTTTTCTTTGTGTTATTCTATATGTTCGTTGAAAGATGCCTGGAGGGAGCTTTGCACTAATTATGTTCAGATGTTTGCTTCTGCGATGATCTCCATCTGAGTATGGAGACCAACAGTCGTCTCTCTCTTGATCACGTCATGGTGGGCGTAACTTTAGAGATAATTGAAATATCTGTTTGCAGAGTTTCTGAGATTTCAAACATTTTCTTCCCAGTGTGAAAAATATCATTAGTGCTATGTGAAAACCACAGATCAAGTATATTCAACCTTGAAATAGACACAGGGAGGCCAGAGGACATGAGCAGCAGGGACAGGGCCTGCTTACCAGTTCAGTAAGGCATTATCCTCTCCTTCCATTTCTATAGGCAAAGGGATGATGTTTGGCTCTATTGTCATCATGGACAAATACAAAAATTTAAGATGAGCAAGAATCAAATGCAAGACCAGATATAACAGATTCCCTGGGGGAGAACACGAAAGGCTCATTAACATGGGCCCTGCCAATGATGATTTCCATAGTATGACAGACATTCAGGTTGCAGAACCAGAAGTAAATAAACAGCAATATATCAGTCCAACAATAGAAGACTGTACAGCAAATGGAATAGCAAAAGTTAAACATTAGTTTATAAATGAGGGAAAATATTTGCAGTGGTACCTCTGGGGTTAATATCAGATTCAACTCCATTTGTAAAATTGATCATTGATCTGATTAATGAGCAGAAGACTTGAAAAGAAACTTCTCCAAAGAAGACATAATGATGGCCAACATGGGTAGGAAACAGCTGTCAGCAGGAGATGCAAAAAATCCACAGTGAGGTGCTATCCTGCACCTTCTAGGGGGGCTACTATCAAACAGTCAAAAGTGAACAGATCTTGGCTAGAATATGGTAAAAAGGGAAGGCTTACACAGTCAGGAACACACACTGGCTCAGGCATTATGGAAAAGTGAGTGTTTCTAAAGAATTTAATAACATGACTCATAGAAGGCCCATAAATCCACCTTGTTTGCACCCCTAGGGGAAATGGAATGCATGTCTCAAATGGGTACCTACAGTACATCCTCCTCCTATAGTGAAGATTTGCACATGACCCCACAGTCTGATGGACAGATGAAGAAGAAAATTGTAGTGCCTACACACAGAGAAAGTATCACCATCCACTGGAGAGTGATCACAGGGAGAGAGGTGCACACCAATGCTTAGAATCACGAAGAACAAAATGGGAACCTACTTCTGCTGTCTATGAGACTTTCTTCACACTGGTTTTTTTTTCTAATTTAAAAACTATCCAGGTACATATTATAAATAAGGATAATCTTGTAAATATGTGTGTAAAATTTCCTGAGGGCAAGATTGCATGCCATACCTTGTTCATATGCTTCTCCATAGTGTTATCCAAATCACAGACATTTAATAAAGTATCTTAGTAGAACCTTCCTTAATAGTCTTCCTGATGACTCACGCTATGAGAATGGTATCAAAACAAGCCTGTTCCACAATAGTTCTAAATCAAATTATTTATGCTCGGAAATATTCAAGCATAGCGTCAATGGCCTTCATGAGTCTAAAATATTCAGCGATGCAACAAATCCTTTACATGAATGGAGCAGGACAAAACACAGCATGGAATTAAGTCAGTTCTTACTCAGGCCTGTGGTAGAAGAACTCACCAACATTATCATCAGAAATACCTGAAACAAGACAGCATATCTACAGCTGATCCAAGAAAATAGCTTCCACACAATCTATAGCTAAAGCCTCATTTACAGAGAAAGACCTGGTCACAAATTAAAAGTGGTGAACAAACAGAACCCAAACTTGATCCTGTGAGGGGAAAGACAAATTGTACCTGTCCCAGCAAGAACCGGGAAGTGGTGTCAGAGGGAACACACACCCTACCCTCAGGTGTTAACACATTTCAAGGGTGTCCTTTTGAAAGTGTCATACAGAACTGAGGAAGAAGGGCTGTGCAGATGCTTACTGTGGAGACATAAGTAACCTATGAAAACCACACAGTTTGTACAAGCATCATTCAAAACACACCCAGAGCCGGGCGGCAGTGGTGCTCACCTTTAATCCCAGCACTCAGGAGACACAGCCAGGTGGATCTCTGTGAGTTCTGGGCCAGCCTGGTCTACAGTGTGAGATTTACAACAGAGACCAAAACTACACAGAGAAACTCTGTCTCGAAAAACCAAACCAAACCAAACAAACAAACAAAACCCACCACGCAGAGGGGCCCAAGTACCACATCTCATTTTTATATCAGTCTTAGGCGCGGTGTTCTGAGAAAGTCAACTGAGTGACAGTGGAACATGGCGACCCTCCCACTTCTGGTCACCAGAGAGCGGCACCGCAGAAAGAAGCCATGTGGGGTGTGCGTGCCTTTACTAGAGTGCTTGATGATCAGTATCTAGTCATCCCTCTGAGGTGCTGACAGGTGATGAGAGAGCCAGTACTTCATCACACAGAGGGCTCCAGGCACACAGAGCAGAATGGGAAATCCCTGGGCCAGCTGTGGAGAAGGCAATGGGAGCATCTCAAGTTTCTCCTACTCATGGTGGACATGATCTGACAAACACTGTGAGGATTTAGAGGCTGGAGGTGGGCAGAAGGGCTTGCTCAGCTCCTAAGAGGGTGAAGCAAGCCCCAAGAACCAAAAAAAAAAAAAAAAAAAAAAAAAAGACAAACACCTGACGCATCAGGTCTGTAGCACAAATCTTAAAAGGTCTTATTAATTAAAACAAACCTGGGAGCCAGATATTGGGGTGAATTCTGAAAGGTCAGAGAAGTAGAACAAGC
Source organism: Peromyscus leucopus (assembly GCF_004664715.2). Taxonomy (NCBI): domain Eukaryota; kingdom Metazoa; phylum Chordata; class Mammalia; order Rodentia; family Cricetidae; genus Peromyscus; species Peromyscus leucopus. The sequence goes on along the minus strand of NC_051081.1, from coordinate 53,645,988 downwards.
CACAGCTAACCTCACCTTGACAATTTCTCATCCAGAATGGATCTCAGCTGAACTACTGCTAAAAGCTAAAAGCTTAAAAAGACCTCTAGTTCCTGGTCCTCATGCCTCATATACCTTTCTGCTTTCTGTCATCACTTCCTGGGATTAAAGGCGTGTGTCTTTCCCAAGCAAGACGTGAGATCTCAAGACCTGGGACTAAAGGTGTATGCCACCATGCCTGGCTTCTAAGTCTGTCTAGTGGCTGTTCTGTTCTCTGACCCCAGATAAGTTTATTGGGATGCACAATATATCAACCACACAGGGTTTTCCTTATTTACCCTCGGAAGATTTGAGAACTGAGACTATACTGGGATGTGTTCTGCTTCCATCACCTCCATCACCGTCAGCCCTGTTACACTGCTCCTGTCTACACAGATCCACCATGCTCTCCTGAAGTCTCCACTCCCTGGGGAGATCCACCATGCTCTCCTGAAGTCTTCACTCCCTGGGGAGATCCACCATGCTCTCCTGAAGTCTTCACTCCCTGGGGAGATGCACCATGCTCCCCTAAAGTCTTCACCTCCCTGGGAAGATCCACATGCTCTCCTGAAGTTTTCACCTCCTGGGAAGATCCACATGCTCTCCTGAAGTCTTCACTCCCTGGGAAGATCCACATGCTCTCCTGAAGTCTTCACTCCCTGGGAAGATCCACCATGCTCTCCTGAAGTCTTCACTCCATGGGAAGATCCACATGCTCTCCTGAAGTCTTCACCTCCCTGGGAAGATCCACATGCTCTCCTGAAGTCTTCACTCCCTGGGAAGATCCACCATGCTCTCCTGAAGTCTTCACCTACCTGGGAAGATCCACCATGCTCTCCTGAAGTCTTCACTCCATGGGAAGATCCACATGCTCTCCTGAAGTCTTCACCTCCCTGGAAAGTCCCCCTTAGCCAACTCAAGATAGAGCAGTTGCCACCTTTAGGTTTTTGTGTTCTCTCTCAAGCATATCCCTTCCAAGTTGTCACCATTCTGACGTTTCTCTTTCCTCCTCTTGACCCTCCCATGCCTGTGTCAGTTACAATGACATCCCTCCACCTCAGTCTCTGTGACACTATAGCTACTTGTCCCAGTCCCTGCTAGGATCCAGCGACATAAGCATCACTGAGTGGACTCCCTTCCTTCCATCCTCCATCATTAGGTACATCTTGTCCCCACCTGGGGCCACTCTGTTGGTACTTGGGTCAAGCTATCTCACAGCTTGTAAATGTTGTATCAACTCCCACAGGCAGATGTTTGACCCATGGGAGACCTGAGGCACATCTGTTTTACTTGGCCTCCCTGACATAGCATCCCCAGAAACAGTGGCTTAGGTGGAACTTCTGCTCTGTGAATAGATAAGGAATTACACACGATGCATGCACACGTGTATGAAGGAAAGAGTGACCGAAGAACAGTCAACGCCAGAGAGCACAAGACGACAAACAAAGCAACGTGTAATGACGCTGATGGTCCTGCATCTAAAAATAAGCTCATTTTTAGAAAATTGGCTTTTCTAGAGCTCACAATAATGTACATCAATTGGAAGGACTGGCTCAGAAAGGGAAAGATTGCAAAGGACCCAAGTCTGGTATTGAAAAGGGGATGTGACTTAAGCAGCCGCTAGGGAGGGAAGAGAGGGAGTGAAAGGAATTAATTAGCATGGAATGAAGGGGTGTCACTTAGAAGAATAGGGACAAGGAGAAAATTACCCCTAAGGTTCAGAGAATTGGCGTCAGCTCCAAGATTTTAAGTTATCTCACCAATGGTCTGAAAACTCTTAGAGAGAGAGAGAGAGAGAGAGAGAGAGAGAATTGTGTTCATTCCTCTGTGTGTGTGTGTGTGTGTGTGTAGGTCAGAAGTCAACCTTTGACCTTCACTCAGCCTCCATTGTTTTTTTTTTCTTTTGATACTGAGTCTTTCTATTTAGTCCTGGCTGTCCTGGAATGCTCTATGTAGACCAGGCTGGCCTTGAACTCACAGAGATCCACCTGCCTCTGCCTCCCATGTTCTGGGATTAAAGGCGTGTTCTGACATATCCAGATCTCACCCAGTTTTTGAAGGCAGAGTCTCTCACTCAGATATGGGGCTCACCAAATAAGGAAGGTTGGCTGGACAGGTCTGACCCAAGGAGAGCCTTAATCATCATGCCCACCTTAAGCCCGACCTAACACATCCAAGCAGCTCATTTGACACTTATTGCTCATTTCTGTTTGTTTTTGCTACATCTTGAGGAACTGAAGATGGACTTTGTAGTAAGGGAGGGCCTGTGTCTACAGGTGGAACTCGCGGCACTGTGGAGATCTTGCTAAGGTCTGTGGCCTGAAGAGACCATCCCCATTGCTTCCTTGAGTTAATTTCCTGTCCCAATCTTGTCTGTTGGCTCTGGCTTGCCCACTTGGCCTGCTCAGTTCTCCTTCCAGTAGGAAGCCTGTGGCTTTCCCTCCCTGCGCAAAATCCGAACTCTCAGGCTCAGTGCCTACCCCTTCCTCCCTCTTCTTGCTTTAGGAGGAGTGGTTTCCAGCCTCTCCACCCTCCTCTCAGCCCCCAGAGAAAGGCAACGTCTCTTGATCCTGGTTGGGCCAACTCCCACCTTCTAAAGCTTCCCTGTAGACTGGCTGGTCTGGCCATGTGAGGCTTTCTTAGGAATGTGTGGGGAGCCAAGGTCACCACGTCCCTAGTGTCTGCTACCAGTGTCTGAACGGTTCATGCGAGGCCAAGGTGATGCTTTCTGTGGGATTACCAAGTTTTGTTTTTTTTTTTTTATAGGCATTCCAGAACCAGGACTGAACAAAAGGCTTGTCTTGAGTTTGTCTCTGCATCCTGGGAGCCTACTAACCCTAGTCACCCTGCATCTTCCTTCCATGCTTTCCTGGCAGTTGGGATCTAGATTTCATGTGCTTCAAGGGTACAAAACAAGACAACGTTAGAAGCAGGCAGCATAAGGGGAAGGATTTACTTTAGCAAGCTCCCTGAGATCCGTGGGGACGTGGCTGCGGCCTCCCTCGCCTGCGTTTGAAGTAGATGCCGACCATAGTCAGGCTCCGAGCAGCAGGACAGCCTTCCACGCTACCAAGGCCTGGCCCCTTGGCTGAGCCTCTCACATCTGTCTCACCAGGTGGTTGTGGTGTGTATGTAGTGTGTGTGTGTGTGTGTGTGTCTGTGGTGTCTAGTCAGCAGGGCACATCATGAAATGGGTGTTTTCAGACTCTGAAGTTGTAAAAAAACAAAAGACAAAAAAACACCCAAAAACTAAAAACCCAAACCAAACCAAACCAAACAAACAAAAAACCAAATAAAAATAGTAAACCTCTTGGAGTCATGTTCAGTATAGGAGACTCAGGTCATGGCTGCTGGGTTCAGCTACAGTGAAATCCCAGGATGGAAGCATGGCGTCCTACACCATTGTTTTGCTTTATAGAAGCCAGACATTAGAAGAAAAGAGAAAGGCTGGGAGATGTCCTCATTACCACATGGCTACACATGAGGACCTGAGTTTAGAGACCCACAACCCATGTGAAAAGCCCACTGTGGTGGCATGCCCCTGTAGTTCCACCACGAGGAAGTCAGAGACAGGAGGAACCCTGCAGTTTAAGAGCCAGGATTTCTGGCTAAATTGGCGGGCTCTAAGCCAATGAGAGTCTTGGTCCCAAAGAAGATTGGCAGTATTTCCAAGGATGAAGTCTGAGGCTGCCCTTTGATCTCCACTTCCACATACATCATGCATGCACACATACAATAGCATGTGCATGTACATGCAAATATACACACACACACCACATACACACATACCACATGCACACACATACATACACACACCACATACACACATACCACACACACACACACACACACACTACACACACACCACAGATACACATACACACTACATACACACACACCACAGACAAACACACCACATACAACCACACACACACACCACACACACCACATATACACACACATACATACACACCACATACATGCCACAGACACACACACACATACCACATACACACATACACACACACACACACACACACACACACACTTAAAAAAAAGAAAGAAAAAAAAGAGAAAAGGTCTTAAGGTAAATTCGACAAAGCAAAGAAATAAAGAAAAACCAACTCCCAGAAATACGTATTTCTCACAAGCAAAGCTTGGCAAGCAAAAACAGTTGGTTCAAGTCTCCCCAAGCAGCGCAGGCCGAGGGGCAGATGCGGTGAGTTCCCGGTGACAGGATTACAACCTCACACGTTGTCAGTTGCTCTATGGGCTGCGGTCTCCACGCCCTGGTACAGACTCTCCTCCAAGATCGATCCTGAGCCCAAGCAGTTCTGCTACCTTCTAGAGAGCGGTGTCCCCAGGAGAGAGGCACAGAGCAGGCACAGATGGGCTCTAAAGGGAGGGAATTACCTGCCCAAGTCACAATTATTGCAGGTCTCTGGGTTCATTGTCAATCGTGGTGGCAGTTGAAGGCGCAGCAGCTGGGACAGATGGCCCCTCTCCAGCCAGTGATGGGATCTCGGCCAACTCAAATCTCTTCCTCCCTCTGGAAAGAAACAGAAAAAGGAAAGACTCACACAGTCCTCAATTAGTCAGCGTTAAAGGGAGGAAGAACCATTTCTATAAAGGGCTCATTTGTCTGCTTGCTCCTAATCTCCATTTGCAGTTTTGTTTTGTTTTTTTAAGCAACGATGTTTATTTGTGACTTCAAACATGTTTGGGGCAGAACATTCAACCTAGAAGACATTGCATGCCGAATCTTTGTTCCATGTGAGCTTACAACACAGCGTCTCACAACTGAATCATTTTATTCAAATGGTTAGTATTTTAATTAGCCAAGACTTCTTTTTATTTGCCCCCAGTTGTAATTTGTAGTGCATGCTCCTGTTTATACAATGCACACGATCAAAACAAGAAAGGGATATCTCTATGTCCGGGGCTATTTCCCAAGTAAAGTTCACCCCATGGACCTGGCTTCAGCACATCAGTAAGCAGCATATTAAATACTCACATCTTTAGTTTCCACACCATGCCCAGAGGGGAGCCTGTACTGAAGGATGGGAACTCAAGCCCTCCATCAGGGCGGACAGCAGCACCGGCTCTAGGGCGGCGTAATCACGCTTGTGTGATGTTCTGTAAACAGGAAGTGTCACACTGTAGTGGTCGACAGCTGAGAAGTGACTCCAGATTCACAGAGATTTAAATTACGGCTTCATCGCCACTCCATCTCAGTTGCTTTATACCAGTGAGATCTGAAGGGTTTCAGGTTTTATGCTCTTTCATATCAAAAGGTTTGGTGTTTCCCCGCCAGTGAGACTGTGAAGAGTTCAGTGCAATAACAGAGGAGCAGGTATGCCACAGGAGGAGGTAAGATGCGTCTCTGTCCCTACCCACCTGAACTCTTACTCTGATACAACCCTTGTATACACCATGGCACACCTTCCTGTTAATGGCCAATGAATCAAAGTGGGTCCTATTCCCTTTCTGTCTCCTTCACTTTAATTTTGAATAAATTCTTTTGTACACAGCTTCTCAACAGACCCACATACTTCCTGATGGTCATTTCAGTGTCTGGGACATGGCACTGTGGTCCTACCAGGACACCATAACAGTAAAGCACCTCCCTGGGTTTCCTGCATCCCATTCTCTACTCCCATACCTTTGTTCTATGGTTAAAGGTGTCAGTCTCCTGCCGAAAGGACTTCAGTGACCATCCACTGGCCTTCACATCTCTCTGGAAAGATGGCCTTTTCCCTCCTCTCCCAGGGCTTCCTCACTCCATCTTCCTTGGCACATCCTCCAGAAGTTACACCTTTCTGGCTTGAGCTTTGCACATGCTGTCCCCCACTGCTTGCACAATTCTCTATTCCCGGGATAACATAACACTTGTGAGTGGCTCTAACTTGCATCATCTTGTGGAAACATTTTTTTTTTCCCTGTGCACCAAACAAAGGACACATCGCAGGACAGCTACACATTCCAAGAGTATTTTTGTTTTTAATTCTTATCATGCAAGACATAACTTCTGGAAATGCCCTCACTTAGTGTGTATGCAAGCTTCGCCCTCCTGCGATCCCAGCTTTCACATCTGCCCCCTTTACTTCTGTCTTCCTCCCAGGGCACAGAGTCTCATCGAGGTGAACGTAAAATGTTTTCATTAAGTACTGCCATGGGTGTCAGCTGTTAGCCTGACTCAGCGGATCTTGATCACTTCTCCTCAAACTGTACGCTTCTAATCTGCTTTTCTACCCATCCCACTGTTTGAAAATGACACTTATGCTCAGCGTGTCTATGGACACACGTGTGCGTGCTCCATGGTTAATAAACTGACTCTGAAACTTTGCACAGCTCTTTTGTCTCTGACCCTAGTGACATCAGGCTTTTGTAATGCTGGCTCAGCTTTCTACACAAATGACTCTTTCCACAGTCTCTTTAGAAGCATGTTTACAGGTGGCGGTAACTACTACCTAACTGCTTTTACTTTTTTAGCCCATTTATACAAATATTACCGATGTATAAATAGCTATCTATTTAATGTCACCAACCCAGTGAGTCTGAGGGTAAATATGACCACCATCAATCCATGCACATGTAAATCACTTTCTCAGGATCCATCCCATTTCCCTTGGTGTTATTTTTGTTTTGTTATGTTGTTTTTGGTAGTTGGGGTAGTCAGAATTCTAAACATTACATTTGTGCTCTTTAGCAAAATTCAAGTACAATACATCACTGTTAGCAAGCAGACTCTATCCCTAGCTGATATGTTTAAGGACAGGATGCCATGATCGGCTCAGAGAAGGACAAGTGTCCCATTTCTGGACCAGATGGGGTGGTAGGTTGTGAACAGCTGTCTAGTGGTCTTAATGTGTTATGATGTGTAATTGTGAGGGCTGGAGGTCGTCACCTGCTAATGAACAGGAAAATCAACCAAGGGACAATCATTACATAATGAAGTATGGCATATATGTATATATATATATATATATATATATATATATATATATATATATAATTAAAGATATCATTTTTACATTTAATTGTGTGTGTGTGTGTGTGTGTGTGTGTGTGTGTGTGTATGTGTGTACAGTTCCTGTAGAGGCCAGAAGATGATGTGGGTCCCCTGGAGCTGGAGTTATAAGTGGTTATTAGCTTCCAGATGCTGGATGTTTATTTTGTATAAGAACTCTTAACTACTGACCCATCCTTCTAGGCCCAGAAAATATTCTTAATAGAAGTGAGGGTCAAGGCTGAGAGCTAAAACCTCCCTGGTACTGCTGAGCCCATTATTCTGCAAGACTACCGTGTTGCCATGTGTTGTAAATATTGTTGTTCAGACTCCTGTCCTGTGTCACTGTTTCTCTGGCTGTGGAGCTCTATAACACCATTCTCTAAAGAATAAATTCCACAGGGGGAACATCTGGACAGAGCTTGAGATAGAGTTGGACTGAATTTCTGATAAGAAACATAGTTTTAATGCCAAAAATCCATGTGATGTGTGTTTAGTGTCATCCCAGCAAGTCTCACTTAGCACTTCCAAAAAGATAGGAATCACACAAGAGTTCTGAGAAACTGCCCAGAAGGTCCATGCCTAATGACCATCCATTTCCTCACTATGAAGGTGGTGGATTCCGCTGTGTGTAAACATGAAGCTGCATGTTTCCAAAGACGCAGTCATGGCTGTCATCTCCCATGCCCCCAGGCTTTCTTCCACAGAGTTCTGGAGCCCCTGGTCCTGGTTACGCCCTGGTGTTTCCCTCGTTATCCCCACTACGTTCACTTAATAAAAGAAGCGACGGTCATCACAGCACTAGCCAAAAAAACAGCAGAGTGCTGCCACAATAGACTTCATTTTCTGTGACCAAATCATAAAAAAATATTCTAGCAACAGAGGAGTCATTCCACGCTCCGTCCTCTTTCCCTTTCCTCTGGCCCAGCTTGGAGCCAGCAGTATTAAAGGAAAGAACTAGGACCGTGCTCTGGTTCCCACTCTGACTGCCACATGTGAGGTGGGGACCCTGGAAGTTACTTGGCTATGGATAGCCAATCAAAATCACCAAGTAGCTGGATGTGGTGGTGTATGCCTGTAATGTCACACACACACACACACACACACACACACACACACACACACACACTGGAGTTACAGACATTGAAGTAAGAAGACCTGCTGGGAAGAGATGGAAATGAATATCATACATATGAAAGTGCAAAAGAATAGATTTAAAAACAAGACTTTCTGGGAATGCAGCCAGGACCGGGGTTCCCGTACTGAGTTAACCTTGTTTATTTTAAATGTGAGTGTGCATGTGGACAGGAGTGTATTTGTATCTGCTCTTGACCTAATGCTCACATTCCTACGTTATTAGTGATTTCTATCGGTGGTGGTGAACCACATCACAGGATCCACAGAATTGCTCTTGACAGTGGTAAAGGGGAAAACCCTTGAAAGACAGAGGCAGGCCACATGTAGTCACGAGAAGCTGAGACCACCCCAAGTCACAGACCTGATCATGGAGTCAGAACACTGACCTGACTTTCTACTCAGGGACTCACACTGGCCTGGCAAACACAGAAATACCAAGCCACACACTTAGACTCTTATAGTTACCTTCCTTTTATTATATATACATGTTTTTCACTATATACAAATGTGTGTATAACAGACTCCAGAGTTTGAGCATGAACAGTCCTTTGCCCCGGTAAATTATCCCATGACTTCCAGAGTGCCCTTGAATTCCAGGACAGATGGAGCCTATGTTCCTAGGAGACCCCAAGGTCTGGACAACTGCTCAGTACTGGGAAAGTCACACCTGAGCTGGAAAACCTGTGGTAGACGTCTGATTTGGCAGTCTAAAGAGACTCATCCTTTCAAAGCATTCGCCCTCCAAATGCCCTGTGCCTTTTTGATGCTGTCTGCCTCCCCAGGGTGAGAGCTGGCAAATGATGCAGGTGGAGATAATCCTTCTAGAATAAATGTGCCTCCACTTGGCCTGCTTGCTTGTTCCTGAATTCTAAAGGGAAAAAAATTGCAACAACATAGTAAAACTTGACTCAGCCAACACTGATCATACAGGCTAAGGAGCAAGCCTGCTCTCTTAGGAAGTTGGCGAACAATTTGAAAATCTGAGGAGAAGTTAATTATCTGCAACTCGGTCCCCACAAGGGCAGTGGTATCAAGAGCCAAAAGGACTTAAAACCCCCATGTTTAGATGTGAAAGGGAGCCGGGAGGTGGTGGCGCACGCCTTTAATCCCAGCATTCGGGAGGGAGAGGCAAGTGGATCTCTGTGAGTTCGAGGCCAGCCTGGTCTACAGAGTGAAATCCAGGGCAGCCAGGGCAACACAAAGAAACCCTGTCTCAAACCCCACAACCCACCCTACCAAAAAGAAGTAAGAGGGCAGGGAAAGTCCCCACTACGCGTAGAGGCATTGAACCTTCTCCCTACCTTTTGTGTTCTCAGGTAAGAAAGTTCCTTTTGCCACAGGTAGGAAGGTGTTTCACCTGCCTGTTCACCACACACTCTGGTGAGCCTTAAACTCTCCAGGTGCTAGTCTCCCAGGTCGGGAGCACAGCCATGCCAGCTCCATAAAAGTCCCCTGGGGATTCTGGCCTTCATCCAGGGTGAGAATTGCTCAAGATGGGGGTCTCTGAGAGAGGAGATGGATCCTGCAGACTGGGTTTCAGGTTACTGCCCCACTCATGTCCTCCATTAGTGTGGAACAGATACTTTCACCAGGTTCAACACACGATCATGGACTCGGGAGTAAGGTGCGTTGTCCCTAACCCACGGACCTGTGTTCTCACTGGGCAGGTTGGGGATGTCACTGCCCCCGTGTCCATTGGTTTAGACACAAGTGTAGAGATGATGCCACCCACTATGCAAGACCTTGAGGAGCAGTAATGAAACCTGTGCAAATGTTTGAGGTAAGAAGAGCTCAGTGAGCCCTCCCTACAAATATGCACTCACATGGACACGTGCATACACAAACACACAGAGACAAACACATACACTCACATGCATAAACACAGAGAGACACATATACAAACACACGCACATATATACATGCACTCTCATGCACAAACATACAGAGACACACACATATGAATACACACTCACATACACAAATACTCAGAGACAAATATACACATGTACACACATCTATACATACAAACACACACACTCACATGCACACACATATGCACACTTGCTTCTTTTATTCTACTTACAGTGTTGTGTATAGATACATCTAATCACAAAGTATAAACAAAAAGTTTTACTTACCAAGTGGACAATGTGTTAATTAGGAGAATCTCAAGCTGAGAGTTTCTACACCTTTGGATTGTTCTGGTTTGGACACAGTGACAGCAAGGGTAATAATGTTAGCTCATGAAATGCAAATGTTGTGAGCAGTGTCTGCTGCCTTCATCCCCTAGACAGACTCACAGATGGGTGGTATCACACTGCTGTGATGAACCCTGGCTGTGACCCCAGGGTGTGCCCCAGCACGTGTCAGGATGGGCCCTGGCTGAAGGCCCTGCTTGCCAGGATCCTGGAACGCACGTTCTCTGAACATCACTTTCCATAAGACTGCAGGAGCTGAGCTGGCGATTCCTTCTCTGTGTCCAGTTCCTAGATCCCTCAGCAGAAGTGAGCACACTTTCAACACCCGCAGTGGTCCTTACAAACTGCCACACAGGGCTGTCCCGTGCTTGTAGGGTACGTATGCTCTTTTTGTGAAGAAGTGCCCACTTGGGGACTCCTTTGTGACCCCAGGGAGTGTCATTTAACTGGGAACAGTTCCAACAAAGTGACATATTTATTTAGGGAACTGTCTTCTAATCCAGCCCTAGAATTTGGGCCGAAACAGCTATCTTTGGGTTCTGAGGGCAGATGATGGGATTTTCCTCATCATGAAAATCCTTTACTGTGCCCTGGAAGGATACAGCCACTCTGCAGCTCACCTGGGAATACCCCAGCCCAGGTGAGTCCCATAGCTGCTCTAAGCCAGGGGTAAGTAATTCCAGGATCCTGCAGCCTGCTGCCCCAGGCCTGAGCAGGTAGAGAGTATGAAAAGCATCTTCCAATACTTCAGGCTGAGGGACTCATTCTATACTTTTATTCACAGGAATGAGATCAAAAGCTTGACACCTGGTTCCTGTTACCCACACAATCTATTAATATAAACCTCTGCCACTTCTGTCTCTTATACAACTTTTTAAATCAATGTATTTTCCTTCACTTCAAACCATGCTTTGAAGGGAGATAGCAAAGAAGGAAACTATGCTATTTTGTAAATCTAATTCATTTCTTCACCCATTCACCCAAAGTCCATTGATGGTTCTCCATGCCAAAAGCTGAGAGCCCTACAATGCCTACGATCTTGCAGCATGCCTGTTCTCAATTTTATTTTTACCTCCCAATTAAGCTGTCATGGCCAAGCAGCCTAACCTTGTGTGCAGTGGTAATTGGCCTTCCACAATCTGGTGGTGTTGATTTCTCAGGAAACAGTAAAGAGAGTCAGTGTAACCCCTTCTGGCTTGTAAAATTCCACGCCTGTGTCTAGTAAATGCCAATTACTCACAGGCTTCAATATGAGACCATTAATCTCACAACAAATGTGGCCTCAAAATAAAGAAAAACAAGACACAGTCAAGACCCCTAAACCAAATACAAGCGAACAAACAAAAACTCCATAAATAACAAAACAGACAGAGTGAGTATTGGACGTTTGGCGCTATATTCAGGACAGCCATGGACGCACAAATGTGGAGTCAGATGCCAGCTTCTGAGCTGTGGGCTTGCTATAGTAGGGCCTTGTGTGTTCTGGTTGTGAGGGGCAGGGGGTAGCGGCTGGAAGGAAAGGTGCAAGGAGAGCTTGAGTGAGCTCCTGCACTTGGAGCATCTCCCCCTTTAGTCTTCCCGATGAAAAAGACATGGAAGAAGACTGGGGAGCAGGATTCCTAGTCTGGGATGGCAAAGCCAGAGCAGGAATATTTTCTGCAGGCCTGTTGCAAATGGAGCTCTGACTTTGCATTAGAACACAGGATTAGTGTTGCCGCCTTCAGAGTCCCAGAGCTGGTGATGTCACACACCTCAGCTAACAAACAAGGTTATACAAGATCTGTTCCCAATGGCTCGGCTAGGGGGTTGCATCCAAGATGAGGCTCAATCTCATTCCGTTGTCAATATTTCATGAGGCCTGAAAGATGTTGCAGGGGGACGAAGAGGGCAACGGGAGGTGAGCACTGTGTCCTTCCACCTACAAGTCTGCAGCTCTGTGGGGTGAGAGACAAGCCTCTTGGGTGCCTACTGGGCAGCAAGCAGGCGGTCCATAATTGCCTTAGTCGGTGTTCCATTGCTGCAAAGAGACATCGTGACCATGGCAACTCTTATACAAGAAAGCATTTAATTGGGGCTGGCTCACAGTTTCAGAGGTTCCGTCCATTATCGGCATGGTGGGAAGCATGGGGGCATGCAGACAGACACGGTGCTGGAGAAGAACTTGAGAGTTCTGCATCCCGATCCATAGGCAACAGGGAGAGTCTGACGCTAGGCCTGGCTTCGGGCTTCTGAGACCTCAAACCCATCCCCCGTGACACACTTCCTCCAACAAGGCCATGCCTACTCCAACAAGTCCACACCTCCTAATCCTTCTCAAGTAGTGCCACTCCCTGAAGACTAAGCATTCAAATATTTGGGCCTATGGGGGCCATTCTCTGTCCGACACCACACGGGATCTTAATTGAATTCCCACAGGAGTCTCCACATTACCAGTGACTTGAGGGTCTGTAGCCTTGAGTCAAGGCAATGGCTGGAGTTTAGCACCAGCAGAGGGTTTGCGTGGGTCAGTGAGGCCAATAGCTGATTCTTCCTGGGTCTGACTCCTGAATCAGGCTGCTGTTAATCCAGACTGTCTCAGGCAGCTCCGACTGACTGCTGTTTGGACTTAAGTGAATTTAAACCAAGAAAATTCTTCCTTAAGTTTCGTGATGGCTTTGGGGATCCATGAGCCGACAAGAATGGTTGATAGCCAGTGTCTGGAGGGTCTGGACATCTGCAGCAAGTTGTTTCCAAGGTCCTGCCCAGCTGGGGAGGATGGGAGCCATGACTCTGGTCACAGGGAATGGGGAGGGGCTTTGTTTCTAACCCCCATAGATCCCGGTTCTCTTGGGTGTCTGTTTTCTGAGAGCCTGGGATGTTTCAGAAATTGCTAACTGGAATGAGACTGTAGCATAATTTCTTGCATTTTAGAATATATATCTGGTTGAATAAGAATGTCTCCCCTCCAAGGCACATACATCTGAATGCTTGGTCATCAGGGAGTGGTATTACTTAAGAACCATTAGGAGGTGTGGCCTTGTTAGAGGAAGTGTGTCACTGGGGGTAGGCTTTGAGGTTTCAAAATCCCAAGCCAGGCCCAACGTCCCTCTCTTCTTCCTGCTGCCTATGGATCTGGTCGTGGGACTCTCAGCTCCTTCTCCAGCACCGTTTCTGCCTATGTGAATGTATGCTTCTTGCCATACTGATAATGGACTAAACCTCTGAAACCTATGCAAGCCCCTATGAAATACTTTCTTTTATAAGAGTTGCCATGGTCAGGGTGTCTCTTCACAGCAATAGAACACTGACTAAGACAACATCAAAAAAAAAAATCTTAAGAAACAGTTAAGGAAACTGTTACTCGTAGTAAAAATAAACTTTTCTTTTAATCCAAAAGTTCTGTCTTCAAAGTACAGAGGAGACTGTAACAGAACCCCGAAGGCACTGAAGCCACTAAGGTGGATGAATGTAGCCTGGATCATGTGGAAGCTAGGCTGCTGGTTCTTCTCAATACACCTTCAGAGACTGTCAAATTGTTTTGTTCATATGCGTGTGTGGGGGCGGGTGTACATGTGTGTACATGTGTGTTGAAGCCAGAGGTCAGCCTCAGGTCACTCTTTTGGTGCAATCTGCTTTGTTTGTGGAGACCTCTCCCTCAGACCTGTAGCTCACCAGTGAGACTGCACTGGATGGCAATGAGCTCTGAGATCTGCTCATCGCCGTCTCCTCAGCACCGGGTTTCAAAAGTACTCCACCGGGCTTGGATTCTAAGGACAGACTCAGGTCCCCATGCTTGCTCACCCAGCAAACACTTTATCAACAACATCATCTCTCCAGCCCCCAGGGTTGTCTGGTTATGATGGAGTCCTGTCCCTTCAGCATTACTTTGAAGTGCCTTCCACTTCAGTGACAGGTGGATTGAAATGGAGCTTCAGGGGACCTTGGAATCTGACAGAACAGCAGATTTCCCAGAGAAAATGACACTTCAAAAAACCCAATTAAAATGTATAAACATTGACACTTTTTCTACTGGAGGAGACAGGAAAAGGGGAAGGATGTTCTTAGTTCTGTGAATTCAGTCCAATCTGTCAGCTCTACTTTCTAGGAGTTCACTGACCATCTGAGTGCCAGAGCCTGCATTTCACGTGTGGACATGGAACTTCCAGAGAAACGCCCAGCCCTGGCTCTGGTGTGGCAGCTGGCCATGGCCCTGGAGCGGGCATCCAAGTGCTGGAGCCAGCACTGTGCAAGGGCACCTGAAAAATGCCAGCCCTGGTTGGCTGGGGAAACGGGTCATTGCCCTGGAGTGGATTCCAGCGGGAAACTGTCCTGCAAAGGTCACCTTCGTGCCATGGTGAGGACTGTGAACTAAGATTGTCCTGAAAAAAATCTGAATGGGTATTCTAATTTTTAATATTCCTCTATACATACCTACTTTGCAGATTACCAGTACTGAGATGTCCTGTGAAAATATGGCCTTTTAACTGCATGGAGATATCTATACATCTTTAATATTGTGCTTGAGGGGAAATACACCCCCCCCCTCAGGGATGTATTTTTCTTCCTCTGTGAGCCAGGAAGAGAGTCTAACGCTGAGAATCTGTAGTGGAAACCATGAAAAACAAAAGGGGGGTGTTGGCCTCTGTACTAGGGAGACAAGGACAGAGGCTCAGTCAGACATTCTAAGAGGTCAGCACATTTCATGTCAGTGCTGAGTGCCGGGAGCTGCAGGCTTCCTTTCTAAGGGGCACTTGCAGACCCTGCCCCAGAGCCTCGGAGCCAGGCGGCCTCTGCCCTGGCAGGTGGCTGATTTATTCAGGACAGTACCTCTGAATCTGAGCCTTGGAAACAGAGTGCAGTGGCTTTGAATAGAGGCTTTGGAATCTGATTTCATTTTTTTTTCTCTTGAAGAAAAGTATTCATATATAATAATCATGTAAAACAATGTGTTCGAATGAATTTTAACTGTATTCACCTCATTTTTGTCCTCTAGGTCCCCTTCCTCCAGTGGTCTAGTAGCCTTCCCTCTGTCATTCTCAAAGCACACTTGGCCCTCAGCTGCTCCTTCTTAGCCACTGATGTCACCCCAGCTCAGGAGCCAATGTCCAGGGAGGCAGGACTGACTTTCTCTGACTTTACCTCCACGGCCTCCACAGCAGTCAGCTTGTAGATGGAGTTTCCTGTCCCAACCGCCCAAACAATTGACTCAGAAGCTGAATATGAGTTATAAAGGCTCTGTCATAGCTCAAGCTTGTTACTAGCTAACTCTTACACTTAAATCAACCCATATTTCTGTTTCTGCTTGCCACATGGCTCATGGCTTATTACCTCATTTTCCACATGTCCTGCTTGCTCAGCAGCTGGCTGTCACCTCTCCTGACTCCACCCTCCTTCTTCTCATTATTCTCAGTTTCATATTCCCACCTAACTTCCCTTCAGCTTTTTATTAACCAATGAGAGTAATACATATTCATAGTGTAGAATGTAGAAAAGGATTGTTCCACAGCACATCTCCCATTGGTCTGGTCTTTGTTGAGAACAAGGGAACCCATCCACAGCTCAGTCCCTGGGGTGTCCCTGTTATAATGCACTTAGGTGTTGAGATTATTTCAAATCTTTCACTGAAATAAGACTGAGAAATAGTGGGATGTGGGTATTTGAGGGCACTTAGCTAGAATCTCCATGGACTAACAGTTTCACAGGGAAAGTCTTTGAGAAGAACAAACTTCTTCACGCCAGGCTTGGCAGATCTCACCTCATCCTAGCAATGGGACGCTGAGACAGGAGGACCGCCATGAATCTGCAGCCAGCCTGGGGATACAACCTAATAAGTTCCAGGTGACCCTGAACTAAAGAGTGACTTCCAGGTTCTGGGTGAGTCCTTCCTCAGCAACACAGACAGGAACATGAGGTCCTGAAGGAAGCCTTGCTATGGGGTCCTTAAGCCAGGGAGGTGTGCACATGGTAAAGCCTCGTCCCAGGTGTCAGTGGAATTAACCTGGCTGAGGACTGGAGGAAGGCTCCTTCTGCAGTTGCTCTCCTGTGGCTCCCAGGTAGTCTTGGGCAGTTGTATTTGAAGAGATAAGAACAATGGGCATCCCTTGTGCGCCAGACACTGAACACCCTGGGGATGCAAGGTCTTCATTTATTCTGTGAGGGCTTCACACAAGTCCACTGAGTGACACTTGAGTTCAACTTGGTGTGTCTTTGTATGTGTTGCTCAAGAATATATTAAATTATGGCCAAAGGATTGGGTCTCCGTGTCCTCGGGTAGAGCTGGCTCTGCTGCCTCTGCTGGCCTGGCTCTCTCTATAGAAACCTTTTTCCTCCTGAACAGGCCCTGGACTGTGGAATGTGGGAATCCTTGGAAAGACTCTTTCATAATCACAGCAGTGATGCAGGGGAATGTCAGTTCTGGTGGACATGTGGTAGGTAGTTTTGGAGAGGGGGACGTCTGAGGATTGGGGTTCCAGCCAGTGCTGAAACACCGTGTCTCCTGTGTGCTCAAGCTTCTTATCCAAGGGGTGGTGCTATCCAAGGACAGGCAGAGAATGGACTCTGTTATCCTGCACAATGCACCTTTAACATGCGTTGTCCCTGTGTTCTGGAGGCTCACATGTCTGAACTTCTCCGCAGAGCTGTTTCCCCATCTCCCAGTTAGTACTACATAGGGTCTATCTTTGTCTCCCTTCCCAAGGTGATCTTCTCAGGTGACCCAGCTTGAAAGAGATCCAGGGTAGAGAAGCTGACAGGAAAATGCTCTTAGCTTGGCAAGAGAAGGTGCATGAGTCCCTTAGACGACATTTAAACTAGTCCACTAATGAAGGCCCTGTTTTAAAGAAAGTCACACACTGTCAGTATCACAGCAGCATGCGGGATACACTCGGTATTAACAATTATCACTCTAGGAATGAATATTTGAGTCTTCATGTAGAAAACATGGACAACAAATTCACATGTGCACTCTGAGAAAGCAAAGTGGAACTGGCTTCGGGTTTCTATGTCTCACACAGGGCATGCAAGGGAAAGGTCTTTGGACACAGTTATTCTTCAGAGAAAATCCTTCAATTCCACGGACAGTGCAGAAACTAACTAATGCTCTTGCAGGCATATTCTACAACTACCTCAGATGATAACATGCATTCTCAGTAATGGAAGATAGGTCTCCACTAATTTTTGTATTTATACAATTAGATTCTAAAAATTTCACTGTTCAGCAAGGCAAATAGGGAGGTTTTAATGAAAGCCTCGCAAATTGTTTATGCCTTTTAAGATCATATGGAAACCATTGAAATGAAGACGTCTCTGCTGGAAGCGACGATGAAAATTATCTCACCAAACTCATGTCTATCTTTTACAAAACGTTAGAAGTCTCCCATGAAGACTATCAATGCACAATTATAGAAACCTAAGCATGTAATGCACAGACTAGACAAAGCTGTATGAAGGAGGGCTGGGTTAGTCATAGTTCCCCAGAGAACAGGATCCATGAGGAGATAGGAAGGCTGGGTTCTGCAGGCAGAGAAGAGCATTGACCTGCCCAAATGCAGACAGTCTTCCAGGAAGGTGAGTGTTGTGGTTCCAGTGCAAAGAAAAGGCTTGCAAACCAGGAGCAGCAATATCCAAGGGCAGAAGAAAGGATGTTGCAGATCAAGCACAGAGGGAGAGCCTGCCTGTTCTAGATTCTTTCCTGTGGCTGTGACAAAGACCCAGACATAAAGCAACGCAGAGAAGAAAGGGTTTATCTGACTGACAGCTCCAGGTCACAGTCCATTGTAGCAAGAGAAGTCAAGGCACAAGCTCAAAGCAACTGATTACATCCATGGTCAAGAGCAAAGAGAACAGATGTGGAGTCTGGTTTGCTTGTTTGTTCTCAGTTGACTTTTCTCTCTCTTACACTGTCCAGGACCCTGTGCCCAGGAAAAGGAGTTGCTCATAACAGGTGGCTCTTCCTACATGAGTAGCAATCAGGACAACCCCCCCCCCATAAATACCTATAGGCACTCTGATCTATATGATTCTCCACCAAAACTCTCTTCCAAGTGATACTAGGTTGTGTGAGGTTGACAGTGAAAATCAAGTAGCACTCTGTTCTCCTTGCACATTTTCATCCCTTACCAGGCCTCAGAGTCTTGGGTGATATGACTTACCTCAGTGAGGGGTCTCTACTGGACCAGAGAGCATCTTACCCTGGGGAGCACCCTCACAGACACCCCAAGAGGAATAACTTGTCAGCTCTCTGTGTGACACTTGTTCAGGGAAGATTATGTCTGAACTTATTCAAAGATGTTTAAACTTTGGGCTTCTCTGGGCCACAGAGGATAAATGGGGAATTGTCTTAGGTCACACATTAAATCCAGGGGTGTCCAGCCTGCTACTGACAGGTTGCAAGAGAGTTGTTGAGTCATACTTTGACAAGATATTGCATCCACCAGGTTCACACCTCAGAAAAGCTCAATTGAGTTATAACACGAAGAAAGAAGAAAAAAAAGTCTTGTAATGTTTAAAGTCAGTGTACAATTTTATGTTGGACTGAACTCACAGTTGTCCAAGGGAGTTGGGGGTTGGATGTTCTTGAACTTAACCACAGCTGGGTGCTCACAGGCCTTGGTCCTTTCAGCCTTTTAATGCCTAGGTGATCCTCCTTCCATCCAACTCCTTTACAAATAAATGATCCTTCTTCACTCCTTCATTGTGACTTCCCCATTTGCTGGATAAGAGCAAGGTGTCTTATGATTTATCAGCGAATATCTTTGATTTGGAAAGCAGAGCCCTTGCCTCAGTATGTGTGAAACACAGACCCATCTGGGTGCATGGGAGCCAGGAAGCTGGCTTGTCGCCTACACTAATCATGTGGAGTAGAGTGGATTGGGGGCATCATTTCATCTCTGCCCTGAATACTCCTGGTTTTACATTCAACACAAACAGCTGCAGTTCCAAATGGTCTTCTACTTCACTGACATTGGAACAGCTGGGTTCTAGAGGCCACAGGCAGATGGTGATGGAGGTTATGTTTGGGGCTCTAGCCATACTCTGAGGGAAACATTCTCATGGCTGCCTTCAGAGTACACCCAGAGCCCTTCAGAGTGTACTCAGAGCCTGAGGCTTGGGGGCATTGTGTCATCTTGGTTTACTTATTCCTCATGGTCTCCTTGGACACACTAGAAGTCAAGTCCTTTTTGAGAGGTTTCATTACATGGAACATCCACAAGTGTTAGTGGGAATTATATAAAACAAAACCAGGACACGAAGATTCCACCAAGACCCAGAAGAGCTCCATTTACTTGCAATAGCTGTTCAACCCTACACAGTTGAGTTATATATAATCAAAAATGTTTACCTTGCATATGTCATGCAATAGAAGTAATCTCTGTCTGTCGTCAGATACGTAGAACAACGGGGCAATGTTCTAAGAAGCACATGGTTTGGCCCGGCCATTTTGTCATTTTGAAACACAGTAAGATGATTCCTATCACTAGGTGGCATGATCTTATGGGGTCTTCACAGTGATGCACAGTTGCCCTGCATGGTGGTAAATATGGCAATGATCTGTAACTTGTGGTGGGAACACACCATGTTTGTCTTTCAAGATGGAAATGTGTCCAACATTTGCCAGCACAGCTCAGTTGTATGGTTTGTTATCTGTCCATATCGATTAGCATCCTTGCAACAATAATTTTAAAAATATTTGAATAATCAATATTGAATAAATAAATGACCAATTTTTTAGTCTATAAATATCTTACATATTTTGACAGCAATAAGCACAAATTCCTAGATAAGAAACACATTATCAACTTTAGCAAGGCATAGATGTGCTCAGAGCGGCTTGCCAGGAAAAGTGCTGGATACAGTTTCACAGAACAACTGAGTCAGAGATCTCATGCTTCTCAGATAAGAGATAAAGTTAGCTGTGGTTCCAGGTCAGGACAGATCCTCTATTTGGTTCAAGCCTTGCAGATTACAACGGAGAGACCCAGGGGAAAAGAGAGAATGGGACAAGGCACTCAGATGCTACCTCAAGGGTTTTGTTCTTCAGATGCTTGCCAGACAGACCTTCTTGTTGATGGTCTGGAAGCTGGTAGCATGTTCTCTGCTAAGAAAAGTGTCAACATGTCTTCTGAGCAAACCACTAAAGCTGTGCTTAGCCGGCTCTCTGGGACTGACCTCCAGTGGAGTGTGAGCTATAGTGTCTGCAGGTTTTTGAGACAGAATCCCTTAGCAGACATAGGAAGTTCTAAGTCAAAGCTGGATGGAAATGGATGAAGCTCCAATTCTCACTGAAGTTTAGGAACTGAGAATTTTAATTTACATGACATTAATCTACTAATAGTCAGGGAAATTTTATAAAAACCTTTAACAATTTTACTAAGTCAGTTCTGATGATGAGTTTCTGTTTTGATGTAACTGCTAACTGCATCCTTCGCAAATCAGAGTTGAGGATGAGCTATGCTTCCCAGTGTGTTAGGCCCAGAGTGAGCTGGCAATCTAAAGCTGTCCTTGCCTCTCAGCCCTAGGAGACAGCCATGCAAATGAATGTCTATATCTAAAGATATTGGTATTTCACAGTTACTCAAAGGACAGAATGAAGGGCAAAGAGTACTGGCAATTTCTGTATTCTTCTTTTACTATCGAAGTTCCCTAAACTGCTTTCTCTAACAGAAAAATTCTTACAGCAGAGGATGGAAGTGGGGGCTGGGAGTGAGATGATTGACAGATCTCACAGCAGAAGGGCAGAAACAAACATAGCTGGCCAGTGTTTCAGATAACTGTGACTCCTGAATCCTCCCCTCAGAATCCCTAGAGCCTTTAGCCTCCCAGATCTTAGCACAAGTGAAGCACCCCCAGGAAACATGTTCCCCGGGGCAGTCAAACATGTAGCTCACATGCCAGACAGCTGCTGGCATTTCCATTCCTGGACATGCTGTATTTAAATACCATCTGAAGATGTGAACAGCCACAAATTTTGCTTTCTGTCTATGTTTAAGACCCAATCAAGGCAGACTTTTTAAAGCTTGCAATGCTCGCACTTTTAATTTAGCATTAGTGGGACATCTGTGAGCCAACCGAGGCTCTCTCTGCACAGTAGCGCGGGAAGGACCAATTTTGACTTGCTCTGAGTCTGATTATCAGTCGGAAACACAAATGCAGAAAAAACCACTAAAGCACTATTGGAGCCGTGACAAAAGAATAGAATACGGAGCTGCAGAGTGGTGAGGGTGCCCAACATCTTTCCTGTGTATGGAGGTCCCTGGAAATACATACCACCAGGAGGTGTGCTCTGCCTCAGTCAGGAAGCCAGAGAACTTCGCACAGTTGGGCACATCACAATCTACTTGGCCCCATTAGGCCGTGCTGAGCTGTCTTCCCCATGGTGCCCTGTGATGCTTTGAACTTTAAATTTTGGACTTTGGGGACCCTCTTCATCCTGCCTTACTTGGAGGAGTACCTGAAGTGAGATCCTGCCTCCCCTCCTGTGACGGGGCTTCAGTTGTCATGACCGCTCCTCTAGGAATCCAACCTAACGGCTCCTCCTGTGTCCCTCTGAACTCATTTATAACTTTGGGGGAATGACTCCACTGTTAGCAAGTCCTAGGCTTTTTGACTGGACTTGTGGAAATTCAGAGGTGTCTGTAATGGGGCTGAGGGACAGCCAGACACAGGGGTCTGACGAGTCTTGTGCCATCTGGGGTAGATAGGGTTTGATAAAGAAGGTAGAGCTGGGACATCCTTGGCAGCCGGAGTCTGTGTGAGGACCCTGGTGGGGGGGATAAAGGTGATAAAGCAAATTCTCAGAAGGAGAAAGGTCCTGTGGGCTCTGGTTGCTCTTTATACAAAGGATTCCTCCACTTAGGGTTTGAGATAATATAGATTGTTTCTCTAAAATGCTATCACATTTTTTTTTCCTTTGAGGGAATGGAAAGATCTAGTCATAATACATAGGATTTCACTGGCCCAGCAAATTCATATGGCCAGCTTACGTGGTAGACCTACCCTTTCTGTCTCCCTGGATATTGGGTTTGTGAAATAGCCCACAGGGCTTCCTGATTCTCTTTTCCTGTGCATGCAAGGACAGGCACAAGCTCCCTGGATGCAATCAGAGGAGGCTAAGCTCCTGGCTGTCACTATGGAGTCAGCTAACAAGATAAAAGTCTCTTTATATTTGAAGAGCATTTGGGTAATTTAGCCCCTAATAGCTTTAGTGTATTTGCTGCTTCAAACATGAAATATATCACATTTTAAAAATAGAAGAAAAGGAAAATAATGACTATTGGTAGTTATTAAACACTGACCATTTCCTTCATAAATTGAGAAGTTAAATTAAAGAACAAACCTTTGATAAAACAGAACAATGTGTCTAAAATGATTAAGTTATTTGAGAAAAAAAATGGAGTAAGGAAATCAGTACAGCATTTCCTAGTATAAAATGAAGTAAGCAGAAGTCTCTCAGGAGAGGAGACCTGTAGTTGGTCCCTATTCAAAAAAGGTGTAGTCTAAGTGTTGAGTGTCCTACTAGATTCAGGGTGCTTAATTTAAGTGCTAACTTGTGTTCTAGTATACAGAACACATACATACATACATGTGCATACAGTTAAGGAAATTTCACATTAAATAGAAAGAATATATGTGTGTAAGAATATGTGTTTTTATTTCCTCTAGAAATGTCATGTCATTATGGGTTCAAAGGGATACCAACATTTTGATATTGCAACATCTACACAGTTCACATTTGGAAACTGCATAATCAAATTACAGATTTTAGAAAATACAAAAAAAGCTAATGTTTTGAGTGAGTTTATGAGTTTGTGTTAGGCTAAATTCATAGTCATCCTTGTGCAGGCCTGTGGGCTGCAGTTTAGACCTGCCTGAAGTGGATACAAGTGCTAATTAGTTTAACAGACACTCACAGAATACACAGTACCTGGTGGAGACCATGACCTAAGAGAGCTTTGTCACAGGTGATGCCAGAACTGGCTCATTAGAATGGATGAGTGTTTACCCAGACATGAAACAAGGAAAAATTAAGAGCAGGTAGAGGCAGCCTCGTCCACACAGGTGTCAAGGTGCATGTCATATTGGTAAAGAAGGGGGTAACAATGGAGGCTACAGTGACCACACAGGCAGGTCTGAAGGCAAATGCAGTCCTGGGGCCCGGAGAGGGGGCTGTGGAGTTGATGGTTCTCTCTCTCTCTCTCTCTCTCTCTCTCTCTCTCTCTCTCTCTCTCTCTCTCTCTCTCTCTCTCACACACACACACACACACACACACACACACACACACGAACGCACGCACGCACGCACACACACGTACAAGTCTACTGGGGTCGGAGGGGTGGCAATAAGCGAGACAGACGCTGAGGCGCAGCCACAGAGCTGCTGCTGCTAATGACATTGACGGCTGCTGTGTTTGAGACTTGCTGGGTGGGCATTCAGTGTCTTGCATAATCAATGCCCCTGTTCCCCAACTCTGCTCTGAGACTGACACAATTACTACCCCGATTATGATATGTTTCTTTTTTTATTTAAAAACATTTTCATACAATTTATTTTGATCATGTCTTCCCCTCCCCCAACTCCTCCCAGATCCTCCCCACTTCCCCTTCCACCCAACTTCTTGTTCTCTCTATCTAAAAGAAATTAAAACAAAAATCAAAAGACCAATAAGACCACACACAAAAAACAAACAAATAAACAAAAAACACAAAAAATAAAACATGGAATTTGTTTCGTGTTGACTAGCTACTCCTGGGCATGGGACCTGCTCTGGAATATGTTTGATGCTCCTTCTGAAAAGATCTAAATGTAAGTGAGGAGACAGGAACTTGGGCGAGTCCTCAGAACTTGGGTGTTTTAGAACCACCCCTGCCAGCCACATAACACAAGTTCCTGTTTCATTATAGCCTGGAATTCTAGGGTGCACCCTAGAATTGAGTGTTCTGCCTGTGTTCTGGTAGAGCAACCTACCGAAGTCCTGAGTTTGATCTCCAGTCTCATCTGCTCTGGGTATCTGCCTCTTTGATCGACCTTTCCCACAAGGCTGCAACCACCCATGGCAGGAAGTCTGTCCTGTGCCCATGCAACTCCAAAGTCAGTGTCCAACAGAGCTTGGGGGGGGGGAGCAAGCCAAGGGCCACAACAGACCATGCCTCCGCGGAGAGGCACTCACAAAAGGCTGCAGAACACAAACAAGAAGGATGAGTCAGGAAGCCCTTCCATTCTGAGTCCTTACGACAGCATCCTGAATTCTGCCATGGGAAAAGCTTCATGGTGCTCGTAGAACATGGCAGGCTGAGTCTCAGAAAGCTTATTCGGACTGTGTGCAAATGGAATAAAGGAGATGCCAGAGACACTAATGAAGACCAGACTGCCATCAAAAGAAGGAAAACACTGGCCCTGAACTAAGTCTCTGCGATGGCTAATTGTATATGTCAACTGCTCCGTGCCGCAGGGTACCCAGATAGCATTCTGAGTGTTTATAGGCAGGTGTTCATGGATGAGATGAACATATAAATCAGTAAACTGTAGTAAGCAGCTGGCCCTTGCTGATAGGAATGGTCCCCTGGGAACCCTCTGTAAGGTGCATCATACATTGCCTATCCCAAATATGTCACCAGAATCATCTCTCCTGATTTACATCCCTGCCTTGGTTGGAAAACCTCGTTATGGAATATGAAACTGGACTCTGAATAGTTATGGTTGACTCTATCATCTCACATTCTCCCTGTGTCCTATTAACAACGTCCTAAGGACCATCTCTACAGTAGATGTCTACTGTCTCACCACTTCCACATCTAGCATCCTACTTTGTATTAATGACTTCAGAGGAGTCCATTGCTATACTGCCATTTACTATTAATATCTCTCTGGACTTCTGAGGCCATTATTAATCTCTCTATGCTGCAGATGAGAAGGATCTCAGAGATCTGGACAATGAGGAAATATTAGCTGCCAAGACATTACGTAACTTGATTGGGGGCTGTGATTCATTGAGTCTAAAACTCAAAGTCCAATCGAGCTGCTAGTCTCTTTCTTCATGCTCTTTGTAGACAAACAGTTGGTGTTTGATTTGAAAAATGTACTTTTTCCTCAATTGAGATGACTAAGATTTATTGCTTGCTGTGATATTCCAGAAGTTGTGCTTGGTGCTGGGCATGGGAAAGTGGAACAGGTAGTTTCTGGGCACAGCCAAACAGCCACTGATGGACAGGTAAGGAGCAAGTCAGTGGCAGAAAGAGTGTGCCATGAACAAGACAGGAAGTTGAGTTGTTCTGGAAAGCTGATGTGAGAATGTCTCTCTGATCTTCCAGCGTTCACCCCAATACCTGGCTCAGGTTTGATTTTATTAGTAAGACCATTTAAGATTCCTGCTACAAGAATGGTTTGCATTAGGCAGTCCTTCCAAATTGTGTCAGTTATTATGAATGCAAACGACCCAGATGGTTCCAAACAGAGACCCTCCTTGATCAAACAGAACTAGGTAACCACCACACTGACCAAGTACAGGCAATTAAGTACTGCGCTGGTGAAGCACAGGTAGATAAGCACCACACTAACCAACCACAGGTAGTTAAGCACCATGCTGCCCAAGCACAGCTAGGTAAAGAACCATGCTGACCAAGTGCAGCTAGGTAAAAGCACTACTAGAATTTTCAAGTCATTCACCAGCGAAGTTCAGTTTTACTGGTTTAGACTCAATACATTCATTTGTCTCATTTGCAAGTGAGCATGCTTTTTAAAAACTGCTGTGAGCATCTGGGCTGAAGTCAAGCAATGGAGAACGAGGAGAGAGACACCTACCATCATCTTGTGGTCCTCACAACAGGGCCCAGGTTGTCATGCCTGGGGTGGGGATTCACCTGTTAAACTCATTCCCTGCCCTCCACCTTCCCAGATGTAACAGCAGGACTTAGTTTCAAGTGGTAACTGGCGATAATGTACGGCTTGAGCCGATTCTAAATGCCAGTGGTGGGGATTCAGTGACAAATTATCTGAGTGCCTTGCAGTGCTTAAAATAATCCAGAGATGAAACGAGCTAGGCTCTGTCATACACGTTCACGCAGCCCAGACCCTCACTGTCACACTGACTGCTGACAACGGAGGTGGCTCACCAGAGTGGCTGGCCCCTCCTAATTTACTTTCTCAGAGGCACATCCATATTCATGACACGCTGCTGTCTGTCTGTCACCCAGAGGGGCCCTCCCTATCTCAGTATTACAATTACGAGAAAATATGCACATTTGGCTAACAAATAGATTCAGAGAATCCGAGGTCTGGCTTTTGTTATTGTTTTGAGCCTTTCCTTCCAGAAGGAAGTGCTAGTTACCTGAAAAGGTGGTTATCCTAAGCTGTTGGTCTGTGGGCAGTCCTGTGTCAGGCTCCTGGGATAAAGCATTTGGGAGAAAATATATATTAATTCACTTTTGGGGTTCCATGGCTCCCTACACTTCTGAATGTTCTATTCTTCTCAACACCGGACAACACACAGACATTACAAAATATCGAAGTGGTGAGACTGAGCAGGAAGCGCGTGCTATCTTTCAGGTTTGCTAACTGCTGACAAGATCAAGGTTTCCCTCACCCTTTATAGGGTAACTGGGCCCATGTGATACACCATATCGTGTTCAGTCCAGAATTTTTCTCCCTAGGAGTTCACAGTCTTTCCTAAACCAGTAGACAAGCCAGCATGGCTGTGTTGGCCTTGCTCAGGTGGGCTGTAGTCACCAGCACTATAGGTGACCAAGGGATTGCTGTTTGTTGCTGTGAAAGACTCCATTTGTGAAGTCGCACAAAGTGGGATGTCGCCTGAATGTGGACACCCACTGCTTCATGTGAAGGTTGTAACTCTCATTGCCACTAGGCAATGTCAATCACTGTCGAGTCCTGCAGCGTGTAAGGGATGAGCGTGCAGGTGCGCCACCATCCTCTGAAAAAGACACGGCGTATTAGATAGTGAAAACACATTACACGTTTTTTGCAAAGCCTCCATGCATCCCTTTTGATCTAACGAGGCTAAGATCAGCTCTGCTGGCAGTGTTCATGTCAGGGACACGCTGATTAATTTAATATTCTGATTGGCTGAGCGGCAGAGCTTTAACGCCTGTTAACTTTTTGGCAAGTAGCTCTGAGAGGGCGATAATGAGATTAACATCAGGAGACTAGATTTGCTTTTCTGCTGTATTTAATTACTACTTTGACACCAAATAGTACTGCAGTGGGTTTTCTAGACAGCACCTTATTAATCCACGTTATGTCACATGGAGGAGTCTGCTTTGTAAAACCTGTGCAAAAAAAACCAAAAAAAAAAAAAACCCAGGGCTTTTGTACTCTGCAAGATGGGGAGACACAGGTGAAGCAGGTGCAGTCCACAGGAAGTGCTTGGTGATCATTTGGGCTTCTATGCCCGTTATTGGGTGTTACGCCACACAGTGCTGAATCCTCACAGAATGTTAGTATCCACAAGACCTTCTCACACTTACCCCATCAGCTGGTGATTCCCTAAAACATTTCACGTGTGACGCATCTGGCTTACCTTAGGGAAGAATGGACTAGAGTGTAGCTAGAGAGGCTAGCCCAAGCTCGCACACCTTTGTTCTTTTGCAATTAACTTTGGGTTCCCACATTTTACGTGGCCATGTAGGATCCTGAAGTTTCTTCTCTTTTCTGCTGTCGGGGCTGAGAATGGTGATCTGGCCTCCCACAATGAGAGAAAGGAGAAGCTGCTCTGTGGTTTCGTGTGAGTAAAATGGAAACATTTTATGAAGAATTAGAAGACACATCTGAACTGAAAATTAAGGAAGCCAACGTGAGTTGACCAGGGTTGTACCTGTACAGCTGGCAGCTACGCCTGTCTCACAGACACCTATAGATGGGCAGTTTGCCAGCAGCAGCTCTTTATTGCCCACAGTTATAATTCTAGAGGAATCCACTGCTGAGGGGTCAACTGACTGTTTCTGATGAAGATCAGTTTTCTCATAGGCAGGGCCTTTTACATAGTGGAGGGATAAGACAGCACCCTGGGCTGTCTTTTTAAGAGCGCTCACCTCATCTAGGAAGTGTCCTTTGACCCAGTGGCTGGAAGCCTCCGCTTTGTGCCATTATTGCAACCAAGGTTGCTTTCAGTATAGGAATTTTGAGAGACACAAACATTTGATTCCAGAAAGGATCATGAATCCAGCACCTGTCTTCAGTATTCTTCCAAATATAAACTAAATGTTCCTTAAACTCTTTCCAGTATTCAATAACTCTACTTTCCCAAATTTTATGTTTATAAATCAGTACAAAATACATATAAATTAGCAACTTCCAATTCAGAGTGATTCTATTAGTTTACTTTTCAATGCTTTAAGTTCATTCATGCCATCTTGTTGATGCGATGTATTGATATTTCAACTAGCAAAGTATTTGAATGGTTTACAATGCATAGATGTAGACGAAGTATGATGGAAGGTGGATTGAAAACTAATAACTGCTATGATCACAGCTACTTCTTGGTATCTTTACAGCCACCAACCCATCTACCCACCCACCCACCTACCCATCTATCCACACACCCACCAACCCACCCATCTACCCACTTATACTTCTAGACATAACTTTCCATCTACATGCCTACCAGTTCCCCAATCTACCCTTAGTCAATCTACATATCCATCTATCCATTTATCTAACCAACTCTTCTACCCTCCCAACTGTCCATCATCCATCCATGCATCCATCCATCATCTGACAATCCATCATTCATCATCCATTAATCACCTATTCATCTATCATCCATCAGTACATCCATTTATCTGAAAAATAATCTTATTATGTGTAAGTTATGTAATGCAAAAAGTTAGAAATGTATTGTCCTTTCTTACAAGATACTGGCATTGCACACCACGGTTTAAAAAGTAAACACCATTGTTAATACTCCAAATAAAGCACTTACAAAAGTATCACATCACCATTTGTTCATTCATTAACATATTTGTTTGTATAGTACTTATTCTTTGCAGGAAGACATAAATTAAATCAAGTTAAAGGTTGTTTCTTAAAGTATCAAATAAAGACTTTGTATAAATGAGACAATGTTGGGTTATGTCATTGACTTTTATGTCATTTCTTTTCATAGGAAAATAATTTTACATTTCAGTGGGATCAATTAATAAACATCTTCATGATAGATTTCTTAGAGAGATGAATTGATAAAAAAATCATGATAAAAGTGTTAGAGAGAACAGGGATACAAGGAGATAACTAAACATCACTAAAGCAATGTACAACAAGCCTATATACAACATCAAATTCAATGGAGAGAAACTCACAGCAAATCCACTAAAATCATGAGCAAGATAAGTCTGTTTGCTCTCTCCATATTGCTCTTTAGATAGAGTAATAAGACAACTAAAGGAGATCAAGGGGATACAAATTGAAAATGGAAAAGTCAAAGTATCACTATTTGCAGATGATATGATAGTATATAAACTATCATAAACTACATAAACAACCCCAAAATTCTACCAGAGAACCCTACAAATGATAAATACCTTCAGCAAAGTGGATGGATACAAGATTAACAAAAAAAAAAAAATCAGTAGCCCTCCTATGTACAAATGACAAAGGGGCTGAGAAGGAAACTAGGAAAACCACACCCTTCACAATAGCCACAAATAATATAAAATATCTTGGGGTAACTCTAACCAAGCAAGTTAAAGACCTGAAATGGGAGCCAAAAGGGTGTATTTAAAAATACATATCGATTTACTAGTGGGTGCTATGGGGAAACAGACTCACAGATATAAGAAAACGTAGATCCAGTTGCAGAGTCCTTCTGTTTTGCCCAACGGTGAATGGAACCAGCAGTCTGGTCTCCAACACCATAAGAAAGAACAAACAAGCACACTCTCCTCAGTTTTAAGCAGTCACATACCCAGAGAAAATCATGCCTCTATCAGGCCAGATACTCCAAGGTCATTGATGGAGCAAATGACCTTTTTGTCTAAATAAGAAGGTTCTAAACCTATTACAAAGTTATATACAATAAGAACAATTATCAAGTATTGTCTAGAAGAAAGAAAAGGTAGTAATATAAAAAAAAATGGAACTATAGTCAACAAGAACAACATCAAGCAAGAAACACATATTAAATGTCCAGGCCAAAGGTAATTGGCAACTTACAGGGATTACTCCAATAGCTGACCTATCCTGAAGGCTCTAAATCTTGTACCTGAAATGCTTCTAGTTAAAATATGAAAAGATTGTAACTATAACTGTCTAGTCTTCAACCCCATCAAAGACCTGAGAAGGAAAATAATGTTACCAGAGTAAGCAGGAAGTGCAAGCCAGCAACTTGCAAAAATACGCAAGAAATGACAGTGACAGCTGGCTGCTTGGACTGTTACCCAATGTTTCTCTGCAACATTGGGGCATCCACTTTTGGCTACAGGTTGAGAATATCTGACAGACTGTTTTCAGAAGCAGAAAAATTTGAAAGACTGTCTTACCTTGTCTTGGCAAGGTTCAGCAGTTGCTTTTCCGTATGTCCTGCTCATTCGGATTGGACACAGTGCTTACTGTCAGCAGTCAAGACAAGGGCAGTTCTTTGCCTGACAGGTCACTTTACAAAGACCTGTATGATAAAAATTTCAAGTCTTTGAAGAAAGAAATTAAAGAAGCTATCAGAAAATGAAAAGATTTCCCATGCCCATTGATCAGCAGGATTAACATTGTAAAAAATGGCTATTCTACCAAAAGCAATCTACAGGTTCAATGCAGTCCACTTCAAAATTCCAATGTAATTCTTTATAGACATTGATAGAACAATACACAACTTCATATAGAAAAACAAACAACAACAACAACAAAAACCCAGGATGGCTAAAAAATCCTGTATAATAAAAGAACTTCCCAAGGTATCACCATCCCTGATTTCAAGCAGTGCTATACACCTGTAATCATAAAAACAGCAACAAAAAAAGCCTCATGGTATTAACATAAAAGACACATTTATCAATGAAATTGAATCAAAGACCCTGACATAAACCACACACCAATGGGTACCTGATTTTTAATAAAGAAGTCAGAAATATACAATGGAAAAAATAAAACATCTTCAACAAATGGTGCTGGTCCAACTGGATGTCAGCCTATAAAAGAATGCAAATAGATCCATATCTATCACCTTGCATAAAACTCAAGTCCAAGTGGATCAAAGACCTCACCATAAACTTAGATAAACTGAACTTGATAGAAGAGAAAGTTAGGAATAGCCTTGAATGCACTGGCATGGGAGACAACATCTTGAACAAAACACCAATAGTACAGGCTCTAAGATCAACAATATAAATGGGGCCTCATGAAACTCAAAAGCTTCTGTAAGGCAAAGGATACTGTCAATAGGACAAATGGTAGCTATAGAATGGGAAAATATTTTCATCAACTCCACATCTGACAGAGGACTGATCTCCAAAATATATAAAGAACTCAAGAAACTAGACATCAACAAACCAAATAATCCAATTTTAAAATGGGGTACAGATATAAACTGGAAATTTTCAACAGAGGAAACTTAAATAGCAGAGAAACATTTAAATAGTCAACAACCTTAGTCACCAGGGAAATGCAAATCAAAACAACCTTGACATTCCATCTTTCACCTGTCAGAATGGCTAAGACCAAAACCCACAAGTGATAGCTGATGCTGGAGAGGATGTAGAGCAAGGGGAACACTCCTCCAGTATTGGTAGGAGTATAAATTTGTACAGCCAATTTAGAAATCAATATGGTGGTTTCTCAGAATCTTAGGAATTGATATACAAGACCCAGATATACCACTCCTGAGCATATACCCAAAGGATGTGGTATCCTATCACAAGGACACTCACTTAACTATATTCATACCACCTTTATTCATAATACCCAGAAACTGAAAACAACCTAGATATCCCCCAACTGAAGAAAAGATAAAGAAAATGTGGTACATTTATACAATGGAGTATTAGCTTAGCTGTTAAAAAAAATCATAAAATTTGCCAGCACATGGATGGAACCAGAAAAAAATTATCCTGAGTAAGATAGGTAACCCAGCCCCAGAAAGACATACATAATATGCATTCACTTATAAGTGCTATTAGCTGTAAAGTGAAAGATAATCATGTTACAACCCACAGACCCAGAGAGGCTAAATAACAAGGGCTTAAGAAGGGAATTTAAGCATCTCCTTGGGAAGGGGAAATATATTTTTCTGATGGACTAGGGTAGGTGGGATTGGGAACAGGAGGGTCAAGTGGGAGGAGGGAGAAAATACTGGGAGAGGTGACTGGAATTGGGGGCATTTCAGAGGCTAGGTAAAAACATGATGCAACAGAAACTCCATAAAATCTGAGACAGTAACCCTAGCAAAGACTCCTCATAATGGGGAACCCAAAGCCCGAACCAGTCATCTTCAGTAACCAGATCTTAAATGGAGGGATTGGGACA
Source organism: Peromyscus leucopus (assembly GCF_004664715.2). Classification (NCBI taxonomy): domain Eukaryota; kingdom Metazoa; phylum Chordata; class Mammalia; order Rodentia; family Cricetidae; genus Peromyscus; species Peromyscus leucopus. Next base: position 53,613,188 of record NC_051081.1, on the reverse strand, counting down.
CCAACTCAGCCACACAACCTTCAATCTACTGTTTGTCCTGCCTGCAGAGTGTTCTGAGACTGGAACCTAGAAGAATCGTCATCAAAGAAACCAGAGAGACTTCATCCAGTGACTGATGGCAGCAGTTGCAGAAGGTCCCACAGCCAAACATTGGGTAGAGCTTGGGGAACCCTGTGGAGGTTTCCCCAAGAGGAAGGAGTGAAGGAACCAGAGGAAAAAGAGTTTTGGTGAGGAATTTTCTAGACCAGTCTGGCCTTGTGGGCAAGTGTGTAGCACGCTGTCTGATGTAGGTTGATACAGCCCCCTGTGGGCGCCACCATTCCCTATGCTGGGTTATGAACTATGAAGTGAAGGAAACTCTTGTGTTTGACTCTTGAGATGATGTAAGTGCCTGCTTCAAGCTCATGCTCCTTTGACTTCTGCTATGATGGAATATAAACTGGAGTTATAAGATGAATAAACCTTTCTTTCCTATGTTGCCTTTTTACCAAGTTTTTTTTTTTTTTTTTTATAACAGCAATAGAAATAAAACTAAGGCCGTCTACAACTAGGCCCCATCTTTTTCAGTGTCTTCCTTCTAGGCATCTATTCTAATTTAAACCTCTTGTGACCACAAAGCCCTCATGTTCCAAACATTTCCCCAGATTCTCACACCTGCTTCATGCTGGAATCAGGGAACAAGCCTTCAGGAGACAACGTTTTGAGGGATACTTTGCATCCAACTGAATACATATGCATTACACACACACACACAAAAAAAAAAAAAAACAGTTGTTTGGGTGTGTACTTTAATAAATATGCACTTATTGATTATTTAACTTAATGACCAAATATATTGGTAAGAATAAGATACAGTTGCTGAATTCAAAGAACCCTGGGAGCAGGGTAAGCCCACACACCACTAAGAAACTCTCGGAGGCCATCCTTGTCTCGGTGGGCTTTGTACAAAGGAGGCGCAGAACAGTTGAGGAAGCGCCTTGCTTAGAGCAGGTTTAGAGACGGATTCTCCAAGGCTCTCTCTCAAAGGACCTATATTACTAGAAACATCTTCCAGTCAGATTGTGAACTGTGCACTGGCTGCTCCTGCTCTGGCTGTAGACTTGAGGTTTACTTTTCTTTCTGTGTTTGCCTCTTGCCCACCTCCCCTGTTACTTTTGCTAATCACTTCTTCGAATAACCCTGCTTCTGAGGTTGAAAATGCCCAGCACGTCAGAGGGAAGAGATTGCTCTTGCTCTTCCTTTCTTCCCTGAGTGATCTCTGGTGAGGAGGCAGGCCAGTGAGGGCTAGTGGAGCTGAGATACCCTGGCTGTATGCCTTCATGTAACAGGCTCTTACATCTAGCTTCTGGTTCCATGATGGTGTGAAGGTCTCTCACGGGCTTCCCTGCAGACACAGAAGCCTCTTGGGTTCTCTGGGCCTCACCCTCAGCCTTCTTCACTGGCCTGAGCTCATTCTTTTGACAGAAACTGGAAGATATGAATGCAAGTCTAGACATATCACTCTGCTGCTAAACCTTGTAAGAAGATCCCATTTCCTTCAGAATTAATTGTTAACTCCTGACAGCATCTCCGAGCTCCCTCCCAGGCTAGCTGCAGATCCCCCGCAGCTCCATTTAACTCTTGCCCTCTCTCTCATCTCTGCCTCCTGACTCAGGAGGGTGCATTCCAGTCCTCCTTGGGGTCCTCACACCAGTTCTGGTCACAGACTCTGTCATCTCTACTCACATCAGTCATCCTTCCCCATTATGAGGGTGGGGTTAGACTACCTAGAGAAAATGGCAAACCTCCCCCACAGGTGTAGAGAAATTCAAACAAGGAAAATTAAATGAGAAGTATATCCAATCTCCCTAGGCCAAGAGTTACCTGTGGTTTGATGCAGTAAATGGGTAAGTAGTTGGAAGAGAGGAAAGAAAGAAAGGGGGAGGGGATGGCTGGAGGAAAATGTGAACACATAAATTTATACCTCAATATACTCATTAAATTGTGAGTAGGCCAAGACAAAAGAGTTAACACATTAAAATAAAAATGAACTTCAGGGGAACATGAGAAAGCATTTCCATTGAAAACGCTCTCAAGCAGAAGAAAGGAAGCTTCTGCTCTAAACTCTGTGTGGAGCAAATGAGCTACCTGGGGAAAGTCACATGTTCTGGGTCTAAGTCTCTCCCCTAGTAGGAGGGTGAGTTCACATGAAACTATTCAGAGCTGTGGCATGACCTATATGGGTAGAAAAGAGATTGAAAGAAAAACTGCGGCAGAGGCAAGAAACAGCAACAAATAGGAGCTGCAAGCATGGAAGAGAAAGACACACGTCACAGCCAAACATCGTCACTGCCCACAGCAGTGGTCTTTACAAGGCTCCTGTGGGTGTGGGACACAGATACATTTTCTCACTGGAGGCAGAGGGACCCATCTTTTGTATTTGATGTGGGAGGAGAAAGGAAGCTGACTCTGAAGATACTAAGAGGGAGCCACCACGGGAGCTATGCAGCCAGAGCATGGGGTCAAGAGCTTGAAGCAACTTGAGTTCAAGTAACTTGCTCCTGGGGTGCTGGGACTCCTAAGGATAACATACATGCCATGAGTCCTGCAGGAGTTTGTAGTGAATAGACTTAGTTTGAGTTCTCAGTGTCCTCCCTGATATCAGAAGCCCCATAGCAGGGCAGAAGAAACCTATGAAATGGAGACAAGATATTGGAGATACTAGAACTGTGGGGTGCCTGTCAAGGACAGTGGCAGGTGTGGAGTGGACTTGGCATAAGCCGACAAGACAAGCTGTGTGTGCTAAAGACAGCAGAGCTAGGATTGTCGGACTGTCCAAGCCTTTTGGAACCCAGATTATAAGTGAGTTCCAGACGTCAGACAGTGAACTACAAGATTTTTTTTTTTTTTTACACTGCTTGGCTTTGAATTTTGCTTTCATCTTTTTTCTTCTTTTTTTTTTATTAAGAGATTTTCTATTCACTTTACATATCAACCACAGATTCCCTGTCCTTCCTCCTCCCACCCCCAGCCTTTCCCCCAACCCTCCCCCGATTCCCACCTCCTCCAAGGCAAAGTCTCCTGTGAGGAGTCAGCAGAGCCTGACTGACATTCAGTTGAGGCAGGTCCAAGCCCCTCCTCCCTGCACCAAGGCTGTGCAAAGTGTTTCACCATAGGCACTTGATTCCAAAAAGCCAGCTCATGCACTAGGGACAGATCCTGGTCTCACTGCCTGGGGTGGGGGGCGCTAAACTGTCTCACTTATCCAGAGGGCCTAGTCCAGTACCGTGGGGGTTCTTCAGCTATTGGTCCACAGTTTATGCATTTCCACTAGTTTGGGTAGTTGTCTCTGTACTTTTTCCAAAAATGGTCTCGATATGCCTTGCTCATAGAATACCTCCTCTCTCTCATTGATTGGACTCCTGGAGCTCTGCCTGGGATTTGGCCATGGATCTCTGCATCTGCTTCCATCAGTCACTGGATGAGGGTTCTATCATGACAGTTAGGGTATTCGGCATCTGATCACCAGAGTAGGTCAGCTCAGGCACTCTCTTGACCATTGCCAGTAGTCTATGGTGGAGTGATCTTTGTGGAATCCTGGGGACCTCCCTAGCACTCTGCTTCTTCCTATTCCCATGGTGTCTTCATTTATCATGGTATCTCTTTCCTTGTTCTCCCACTCTGTTCCTGATCCAGCTGGGATCTCCCACTCCCCTAAGCTCTCTTTCCCCTGACCCTTGCCCTCCATTACCTTCCACCCCCAGTTTGCTCATGTAGATCTCATCCATTTCTCTGTTGCTGGGCGATCCCTGTGTCTTTCCTAGGGTCCTCCTAACTAGCTAGCCTCCCTGGAGCTGTGGGTTGCAGTCTGGTTATCCTTTGCTTTACATCTAGTTTCGCTTTAATCTAATTGTTCCTTGCTCTGGTTCTTCCTTTTTGGAATAATCAAGTACTTTTTTTTTGTTTTGTATTCTACAGGAGCACATGGTCAAGAGATTTCAGATTTTTCACACTTAAAGTAAGACTCATAACCCTAAACCAATGAGCCAACATCCAATTTAGGACTTTTAAAGAGACCTCAGACTTCTAAATGTTTGAATTTTTAAAGACTGTGGAACTTTCAAAGCAATGGTATGCTTTTTTCTTATTTGCTTTTAAAATTAAGTCTATTTTATTGATTCTTTCAGAATTTTGTGCATGAATAATATGCAATTTTTATCACACTCAGCTCTACTTCTCCCTCTAACTCCTCTAAGGTCCACCCCCACTACCACAAACCCTCTCCACTCTGTCTTCTCTCATTTTAATAACCCAGAGCCCAATTTATGTTGCCCATAATACTCATGGGTATGGACCAATCCACTAAATAATGAGGGACCTACCAGTAGCCATATCCTTAAAGAAAACTGACTTTTCTTCCCCAAGAAGCCATCAACTGTCAATTTCTCCTAAGCTAATAGTGGGGATCCTGAATATACATGTACACATACACTCCATGCTGGGACATTAACTGGCTTGATGCAGGTCTTGTGCAGGTCTTGTGCAGGCAACCACAGCTGTGAGTTCACAAGTCAAGAAGTCCCGTCATGTCCAGAAAAGATCGTTTCTCTCTGGCCCTTCTCAACCTCCAACTCATACTTTGCCAGCTCTTTCACTGTGGGAAGGGGGTGTGATATAGATGTCTCATTTGTGGCTGAGCATTCCAAAGATACCTGTTCTCTGTTGTTGAGCAGTTGTGTTTCTATAGTAACCACCATCTACTGCACAAAGAAGCTTCTCTGATGATCTACATGTATGATGATATGAATTTAGAGGGGAGTCTGAGACTAGTCCATTTGTGGACAGCTGAAGTACTAGTTTAACCTCTGATGCCTATGAGCTTCCCAGCATGAGTTTCTGGGGAGATTTTACCAACCGTGTGTTTCCCCCTGCTGAATGAAACGTAAATCTTATCAGATGACGGTTGGTTACCGTCATGGCATTCATGCCACTATTACAGCCATGGGCCTACCTTGCCAACCAGGCCTTAGCGTAGATCACAGACTTTACAGCTGTATAAGACTATTAATGACTTTGCTCTCTCAGCTAGCCAGAGGGGAGGAAGCTTCCTGATCAACACTGGCTTCATTTCTCTTTGTCTTATGATTCAGGTGTGTGGTGTCTTTAGCATGTGGGTCATAGCATCAAGTTCTGGTAGACAACCAAGAGCAGTGGCAACAGCCAGCATTGTTTGGGGGGGGGTCTCTGTCACAGCTCTGACCAACAACTTGAGGAAACTATCCCACACTTGCCATTGGGCTTTTTATTTGGCAACCTATGTCTTCTGGGAGGACTGCTATTGCCTGTGTAGGGTAACTCCAATTGAACACATACTCGTGTGTGTGTGTGTGTGTGTGTGTGTGTGTGTGTGTGTGTGTGTGTGTGTGAAGCCTGTTAAATAATGGCTTCTATATGGCATTTCAAACACTCCCCTTGCCTGTTTGCTATCCTTCCATATTTCTTCCCCACTTAAGTCTGCCTCCTATTGTTCTCCTCCTCTATATCCTTCTACTGTGCCCCTCCCTTTCCTCTCCACAGCAGTGTTTCTACCATGCACCCTCCCTACTATTTTTTATCCGTCTTCACTAATGGCCCCTTTTTAGTTATTTCTGCAGGTACTTCAATTTAAACACACAAATCAAAAGACTTTTTGCTAGGTTCTACTGTGAGAGAGAGTGGGGCATTTCTCTTTCTGGATCCAGTTACCTCATTCTGAGAATTATTTTCTTGTTCTATCCATCTACCTGTAAATTTCATGACTTCAGTTTTTTTATAACCAAATACAATTCCATTATTATTTTGGTATTGTGACATTGACATGAGATCTTGGGGACAAGGAATTTTAAAAGGTTGTAGTTTAAAGTGATGTGTTTACATGCCATGTTGATAAGGGGTGGAATATGCTAGTTAGCTTTAACTCCCAACTTGACATAGTCAGGAGTCTTCCAAGACTCTCAAGTGAGAAACTAACTAGATCGGATTAGTCTGTGGTCATATCTATGGGGGCTGTCTTGATTGATAACTGATGTAGGAGGGCCCAGGCCATTGTGGACCACACCATCCCCTGAGCAGGTGATCCTGGGCTGTTTTAGAGAGCTAACTGAGAATAAGCCTGTGAGCAAGTCCACAAGCAGTGTTCCTCCATTGTGTCTGCCTCGGGTGCTTGAGGTCCTTCCCCTGATGCCGATCTGTGACTGGAAGCAGAAATGAACTGTTTCCCCCTCTAAGTAGTTTTTGGTTATGGTTTCACTTCAGCAGCAAAAACTGAAAACAAAGCATGGACGTATAAAGTAGAGAGCGTGTGCTCAACACACAGAATCTTCTGAGGAGCCCTAGGAACACCTCATAGTTATTTACACAGGTGCTAACAGCCCTCATTCCCTTGGCTATGGGCATTATTGCATTGCTGACTCCCTTCCACATCGCTTTTGGATTGCAGATCGTGGGGAAACCTAGTATGACACATGTCCATGTGCCCAAGTGTGGACCCTGTGGTTAAATACTGTGCCAAGCAGACTAAAGCTTACAAACTAAAGCCTCTGATGGAGCTGAAGCAAGTTGTGGCATCAAAAGACCTGAAATGAGGTCTACCCACAAGGCAGTCTGTCTTTCACAATGATACTTTACCTTTTAAGTTTTTCTGATTATGCTAGAGATTTCAACTGGGATACAAATGGAAGTCCTAGAATTCAATCAAGGCTGCATGGTGGCCTTGGAGGGTCTTGGGGACTCTGACCTTCTCACTTCCCTTTTGGTTATGGTCTGCATGCTTATGCCTCTAATCCAAATATAGCACTCCAAGAAACCTTGTTTGTTCCAAGAAGCACAGTGGAGGAGAAGCCAGTCTCAAAGGGTGGAGAGTTTTTTAAAATACGGTTTCAATGTATTCAATTTCCTTGATAATTCATTTCCATGCTCATGACCACACTCAGTGGCTTATTTTAAACACAGCAGAGAATGTGAACTCAACACACAGTTCACAAAGTAAGCTTTTCCTTCCACCATAGGAGTCTATGTTGAGATTTCAAGGAAGGCATTCGGTCTGGTTCTTAAAACCACTCACACCCAACTAACAAGGACTTAGCTTTGTGGCCACACAGCGTCATGAGAGCCTGAGGAATACTTTCATTTGAGATGTCAAGTAGTCGGGAAAAATCCATCACTAGGGGTGTATTTGGGAGAGTGGCAGGAGGTGGTGATAGCTGATTCTGACAGACAACCATCCTCCAGTTTGCTCTCTCAGACAGACACCATTCTAATCACTTTTCTGCTGTCTGTTTGATGGATCTCAGTCTGTCTTACATTTCCCCATAACATTTTGCAATTTTGCAGTTTTATTGAATTTTTAAGTTGCACATTGCACATTCTGTCACATGTGGGGTTATCGAGGAGTTCTAGTTCATCTTTCCTAATAGGGCAAGGTTTTAGACTTCTCTAAAATTGCTGTGGCTTGGTTTACTTTTTGTTAATACTCAATTTAAATTGTCTCTTGTAAATTTTACCATACATAGAAGCGGTGCATAAGCTTTGTAATTGCCATCACAAAGTGAATGTTGGTATAACCACCTGAATTTAAGTGTCAAAGCCTAACATTGCTCTCATGCTCCCCCAAGCCCTGGAAGGTCACCCACTGTCCAATGCAGCAGGTAGCCTTTCCTTAGGGTGCTGTTCCCTTGCTTCAGAGCAGGTTATGTGGGCAGTGCTAGAGAAGGATGTTGGTTTTGATTTCCAGTAACTCTGTCATCTAGAATTACCCTCTATAGAACGATAATGTAGAAACTCACAACACGCATATTTTATATGTTGCTCTTCATGCTTTTTGTCTGTGAAATATTTCTGTGCCACCCTGTGTTTGGCAATTTTCATGCTTCTTGAATCTCATTGTCCCATGTCAAATATACCTTCATACTTGAGAGTATATGGTTTAGGATTTGGCACATCACCTTTAACTCTATTACATTTTTAAAGATTTATTTTATTTTTAAATGCTCTCTCTCTCTCTCTCTCTCTCTCTCTCTCTCTCTCTCTCTCTGTGTGTGTGTGTGTGTGTGTGTGTGTGTGTGTGTGTCTGTCTGTCTGTCTGTCTGTCTGTGCATAAAAGTACAAGTGCCTGTGAAGGCCAGAGGTATTGTATTCACCAGAGTTACTCGCTGTTGTGAGGCGCCTGACATGGGTGTTGGGAATTGAACTCTGGTCCATTGTCACAATAGCACACATCCTTCACTGCTAAGCATCTCTCCAGCCCCCTATGTCTATAATCTATTTTGATCAAAGATTGTGAACCTTGGTAAGTCTGTCTGGATCCTTTAATTTAGTATATGGATATTTTATGGCTCCAGAGCTGCCTATTAAAAAAAAAATCACCAGGTCTCACAGAGGGACCATTGCTCCTTTGCCAAGTGTAAATTAACTGTATTTGTATGGATTATTTTTTTTCATTTTTTTTCTTAGTTTTTAAAAGTAGCATGCAGAGTAAGGGGTTTCATTTCAGCCTTCTCATCCAAACTTTGCAGTTGTGGGTCCTTCTTCCCACTCCCCTCCTCTGTCCTCCCTCCATGTCCCTTCCCCTGTACTCCTCTTTCTCCCCTTCTCCTCTCCTCTCTCCTGTCCTGCTGCCCTTCCCATCAGCCCTCTTCCTCTGTAATAGCCCTGTCATGATGTCACACCACATGTGTCTTATGACCCTCTTTTTATTTATTGTCCCCAGACATCTTTTTCCTGTCCCATGGTCTCCTCCCGATTTTCATGACCTATCTGTATGTCTATGTCTTTTCCCTCACACAGATTTGTTTATGTTCATTTTGCCAACACTACATTAGCTTGCTAAGAACTGAAGCTGGGTTGTAGGAGTCTTATATTTGCTTTCTTCCAGATTGCAAGAGAGTCTTTCGGTGCTTCATAAAATTGTTTTTGTTTGTTTTCTTTGGAAACATGGTCAGACTGGAACTTGCTATGCACACCAAGCTGACCTCAAGCTTAGGTCATCCTCCTGCCTCTTTCTCCTCTGTGCTGGGATTGTGGGTATGTGGCACTATAACAGTCATATATTTTAAATGTAATTATTTGGAGGGCTCACAACTTCCCACAGCACTGTGGTACACAAACATGTATAGAATAACACACATACATACATACATACACACACACACACATAAACTAAATAAAAAAACTATATATGTGCACTCATAAGCACATGGATGTATGTGTGTGTGTGTGTACATGTGTGTGTGTGTACACAGATGTGCACGACAAAGCTTTTGTGGAAGTCACAGTATTAATGGTAGGGATTAGTTCTTTCTAGTATGTGGGTTCCAAGGATTGAACTCAGGTCTTCAGACTTGGCAGCAAACACACCTGTTGAGAAACCTCACATATCCCAAATTCATATATTTCAAAAACCTTTTGTTGACACACACAAAATGACTTGCTGGGATCTATAAAGAAAGTCAAGAAGAATGATCATTTTTTAATCATGTCGCTTCTTCCAACTCAACACACATGAATTGTTTCTCATTTATTTATATATTATTTAATCTCATCAATCAGGTTTATAGATTTCCTTGTACAAATCCTTTATGTACTTTGTAGGAGATTAAGTATTTCAATTTTTGTGCCAAGGCGAGTGTTTAATTCCAATTTCCATTTTCAATTATTCACTGCTGTTAAATAAATGTAGCAGATTTCCACATTAAGTTTATATTCTGCCTTTTTGCTATTCACTAGTAAGTGGCAAGAGTTTTCATTGCTTCCTTGGGACTGTCGACATAGAGTTACTATGTCAATGGACAGTTGTCCTCTTCCTTCTTCACTTGGGGACCTTTTCTTTCCTGTTCATGTTGTAATGCCTTATCCAGGCTCCAGCTTGATGCCAACCAGGGGTGTGAGATAGGACATTTTGACCTGTTCTCAATCTAAGGAGCGAAGATTTCTCAGTGCATGCTTGTAGCTCTGTGCTATGTACATTTCATGATCATGGCGTCCTTTTCTCTTAAAAGTCAGGTGATATGGGTAGACAGCCGTAGGGTGTGTTATTTAGCTTATGCATGTGATGTATTTGATCTTTTTGATCCCATTTGGGACAGATCAGATCATCCTATGAGATTCTCTTTCGGCACTGCTGGGTTGTTTTGTTCATAGAAGTTCAGGATTTGGTGTTTGCTGACCACAAATGTCCACTTGCATTCTTCCTTTCTTGTGTGTGTGTGTGTGTGTTTTCTTGTTTTGAGGTCTTAGGGTCTTGGGGTGAGCAGGGAAGTGTGTCCTCCACTTAAGATTTTGGAAGAGAGACTGGAGAATTGATATGGTTTCTTTCTCACTTGCTAGAATAATGAGACATCATCTGATCTTGAAAGTTATAGATACACTTTCATGAATAAATCTTTCTAGTAGCTTTTGTCTTTCAGACAACTGATTCATTTCATTCATGTTATCAAATTTGTGTTCCATTACATTATTGTTCTTTTGATGTTTATGTGGCAAATGCAGAGCCAGATCAGCCATCATTCTTTCATTTCAGATATTACTAACTTTATGTTTTTCTTCTTTTTGCCTTAGCCTAGGTAAAATTTCACCAGTTTTATTGACTTATTTTCAAAAATCAGCTTTTTGTTTCATGCATTTCTGCTATCAATATTCAATGAATGATATTTTAAAATCATATTTTTATTAATTGAGACTTTCATACATGTATTTTGGTCATATTCAATGCCTCACCTAAGCCTTCCCAGATCAGACCTTCCCACTCAACTTCTTGTCCTTAAAAAAAAAAAAAAAACTCATTAAGTTCAATTTGTGCTGCCCTGATAATCTTGGATATGTGGTCTTCCACTGGAGACCACCCACTGGGAGACATTTCTGTGCTCTTTCTGATGTTGATTTACACTTGACTTCTATGATTTTCCATTGCCTTTTGGTTTGTTAATGGGTGCATTATGAGAACACATGTAGCCCTTCTTGGGAATGTTCTTTGGGAGCTTGGGAAAACAGCACATTTCTAGTTATTTGAGAATTCTGTTTAATTTAGCCACGTCTACATTGAGCTAATGACGTCTAGATTCTTTGATCATTAGTCGATACTGAATTGTAGACTACACAGAGCCCTGGGCAACTTTGCCCTCAGTTCTAAATTCTCTTCTCTGCTTTGCTACTTCATGGCTGTGGACTGATGAAGAGGTGACTTCAGTGTCATTAAATGAGTCTCTTCCTCATCCCCAGAACATTACTGTACCCCATAGTCCACATCCTCGGAGAGAGTATAGCTACCCCTACTTCACTTTCATTAGCCTATCATGCTCTATGTCTCCATTTCTTAATTTTATTTTTATTAAGAATTTTTTTCATTCATTTTAGACACCAAAGATCCCCCTTTTCCCTCTTCCCACCCCCAGACTACCCCCACCCCCTCACTGCCCCCCCAAGAAGGCAAGGCCTTGCATGGGGAGGTACATCCAGTAGAGGCAAGTCCAAGCCCTTTCCCCTACCTCAAGACTACATGAGGTGTCCCATCATAGGTAGTGGGCTCCAAAAAGCCCCCTCATGCACAAAGGATGGATTCTACTGCCAGCCCCACCCCAAGCAAATCAAGCTACATAATTTGTCTCACCATGTAGAGGGCCTAGTTCAGTACCATACAGGCTCTACAGCCATTGATCCAACTTTCATGGGAAATCAGTGTGGCAGTTTCTCAGAAAGTTGGAAATCAATCTTCTTCAAGACCCAGCTATACCACTCTTGGGCATATACCCAAGGAATGCTCAATCATACCATAGGGGCACATGCTCACCTATGTTCATAGCAGCATTATTTGTAATACTCAGAACCTGGAAACAACCTAGATGCCCCTCAACTGAAGAATGGATTAAGCAAATGTGGTACATACACACAAGGGAGTACTACTCAGCAGAGAAAAACAATGACATTGTGAAATTTGCAGACAAATGGATGGAAATAGAAAATATTATCCTGAGTGAGGTAACCCAGACAGAAGGACAAACATGGTGTGTATACTAGAAATAAAGCAAAGGATAGCCAGACAACAACCCACAACTCCAGAGAAGCTAGGTAACAAGGAAGACCCAAAGAGGGATGCATGGATTGCCCTGGGAAGGGGAAACAGGTGAGATCCCCATGAGTAAACTGGGGGTGAAGGGTGGGCAATGGAGGGTAGGAGATGGGAGATGAGAACATAAGGGAATGGGATGGTCGAGCTGAAACAGGGAGGGAGAGAGAAACCGTGATAGAGGGAGACATCATGGGAATAGAGAGAAACCCGGTGCTAGGGAAGTTGCCAGGAATCCCTAAGGATGACCCCAGCTTGGACTACTAGAAATAGTGGAGAGGGTGCCTGAACTAAACTGGCTTGCCTCAGTGATCAGATCAGTGAATACCCCAACTGTCATCACAGAGATTTTTTTTTTCTCCAATGACTGATTGGAGGCAGATTCAGAGATCCACAGCCAAACATCAGGCAGAGCTCTAAGAGTTCAGTCAGAGAGAGAGAGAGAGAGAGAGAGAGAGAGAGAGAGAGAGAGAGAAAGAGGGAAGGGATTCTATGAGCAAGTGCATCAGGATAATATGGGGAAACCTGCAGAGATGACCAAACCAAACTAGTGGGAGCTCATTTCTTAATTTTCAATCTGTCTGTATCCGTAATATTTAAATCAAGTTCCATGTAAGTAGCACGTTTTGCCCCCTCAGCTCCTCCTCCATCTCTTTAATCTCAACCTCTCTAGACTCCAACGTTTGTCTCCTGCCTGCAGCTCATGTTTCTTAACTGAAGTAAAATCATTTGTATTTTCACTGACATTTAGTTCATTTACACTTTCGGTGATTGCTCATATATTTGAGCAGGTCTGTGTCACAAAAATTTTTATGTTTATTTTTTTTCATGTTTTGATGTTAAAGGTTCTTAATTGCATACACACAGCTGCCCTTACGGTCTTCAGTCTAGTAAGAGAGTCAGACAAACGTGTCCAAGTTTATCAAGTGTGGTAACAGCCACACTCCTGTTGATTAGTGGCTACAGCAAATACTCAGTCAACAACTGAAGGCACCTCGCCCGCAACTTCACTTCTCTGGGTCTTATGATGAGAAAGGGGCTCAGAAACCATTTTTACTGGGTGTCTTCAAGAATGAAAAGTGAACTTTATTTATTTATTTTTATTTACTAAGCAATAGCACAGGGCTGGAGAGAGGGGAGATGAGTTGCCAGCACTCACTGCTTCTACAGAGGGTCTGAATTCAGTTCCTGTACACATGTTAGGCAACTCACAACCATCTGTCACTCCAGCTATAAGGGATCCGGTCCCCTCTTCTTGACTCTATGGCCATATCACTCATGTGTACATACCATCCCCAACACACACATACACGCATCAACATAAATTTTAAACAATAGCACAGAACCATAGCTTTCCTCTGTGGCAAAGGGTTCTACCTTTGCCTTTCATGTTATTAATTTGATTTTTAGACATTAGCAAAAATACCATGATTTTAATAATCAGAATTTTTTTAAATTCTGTATTTTCTGTATTCTGTATTCTTTTATAGACACCTCTACACTTGTTCAGTTTTCACTCGAGACATGCCTCTAAATATGAGTTCCGCCTAATCATTGTGTGTGTGTGTGTGTGTGTGTGTGTGTGTGTGTGACAAAAGTCTATGAGGACACAACCCTCTTGAATTTCTGCAACACTGGAAACTTTCAACACTCAATTGCCTTCCTTGGTAGAGTCAACGTGATTCCCCAGATCTTGAAAGCAACCTCTCCTCTCTCAAACCTGTGCCTCAGTTTGGAGACTGGTCAAGGGTCTGTCTTACCAGCTCTTACCCCTGCATCCCCTGCCTGAAGCTATGGATCACCTTGCCACACTGGGTGTTCAGGAAATGTTGAAAACAGGAATAAAAATCCACCCATCAGGGAGGACAGTGTTTGTGATTCCTCAGTTATTATTTGATGTAATGCCAAGTTGTTGATGGTTAAAAAACCTTTGGGAAGTATATAATGTCTACAGTGTAAAAATCCCAAAAGGGTTTTTGAGAGATACTCACTTGAGGAACACCTGAGATCAGATTAAAGTTAACATGACATCTCCATGCTAAACAAAATATACCATGACAAAAACTACAGTAGCTCATATGGGCTCTAATTATTTGTTTCACAGATACCTGTAGGAGCAATGCAAGACTTAGGAAGTAAAGCCTACTTGTGGACTACCTGAAATAATACTAAAGGATAAAAATAATCCTCTCAATTTGAGCATCAAACCTCACAGATAATTAAATAAAATAAATAATAAATAATGTTCATATTAAGCTACCTTATGTCATTTGTCTAAGTCACGTTCGCTTTTATTTAAAATTACATACTACATTGACACGCCTATTCGTGGTTCTGAATTACCCTTGGGCCACGTTGTGGTATGTTCAGGCCATCAAGTCTTCTGCAATATGTATCAGTTGCTTGCTTATTGCTATGACATCATACTTGGTAAGAAGGGACTCAAAGATGGAAGGCTTTTCTTTAGCTCAGAGTTTGTGGGTTCAGCTCATCACGGCAGGGGGAGTCATGTGAGGCAGCTGGTCATGCTGCATCCACAGTCAGGAAGCAAAGAGAAGTAAATGCTGGTCCCTTTTTCTCCTGTTTATTCAGTCAAGGACCCAGGTCAAGAGATGCTGCTGCCCATCTCCATTGGGTCTTTCCCTCCTCCATTAACCTAATCCAGCAGCTCCTTTAGAGTCAACCTTGTAGGTGATTATAGATTCCATCAAGTTGACAACATTCACCATAACATGATATATGCCAACTACATGGTCACAAAGGACCAATGAGGTTTAAAGGCCATGACCAGGTGAAGGGTTGGAATATTCCATCCTTCTGAAGGTCTCTCCCCATGGATTTTCAGCCCCCTCTGGGCCTTAAAATTGCCCTAACTTTCTGCAAATGTAATATTGCCATCTCAACCTCTGCATCACAAGTTTAACCAGTTCTTATTCCTGGCGATCAGTTATGGCTGTGCCTGTCCTTTTTAAAGTTTGATTTAATTGTACTTGGAATTTAAGTCATTGTTGGTGCTATAAAAAGTAAACAGGATTTCATGTTTAGCATATTGTTATCCACATCTTTATTTACTTTCTTTACTACCCTCCCCTCCTTCCTGTACAACCATAAGATTCTTTCTTTTTTCTTTTATTTCCACATCAAATCCAGTTTGTGTTGCTTAGCTAATCTTAAATTTGGGGCCTGCCCTGGTGGGCAGCCTGTAGGTGTCACATCACTAAAGGACTCTCCTTTTTCCAGTAGAAAATATAAAAATTTTCCAGCAAGAAAATATAAAAAACGTCTGCTAGACTTAACAATACATTAAAAGGGCAGAAGACTTCAAAAAGGAAACTCTCACTGTGGAATGACTCGTGTGTGTGTGTGTGTGTGTGTGTGTGTGTGTGTGTGTGTGTGTGTGTGCCTGTGTTCATTCTCTTTTGGATCCAGAGGAAAGCTTAATATTTATTGTTATTATTTTTTCTGTAGCTGAGGGGAAGTCTCATTCCTTCTCCTTGGTCATTGGATTCTATGCTGAGCAACAGACATGACCACATTAGCATCATTAAGTTTAGAGTGTTCCCCTTAAGGGTTGTGATAACTTCAGTCCAAAGAAACTAAAATTCCCAGGCTGGGAGGTGGTCCAGTGGGTAAAGCGCTTGCTTTTCATGAGTGAGGACCTAAGTTTGATTTCCAGCACCTATGTTAAAAAGGGGGGGGGGCACATAATGGTGCATGCCTGCAACACGCATGTTGGAGGAGGCAGAAGACAGCATGTTCACTGACAAGGCAGCCACGTTTACTTGGCACCTTCCAGTCCAGTGACCCTGCCTCCAAAAAAAAAAAAAAAAAAGGGCGGTGCACACATGGTTGTTCTCTGAGCTCTATGGACACATGTTTTCACCCAGGCATACTCATTGTCTCCACATATACATGAATATTCTCCACACACCAAAACTCCCTCCCAAACTTCCTAGCCTGTGAGAAGTCATTTGAAAGCCACAGAGAAGCATGACTGACCATTAGTTATACTAATGTTAATATTCAAGTTAGCCTTAAAATGAAGCTAACAATTTTCCTAGGTCAGAAGTAAGAATATTAAACAGAAAATCATCCCCTTCAGTTAGAAACATGACATTCAAGGTCTCAAGTTTCCCCCTACTATGGAATACACGTGAATCACGCAGATAATGATGGCTAATAAAAATGGTTTATGACTTGCTCATTCTGAGAGATTAAGTGAATCAAGATATTATTTCAGTACCTATTCTCTGATGGCACCTAAAATAATAGTAACACGAACATCCCATCATTATTAGCCCTTTCCACTAGGCTATAAGGTGACCATCTTATCAGAGCACTCATAGAACATGGGGGTTTAGGTTGATCACGATCTCATGGTACCATTTGTCTGTATTAAATGCCTGGCCCAGGAACTGATTTCCTGGAGTGTGTGTTCTGCAGTATATTATGTTGTATTATGGGGGCTGACGAATTCCTTCCCTGTGCCTGTTTTGCTTGCCTTAGACCAATCCACTGAAAGGCAATACACACCGGTATCTTCTGTGGAGTCTTTGTGGACGTCCCGAGGGCTGCAGCGAGCTGAAAAGAACTGACAATACAACCACAGGGCCCCGTGTGTCAGGCTGTAACCCTCTATGAAGTTCAGCAGGACGTACTGGGATCTGAGAGGAAGTTAGAAAAAGAGTTACATTTGACCGAAAACTAACATCCACATCAATCATGTAATAAAATGATGGCCTGGTGGCATCGCATTAGCATATCCAATTGTTTCAACAAAATGATTATGTGTTCAATTTAATATTTTATGGCAGTAAGAGAAAATAATGACAGGAATGCACCTCCTTTCAGTTTGGCATGGTAATTTACAAAGTTTTTATAGATTGTCTTAAATTCTCGCCAGAAGCTTATAAGACTGATAGGAACAATTACGTATCTTTTAAAAATAAGGGAATATGCACAGGCATCTCCACATGTGAAGCTCCATAGTGTGCTGGCTGGTTCTATGTCAGCTTGATACAAGCTAGAGTCACCTGAGAGGAGGGAATGTAGTGAACCTCACTTGAGATCCAGGTGTAACTCTTTTTTCTTAATTAGTGGTTGATGGGGGAGGAACCAGCCCATGGTGGGTGGGGCCACCCCTGGACTGGTGGTCCTGGATTCTACAAGAAAGCAGTCTGAGCAAGACATGGAGAACAGGCCAGTAAGCAGCACCCCTCCATGTCCTCTGCATTAGCTCCTGCCTCAGGTTCCTGCCCTGTTTGAGCGCCTGTCCTGACTTCCTTCAGGGATGGATTGTTACCTGGAATTGCAAGCTGCTTTCCTCCCAAGTTGCTTAGGTCATGGTGTTTCGTCCCAGCAATAGTAATGCTAGCTAGGACACTGAGGAAGACTAATTATCTCTCTCAACAGTCATTAGTTGCTGCAACTCATCATCTGAGGGTGGGTCCTGGTGAGAGTTTCCCCTTCCAGATTAGCACATCTATGGGCATGGACATTGTTCAGGTCTTGTTTAAGCAGCTATGTTGTTGAGGTATCAGGGGTTAAGATAGAAGACTCAATCTTACAGCAGACTTCCTGGCCCTCTGGCTCTTGCAATCTTTCTGCTCCCTCCTTTACGTGGAGCTTACGTGCAGGAATATTGTGTTGTAAATGTATTCATTGGGGCTGGGCACTACATGGTTAGCTGTTCTCTGCATTTTGACTAGTTGAGACTTTTTGTTATAGTCTCTGTTTGCTGCAAAAAGAAACTTCTTGACAAGGCTGGAGAACTTCATATAAATACAAGCATTTACGTTACAATGAAGGATGAGACTAATTTGAGAAAATAGCAAAAAAAAAAAAAAAAAAAAAGTAGCCTCTCTTCTGAGATTCATTGCCTCACCAGGAATGGACAGGCTAGGTTTCCAGTACCAGGTACAATTTCTCTCTTCTTGAGCAGGCCTTAATTTGTTTTAACTAGCTATTGGTTACAGCCAAGATATAAACGCCATTGTTGCACCTTTAGGGGTATCTTACCATGCTGGTCATCATTGTGGTTCATAAGCATCACTGCTGGATAAGACTTCTGGTTGCTTTCTTGGTTTTGGCAGCTTACATAACATGTTCTTATCTTGTAAAAGCTACCCCTCAGAGAGGAGGCTTTTGGGTCAGACTCAGCTTGATGCCTCTGAATCAGAAACCATATTATACACACAATTGAAAATTTGAATGGTTTAAACTCACCAGTACATCATGATTATGATGATTGTTGAAGGTCATTTCTCACCTTTGGGAGTTGCCATGGAGCTGGTTTGTTACTTTTAAATAGTAGTCACAAAACAGAATGAGCATTTTTCTTGACTTTTCTGTTTTATCAGACACCTAAGGGTAAGCAAGCAGTCGATGAAGTGAAGCATGGCATTATGGGAAAATTATAGATCATAAATAAAAACTCAAAATGTAAATGTTACATTCTGTAGCCCAAAGTTAATGAGTTTGTGGCTAGTGACATTATGAGAGAGGGGAGAAAGAGAGAGAGAGAGAGAGAGAGAGAGAGAGAGAGAGAGCAGAGAGAGAGACAGAGAGACAGAAACAGACAGAGAGAGAAACAGAAAGACAGGTTTTAGATGTTTGTGCAGTTTTTTTAAAATTTGTATTTATTTACTTATTTATTTATACTGCTGATGGGATATGAGTTTATTCTAGTCTTGTCTGAACAGGGAGTTAAAGAAGAAACTTTGTCAAGGCGTTTCAGGGTACCTTGAATTCAGTGGATACTTTATAGGAAAGCTTTTACATAACATCATAATTGGGAGAAGTGGAATGCTTTCTTGAGCTGCTAACTGGAATGATTTTTTACAAGCGGTCAAGAATGTCGGGTGGTCACCACCTGGCAGGTGTGTCTCTGCTGTTTCTGCCATCTCTGGGCCAAGGCTTTAGGCTTCTGATCTGCCACCAGCAGGTGAGGGAACAGAGGGACTCTAGCTGTTCAGCTTAGAAGGAGGAGGGCACTCTATCATCTAGTCAATTATCTTCAGTGATTTTTGTTGCTGATGGAAAGCCATAAAGTTAATTTTAGTTTTTTTAAAATTGTGTCCTGAATTCATGTTAAAACAGGTTCTTATTACTCTTAGTACAGTCACTAATGGGGCCAGTGGTAGAAACTTGTCTAGTGTGTGGAAGAGCCTGGGTTCAGTGCCTGACATCATGGAATGAGAAGAAGTAAATTCAGTTGTGTACTAACTTTCATTTATACTAACATTCTTTTTCATTTCCTAAAGAGGACCTTTGCCTTTGGTAAACAAGAGCACTAGTTATCCTGTGATGCAAAGGAGGGTGGATGGCGTTTCCATGATGTTAGCAAGCCGATGAGGGGAAACATGCAGACAACTGTGCCCGGGAAATGGTGTTGATAGTGAAGGTTACAAAAGACCAGATGTGGATCTGAAAAACAACCAGAAGGAGCTGGATGTGGCATTGCATGCCTGTAATCTTAGTCCCTGGGAGGCTGAGGTGGGAGGTCTGTGCACTGGAGGTCACCCTCTACCACACTGCAACTTACAGGCAGCCCAGGCTGTGAATAACACCCTGTCTCAAAAACAAACAAAAAACCAAAAGCAAAAGGCAGTGGGAAATGGGGAAAGACACAAAGGCCAGTCTCATTCATTGGAGGTTAGCTGAGTGACAGATGACTCAGGATTAGCATCATCCAGGTGTACGGAAACAGCCCTGAGCTGAGCGTGGTGGGTCTATGACAAATACCCAGGATGTGTAGCTACAGTTGAATAGAAATCATGATGAAAAACCCACAGACTTGAAAACATTTTGCCTTCCCTGTTCATGCAGATGTCAGCACATGGTGTGGGAGCCGAGAAACAGAAGCCGCTCAGAGGAGCAGGTTGGACAGAACACTGGCTGCAGTGCACTGTTGCTCACACTAGAACCCGCCCTGGGGTTGTCTGTGATCCATCAGGAAGACCTGAAAGCATGTGAATGTAAATGATTCTCTAGACTTCAGATATGGACTTTTGTTTAAACACAAATAGGGATTAAGTGGGAAATAGAAAGATTTTTTTTTTTAGGAGCTGAGTAAATGAATTAATCATGTACTTCAAACAAGCATTGGTTTTAAGAAAACATGTGAAGGTCTTGCTTTGAAAAGGTAGGTGAGGGTAAATACACCACATTTTATGTTCTTTTCAATCCATAGAACAATCTGTATTTATTGCTATCCCATATATTTGAAGTGCCTCTAACATAATGTTTAAATATCCCCTGATATTGAGAGTTAATTTACTGGGTTTTTTCATGCTTTACATTTTAACGTGCATGTCTATCAAAGACACATTATTCTACCTTTTGGAAGATAATATCATAGTGCTTGGAAGTTGATTTGGTTGCTAAAGTGCTTGTTGAACAAACGTGGGGACCTGGATTTAGATCCCCAATCCCCACAAAAATCCAGACATGCAAGCATCCACTTGTAACCCTGGCATCAGAGTATGAAAAGGGAGCATTCCTGGAGATTGCCGGCAAGTCAGTCCAGTCAATCAGTGAGCTCTGGCTTTAAGTGAGAGACCCTGGCTCAAAAAAAACAAAGTGGAGAATAATACAGGATGATCCTAGATGTCTACTTTTACCTCTATATATGCATACATACAAACCTCTGTGTATACATACACAAAATATTTTCACTAATATTCAAGATTCAGACTAACCCTTGGCTGTATTCCTCCTTGTCACTTAATAAGCATACTGATCTCTCTAGGTCAGTGTTATTTTATCTGTAATAAAAAGACTTTGGGGAGAGTACTCCTACACTTTCTTTATTTAAAACTAAATGTCTTTTCAATGATGAATAAAAGCACCAAAATCACACACATTAATGTGGCATCGTGTGATGTTTCCAAATAGATATGTATAGGTTCTTGAGGCTAAGCAGAGCTCCTCAGAATGTATGGCTTATTTAGTCTGAAGCATCCAAAACCCTTTCTTCTAGCCTTCTGAGATAGGAACCTCAGAACTACAAACCTGTTACCTATCATACTGTAGCTAGGGTTTTTCTGTGGTCAGGACAAATCTCACATCTGCCAGTCCTGCAGCCGCTTGAACCCAAGTAAACACACAGAGGCTTATAATAATTAAAATTGTATGGCCTAATGGCTCAGGCTTCTTGCTAACTAGATCTTACATTTTAAATTAACCCATTTCTATAAATCTATACCTTGCCACATGGCTCGTGGCTTCCCAGTATCTTTACATCTTACTTCTCATGGCAGCTGTGCCTGGCAGCATCTCCTGACTCAGCCTTCCACTTCCCAGAATTCTCCTCTTTGCTTATCCTGCCTATACTATACTTCCTGTCTGGCTACTGGCCAATCAGCATTTTATTTATCAATCAATCAGAGCAACACATTCACAGCATACAGAAAGACATCCCCAGCAATCACACCTGTCCTTCTTAGCTTTCACTGTCAACTAGACCCACCCTGGAGTCACACGATAAGGGATTCTGAAGAAAGGGATGGTGCAGATCAGAGTACCTGTGGGTGTGTCTAGGGGGGTTGTCCTGATTGCTAATGGACAAAGTTGGGCCAGTCTGCTGTAGGCAGCACTGGGCAGGTAGTCCTGGCTGCAAATGAAAGCTAGCTGAGCCTGAGGCAGTGAGTGAGCCTGCAAGCAGTGTCCTCCTGCTGTCCTCGACTGTGAGTTCCTTTGTTGGAGGTATTGTTCAAGTACTGTAAGGCAAACGGGTGTGCAAAAGAGTTCTGGCTCAACTTTACACAATAATGGACCACGACCTAAGGTTCTAAGACGAGTAAGCCCTCTCCTCCCCTAAGTTGCATTTGTTTCAGGTGTTTTCATCACAGCAACAGAAACAAATATCAGACAGTGCCTGCTGTGTAACATGCTGAACTTCTTACCCATGCCAGATGTGCATTAGTACCCATTAGTCACATCGCTTTCAGGAGTGAATTTACTGGGGTCCAGGATAGCTCTTTCTCACATCTATTTTTAGATTCCTAGGATTTGAAGTTTACTTCCAGGTAGCACTCCATCACCGAGGAAAGTCAAGACAGGAACTAAAGGCAGGAGCTGATGCCGAGGCCATGGAGGAGTGCTGCTTACTGCCTTGCTTCCCATGGTTTGCTCAGCCTGCTTTTTTTATTTTTTATTTTTATTTTTTTTACAACACCATCAGTTAACTAATGCCACAGATCCCCTGTCTCCCCTCTCGCCCCCCCCCCCCCCCCCCCCCCCCCCACCCCTCCAGATCCTCCCCCGGACCTCACCTTACTCATCCACCCTCCCCCCCCCAGACCCCACCCCTGCATCCCAATTCCCCCTCAGCCACCCACCCGCTCGCCCTCAGCCTCTTCTTAACTCAGGACCACCTGCTTAGGGCTACTACTGCCCCCCAGTGAGCTGAGCTTCCCCACATCAACCAGCAATGGTTCTTGTGGAGGCATTCTCTCTTCCCAGATATGTCTAGGTCTGTGTCAAGTTGACAAAGCCAACCAGCAGTTTCCAAACTGTGTTAGAGACTCAGTAGAGTCCCATTGTCCCTAAGGTTTCTTTCTGTTAAGTAGCAATGAACATTAAAATCAAATGCACCAGCTGATACTTACCTTGGGCTTCTCCTTGAAGTCTCTGGAAGTTTTGGTTAAGCACCTGATGAGGAGCTTCTCCAACAGCAGATGAGGGAAAGTCAACTGGCACAGTCAAAGTGTCCCCAGGACGCTTGAGCACCCTCTTATGATGCCTTCATTGCCAGGAAATACTTGACCATAATTTTCTGACAACAGCTATGTGTTTCTATATAAAATGAGCTTTGCGTGTTAGTTGTGAGTCAGAGTGGTGAGTGTACTGAGATCTGGCCTTCCAAGGAACTGCCTGAGGCTCTCTCTCTCTCTCTCTCTCTCTCTCTCTCTCTCTCTCTCTCTCTCTCTCTCTCGTGTGTGTGTGTGTGTGTGTGTGTGTGTGTGTGTGTGTGTGTGTGTGTGTAGTATCTCTGCCCAGGATCTATTGGGCCTCCTCTAATCACTTTGTGTTGCATTGCTATTGAAGGCTGTGGTGGTTTGAATGATAATGTCTCCCGTAGATTCATGTAATTGAGTACTTGGTTGCCACTTCTTGGTGCTGTTTGGGGAAGCTTAGGAAATGTGACCTCGTTGGAGGACATCCATCCTTCTTTATAACTTTGAGGGTTTAAAGGGTTGCACATCTCCAGTTTGTTCTCTGCTTTGTGCTGGATGTTAAAGGTGTGAGTCCTCAGTCTCCTGCTGTGGCTGCTCTATCTCTCTGAAACCTAAGCCAAGGCCCATTCTTACTTCATTAGGTCTCTTTGGCCATGGTGTTTTATCACAGAAACAAAAGGTAACAGATACAAAAACACACTCTTAAAATCTCTAACCTGTGGTGCTTTTTATAAGGCATTGTCTAATTACTTTTCTACCTCACAGTGCCGGGATTTCTCATTCCTGTTCATGCCCAGGGTGAGAAAAGCCATCCCTTCTGAGAAGAATCAAAGAGAAACTTTCTCTAAGCAGCTTCTCCAGAGCTTCTTAAAGCTGCTTGCTACACATTTGCCTCAGAGAAAGTGAAACTTCAGATTGAAGAGCGTTAACTTTGTTTTCTCTCAAGACAGTGCTGGGACTCACGATGTAGCTCAGGCTACCTCAAGGTCATGACAAACTTCCTGTCTCAGTCTCCCAAGAAGATGATGATATTTAAAACAGTTTGACAGTTATTTCCTCCTGAACCCACCACAAGTGTCCTCTGCATGCAGGCCTGGCCTTCCTGAATGAGCTGTGGCACCCGCACCTGTTAAAGATCTGCACAGCAGTGATATTAAACCACTGCTTCTTACAGAAGACTTTGATACAGTTCTCTGAATCCCATCAAGACTTCTGTATGAAGCTTTTTTAAAACCTGCAGAGATCCAAAGGAAAGCATACTTCTAATGTGTAGATCAAGTGCCTTCCACCTTCTCATTATCCCAAAGTGCATTCCCTTAAGAAAAATGTGATAAATGAAAAAACATGTTAGGAAAAAAAAAAAAAAAACACAACCAGTTCTGGAAGTGTGAGGAGGCTGTCTGCTCATCTATTGTGAAACATGTCACTGCACATTCCTTATATAACACATCCCACTCCAAAGGGGTGCAGAGGACAAGCTATAACCTGAAAAGGCATGGGTAGGAGTGTGCCCTGCCTGAGGGTCGTCACCATGGTGAGGATTCCTGTTGCTGTGGCTAGACATCGAGAGGATGCAACACATGCTTCACACGAGTGTGTAAATAAGTTCTTTGCCTTTGCTATTTTCTGGGACTGAGAAATAAGTGTAACATCCTCACACTTTAGAGTTGAAGCCTGAAGCCTGCTGGGTTTTCAGATGTGCTGGACAGAGAGCGGTCAGAGGAGCTGAACCTGAATGAGACTGAGTGACAGGGGTGGGAGGGGCCTGAGTGGCTGGGAGAGGAGAGAGGTCTAGTAAAAGCCCCTAGCTGTGAGCCAGGCCATCGCGTCTCCCATGAGCCCAGCAATGGAAGGATCCTGAAGAACACCCTTGTCATTTTTTTTTATCAGATATCACTTCTGGACTCACTAATTTAACTTTCAAAGTCTGAAATAAATAAATAAATAAATAAATAAATAAATAAATAAATAAATACATACATACATACATACATACATACATACATACACATACATACACACATACATACACACATACATACACACATATATACACATATACATACATACACACATACATACACACATACATACATACATACACACATACATACACACATACATACACACATACATACATACACACATACATACATACACACATACATACATACCTCTGCTCTGACTCTGAGCCATTTTCTCACTGCCCTTTGTTTCAGGGTGGGTAAGTCTCTTCCCAAGCTTCTGCTCCGTCCCCTCATCCTTCTGTATCCAGAGATGTTGAGAACCAAAAAATGGATGACTGCGCCTTGACCTTTCTTGCTCGGATGATCTGACATAACTACACCCTTGACAATCGTTACTAAGTTACAAAAACAACTCCCAGAAAAACTACAAAATGTACCTTTAGATTAATGTACTTTTAGATTAACTTCCTGGAGTATGTTCGGTTGGTCAGTTGCACAAGCAGTGGACCAAAGAGACCTCACCTGGACCCTATTCTTCTATTCTTCAGAAACTTTCCATCCCCCTCCCTTCCCCTGTTCACTTCTCCTATACATCAGTGTATATAAGCCTACTTCCCCTTACAATAAACGAGACCTTGACGCAACTCAGACTGACTCTGTCCTTTTTACGTGCTTGGTCTCCTTTCTCTCTCGCCCCCATTGGTTTTTTAGGAGGTGCATCCTCGGGTCTCACCTAATAACCTGGCCTGCTGGATGGGTCACAGAGGCACAAGTAGCACCTGACCACATTCCCAGACTACTCCAAGCTACTGCTCCCAAGTCCTCATCTTGATTCTGGGCTATAATGTCCAGTTCATATTGGATTTTTCTATAATCTGGGGCATATTCTTTTATACCCTAGTAGGGCTGTGTGTGTGTGTGTGTGTGTGTGTGTGTGTGTGTGTGTGAGTGACACACAGAGAGTTTGTATGTGTGTGTATATGTTTGTATGTGTTTATGTGTTGTGTATGCATATGTGTATGTATTTTGCATATGTGAGTATGTATGTATGTATGTATGTATGTATATGTGTGGATATGCCTATATGTGTGTATGAGTATGTTTATGTGGGTTGTGCATGTGTGTGTGTCTGTGTGTGTGTGTGTGTGTGTGTGTGTGTGTGTGTGTGTGTGTGTGCAGTTCAGAAGACAACTCTGGATGTTATTAATCACACTTAGGATCTGTTCACCTTGTTTTTGGGATGTAGCCTAGAGCTCATCCAGCAGGCTAAATTGGGTGTCCAGCAATTCCCAGGGATGCATGCATCTTCTCCCAGGCCTGGGACTACAAACACATGCCACCACATCTGACTTTCTAATGTGGGTTCTGGTGATTTCACTTAGGTCCTCACACTTCAGAGACAAATACTTGACCAACTGACTTCCATTTCAGCCACACTTAAGCTGTTACCCATTATTGCCCTGTGTTAAAAGCTCGGGTGTATGATGTTCCTGTAAATGAGATCTGGTTTCACATAGTTAAGAGTCAGATGACAGACAATTTGAAATCAGCGTAGTGGTTTCCTGCAGGACAATCTGGACGGCTGAAATGGTCTGGGGGGTAAAAAGCACTTCCCGGAAGGACACTCGAAGGATGGAGAAACCAGATCCTTGAAGGTTGTCCTCTGACCTCCATATGTACCCTGTGGTATACACACACCCAAACCCTCACCCACACACCCCCACACTGGGAGGCAATGATAGAGAAATGCAAAATAAATCTAAGGGAGGTAATGCCACCTCATCGGTTCTTTCTTGGAATCCATCACCCGATCCATAGAAGTGTCCTCACCTCATCATAGAGCTCACAGAATGTGAATCACATGCTCAGGGGGTGCTCTCTTGAGCCCAGGGGTCACCTCCCATTCCTTGGCTTCTAGCCTAAGCATAGACTCAGTGGTCAGTCATGCAACAGAAGACTGAAATGTCTTAACAAACAGCCTGAGGTAATTGTGCAGGTAAGTATGGGCTGACTATCTCCTGCTGGCCAATATAGGCAGCTGTGGATGACTATGTCCAAAGGCCTTGGAGTTATACTTTTAACCTAGGAAATAACTTACCTGGGGGACATTTATCCATCATAGAATTGGCAGCATATCTGAATAGGTATGTTTTGTTTTTCTTCTTATGGGATATTAGAAAAAAACTGAAGACTACAATATGTAAAAGTTGTAAGTAGTGATGGTTCTTTTGGTTTTGGGGGCCAAGTGGCATTTTTCCTCCCCACTTTTTAGCTTCTGTCCTTGCCTGTGAATTCCCACAGAAGACATAAAGGACTCAAGATCAGCATACCACTGTGAAGTTTGGCCTGACCCATGGGCTTCCTCAAAGATGGAGTAAGGAGCAGATCCTGTCTCCTGTAGGTGTTTCTACCGTGCCTGCTGATTTCAGAAGCCAACTTCACTTCTGCAGTGAACGTGGAGAATACTAATAGTAGCTAACCCTTGACAAATGTCACAGCTGTGTCTCCCACAAGCCACTTTTGAGACCTGGGTTTCCACTGAGGAGACACCTGGTGGGAAGCAGGATAGAACCACTGGGCAAGCGGACACAGCATGTCTCTGCAGTGGAAATGGTGTGTCCCAGCTGTCTCCGAACAGTTCAGGCATCTCCACTCCTCTGAAGCAAACCCAGAGAGACGCTGCTCATGGCATCTGAAGCAAACCCTGCAGGGATACAAATCTGAGACACATGGACCTCTGGCAGAGTCTGAGAGATTCACCTCGGTGTTTATCGCAGAATAATTAGGGGCATGGTGAAAGAACCTGCCTTTGCCTACGAGGGAGTTTGAATTGTATCTCCTATTTCTTGTTTTATCCTAAAATATACCTAGCCAAGAAGGAGCAGACAGATGGAGCAAAGAAGAACTGTAGGATGCTCTACCAGTGTGGGGTATTATAACAAAACGGACGTGTGTGTGAAGCCTAATAGAACTCGGGGACTTTAGTTGATAATGGAATCTAACACCAGCTCATCACTTACAAGAGATGCAATGATCTAGTTGAGTAAGTTCATAGTGGGTGAGGCTGTGCAGAGGTGGGGGACTAGGGAGCATGTGGGAACTCTCTGCCGTCTCTGCTCAATTATGCTCTGGATTGGAAACTCCTCAAAATTAAAGTCTAAGGAACATAGCAATAAAAGCAGACTATACATCTAAATCCCAAGGTCTGAAAACAGTATTGAAAGCTCAATTTTACTTTCTAAGATGCGCAGTTCTGGGCCTGGAGGGCATGTCTTGGAGTGGCTTAGGAAACACATTACCTGTGAGCAAACCTTCTTTTGAAACTATGTGCAAAGGGCCAATGGGCAGATCTTAAACGTAACCAACCAAGCACACACACATCTAACCAAGTGTTGCCACTGTGCAAACTAGAAAACACACTTCAAATCAGATGCCCCTTTCCATGGGGGAACTCAGCCCAGGCAAGGGTGGACCCTGGAGAGTGGGCAGCACTGCCATCTTTGTGTGACCACAAAAAGCACAGTTGTTTGTTAGGAGCAGGAAACCATGTCAGTGGGTGACATCCCCATGGGGGGGGGAGATCTCCCAACATCAGAGCTTCTATACTTGTGACCTCTTCCCAGTAGTCAACCTCGGACCCCATGTTTAGGTGGCGTGGCTCACTCGATAGTGACCAACAGCTGGACCAGTTTTCAAATGTGGACTGTCAGATCCTATCCTCAAGGCCAGGCTCCTCCTCCCATCTTTCCAGTTCATCCTTGCTCCCATACTTCCCTCACCTGACCTTTGCACTTTTCTCCCTGGCCTGGGTGAGCACATGGTTCAGGCAATGCCACTTCCTTGAAAATGTGCTCAGCATCTTAACTCTCTTGCCCACTCCGATGATCTATGCATTTACCTGTCTGTGCAGAATGTCCTTCTCATACCAAAATGTCGAGTATGGCTATATTACACTCTTGGCCATTTTGATTGTCTTCACTTAAAAGTTAAAATCACACACAAAAAGGTTATGATCACAGGGTAACAGCAATGTGACCTCTTCTTGTGCATCTTTATGTGTTCCTGTGTGGGTGCAAGTGTGTATGTGAAGACTACAGATTAATGTCATGTGTCTTTCTCAATGGGTCTCCATTTTATTTTTTGAGACAATGTCTCTCACGGACCTGGAATTCAGCACTCAGCTAGACTAGCTGACCCAGCTGTGTCTACCACCAGGTCTTGGGATCATCTGTGCATTCCACTGTAGCTGGCTTTTTAACTGAGTGCTGGTTATTTAACTCATGTCCTTATGTTTATTCAGCAAGCCCTGTTAGAGTTGAGCCAACTCTCCCAGCCCCTCCTCACCCCACCTTTTAGAATGTCATTTCACCACAGTCCTGCTCCAGACTATGGACACTTGCAGCAGGTTGTGCCCTTAGGAGCATTCTGCCTGAGAACACGCTTTATTGCAAGGCTTCTATCCCAGTACTCAGCTCTGCTCCTTGAGTACACCTCAGACTCCATCTTCGTGCAACACTGAACTTCCCTACGTGGCCAAGCATGCCTGGGAATGTTTCAGTGAAAACAACCTAGTTATAATGCTTATGCATATGACTGGATGCATGCTGGTGTGTGTGTGTGTGTGTGTGTGTGTGTGTGTGTGTGTGTGTGTTGATGCATATAGCTGCCTATTATACACCCACATCATCTTCCTCTACAGAAAAACTGAGACTTTTTTGTGAACAGCACAATCATGTCATATATGAAGCTAAAAGAGCATCATTGTATTTCACCATCATGTGAATGAGTACCAAATTAAATAGCCACAGGATAAAAAAAAAGTGTTTAGTAAAAAAGTCACAAGACTAGATAGTCTGGAATTTTACAGGATTTGCAATCTGATAGACTGTATTCTCCAACTTAATTCCACTTAAAAAAATTTTTATTATTATTTTATGTGTATGGATGGATGCTCTGTATGCATGTATGTCTGTGTACCATGTGGAAGACAGAAAAGGGGATCATATCCCCCAGAATTAGAGTTACAGATAATTGTGAGCCACTATCTGGGTGCTGGGAATAAACTCAGGTTATATGTAAGAATGGCCAGTGTTCCTAACTGCTGAGCCATCTCTCCAGCCCCTTAATTCCATTCTGAACTGATTTCACCTAATTCTTTTAATTTCCAAATTATGCTATTTAAAATTTTCACCATTAAATTTTGCTTAATAATCTGTCTGAACAAAAATCCAAGTGTGCTACTATATTCGTAGCATACTTGGCCAAGCACGGAAGACCTGTCTCCCAACAGTGTTGATACCTATGAAGCAACTACATATGTGTAACCAAGGAGAGTCCTCGGGAAAGGTAGTGTGCAAGAGAGACAACCGAGGAGCCCACAAGGTAGGTGTTCAGGTGTCATTATAGTGGCAGAGACATTAGTCACAGCAAAAGAATGAATACCTGAGTTGGCATTAAAGGAGCAAATCATTTAATGAGAATGAATTTATTTCTACTAGTCTGCATAATTTGATTAGTCAAATTTTACAGGAAAAAAATGTTGAACATAGAAAACGATACAAAACAGCCTATCATCATTTCCATTTCTGTTCCATAAAATCCTGAAGCCCTGAGAGGTCCACACATTCATGCTTGGCTGTTAGCATATGGAGGTTCATGACACTTGATCACTTGGGAGCATTAAGTCCTAATCCAGTAGGAAAGAAGGACAGTGAGAAACCGGGCTCAACATAAGATGTGCAAAACACCTCAGAACAAACAATACATTCTTTGACAGCAGCTGCTGGGAGGTGCAGATCTTCCTTTGGACTATGAGCTCCCGAGTTCCGGGAGAACATATTGAGAAGCCGCTGTCGCTGCCCTGAATTCTTGAAGTCCTTGAGTGACATGAAAGCTTACAACCAGCTCTCTGCTCTGTGAACTTGAAGTTCCCCCAGGAGGGCGGTTGCCTGGGTCAACAGTAGCTGCTGTACAACTTATAAGTGTGTGGAGGGCGAGAGGTAAAATGTAGATTGCAGGTGATCCACATCCTAAAGACGCCTGCATTTTATCATGGTAAAAACAGTCGTGAACCTTGCTACCTGGAACACACAGATGACAGATTCCAACAGCAATGGAAAAACAACGCACGGGAAATAAAGTCTCTTAATTAACCTCAAACGTGTGTTCATAAACACAGGGAGTGAGACTCCCATGATAAATAGAAAGCACTCTACTGGGGATTTCAGGCTGAGCAAGAATTCAGCTTTTAGCTACAGTGAGAAATGCTGTTCTCACCAGAAGATAAATAACATGAAAATGCACGGAAACTTGGCCCACAGGTCGGGTGAGTGTACTGGGGGAAAGGGCAAGGGCTCCATCCTTTGGATCACAGATGGACAAAAGTGTTTCTCACATCGGGCAGCAGCAATAGTACAAACGTCAGTGTTGTGGATCCTTCCAAAGCCAAGTGAATCAGAAAGGGGAACGGGTCTACTGACCTTCATTGGACAAACCTTCCACACAATTCTCACCCACACTCAGGGCTCAGAACGCTGCTGCAGATCGTAAATGAGGCGGGTGATCTGGCCCAGTCCAAAGTCACTGTGAGATAATTGAGTCCACGGTGTGGGGAAACTCAGCGGAGGCGGAAAGGGAGCACACAACCCGACAAAAGATATCCCATTTACCACGGAGAAGTTGTACAGTACAAAGTAAAAGAATAAAATGAAAGTCCAATAGCATTGTGAGAGTACAATTCACAAGCTGATTTTTACTTCAGGTGCCCGGCACAAGATCTGAAACCGGCCAGGGCTCCGGTGATGCTCTGGAACAGTGAGTTGGAACAGGAGAGCCGGAAGCGCAGTTCATTGAGGACAGCAACCAGAGTTGTTCTGGAAGAACTTGGTTGATAGTTCACACCACAACTGGAGGCTCATCTTGGAGACGCCGTGACCCCACAGCGACCTTTCCAGGTTTGTTTCTTCCTCAGAGGTCCAGACTTACCCTCAAAGGCTGGACCTCCACCATGACGGAACTGCAGTTTTTCTGCGGTAGGGTCCCCTCGCAGCCACACTCACAAGCACGAGGCAAGAATCTTCTCCTGGAGTTCTCCTCAGCAGCATCCAGTGCTTGGGGTCCACCACAGCTCACTCTGAGAAACATTTCACTCGTTTGCTGTTGGCGGTAACTGTATCTGACACTCATTTCTGAGATGGCCACAGGGAAGGCAAGGAACAAAGGTGCCTCGGTAAGGACGGTGGTGAAACATGGAAAATGACAGCTGCTGGATAGGAAGCCAGTGAAATCTCCAACAGCTCTGCCTTCTCTGAGAACTCTAGTGAGAGAATGTGTATGAACACTATGTAAATAAGAGCATTCTATGCAGACATTGATTACTAACAGCTACGCCATGCCAGATGGCTCGGTGGGTTAAGGTGCTTGCTGCTAAGCCTGGGCCTTGGTTCAGTCCTTGAGATCCATAACCAAGTCCTGCAACAACGTCTGACCTCCACATGGGCACTATGTTCTTGCTTCCCTTTAAATAAATAAATTAAAATATACTATTTTTTAATGTTACTAATAACTATGGATCCCCCCTGCCTTACACCTTCTATAACTAAATCCTTCAATGCTGATGGTTCAAAGACAGTGTGATGCAGGTAAAAAAAAAAATGTCTGTTATGTCTACATATACATCTATATTTACATCTATCTATCATTTATCTATCTATCATCTATCTACCACCTATCATTTATCTATCTTTTTATCTTCTATCATATTATCTATCATCTCTCAGTCTATCTATCATCATTATCATCACTACCTATTATCTGTTTTTTATCCCTCTATAAATACTTTAATGGCTTATACAGCAGTGAGGCTGGTAAATCTAATATCAGACTGGAGACTCAAGGTAGAGTATAGCACAGTCTTTTTCAGCTCTCTTTGCTTTAGAACATCTCTTGGGCTTCAAGTGATTGAATCAGACCAACATTAATAGGAAGTAATCAGCTTTTTGGAAAATGAATGGATTTAAATGCTCATCTCTTTAAAAAAAAAATACCCAAACAGAGGAGTACAGACAACATTGGTTCCAATCGTGATCCAGTTGACCATAACTGGTATTTCAGGGAAGACACTCATCATCTCTCATATCCATAGGCTACCAGGAGCACAGATCTCTTGGTCCGCTTTCACCTTATAAAGCCATATCTAAACCACTGCTGTGAGCTCACACTGAACCTGCTCAGCAAGGCTCCTGTGTGTACCTGGATTCAGTTGGCTGACAGGAACAGAAGCCAAGGCCTGAAGCAGACTGGTCGTGCACAGGTAACATGGGATTTTTTCATCCTATCTGCTCATTGAAATATTTTTATTTTAGTAAAGAAAAATCCATTCACTCATGCATTTTGAAATATATGTTCCTTGTTAGACAAGCCAAAAGATCATGTACAATATGATACAATGACTTAAAATGGAATGCTAAAATGCAAAAATACAAAGTGGAAATGATAACAAATACATGTTTTATACCCTGGTACAGTAACTACCTCAGCTGCCTGTGGTGTGGAAACTGGAGGATGAATCCCTCATTTAAACCTAGGCCATTTTTAAAAAGATTTATTTTGAGCCGGGCGGTGGTGGCAAACGCCTTTAATCCCAGCACTCGGGAGGCAGAGCCAGGTGGATCTCTGTGAGTTCGAGGCCAGCCTGGGTTACCAAGTGAGCTCCAGGAAAAGCTACGCAGAGAAACCCTGTCTCGAAAAACAAAAAACAAAAAAAAAAAAAAAAAGATTTATTTTGTTTATTATATAAACAATGTTCTTTCTGCAAGTTTGCCTGTAGGCCAGAAGAGGGAATCATCTCATTACAGTTGGCTGTGAGCCACCATGTGGTTGCTGGGAATTGAGCTCAGGTCCTCTGGAAGAGGAGTCAGTGCTCATAACCTCTGAGCCATCTCTTCAGCCCCAACTTAGGTCATTTTTTTGGAGGCTGTTGCCATTTCTGCTCTGAGCGTACAGTTGTTTTTACACAGGATCCTGACAGAATCCCAACAATATCCAGAGAGGCGTGGAACTGCGAAATAGCTGATGTAGAGGTATGCCTCCTTTCAGTCTACCAGCCTTTCTTCTACCTGGGCTAGTTTCTTATTTTATTATGATGCTATACATTTGTCAAGCAATGGAGACCTTCACATCTCACAAAAGAAAGGGGTGACTGCACTCATGACCCCTGAAAACACAATGAAGGGGGAGCTAAGCCTGTGTATCTATTACACAGCCACTTAATCACAGTGGCTGACCCGGTTTTTCATTTTAGCTGTTTTTTGCCCAGGCAAAGGGTGCTGCTCACAGAGGGTACCGCGGCTGACAGCCATTGGTGACATGCTCCTATCACAACAACTTTGCAGTTTATTCTTTTAAGCTTTTAACATTATACACTAGTGATTTCTTTTCACATATTTTATTCTATAATCACATGATTATATTTAATAATGTATGAAAGTATATATTATTGAAAGTATATATTATTTTTATATATTTTTTAAAAAATTTGTTATAAATATTTCCTGTTTCTTCTCATTTGCTTTTCTGCTCTAAGGGTCACTGTACTTGTTCTAAAATTGCTGTGCATGTGCGTGTATGTGTTTCTATGTGTATGTTCATGTGTCTGTCTGTGTGTCTGTATCTGTGCATACGTTTGTCTGTGTTTGTGTTTATGTCTAGGTATGTGTCTATGTGCTGTGTGTCTGCCTATGTTACAATTTTTATTTTCTCTTCTAGCTTTCTTTTCCTTCTTTTCTCTCTTTTTTTCCCTGTGCTTAAATATATCTGCCAAGCTTTTGTTTTAATAACAAGATTTAATTTATTTGCTGCAGTTAAAATTCTGGAATATGGTTTTTGTTTTTTTTGTTCCCCACTTCATTTCCAGAGATTTCTTCTTGCCCTGTTTCTTTCTGCTTTACATCTTATTAGAGTTTGGAATAATCTTTAATCCTTGATTCCATTTTCTTCACTTGTTTATACCTTTTCTTTTGTTATTAAACCAGCTTGATGACTCCTCTTTGCCTTGTAAAATCTAAATTAAATTGATATTTTATTACTACAAATTACAGAGGCTTTTAAAAATTAATATTACAAAATTTACTTTGGAAAGCATTAATTCTACTACATTTTCATTTCATTATTAATACTAATTTCCTTCCAATGGGTTAATCAGAAAAAAAAATACATTAGTATATTGACCAGGATCTTAATTGACATAATGAGTGATTTTGAAATATCTACAATTTGCAATCTGTAGGTCAGATCTCTATGACTTATGCAAAAATGTTTCAATTACCACACAATTTTATGTCTTGAAGACCATAGTTTTATTGCTTCCTGGAACACATTTTTGAATGTTCTGATCTTGGCCTCAATTACTGGCTGGGGCACACAAACACATTTGAGGCCACGATTAAGCTCCCTAGAGCTGAATTCTCAGTCTATCTTAGACTAATAGGCAGCCAGGTTTAAGACCTCAATATTTAGGAAGGTATTAGCTTCACGGTTCATCAGCCCGGGGAGTTTGCAGATACCCAGCCTGTGTGGATGTTGGCTACACTGAACATGAGCGATGGATAGTTCATTATAATGTACAGCTTTGGGGGAAGCGAAGAGACCGACCGCTCGGTCAGCCTCAGTGGAGCAGTGACAGTTAAGAGGGAAGCACCAGATGCTCTCAGCACAAACAGGTGACTGCCCTACCATCAGACCTGAATGAATCTTTGGGGATACTTTGGTAGAGCATGGTTTTGAGATAAGCAGTCTCCTCCATCATCGGAAGGATAGATGAGGGAATAATCAACTCAGACTGAAGAGGGCGCTGTGTTTGCGCCTCAGTGACAAAGCAGAGGAGACAGGGGCAGCCCAACGGGAAACTGGAAAACCTGCCTGCAGGTGTAGATAGCATCTGCTTCCTGGGATGTCCTCAATGAAGCTTATAGTAGAGTTTCATTGGGAGAAAACATCTTTTAAACCAAATGGAGGACTCTCAGGGAGGGATTATTAGACATTTTTTATAGACTTTTTTATTGTGGTATCTATTAGTTTGGGTGCAGAAGACCAGTTTATCAGCGATACATCTTGTCAAATTAATAGGTACAGATAAAACCTTCCATAAATATTCATTACACCTCATTACTGCAAATTAATGAAATATTTTCAAATTAAGCCTAGTCACAATTGATGTTGAAGACCCTGTTTTAATGTATGATACTTGAAGGTAAATGATAATTGTGAAAAATGATTACCCGTGTTCTAAGAAAATTCTAGATTGACTGAGTCAGTGGCAATTGGGGTGAGGACTGCCGGTTTAAATAATTGCAAATTCTTCCATCTCTGTGTTTCTAAACTTCGTAAGCAAAGCTTTATTCTCTCATGCAACAGCAAAGCAAAGAACTCCATACATAGGGT
Source organism: Peromyscus leucopus (assembly GCF_004664715.2). Classification (NCBI taxonomy): domain Eukaryota; kingdom Metazoa; phylum Chordata; class Mammalia; order Rodentia; family Cricetidae; genus Peromyscus; species Peromyscus leucopus. The sequence continues at coordinate 53,577,027 of NC_051081.1, read as the reverse complement.
TGCCAAAGCATTTGAACAATTCAGAAAAGCTGCTTCTACTTACGAGGGTATGCCACACTGACTCAACACTTTAAATCAAATATGATTTTCCCCTGAACAAATAAAGATTCAGTGTTTCATCTACACTGGGGATTTGAATAAATCATAAGAGCATTTGGGGGTGGGGGTGGGGAATAAGTCTGTAAAGTCTGGAGGAGCATCTGTGAGCTGATTAGAACTGGTTTCATACTCATGGTAAGTCATTCCTCTCTCTGAACAGCTCTGTGGCAGAAACTGGCAGCCACTAATACATCAGGTTCTCTAGGAAGCGGAGGCCTTGAAGACAGTCCTGTCCTGGTGAACTTCTAGAAGGCCATCAGCTTCAGACTGAACTGGATTCTCTCCTATCTCTCCCTTCAGATGAAGGTGGCTACTGAGAACCTTTCTTGATTTACATGAAAGACTCATGGGGTCCATGCTTTCCTGAAGTGGCCTCTGTCACAACAGAGAAGGCTGTCTTTATGGAAGACTGAATGGAAACTATGGACCCATGAGGAACAGGAGTGGCCAGCCTGTGTGTCCTGTCACTAAGCCAAGTCTAGAAATGTGTGGAGATTAAGCTACCTTCTTGGTTCACCCCACCAAAAGGTGAATTTAGCACAAATGTAAAGGCACCCAAGGTCTGTTGCTCTACATCTCAACGGGCCCCTTGACCATCTCAAACCAGGTTTCTTGTCGAAAACTAAAAATTGTCTGATTGAATTATAGCTGAGTGAACTTCAAACCATAAAACTCTATGGTTCTCTTCATATTTAATGTCAGTACCTTCTAGAGTATGTCGTTTTTAATGGAGGTTGTGAATTGTCCCAATTGATGTCTTCTGGGACAAAATGATCCTTGATCTTAACCATTTAAACATTTGCATTCTCTCATTTTCCAGTGTTATCTTAGCATCTCTGAGATGCAAGCCTGTGAGAAATACTAGCTTGTTTCATGAGTGAGCCTCTGTGCCCATGGGGCTCGGATAAAGCCAAACACAGAAGGCAAGGACCAGCTCCTGTGACATGTGGCAATAGTCATACAAGGTCTCTTCTCATAAGACATTTCTAATCAAGTGATAATGCCAGGTAACATGTAAAGTCATGAGGGCTGTGAGGTACACCAGGAACATGGAGAAAGTAGGATCAATCCAGGCCCCAAGCTTCCCACTGCCCCTGTCTCTTAACACTCAGAAGACAGCATATAAGAAGAGAACTCTTTAAAAATATTTAAATCCAATTGTTATGTATTTACTTTAATGTGTTGAGAGACTCATATGCCAAGATGCACATGTGAAAGTCAGATGACAAACCCATGGGGTTCTGTTCTCTCCCTCTCCCATGTAGGTCCCCACCTTGGATCTCTGATGCATACACACATACAAGTGAGAACTCACCCATATACATACGTCTTCACACCCATATGAATACACGTGTCTTTATATATCCATATATGTTTAAGTAACAGATTAATGCTCTTAAAAATACTAAATATAATTTAGTTATAGGAACTGAATGCAAATGCTTATCATAGAAACAAAAAATAGATGCAAATTCTCCAGTGAAGTCCTTGGTCCAGTGGAAGGAAAATTGGGTTTGTAGACCTGGGGTTTTAGGTTAGTACATAGGTTTTTACACTACGGGAAGTGTCCTGGTTTGCTCTCTGCTGCTGTGTTAAGCATGACCATGACCAAAAGTAACATGGGGAGGAAAGTTCACAGTCCATCATGAAGGAGAGTCAGGGCAGGAACCCAAGGCAGGAACCTAAAGGCAAGATCTGAAGGGGAGGCCATGGAGGAATGATGGTTATTAACTTGTTCTCCATAGCTTGTTAAGCCATATATAGGTCTCCCATGACCACCTGCCTAAGAATGGCACCACCCACAATGAGTTTTGCCCTTCCACATCAACTGTTAATCAAGAAACTTGCATACAGGCCAATTTGATGAAGGCATTTTCTCAGCTAAGTTTCCCTCTTCCAAAGTGACTCCAGCTTGTGTCAAGTTGGCAAAACTGAAATAGCCAGCACAGGAGGTGTGGAACTTGACAGCTATTTCAAAAGCAAAAGGAGAAATGCAAAGTTTCAAGTAGACAAGGATCACAGACAACAAAAACACATTAGAGGAAGAAGGACCCAAGGGTATTGTCCCAAAATGGATGATCTGAGCAAGACCCTGTGACCTGGAGTCAGTGGAATGGCATCTTGAATCCAGAAGGCAGAGCCCCAGTCTCTTGGAGGAAGAAGTCTGAGAGAGGACAGTGGGCAGATATGTGGTTGTACTGTGTGGTCCTTGGTAGACACTGATGCCTAGTCTAGTATATATACATCGTGTGTGTGTGTGTGTGTGTGTGTGTGTGTGTGTGTGTGTGTGTGCCTGAATGTATGTCTGTACACCATGTGCTTGCAGGTGCCCACAGAGACCACAAGAAGACATCAAGATCCCCAGTCCTGAAGTTACAGATGGTTGTAAGCCATCCGGCTCGGGTGCTAAGAACTGAACCCAGGTCCTCTACAAGAAAAGCCAGTGCTATGAACCACCTCTCCACCCCTCCACCCCTGAACACTGATTTATAGTCTGTTCCCCAGAGTGTGATTCAACTTCTCTAAAATCCCAAAGGAGTCAGTAAGAATTTCACACCTGAGTGATTCTCACAGACTTTGTATTTTTCATGCTGGTTAAAGATTGGAGTCCCTATTATTTCATCACTTAGTAAGCACCATTCAATAAAGAAGAGAGTTAATTGGGCAAGAATAGCAGGTTCATTGAAACACCAAGCTTTCCTATTCCAGGGTAGGGGGAATTACATGGATGAAAAATGCATCTGTGGCTATACAGATGCTCAGATAGGAGCTGCTCTGTTTCTGCCCTCCCCCAGCACTGGCAGCATTGTTTTGAGGGTTCCCACCTGTCACCTTGTCATACTTTCTTTAAACAGCAGCCAGACAGTTGCAAGGCAATGGCCCATACTCATAGGAAGATTTGGGGAATTATGAGTTTAATGATGTGATATTTGTGGCATATTGGTTCCAAAGAAAGATCAGCAAGGCTTTGGACCTTTCCCTGAACTGTGTCCTTATGCTGGAAACGTGCAAATGAGACTTCAATATGTACACAGAGTTTGAGGCAGTGTGTTGCTAAGTTTATGTGTACATGGGTGTGTGATCATCTTTTTCCTATGCATGCATATTACTGTCCAGCAAAGGGTGTGATTTTTGCCTTCTCTGTTTGTAATTAAATTGCATCTGAACTGAAGAGAGTGGATAGAGATGGAAGGGAGCTTTGACTCTGATGTAAGAAGGAAGTGGATACGATTAATGATCTTTAGTGGAAATTTATGGTGAGGATTTTCTCCCCTATGCCTGTCTCTCATATCTCTTACTCTCTCTTGCTTCCTGTGGGGGACATTGATACAAAGTTGAACAGGAGTAGGGGAATGTGCTTCATACTCCTGCTCATCCCAGAGGTGGAGGTCCAGCTCTCCTCCTCGAACATGATGCTTTCACAGACGTTCGGTGACAGGCTGAAGATGTCTCTTCTGTTGTCTTAGCAACCTTTTTGTTTTCCTTTTCATCACAGATGGGAGGTGACAGGGAACAAAAGTAAAGTCACCTGATGCCCTTTCTTCATTTTACAGCCAACAGAATGAATAGACGCTCGAACCTCTTCATGCCTGTCCAGGGGCACTGAGATTTCCTTCAGCTTTATTGCTGGCTAACTTCCCTGAAGAAGTTCAAGGCAAAAAGTAATCGGTACTTTTTGTATCTGTTCAGCAGCCAATGTCAGTGGAAGTATTTTTCATTCAGTCATCACATTTTCTACCTTTACACATATCAGTTTATCTTCCTTTCATTTTGTCCCAGTGACCCTTCCAAACAAAAATCCATGAATCCTTTCATGTAATGACTTTAGTTGTTTCCTGCTAATTATAGCATGGTTTTCATGTCTGCTCTGACATTCCTACAGGGGTTCTCTTTAGGTGAAAGGTCCCTTCTTTTTCTTTTCTTATAGTTTGTCTTCTTACAATTCTCATGTAGCTCAGTTTCAGGTCTGTCTTTATCATATTCCTTAACAAGTTATGAAGATTCTTTAGATGTTTACTGCAGACGACTGGCTTATACTTTGCTTGCCTTTAAGGGCTGCTGATGTTGGTGATAAGCTTTTCTCCAGAGCTAGTATGATGCGCACCTCTGGCAATGCTCTTCTGGACTCTATGAATGACGTTTGGTTTCCAATACGTGTCCCTTGGTCTCGCGGGATAAGAACTCTACCATGCCCACCACTCTGACAGTTGCTCTTCACTGTGCCTTCTGCATCCTTGCTCTGTTGTATGAGCAGATGATATATAGGACAAGATTCAACAACAGCCCTATGCAAATTCACGTAGCCACTTCTCTGGGTAGCTCCCTTCCAGCTGATGGTTGGCTATGCAAACTGTATCCTACCAACTCTCTGATACACTAACACTGCATCTGAAGCTCCATGGGGTGAGAACCTCTGCTCAAATTCCTCACTCCTGAAGCATTTTCCAGAAATAGCTCTTAGGTAAAAATTTCAGGCAAGGGTGTATCTCCATTATTAATTTCACTTATTTCAGAAACTGGCCTCCTACTCTGCATTGTCCAGTATCCAAACACCTACCTTTTGTATAAACTGCCCATTTTTATTGTTTCTGCAGAATTATAATGTCTTGGTCAGCTATACATTTATGAATGAGATATTTCCAGTTGTCTATTACAGTAATATCACATCTTTGATATGTTATACAAAATTAAAAATATTTAACAATTTTTATTTCTTTACCTTAAATGAAGTTTTAGAAAATTAGTTTTCTTGCTCTGAAAAGCAAGAACTGGGGTCCAATAAAAAAAAAATCACACCAAAGCAAAAACAAAATTCAGAAGTGGATATCCAAATCCCACAATTCCATGTCTGACATCTGGGACTCATTCATAATGTGATCTTCTGGGCTCCTAAGGGCCCGGACAGCCCCACCTCTCCTGTTTTTCCACTCACAACATAGGAAATATCCATCTTAGGCTGGCTGCAGTCCACACCAGTCATTTCTCTTGGTGAATATGCCATGATCTTGACATTTCCAGTATCCTAGGGCATCCATTGAGGCTGATACTTGACCTTCACCAGTGGGCTGTCAGGGCCTCTCTCCAGGGGCCCTAACCCTGCTGCATGGTACATGATCTGCTCTCCATGATTTCCTACATCCCTTCAAATAGTGTGGACTACTCATCCATTGCCAAGTTCTTCTACAGGCTTGGGATGTAACCTGGCCCTTATGCATTACAGTTGTATAAAATCTGTGCTGGTCTCCAGAAAACGCTTCTCTATTGTCCCAGAGAAGCACAGAAAGTTCCCCCTCAGTAGTGTTGATTATTTATCCATCACAGCTGATTCCTGATCCCCAGCCTGATTGGCACACACAGGTTTATTTGTTTGTTTGTTTGTTTGTTTGTTTGTTTTAACACCATTCAGTTCCACATAATAGCCACAGATTCCCATGCTCTCCCCCACCCCTCTCCCCCTCCCCCAGCCCACCCCCCATTCCCACCTCCTCCAGATCAAGGTCTCCCCGAGGACTGGGATCGACCTGATAGACTCAGCCAGGCAGGTCCAGTCGCCCCCTCCCAGACCGAGCCAAGCGTCCCTGCATAAGTCCCAGGATTCAAACAGCCAACTCATGCAACGAGCCCAGGACCCGGCACCACCGCCTAGCTGCCTCCCAAACAGATCAAGCCAATCGACTGTCTCACCTATTCAGAGGGCCTGATCCAGTTGGGGGGCCCTCAGCCTTTGGTTCGTAGTTCATGTGTTTCCATTCATTTGGTTATTTGTCCCTGTGCTTTATCCAACCTTGGCTTCAACAATTCTCGCTCATATAAACCCTCATCTTTCTCACTAATTAGACTCCCAGCGCTCCACCAGGGGCCCAGCTGTGGATGTCTGCATCCAGATTCCTCAGTCCTTGGATGGGGTTTATGACACAACTATCAGGGTGTTTGGCCACCCATCACCAGAGTAGGTCAGTCCCGGCCGTCTCTCGACCATTGCCAGCAGTCTTTTGCGGGGGTATCTTTGGGCACACACAGGTTTTAAACCAAAGTATCGCACTAATGGCTCCTGGACCCATTGCTAATGCGGCCTTTGTTCCGCCCTGAAACCTCTACTGTCTACACATCTCTCCAGGATTATTGTCTCCTAAGATTTCACCAGAATAGTCCATCAACCTCTGCCAACAACACTCAATGGTTGTTGTAGCTCAAAGTTCTCCACCCACCCCATGGGAGGTGGGGAACACACAGCATGATCAGATTAATCACAGAAACTACAGTCCTTGATGGAAAATTCTATTCTAGTTTCATTCTACAGGTATAACAAAAGACTCTGATGAAACTTAAGGTAGGGAAGTGTGGTGGTTTAAATGAAAAATGTCCTCCATAGTATCCCATATTAGAACACCTGGTACCAATTGGTGGCACTGTATGGGGGGTTCATATAAATTTTAGGATATGGAACTTTGTTGAGGGAAGTCCAACTGGGGATGGGGTTTGAGAGTTCATAATCTCACATACTTCTAGTTCTGTTCCTATTTCCTGTGTGTGGATGAGAGATCTGATGAGCCAGCTTCCTCCCCCGATGCTCTGCCTTCCCTGCTATTATGAACTCTAACACTTTGGGACTGTAAGCCTAAATAAACTCTTTCTCATACCCCATGTCTTGATTATGGTGTTTTATCACAGCATTGGAAAAGTATATGGGAAAAAAATGTCTATTTGGTTTATAAGAATGAGTTACAACCTATGACTTCAGAGAAACCAAGGCAGGAATACAAGCAGTTAGTCACAGCACATCTACAGTCAGGAACACAGAGAGAATGAATGCATCCTCCATTGCTTGCTTAGTCTCATCTAGCTTTTTCTTATACTGCTTAGGATTCAGCCTTGAGGAGAGATGCCCAGAATGGGCTGGGTCTTCCAATATCAACGAGTGATCAAGACAATCTTCTATTTACATGTCTATAGTCCAGCATGATCTTGGAAATCATTCAGATTCTCTTCCTAGAGGTGACTTTAGGTTGAGTCAGATTGACAGTTAAAGCCGAGCAGTACAACATTCATGCCCTGAAGCACTCATCTAATTATTCTTTATCAATAAACCTCAGGAGTCAGATATCAGGGTAAGAACCTGATTGATTAGAGAAGCAGCAAAGAACCAACCAGTGCCCTCCTCTCTCTCCTTCCTTGATCCAAAAGGATGGGGCATCCCTCTAAGCTCCTTCCTACTACTTCCTGTGTCTCCCTATCTGTCCTGGGTCCTCCAAAACCTCTGTGGCTAATTTGGTCAGCTAGTAGCTAGCTCTGCCTTCCAATTCAAGGTAAACTTTATTATCAGTCTTGGGAGTGTCAGAGTGCAATCAAAATATTCCACAACAATGCCCCATGAAGCAGGCTTACTCTTGATACCTATCCCTTTCCTACCCATAGGCTCCAATGACCACCAACCAGCTGCTCATCTCTACAAAGAATAAAACCCACCCACAAACTTTCATAAAATTGAAATATCAGTTGATTACCAAAGAGGAATATACTATACCTGATTGCTTCTCAGAGGCAGGCGCATGCTTTTTTTCTGCGGGTTGAGCCCAGGGCCTTGGGCATGGTGGGCATGTGTTTACTATTAGATTTCAGTCCCATGCTCAGATATATGCTGTTTTAAACATATCAGAATCATTCAAAGGTTAAAATGATCTCATAAGTTCAAAGGAAAGATTTCTCAGACTAGTGTGGTGCTTGCTGACTTTCTTTCTTACCACTGAAGGTGACCACTGCTTATAAACCAGTAAGATATACACCAGTATAGATACACCAGTAAGAGACTGACTTCTGCCCTTCAGATACTATGTTTTTAAATAAAGTGGCAAAAATGTTATGAATATATCACAACACTCCATCATTGACATACATCATATCATAGCCCAAGATGGAAACACACAAGGGAATGAGTGAGTTATTGACCATTTTATGTTTGTGGAAATTAAATTTATTTTTATTGTAACTATATATTCTGTTGTCTTTCCTGGGAGAAGTTAGTCTTTCAATACCAAAAGTTTAAAATTACTGAATCCTTCAGAGAGCTGGAATAATATGCCCCAAGTCTTTTGTCGGAGGGAATTTGAGTTTGTGTAATTATTACCACGATCAGAAAGACCTAGGTTTTACTATTGGAACTATTTAGTCTCATTACCTCTATTTCTGGATGTTTAACCTTGTGGGTCTATTTCTTTTTCCATTTGTAATTTTAATAAATTAGATTTTTCTCAAGAACAGGATGAATGTAAAAATAGCCAGATTCTGGGTCACAGATGAGTTTTGAAAGGACACTCTGCATGACTTGTATGAACTATTAATTGGCAAAGGCAGATAGATTAAGTAAATGAACTTTACCTAGAACACAATTTTAATAAAAAAAAAAATACATTCCGATATGTGATGGCTGTCCTCTCTCTTGGAACACATCATCCTGGATGGAATACTCAGTGCCCTTAGCTTCTTAGATTCTGTGGACAATTTAAAACTAGAGATAGGGCTGGGGAGATGGCAAAGTTGGAAAAGTACTTGCTGTACAAGCAGAAGGATTTGAGGTTATCTCCAGCATTTATTGAAAAGCTTGGCAGAGTGACTGAACATTTGTAATCCCAGTGCTAGGGAGACAGAGGCAGGAGGACTCTGGCTCCCTGGCCAGGCAGTCTAGCCCAAGCAGTGAACTTCAGTAGAACCCCAAGATCAGTCTCCAAGATCAAGGAAGGCAGTGCCTAAGGAATGGCAACTGAGATAGATCTGTTTTAGTTACTTTTTGTTGCTGCTATAAAGTGCCCTGACAAATGCAACTTAAGTAGCAAAGGGTTTATTTTGATCTACAGTTGCAGAGGGGTAGAGTGCATCATGGGGGTGAAGATGAGGGAAATGGGCAAAGAAGTGCTGTGGGATGTTCTGTAAGTCCTGTGGGAGCCCTTCTTGGGTTCCTCGTGGCGTTACCCAGCAGGTCCGTATAGAGGATGATTAGGACCATGGGCCTGAGTGCAGGTGTTTGAGATGGTCTGCACTTGGCTGTGCTGGGGGATGGTCTGTATGTCAAGTTGTTCTGATTGGTTAATAAATAAAACCTGATTGGCTGTGGCTAGGCAGGAAGGATAGGCGGGACTAGCAGAGAGGAGAAAAAAAAAAGGGACAGAAAGGCAGAAGGAGATGCTGCTGCAGCCGCCGCAATGACCAGAGATGCTGCAGCCGCCGCCATGACCAGCAGCCTGTGAAGACGCCGATAAGCCACCAGCCACGTGGCGAGGTATAGATTTGTAGAAATGGATTAATTTAAGATAAAGGAACAGTTAGCAAGAAGCCTGCCACGGCCATACAGTTTGAAAGCAATATAAGTGTCTGTGTTTACTTGGTTGGGTCTGAGCGGCTGTGGGACTGGCGGGTGGCAGAGATTTGTCCTGACTGTGGGCAAGGCAGAAAAATCTCAAGCTACAAAGAAGTTTACCAGGGAAGAAGCAATTTGAATTAAGAAGTCACTATGTACTTTAGTCTTTATGATCTCCCACCTCAGAATGATGATATATGGATGTATTGCCAGTTTTTCAGTAATTCTGCAACCAAATGATAAAGATGAAAGAAACACAGAACTCCACACGTTGTGTGGATGATAGCTCACAGGTGCATTTATTTCAGAAAACAGTGCAACAAATGAAATCAATAACACAAACTTTGCAATGTCAGGAAGTAAAGAAACATTAAAGTAATGATACCGAAGTGTTGCTAGGACAGCTCATATAAATCATTCAGTATCAAGAAGAGAAAAGCATATCCCCTGTTGAAGATAAAGCAGTTGACAGATTCTGTTTCTGTCTCCAGACACTAAATTCAGCAGATGGACTATTAAAGTGCCTGTTAGCATTACTTTAAAAGCTGAAGGAAATGATACCTAAAACATTAGGTGAATGTATAATGGAAAGTTTTTAATCAGTGAGAGATAGTGATACTATGACCCAAGAAAGAAAGTTTAGAATTAGAAACTACAGCAACTGAGATGGAAAATGCACTAGATACTAAAAGCAGACTTTGAATGACAAAGGAAAGAATCAGCAAACTTGGGGCTAGAGAAATATAAATCAGCCCATTTTAAGGATACATAGGAAGACACAAATGAAAGAAAAAGCCAAAATGTGGGTGCATGTGATGTTACACCACAAGAAGAAGAAGAAATAAGGGGTCATGGAGAGATATGGAGAATAAATGAACAATGTTAAAAATGTCCCATCTAATATACATCAATAAAAATTGTCAATAAAGGCTAACAACCTTCAAACAAGTAGAAACATTCAAAGGGGAGCACATATAAAGACACCACTGTCAGAATGTCCCTGCTGTAGTAGTTACTTTTCTGTTTCTGTGATAAAACACCATGACCAAAAGCAACTTGCAGAAGAGTTTATTTGAGCCATGGTTTCAGAGGGGTGAGCCCATCATGGTGGGTCAGCCTGTCAGGGACTTCCTTTCTGTCCTAGAACCAGACATTATACACAATTAGCCATTGATCAGCTGTCAAGGGTCCCTACATAGGTCCACTGGAAGGTGAATCTAGATCCCACATCTGATAACCCTATTCAGCAGGAAGAACCCAGATATTTCCTATCCCCAATTCTTTAAATGGTAGTCAGGGTTGCTTGTGTAAAGGGGCAGCAATGAAGGCAGAAGGTAGAGATAGGTGGTTTGAATGTTTGAAGCCATGCACTCTAAATATTGTAGGCAGAGTTTTCCTGCCCCAAGCACTAGCTCCAAAATAAATGCACAGAGACATAATATTAATATAAGTGTTTGGCCAATAGCTCAGGCTTATTACTAACTAACTCCTACATATTCCATATTTATGCTCTGCCACATGTTGGTACCTTTATTAGCATGGTATATTCACCTCCTGCTTCCTCAGCATATGCTGTTGACTCCTCTGACTCCGTCCTTTCCTCATCCCATCATTCTCAGTTTGGCTTTCCCACCTAACTTTATCCTGTTCAGCTATTGGCCAGTCAGCTTCTTTATTAAACCAATCACAGTAACATGTATTCACACAGTGTAAAGGAATATGCCATAGCAAAATGTCTAAGTTCAGTGCCAAAAATGTGTCACTAGCAAGGGGTTTTCACATAAAGTCATATTCCCCTGATGGGGGGAGAGTAACATTGAACTTTGCACAAGGAAGGCATCAAGGGCAGGAGGTCAGAGGTCAGAGCTAATGGAGGACTCTAAGTTCACACTTTCAGGCATGAAGGTGGTAGAAACTCTGATGAGATCTAGGGCATACTCTCTGGAAAATGCCCTTAGAGATACAGACTGTGGAGTGTCTGCTGTGTTCTGGAGTATTCTCTCAGTACAGGTCCTGGTCCTCACGTCACAGCCTGGTTTCACATAGGGCTCTTCCTCTGCTCAGACCATGCTGATGCCCATGGACAACTCCAGTTAGTTTCTCTGATTTTATAGTTTCTATCTGGTTATTGGATATACAGACACTCATGTTTCAAATAATTATGTGTAAAATTATCTGAATCTTTAAGTGGCACACTGATCTAGCAATGTTGTGTTTTCAAAGTTACCTACATTAAGAATGAAGCATGCATATACACCTGTATGTGGTCTCTCTCTCTCTCTCTCTCTCTCTCTCTCTCTCTCTCTCTCTCTCTCTCTCTCTGTGTGTGTGTGTGTGTGTGTTGTTTTCTTGTAATATCATCTTTACCAATCAATCTAAAAAGAGAGCATCCTATGATTATTTTAAACATCAATAAAACAGAAGTATGTTTAAACAGAATGACCAATAAGATATGCAGCCAAGGCTGATAATCTATTTCTTACATTACACATTACATCATGATATAATTATTGCCTGATTCAATATGACTGCTACCTAATTTAGTAACAAGGTCTTCCATTTCTCCGTTTTACCTCTGAAATTAGATATTTGGTCAAATTAGTTGCTGTGTTTATCAAATAAATTAAGTTGTGTCAGCATTATTGGTGCTATTGTGAAAGCTCTTCTCATGCAAATATCTCACAGAATTCTATTCAATGTCAAAAGTAATTTTCTCCAAGTTAACAGTGTAGTAAAAGAAGAAGTACTGAAAAGGTAGAATTCAATAATAGACTAGAATATGACTATGAGAGAACCAGTCAGAAGATCAACTTCTGGGCATGTCTGTGAGCTGGTTTCTAGTTGGGTTTATTAGTGAAGACCCACCACAAACATGGGTGGCACCAGTCCTTGGCCTGGGTCCTGGAATGAATAAAAAGAGATAATGAGCTGAGAGCATCAGCGTTCTCCTTTCTCTGCTTCTTGTCAGTAGATGCAATGTGACCAGCTGCCCTGTGTTCCTGCTACTACAACTTCCCTGCCATGATGGACAGCACCCTGAAACTATAGGCAAAATAAGTCCCTTTTCCTTGCTGTGGGGTGGTCTTTCTGTATGCTGTGAATATGTGTTGCTATGATTGGTTAATAAAGAAGATGCTTTGATCTATGGCAAGTCTGGTTATAGCTAGGTGGGAAATCCAAGAAAGAGACAGGAAGAAGAAAGGCAGAGGCAGGAGAGATGACAGTCTACCACCCAAAGAACAACATGCCAGCAGTCTGGTAACACCACAGTCATGTGGCAAAACGTAGATTAATAAAAATGGATTAATTTAAGATGATAGATCTAGCTAGCAAGAAGCTTGAGCTGTTGACCATACAGTTTGTAATTCAAATAAACCTCTAAGTGATTATTTTATAAGTGACTGCAGGACCGGAGAAACTTCTGGCTACATTTCCTTAAGTTGCTTCTGTTAGGCATTCTCCTGTAGCAGCTAGGACAGTGAGGGAGGGGCCATCAGAAAACATTTCTAAACCACCCAGGGGTGCCTTTCCTCACTATTACATACTGGCCAACTCATTTTCCGTTCATTTTCGGTGTGACGATTCTCATTCCTAAACGTGAATTCTAAGATCCTCAAGGGATGTTTTCCCGAGTAAAGCAAATCAAAGGACAGAAATGAGAAAAACAGTTCTCCTCAGAGAAATTCTCACCCCATTCTAGCTGAAAGGGGTCCTTCTCCAATAAGTGGGTCGTGTTCCATCCTTGACAACATGAAATAACTGAAAATAAAAAAAAAAAGAGCATGACATAAAAAACTAAGAACACGAGAAGCAACAGGAACGGGAAGAGGCTTGAACTGGAGCCAGATGTGGCTCTCCACTGGCTCTCTGCTCGGTTACATTGTTGATCCTGGCCTGGTTTCTATGGAAGCTTCCACAAACCAATGTGTTAATATAGAAGAGCTGGGTACAGCATGAGAGACTCGCTGCTAATTTTCTGAAATCTAAAACAATTGTAGGATTTTTTTTTTTTTTTTTTTAGGATGACATTGGTTCTAGCAGCTTCTGTTATGCTCCTAACTAGCTAGACGATGGCAGAGACGCAGAGACGTCCAATGGCTTTAAGTGAAAAGGAGGATGGTGGCTGTGTGTTAGTTGTGCCACTTAGATCAGGGATGCTCCAGATCTCCCTCTGACAGCAAAGCATCCAGCTAAGGGCTCTGAGGTGCCCAGTGGGGATGTTGTCTCCTCAGCCTGGTCCTGGCCCAGCTGGCCCAGGTGCATTGAACAATGTTTTGTGTGTCTGTTCCTCTTTGCTGTTCATTGAGGAGCTGGGATACTCGGTGGATTTTAAGACAAATTACCTGATGAACGAACTAAAAACAAACACAAACGAAACACCAGCAATTCAAAAAAACGATGAAAAGTAACAACAGACAAGAGAAAACCGCCCTAGTGAAAATCACTAAGTGCTTATTGTCTGTGGAGCTGGGATAGCACCCAGTGGGTGGGTCTTTCCTGCTTCTTTTGTCCCATGCATGAGCAGTTCAGACATGGGCAGTGTTTGCCTCACGGTCCAACAGCCTTCCCTTAGCCACGCCCACCACAGCAGTGGGTTTAAGCCTGTACCATCAATGTTCTCATCTTCTCATTTCTGTTAGCAGAAATTAAATCCTCCTCAGAGTAGACTGAAAGAGCATTTCCTTTTTAAAATTTAAAAAAATTTTTTTCTCTCATATATTACATTCCAACCACAATTTCCCTCCCTCCTCTCCTCTCAGTCCCCCATCACCACATCCCCTGCCCCCAGATCCACTACTTCTCTGACAGAATAGTTTCATTTAGAATAATGTTTAATTAAAGTTGAGAAATTATTTAATAGATGCTGCATGGAAAACATTAAGAGGCTTGAATGGAAGCTGTACATGGCTCACAGGCTCTCAGACCACACATCAGTGACCAGAGGCAGCAGGGTGCTGTGAGCTTAGGGTATCCATCACTCTCTAGGGTCAGCACAGCGTTCTGTTGAAAGGCTCCACCCAACAATGCCGAATCATATCATACTACTTAATGCAGGGTACGAAAGTCTCAAAATAACATTTCTATTATGCTTAGTAAAATGCTACACTTCACAATAGCTGTTACGAATATTGCAAATTGGTCAAGAAGAACAGACAGAGTTAGACGACCACTTCTAACAAGCATATCCTATCCATCTTGGACATGGACTTATAAATGGGCATGTGTCTTATAAATGCAGGGCTTTGGAGGGGAAATTACCATGGGGATGACATCCAATCTCAGAGGATTTGCACCCCCTCTGAGATGCCAGCCACCCCACCCCTTAAGTTCCAGTGAGCACATTTGTACATGCACTGTGAAAACTCACTCCACGTCAGAACAAGCCTGGGCTTTTCACATGAGTGCCTGGGAGACAGAGAGACACCTACCAATTCCATCACTCTGAGATGTTCTGCCTGGGGTCCTGGGGTCAAGGATGACCTGGAGAATTCCTGTTGTTCAGTGGCTTCTTAACCAATGTCAACATCTGAGTTAAGAAGTGTTGCTTCTCAATCTGCCTGGGCTTTTCAGGTAGCACTAAAGAAAGATCAGGCCCACACAACAGAGAAAGGTCTTGGGCATAGATTAAATGCTGCCATTGAGATGTACATGTTTGTTCTGTGTTGGGTTGACTGGATAGTAACACTCTTCGTTATCCATAAGCTGAGCATCTCAAAAATTTTATAAATTTTCTGAGCTTGTGGATAAGGCCTCTTTTAGAATAATTCATATCTGTTACTAAACTTGTAAATTATTCATCTTTTGATTAATATGCTAATTAAGGATTTGCTGTTAAAAGGTATAAATATCTTTCATTGCCTAAAGTAATTAGAATAAGTAATTACTTAAACACCATGATTCTGCTGTTAAATACTATGAGAAAGGAAAGAGAAGATGCAGAAATATGTTCAAGACAATTTCGACTGTTGAACCAGATGACAATATTTTACACTATTTATGAAAATACATACATATGTCTTCACAGGACTTCAGTACTTGCTTCTTTTTGGACGAACCATTTAGTTTTCATTTCACTGACAACCTGGTTCTCTAATTCTCTCTTCATGAGCTCCTTTTTGTTAATAGCAAAAGAAAAATAAAATACAAACTGATTTATTGTGTAACGGTTTGTATTTAAAAGTTATTTAACGGCTATTTCTAAATGACTACTATCAGAAGGTATGATGTAAAAGTCTAATGAAGTCAAGATAAAGCTTGCAAGCATGTCCAGACCATAGCACTTGAGCTGTTAGCAGCCAGGGCAGCTATGAATATAGCCTAAAATATTTGTAGATGACAGCATCTTGCTCTCATGATGGACAGCCCTACTAGAGCAACCTGTACCTGATGATGATGATTCCGTTTGTTTCCAAGCTTACTGCAGTAAAGAATCCCTCCTGCTCTTCAGGCAATTATGTTCAAACAGTCCATCATGTCAATTTATGGTTTAAATAATCTTTGATGGATATCATATGCTGTGTGTGCATTTATTTTCAAAGTAAATCCACATATTATGATGATGAACTATTATTTTCAGATTTATTTATGTTTCTTTTATGTATATGAATGTTTGTTTTCATGTACCTGTGTGCATAGCATGCATGTTTGGTGTATGAGGTGGCCAGAAGAGGACATTAGATCTCCTGGACCTGGAGTTAGAGATGGTTGTGAGGCACCGTCTGAGTGCTGGAAATCAATCCAGGTCCTCTGCAAAAATAGCCAGTGCTCTTAACCACTGAACCATCTCCCTAGCCCCATGAACTAATGTTTTGAATTAGCTTTTGTAGGAAGACCTTAACATCCCCCAATACACACTTTGATAAATACATACAATTTCAGGGACCCATACTTTTAACTTTACCCTTTCTTGATCTACTTCTCTGAGCTACTTAAAGATTAGTTCTGACTTGTTTTGACATTAGAAAAACTCAGTTTCTATGTTTTATTTATTTTTTCCACCCATCTCTCTGTGTATCA
This sequence comes from Peromyscus leucopus, assembly GCF_004664715.2. NCBI lineage: Eukaryota > Metazoa > Chordata > Mammalia > Rodentia > Cricetidae > Peromyscus > Peromyscus leucopus. The sequence continues at coordinate 53,560,559 of NC_051081.1, read as the reverse complement.
TTTGCATATTTATTTATGTTAGAGGCACAACGGAAAAATACCCCTGAAGTGTGACGTGTGGGATTGATAATGGCTGTCGCAAGCCCACCACTGAACAGTCACATGGACACTTTGTTTTTAGGCTGTCAATGACTGGGACGTGACTGTCACTGAGCTGGTACGCAGCACTGGAAATGGATTTCTCTCACATTCCCACCGGAGAACAGTGGCTCTTCAATCCACAGCCACCAAGTAGATATATCCAATCCACTTGTGCATTTCCTGTGTGCTGCTTAAATCAAGAATAATCTGGACTGCACATTCAATTGGCCTGACCCACTTCCTTGTGTTATACGAAGATAAATAAGCTGCTGGTGGCCAGGCATGGTGGTTTGAAAGAAAACGGCCCCCAAAGGGAGTGGCACTGTTAGGAGGTGAGACCTTGTTGGGGGAAGTGTGCCACTGTGGGGGCAGGCTTTGAGGTCTCTTTTTCTCAAGCTTCCCTCAGTGTGACCATCAACTTACTTTCTACTGCCTCCTGGTCAAGATGTAGCCAGCACCATGTCTGCCTGAATGCCACCATGCATCCCTTTCGTGACCATAATGGACTGAACCTTTAAAACTGTAAAAACAAGCCACCCTCCACTCAACGTTTTCTTTATAAGAGAAAGACCTGTGGTCATGGTGTCCTTTCACAGTAATAAAAACCCACCTAAGACACCAGGCATCTCCCTCTGTGTCAGGGAACCCTGGCTGAGGCAGAGTCATTGTGTGTGAACCTATTTGTGGATGAAAGTACAGTCTCAACCATAAATCAAATATCAATGCAGTGTTGTAAAATTTTAGATAAAAAGTGGTTAGAATTGCAACTTTAATATTTTCTTTATGAACCACTGTGGGTCGCCTTGCTCATCCCAGAAGCAGGACAAATGACGGTCACACAGCTCAGTGCAGCTCCCCTCCAGCAGCCTGGTCCTCGTGCTGCCCCTAAGACCACAGCAATCAATGTCTGTAACTGCCGGTCATCGTGTGACCCGGGAGCCGCTGCAGACAACCAGATCTCAACCACCATTTCTGTATCACCACGGCACTGAAGAGCAGACGCTACACAATGGAGATTCTTAGTAAGAGCCTCTAAGAGAAAAATCTTGGGACAGAAGTCACACAATGCTGGCAGGCGATTCTGATGTACAGTCAGCTGAAAGCAATGCTGACTGGGACATGTGATAATATTAGAACACACGTTACCTGGTTACCTTCACACCACACAACTCTGGTCCTGGGGACACCAACAGGCATCGAGCGATTCACCCCTGCTACTTCTATCAGCACCCTCATGAATATTTAGTTTTTAACTCTGAACTTGGATATTGATGTGTACTATGGACAGAGCTGTAGATAGAGGTATCAGTTGCAGAGGACTGTTGCTCTTATCTCAGTTCAATTGCTCACCCGAGAGAACAGCTCCATGATCTGACCACCATGCTGAAAGCAGATATGGGATGTGATTTGAGTAGCTGCTAGCTGCCTCTCCTTCTCTTCCTTGGTTCCCCACAGTCCTCTGCTTCTTCCCACCACTCCAGCCAAAGGGACACTTTACCAAAGTATTGGAGTGATGTGATGCAATCCTATAGACGAGATATACTCTCAAGGTGGATGGCCATGTAGCGAACGGAAGGTGGTGCTATCCAGTAGGGTTCCAGGCTGCTGAGGTACTATAACCCTGACGGTTCCGATTTCCGTGTATGAACCAATGTGGTAGTGTAAGTAGTGAGAATCGGGAGGTCCACTGAGGCTTGTGCTTGACCTCTGCATGCGTCCCATGTATATATAAGTCCAATGTGCAATAAAATATATAAAAAGCTGTCCAAGTTGTTAAACGTGAGTCACCTGTAAAGATATCGTAAATTATCGCTCCATAGGACGAGAGAGAGACCACGCTTTTAATCAGTGAGAGAGTCGCATGAGAGGTTCTGTCACACGGATGTGGAGAGCCTATGGTGAGCGCATAGTCGGTCTCATGGTCGTGAGGCTTTGACGCAGCATAGTTGAGCAGTAGAGAGTTATGATAGAGAGAGCGGCAGATTCTAGCAGGACTCTCTAGACATATATTGTCTTAATAGATAGTTGCGAAGCGATATCCGGAGTCTAGCTAGCGCTCCGCATCCTGCACTCGAGGAACGTCAGTAGCTATGCAGCACACGCTCGCTTGCAATGCGACATTGCCATCACTCGCGATGACACATAGAATCGAGACTATTGCGCGAGCAAGGATGGGCATGAGGCGCTGTGTCGGTATAGGCTTAACAGAGATTATCAGGTGTAAGAGTCTCAATAGTGGTATTGAGTCTTAGGGACTCGACCTCGGGCTGCTTGACAGTTCGAGCCTTATACGATGGAGTGTACACAGTGAATACTGTATCGAAGACGAGTACGAGTAGTAGCCGATCAGGTGATGAAGGTGGAGTTATCAGTGGTTCGGGGACATTGTCATGTATATATGGTCGAGGTGAGAGTCTCGATGTCGGCACAGGTATATAGGAGAACAGTAGATGATAGAAGAAGAATTGTGAGCTGGTGCCTGTGAAGGTACTCGCTCTTGACGCCCATCCGCTAGTGAGGCTGACATGCTGGTGAGTCGTAGATAGATATACGGAGAGAGAAGACTATAGATATCGAGTATGTAGATTGGATAATCATTGTATAATTTCAGCGGTGCTACGATCTACTACGCGCAGGAGGTTGATGGGATTGAAATAACAGCTCGGGAAAATACTGGTATGGGTTCGATCGTGCAACGCGTGAGGAGAGAGAGAGCGCGCATGAGTGATGGTCGCGATGTCATCTGTAGCGTAGACCGCTCGAGAGTGTGGTAAGGTAATATCGTTGACAGGGATACGCTGAGCTGCAATGTGCGCAGTGGTATACTGAGTGGGAGCGACCAGCTTTTAGTTCTAATGTCGGGTGCGACTGCTGATCTCTAGGCCGAGTAACTAAGAGTGAGTGTGATGACCTCTGCGTCGTCTATATTGACGAGCAAGATGGTCGTGCGATGATAGCACGGCTTCGAGTCTGTGATATACAGTGAGAGTAATGTGAAGGCGGCATATGGGAGCAGTAGATTCGCACATATAGTGTGCAGGCGCAGTACGATATCTACGTCAGCGTGACTCCTATATTGGCCGCACCTGTTGGCAGTAGGATCTGTAAGAGTATAGAGCTGATGAGAGAGAGGGAATTCGTACGCAGTGTGTCGAGTCCGAGGGGACGTGGACCGATGTACATGTGAGACGAGAGGGCGAGCTATGACACACTTATACGATTGTGACATCATGGTATGCGCTCATATCTGGTATGTTAGAGTGCTGTCGTGGTTGATGTCGGCGGCCGTAGCGCCTGTGCAGATCGTGATTATTATCTACACAGGTGAGAGTGTATTGTAGTCCGCTGAGCGTCGTACAGCTTTCGTCGGATTTCTAGTTGTGCAGACTATGCTAGAAGGACTATAGTGCTATGAGCAGGTCAGATACGTATACGAAAGAGTTCGTGCATTCTGATCATTGAGTAATTATGTAGGAGTTCAGAACCGGTTGTCAGATTCGATACCATATATAAGCTCTTCAATGTTGCCAGCGTGTCTGACGGAGTATCGATGAAGAATTGTTAGGATGATCTATGTGAACGTGAGAAAGTGGGAGGTCCTGATAAATATGTGGACGTCTGTATGGCGCTCTATTGCGTATTCCGCGAAGAGGGTGGGTAGATTGGTGTAGTGAGGGGTGCACAGCGAGCGAGTAGTGCGAATTATAGCAGCGGTATGGAGCGACGCACTGAGAGGCGAATCAGCGATGCAGGGGTAGTGAGAAATAGTGTATGTGGGTAGAGTCGATCGGTGAATATGAGTGCCGGGGCGGCCGGCGGGCTGTGCATCGTGTTCGCATGCTGATAAGCGAGTCCCGCTTGTAGAAACTCAACTGCTGGGATTCATTTTTGTGATCGCTAGTCGCTAGCTGCTTACTGCACAGCCGTGATATGTGAGTTATGATGCATGACTGATCGGTATTAGGACTTTCTAGGCAAGATTATGGAGTAGCATTAAGAACGCTTGAGTAACGTAGTTCCGAGTGACCATAGACTTGTGAGTGAGTGTAGTGGAGTAGTGTGTATATTGGCGTCAGTACGGTGTTCAGTGGTGGGGTAGGAGCGTTCGTAATCGACTTGAGGATGTGTATGGGCACGAGAGCTTATAGCGTGTTGTGTGATTTGGGATACGTGAGACATGCGCGACTAGAAAGAGAGTTAAGAGGATAGAGCTGAGCATGTGGACCCGGGACGATTAGACAGCGGATATGGACGGAGGACGAGTCAAGCGTGATCTGTTGAAGTGTCATGGGTGTATCGTTGAGTAGCTGCTTCCTTGCGTTTCCACACGTTGTTTGGTTATAATGACTCCCTGACCGCTCTTCTACGTGAGGAGATCGAGACCGCGTCGATGAGGAAGGAGTAATGCTGGTGTTGGTTTCCGCGCCACGAGCGTGATTTAAATGATTGCCGCTGTGAAAGAGCTGTTCTCGTCGCTATTGCAGCGCTCCGCGGTTGGTGACTAGACCTGCGATGGTGATGGCGTAGTTACGCGATAGAAGTAGGAGGTGAGTGGACGGTTCTATTATCCTCTTGCGGGTGTTGGTGTGCGTGACTTATGGGTGGAAGAAGTGATATTTTGCACACGATACACTTATAACATAGCTTATGTATGTGCAGAGGTAGTTGAGAATAGAGTATGCTCTACTATGGCAGTATGAATGAAGATGAGTGAGGTTCAGACGCGAACACGCTGGTCAAGCCGCGGCTAACCCCTGCGAGTTGCCTCTGGCAGCATCTGTGCTCCTCCAGCTGCGAACAGCTTCCTGGTGAGCACCTGGAACCATGGGTGCTGGGATACTGTACGTGATAGCAAGCAGTACAGCAGATGGTCTCAGATGCATTGTGACGTATCCGTCGTCCACTGGGAATTGGAGGGGAGACAGACAGGGCGGACCTTAGTTGCGAATAGGGGACCTTACAAGCCTGGCCATTTCTTGCAATGGAGCCAATATGAAAGGCTTAGTTACGACATATATATGAACGTAAATCATGAGGAAAGGATATTGTCAAAAACAGCAGCTTACATAGAATAGACCGGGTTCAAGGCGCTTTGCTTCACAGAGATGGGGGTATGCAAATGAAAAGAACACTCAGTTACTGAGAGAGTGGACTGCGGGGCTTGAACGTGTATAAGTCATTGGTTAGCGAGCGCGTAGGAGCGGAATGGGTCGAGTGTTTGTGAATTAGCTCTGGGAGCAGAGGATTGTTTGATTGGAGAATGCGAGTTTAGTCTGTTGTGGGCTAACGAAGAGCTAGTAAGTCGAATCATGGGGTAATTAGGTTCCTTATAGATTTGTCGCTAGGACATATCGTCCTTCATATCATAATCTGAGAGCTGATTGGAGTACTGATCTCTGAAGCGTGTCTATTGAAGGTGAGTGTTGTGTTGTTGTTCTTGGTTGTTTGTAGATAGCGGGGGGAGGCTCAGTGAACACGAGTAAGCTGTTAAACCTTTTAAAAATTCTGTGGGTGTCATGCAAGTGAGAGAGGCGAGTGTATGACTGGATACCGAGGGGTGCGAGCATGATCCCGGTCGTTACTGCTGGATTGGTGCCTTCGGTCATATCCTGCCTCATACAGATATCAGGGGATGCCGTCTGCGTGGACGCCTCTGGTACTAGCTCTTGTCACAGGGATAAATTTCTAGAGGCCATGTTAACCCTACTGCTCACAAGGTATGATCTTCGCAGAACTGCTTCCCTTAAATTGTAAGAGAGTAGAAAACTCTGGTTTCAAGCTCATAACATGGGCAGTGATTCGATAGTTATGCAGATGGAGTGAATCGCACATCGCGCAGGCGATTGCGGGACTACTCATTTGCTAGACACAGCATCCAGTTGTCCTGAGCGAATGGAGGGAATGCATTCGCGTGTTCGTGTGAAACATGAGTTCACGTTGCTGGCAGCTGACGTGATGAGAGATGATGGGCATGAATGCAAGCATTGTTCTCTGGAACCAATCGTGCGCGAGTCGATTGCGCCAGTGCGATTGATCGAGGATATGAGTGTTAAATCGCGAGCTGACTAGAGCTACGTACTGCGTATGATCAAGAGAGGCATCATGATTCACCCGATTATTCGAAGTATCGAGAAGGAGCATGATCTCGTCGAGCACCATCGGAAGCTGGATGAGATATACACGCTGAGTTGAGCGGAGATAGTGTTTATTAAAGGGATATGATGATATCTTGTGGAAGTCCTCATGTGTCTTCCTGATTTGAGTGTCCAGGATAGATAAACAGGGAACCCAGATTAATCACTTTAGTGTATTGAATAAACCTGGTATATTTAAAACCTCATTTCTCACATTCTTTAATGGCAGCAATCGGAAGGCGAGAGGAGGAAGGATCTCTGAGTTCATCGGGTGGCAGAGTGAGTTCCAGGACAGGTCAGGCTCAGAAAGCGCAGGAGAAACCGTCGAGACAGGGAAGCTTGATGGTGCTGTTGGAATAATGAGAGGGAGGTATATTCGGAGAGACTCAGGCACACGCAGGAGCGAGTATCAGCTAGCTCAAGTAGAAGTGACATTGCTGTTAGAGCGGGAGAAAGCGAAGATACTGGAGATTCTGTTTCACAGTGCGCGAGGAGAGCGACTTATACATAAATAGAGAGATACAAGATGGGATGATGAGAATAGGCGATTGTGCTGTCATCTCTAGTGATGTTGGAGCGCGCACGGGTGTGATAGATGTAGGATTGGTCAGTGTTAGATTATGGAGAGAGATAGCTATGTATGCGGTCGCTATCACGAGAACCCGTGGGATTCTAGCACGAGGGTAGAGGGTGTGGGGCGACACGGCCTCGGTGGTGTAAGTGAACCACGACGGATGCTAAGCACCGAGTGGGTAAAGAGAGGGGCGATGATAGGTTCGCGATAGGCGAGGGTTTAGTGTAGCTGGTGGGCTGGGTTTAGAGACGGTGTGAATGAGGGGCGGAGGATCTGAGAAGTAATCCCTTTGCGAGTCGCGTGTCGTTCGTCAGTCATAGTGAAAGCGTGAGGTCGAGGGCTCGAGGAGAGTGGCATGCAATGACGGTGAGGGGGAGTATCGGTATTGGTTACGTTAGCACTAAGCGTATGGTGTGTATGCAGGGTGTGTGAGCGGATCTCTGGTGGAATGAGACCGGCGGGGCAAGCTGACGTGATACTATAGTAGGAACACATAGTCCGCGGGTATTGGCACGTATAAGAGTTGTTAAGGTTGACAAGAGCAAGACCATTAGAGGCCAGGCACCGTGAGAGAACAAAACTTGAGCACCAGAGAAACGCCGGTTGACGCTCAATGAAAAACGAAAGTGCAGTAGGAGAGAGAAGAGAGGAGAGCACATATTATATGTTTGTAGTAGATCATATAGTTTCTAATGTGTAGGTTAGGATCGAGAGAGTTGAGTAGTAGGAGACAGCGGATGTATGTGTCTAGACTGCTGTTGTGGATTGGAGCTTAGACTCTGTCTGTGTGCGAGTCTCTCTTCATGACACAACGATGACATAGCACTATATGTTACTCTCGACATCGGATTCGAGATGTTATTTGGTAGACGCTGTTTTTCGGCTCACCTGTAAGAGTATGGATTACTCCACAGCGACAGAGCTGAGGAGATTCTGGTAGGTACATCTAGAGAGCACGCGCGACTTGAGCAGATGCACAATCATCTATAGGAGGGTATGACTCGTGCATGAGGGAGGTGTGTAACTAGGGAGAGCGCATGTGAGATGTAGGTTACACGCATGTCCGCGATAGCTGTACGCCAGGATGCACATGTCATACTGGAGTACGCGCGACTCATATGCTGGAGCATGACCGTACTGTCACGATCACGAGAGTATGTTATAGCGTAGCATTGGATATCTTCAGCGTCTCAGTTCTATCTATAGATCATACTGTGATTGCTACTGAGAGAGGGGAGATGAGGACTCGATATGCACACTCTACTCGTCGGATACGAATATGGTAAGCGAGTACGATATAGAAGTGATCCAGTGTGCAGAGTTATAATTGTCCCAGTCTCAGAGTGGATATTGAGTATATGCGCGTGCTGCGCGTCGGGGTCTGAGATATCAGAAGCAACTCGGAGAGTAGGTATGCGAAATACCACGAGTCGTGTAGATCAGGTGACGACGTGTAGTATGATAGTCTGATCGGTATTAATGTGAGTGATGCATTCACGTACGCTCTAGTCGTGCGAGCTAGATGATTACTCGGGTATGTGAAGGTCACGAAGCTATAAGGAGAGCTATACTACGAGTGTCAGTGCATCGTATACGTATAGTGCTGTAGCGCGCACGTCTGTGTTGAGATATGATACGCATCAGCTAATCTACTACCTCTACGGTGAGAGTATGAGGTGGCATTAGAGTATGTACTCTGTTTCTTCGCCTGTTGTGATCGTGGTTCTGTGATGGTACTGTGGCTAGTGTAGGAGCTGCACGCTATGTGAGTGTGCGGGATGTCGTCAGTAACCACACTAGTGAGTCGTGATTAGTGACTAGATGATGGGAGATCGAGTTCGCGTCGTAGCATAGCCAGTCCGTACGAGTTATGCTGTCAGGCGACGAGTATATAGCATTATGATTCAGTCTCTGCAACTTGTGGGTTGTCAGAATCAGACCCCTTTTAGATATAGTAAGCATGAATACCTGCCTATCAGTCGGGAATATTGTAACATTGTAATGATCATAACAGTAAGTAGATCAGAATTGTCGAGAGGTTCAGTTAGTCGTGACTAGAGACGTAGAGGCACATTATTCGCGGGCAGTTGGAGATCACCACAGCAGGAGGCATTGTATTAAAGGATCTCAGCCTTAGAAAGGTTGGGAACTAGTGACCCAGGCAAGTTCTCTCTTGCCCATCCTTGTTTCCTACATACATTGATAGCATCTATCTCTGTGCAGTTACCCTGGCTTTACAACTTTTAAACGAGCCTGGTCTCCCAGAATCGTTGACTCTTCCCAGCGCATAAAGTAAGTTCACCCTCGTGAAAAGCCTTTCACCTGCTTTTCCCTGGGCTCTGACCACATCATTGCAGTCTTATTCTCTGTGTGGTAACGAAGCCGGGGCATTGCTCAGTGAGGGGTCCCAGACAGCTCCGGTACCACTGCTGACAAACACCATCCCTGCAGCTGCCTGACCCCTTTGATAGCCCTGCTCTTCCAGATGGGAGTCACCTTGCATGGGACCACTCTGAGGCAGCCCATCTCTCAGCCCCGGGGAGAAAGATCATGCCGAGCGAGATAACAGGGTTGATTTTGCAAGAGTAAAAGCCCTCGAAAGTAAACATTCCACAGCCTTGTATATGTGTGTCTATTTTTCTTTAACCTTGGATTGCAACAGGCAAACATTTCCTGGGTAGTCTTGATAGCCCAACGGTGGCTTGCAAAGGAGATTTTCAGGTTACCATGGGGACACCTGAGTGTGAGAAAACATAACCTTCCCTCCCCTTTAGCCCTTAAGATAAGCGCAAAGCTCAACCTTTTATCTGTGGTCATTTATTTATTTGTTTCTCTTCTGCCCCGTGTCCTTTCTTTAAGATTTTATGAAAGGTGGTGCCTGTGTTGGGCAGGAGGCTAACTGCTGTGAGAGTTCTCACTGGCCTTGGATGGCTCTTACCACTTCCAGATCTGTCCCACATCTTCTGTAGCCCCAAGCCTCAGGGAGGAGGCTGGGATACTGCTGCCAGGATTTGAGGCCGCTGGGAGATGAATCTGCTTCCATTCCTGCTACTGCTGTCGAGGAGAAAGGGAACGATACCCCCACTGCTAAAACTATGAAAATGCTGGCAAAGAATGTATCCACAGACAAAAACTTAGGAATACTAGTTACCACAATGGAAGCAACTTTAACCTCAGCATAACCCAAGGCACATTAATCATCCCCCAGGCTCCTGGACCTAAACTCTGTAAGATAAGCTCCTTATTCAGGGGGAAATGCCACACAGCGGGAGAGATAATCCGCCTTCTGTGAAGGCCAGGAGTCCCCCTCCTTTTCAACAAAAGCCATAGCATCCTCAGGAAACAGCCCCCCTTCCCCTGCCAGTAGCACAGATTCACCCCAAGGAGTGAGTCTGAACATGCGAAGATCCAGCATGAAAAGTTTTATTAAAGACTATGTAGGATGAGGACATTTGCTGAGGAGCTGAAGGTCGGAGGTGGAGATGTTAACAGTTCTGAGGAAGAAAAGAAACTGTCCAATCCAAGGTCTTGTCCAGCACCAGAGACCAAGCAGCAGTGTGTGGCTGGAGGAACCACACAGGAGGCAAGAACCTGGGCATGGGCAGGGGCCAGCTGAGGTCCAAATGGAGCAGGCATCCATGGCTGAGCACCCCATGATCCATGTCTCTCAATCACTCTGGGTATCCTGGGGTTTCCTTTCACTTTTCAAGATTCTTTCTTTTCAATTCTACTTTTTATTTTATTTTTGATAATGTTATTATCACTTTCCCCTTAAATGTGGAGAACTCATCCTCTGGCCCAGTGAATCTTTGACCCTTCATCCCATAGTCTGAGTGGCTCGATTAACACAGGCCAGCTTCAGCATTGGGAGGGAGAGACTTTTAATTAGCTTTTGAGTTGGATTAACTATACTCTAAATTGATTTCATTTCTGTCATATTATAGATGATAGATAGATGATAGATGGATAGATAGATAGATAGATAGATAGATAGATAGATAGATGAATGGATGGATAGATAGATAGATGATAGATGATGACAGATCAATAGATAAATGAAAGATAGATGATAACATATGATAGATGATGGATGAGATATAGAAGGCAGGAATGTAGATGATATACAGGTCATAAATATATGTGCAGATTGTATCCTCATTGACAGTGTATTAGACACAGGCATGATGGGAGCCGCTCCACGGCTCCACTGACCTTAGCCAGCACCGCACTACTCGGAAGTGTGTCTCACAGGGGACATTAGGGTAGATGACATAAAGCCTGTGATATCGTAAAATTTATGCAGCTGACTGTCTGTTTTTAAGAGATGTCTCTGCTCAAATCACTTAATCATTTCTTTTTCCATGGCTGCATTCAATCTGTCATTTTTGTACGAAGAGCTGACTCTCGTCAGCCACTGCATTCTGTTATGTCTCTCTGTGTGTTTTCCTCATCTCTCTGTCTTTTTTTGGATTGACAACTTAAAGGTGTTTCTCCTCCTTGGAATTATGACAGGCATATCCTCTTCATGTCGGCATGCCAGACAGACAAGTGCTACTCTTACCCGCCAGAGGGTAAAACTTGGGATCAGGTTTATCCTCCTTCCAGAAGTAAATAAAGTGACCTCAAGGCTACTTCGGCTCCTCAGCCACCCCCTGATCCTGTGTCCGGATTGTGCATTTTACCAACACTAGCTTTCAACCCATGTGTTCTCGCTGTTTTCCCAGGTCAGGATTGTTTAGCTTGAAAATACATTTACCCTTCCTTATTTGGGTCCTACATCTGGGATGATTTTCCTCCTACTTAGATGTTTGTTCTCAATCAGATCTGCTGATGGCAAGTTTTCTGTGTTTTATCTGGAAATGTTTCTTTTCCTGTCCTGATTCTTGTATAAGGTCCCAGGTACCCATGAAGGCACATTCTCACTAACACACTAAGGTTATCCCCCTGCGGTAGAGCTTCTTCTGCCCAGAAAAAAAATGCTCCATCATGTAACTATGCCTATGGATCTTTCTGCAGATACGTGTTTTATGTGTGTTTTGACATCCATTTTTAGGTTGTCAGTACATCAGTAAGAGTATGTGTAAGTAAAGAAAGTCCCTTTTCCCTCTGGGAATAGAGTGGGCTAGAGGTGGGAGAGGCATTGGTCTTAAGCTTTTCTCACATGGAGGGTTGGGCTGTATAACTCCAGCATCCAGACAGACATTCCTGTGAGTGTGCCTGAGGCCAGGCTGTGCTAGTGAGCCCTCACAGATCTGGCTGAGGACCTCAGACTTGTATCACAGAGATTCCAAGTGGCCTTACACACCACCCCAGTGCCACTGACTCCTACAGTGTGCTATATGTTTCTATGCTTGTTTCTTAGTAGATTTTTTGGTGTGTTTTCACTTTTAGCTATCCTCTTTAACATCTCAATTCCTTTTTTCCTCAGTGGGATGGTCAGTTAGGAGCCACAGCCCATCACGTACCCAGAGATAAACAGGATTGATGATGGCTTTTTAACTCTTATCAGATTCATCTTTTCTTCTTACAAAGTAGTTTTTTTTTCTTTTATTGTAGGTTGATCACCTGAAACTTTAAAAGTCAAGTTTTTGAGCGACATATAAAAGTTCCCCATGGGTATGTCATGTTCAAAACTCAGGTGCACCAAAATGATTGTATTTATCTTCAGGATATTTGTATGAGGAGCATAAGAGACACAAACGAATTTCATGTTACACTGGTGTAGTTTGGACCTTAAAAGCACCCACCCAAAGGTCTATGTGTTGGAGGCATGTTTCCTAGGAGGCCTTCTTGGGAGGCAGTGAAACCTTTCAAAGATAGGATCTAATTGGTGGTCTCTACACTATTGGGGCACCTCTTGTCTGGGTAGGGAGACCTCAGACCTTTCTTCTTTCTCTCTGTTACTAAGGCTGTGTGGTGGGCAGTTTCTCTCTTCCATGAGCTCTCCTCTGCCCATGACAATGTGGTGCATTGGAATCTCTCAACCTGATTCACAACACACTCTTTGTACTACTGTAGCCATTTGTTTTAGAAACAGAATGCTACTTAACATAGGACTCATCCCCAGGATATCTTCTTATGTATATGCAAATGAGCCCAAATCTAGAAGGATCTGGAATCTGAAATGCTATGGTTCTCAGAATTTCTTTGTTTTGTATTAAGAATTTATTTATTTTATATTATGTATATGGGTGTCTTACCTACATGTATATATGTGCATCATGTGCCTGCCTGATGCTGTGAGAGGCCAGAAGAGGGAGTCAAATCTCCTGGAACCAGAATTATAGGCCACCATCTGGGATCAGGGGTCCTGTATAAGAGCAAGCATTCTTAGTCCCTGAGCCATTTCTTCAGCCCCAGTCCCTAGCTTTTCCAATGAGGATGCTCTCTTATGTCTGTATGTCAAATTGCTCTGATGTGAATAAAAAAACTGATTGGCCAGTGGCCAGGCAGGAAGTAGGTGGGGAGAGAGGGAGTGGGGAGAAGTCTGAGGCGAGAGACACTGCAGCCGCAGCCATGACAGCAGCATTGAAACACCAGTAAGCACCAGCACGTGCAAGTATAGATTTATAGAAATGATAATTAACTATAAAACATTAGCAAAAGCCTGCACGCCATACAGTTGTAAGCAATATAAGTCTCTGTTTACTTGGTTGGGCACTGTACTGGTGGTGACAGATTTGTCCTGACTGTGGGCAAGGATGGAAACTCTAGCTACAATGCTCAGTCTCTGCTATGTGTTGGTATCTTTTTTTTTTTTTTTTTTTTTTTTTGGCACTACCATTTAGAGTGTGGATTTTGGTTCTATTCTGGACCATTATTTATTGGCTTTAGATATATATCTATGTGTTTCGACAAATGTACAACGGTGTGGTTTGCAGGGATCCTAGATTGTGCAAGAGTGGAGAAGGTAAGTTGAATATTACTGTGTGTTCATTACCCTCTCCTGAATGAATGGCAGAATGGACAATGCTGTGGAAATCAGCCTCCGGCTCTGCAGCAGGATGGCCTCTAGCCCTTTGCTCTCCTCCTAGCTCAGCCTCCAGAGAGCTGGGATTGCCTGTGTGAACTAAGACACCCAAGTTTACTTTAAAGTAGTATGGAATTTGTGTCCTGATGCATGCATTGAAAGATATAAAACTGCTTTAGTTTATAGTATCAGCATAATTCTAACTTGGACACATAATGTTTATGCTGTCATTCTTACTTGTTTATTTCTCCATTTTTCTTAGCTTAGATTGTTTTGTTATATTACTTGTAGATACCTCAGACTTGTTTTAATATGTAGTCTGTCAGCATTTCCTCATTTCCATTCTACTCTACTGTGTGTATAAAGTTGGCAAATGGAGATGGTGTTTGAATAGAAATATCCTGCTAAGGGTTTCATAGATCATTTTAAAAGTTCAGTCCCGCCGGGCGGTGGTGGCACATGCCTTTAATCCCAGCACTCGGGAGGCAGAGCCAGGCGGATCTCTGTGAGTTCGAGGCCAACCTGGACTACCAAGTGAGTTCCAGGAAAGGCGCAAAGCTACACAGAGAAACCCTGTCTCAAAAAAAAAAAAAAAAAAAAAAAAAAAAAAAAAAAAAAAAGTTCAGTCCCTGGTCTTGTGAAGTTCATGTATATGTAGGTATGTATGTTAACATGAACACACTTTTTATGTATCTGAATAATACTCAATCATTTTTAATAGCTTGTTCTGCTTGCATAAGAAAGTTACTGTTTATTTACATATTTTCCTGATAATCTTGCTTGTTGTTGCTCTGTCCTGTTGGTTGTTACTGCCAAGAATTCACATGTTCATAGTCTTTCTCTCTCCTCCATAAACAGAACTTTGGAGATAGAAGTAGTATGGTAATAATTTCAAGGCCAGCCTGGGCTACATAGTAAATTCAGTCCAGCCTGGGATACATGGTAAATTCAGGCCAGCCTGGGATACACAGTAAATTCAGGCCAGCCTGGGATACACAGTAAATTCAGGCCAGCCTGGGATACACAGTAAATTCAGGTAGTTTGAGCTAGATAATCTATCCAAAACTAAAAACAAACAATCAAACACAACCACCATTCACTGCTGTTCTTATACAATGGGATCGTTAACATCCATTTGCTTCTTTCTGCATCTTTTCTCATCTCTGTATTTTCTAAGCAGGGTTAATCTTAGTTATTCAAGATGCTCCTGATGCTCTAGAACTGGATGGATACAACTTTTTGCCCCACCTTGAACCCGACCAGCATCGATTGACAGCACCTGTGACTGCTGGTGTTTGCAGCAGGCTTGACCAACTCCACTTGGTTTCCTCAGAAAGGGCTTTGCTTTACACATATTTAGTCTCTGGTATGTGACCTGTACAGATAGTTCCAGCTTTTCTTGGGTATTTTCTCCTCTGCAGAGACCACAGCCAAGTGGACATTAGTTAATGGCTTTTATTATCGGGCCATGATATATTGTACACAAGCAAATTAGCTAACCCTGCTGCTTCCCTAGTCACTGGGGGAGAGTCATCTGTTATATTTTCTTTACATTAGCCAAATATAGTTGCAATGGCTTTACTGTGAATCACCACTAACCAGATGTCCTAAGGCAAACCCAGCTGACTTATAATCAATAAGAAATAAAGAATAAAGGCATAGGAGTCATAAAAAGGCTGCATTTCTATAAATTATGTCAGGAAAAGTCAAAGTGTGTGCAAGTTCAATTTTGGATAATGCACAGAGAAAGCCTGCTATATATAGCAGGGTGTGATTGAACCCTTGCTGGTTCAGACAGTTAATGGGGGTTTTGCCTTCTCGGAGTAAGTTATGCGCCATTGCCACCGTCTCTGTTATTGGTTAAAGAATAAAATTAGAGTGCTAAGTAGTCACTCTAAAGGGAAATTTGAAAGTATGTTTTAATTTTAACTAAGGCTTTTAAGGAGGATTAAAAGAGAGGAATGCTTTGGTTTATTTGAAGTCGTGAGATAAATGCCCTCTTTGGGTGTGTTTCGATCAACACTGTAGTTTTAGATTATGTCTTTAAATTGTTTTCATACCAGTTTTCAAAAGAAAGAGTATATGCACGAAAGTTTGGCCTTTTATCTTTCCCAAAGACTACATGAGCATCAGGTGAAGACTGGATCATAAGATTTTACCCTATTGGTTCACCTTCTGAGTCCTCAGAACAGTGAAACCTGATTTCCTTTGCTGCTAGCCACATGCCTCCATGCTATCAGCTACCTTATCATGTCCCCTTCTGATGTAAACATCTGTATCATGCTGAGGACCTGCCAAAGTGAAGCTCATCCATGGAGCAGTATCAAACCAAGCTGCTGAGCCCCTGGGCTGTCAAGAGTTCTGAGGTGGAAGCCACTGGGAAAATCCCCTTTCTAGGGTGGAGGTAGCTGGCAGCCCAGACGAGTTCCCAGCTTGTCATGTGCACTAACAGTAAATACCTCTGAGGTGCCGCCTCTTCTACACACATCTCTCTCTCTCTCTCTCTCTCTCTCTCTCTCTCTCTCTCTCTCTCTGTGTGTGTGTGTGTGTGTGTGTGTGTGTGTGTGTGTGTGTGTGCTGTATACCCATGGGCAGTGGATGGGCAGCAAGCAATTCTGAGTCGCATATCACTTGGACTGTCTCAGAAGTGGCTTTTAGATGTCAGCTTCATTCCAACCTAGCAGGAAGCTGAGATCTCTTGCCAGTTCCTGGTAGAGCTGACATGATTATGTATGCACATGCATGTGCGTATGTATGTATGTGTGTGTGAAGACTTTAGGTTTCAAAGACAAGCAGAAAAAAAATACAATAAAAATTTTACAGAAATTTGGTCAGATGAGAACAATTGCAGTTTGTGATCCAAGATTGCTCCCTCTCTCCTTCCCGGCTGAAACCAGACTGCATCATTGCAACCAAGACCACAGAGTGGCTTCCATTTTTCTTCCCCCAGATCTTGTGTAGAGGGTTTTCACCTCAAGGAGACATACGCAGGTTGTCTCTGGATCCCAACAACGTTTTGCTGTACTGAGCCCCGAGCTGACACAGTTAGAGTTTCGGGTTTCCATCTGATCTCAGCTTCTACTCACCAACATGCCCATTCCACCTGTGGAAGAAGACTGGAGTCCTCACAGCCACCCTCACCACACACCTGAGAATGCCAGCACAGGCTAGCAGGAGAATGAGTGTCACTGGACAGAAGAAAGTCACTGTCTCCAATACAGCTTCAGAGCTGGACAGGGAATTTACCTGCATTGAAAGAAAAGCTATGTAAGGTGGGGAACCTCATTTCCTCACAAGGGAAACAGTTCTCCAAGCTCAGGACTCTCTCAAGAGCAGCTGGAATGTAATGTCCTAGCTAGGGAGCTTAGGAAGATCTGTAAAGGGATAATATAATCCCAGTAACCCTGATACTTTAAGGATGGTGGAAATAAAATAATAATGTATGTAACACTTAGAAAGCTGGAGGTGCTGCTGTGAGGGCCCCAGACAGAAAGTAAGTTACAGATCTGACAGTGAGATCAAATTACAGATTGTCAGAGAACCTAGAAACACCCATCACAGGGAGGAAAAAGTGTAAAAAATGGCATGCTTTGTTAGAATAGACAACTAGTTCCCATCAAGCCCAGGTGAGGACCCCAGAGGTGGGAGTCCACCAAGGGTCTCTAGGTCAGACTCTCCCTAAGTTCCTGAGCATCCTTTCCCTTCTGGGACTCCCCCTTTTCCATGATTGGCCTGTCCAGGGTATCTATCCTCCCTTAGATAGGCTCTTCTCTCTCTGGAACCTTCACAATGATACCTCTGTATAACTACACTCACCCAAGTCCCCTGTATCACTTCATCCTCCCAGAACCATAAGCCAAAATAAGCCCATTACTCTCTAACTTCTTCATTCAAGGTTTCATTGTTTTGGAATGTCTACACTGGGGAATTATGGCCTTCTGGATTGTGTCTTTGGGGATTAGGAAACAAATTAAGTTCAAAGACATTAAAGATAACACATGCAACTGGGAAATCTTTGCACGTTTTACGATCAGAAGACTTGACAGTGATATGATCATGAGTCTCTCAAGCTCATCTGCGGACTTAATGTAGTCTCCACTGGAGGCCTGATGGCCTTTGTGCAGTTCAACACGCTGATTCCAGAGTTGTCTCACTTCCTGGGCGAGATAGTCAAAGCAATCTTTAAGAGACAGAACGAAGTGGGTGAATGTATAACCCATGATTTAAAACTCACTACAAATCCAAACCCATCCTGAGGAGGTGACAGGGGCTTAGAGACCATTACACAAAATAAGCAGAAAGTATATCAACAAGTCTGTGACCAAACGATCACTGTGAGGACCCCAAAGTCCGCTCGTGCAGAAAACACAGCCTTTTCAACAGCAGTGTTTGGAGAAGTGTGCCCTAACCAGACCACAAAATTCAATTCAATGTTAAAAATACACACAAAAGTCAAATGTCTAAAATACTTAGAATAAGACACACAGGCAAGTCATTGCAACCATGAAATTCGGTGAACGGCTCCTTGATGTATCAGCAAGATCACTAGCCCTAAAATAATCTTGGGATTTCAGAATGTGCTATGAAGCATGGTGTAGTTCATGGCAGAATGACTCACTTGGAACTGATTCTTGAATGTCCTGGGAGATAAGCAAACCACCAATCCAGGGGAAGTCAGGACTCCCAGGAGCTCACACTATCATGATGCTCAGAGGCTGAATCTGGGCAACCTGCTGGGCAAGTTTGTGTCTGACCCTCAGGATACAGCTCTGGGTTTCTGAGAAGAGAATGACTTATACTCTGTGATAGCCATCTGTGAAATAGGGATTATACATATCTTTGTGGGCTGTCGGGGAAAATTAGCTTAGGTCCTCTCTGAAAATGTTTGCCTTAGCTAGGACCCATTCAGGAAAACTGATATTATCACTCTCTTTAGTGGAAAGTATGTAATGTAACAGACCATGATCTTAATAACCAGAAACTAAGCAGATTCTTGTAAAGAATCCGGTAGCTAGCCGGAAAGATTAAAAATCACATGAAACTAGCCAAATAGGCACTTATCTCTACCCTGCCCCCAGGATTGGCAGAGACAGACAAACAATAAGACATAAAAAGGGGGGATTTGGGAAGAAGTAAAGGATCAGAGGGAATGGCAGGAGTGTGATAGGGTGATGGGAGTATATAACTACACTATGTATGTCTGAAACTGTCAAAGAATAGATTCTCAAGCCAAAGAGAGAGGGGACAGGGAGGGGTTGGACTATGAGCTTGTAGACACCTGACGAAGATGTCTCATGGGGCAGAGAAACACTTGAGGACGGGCCTTGCATCTCTGAGCAGACACACCAGTGCTGTCTCCAGAGTGTTGACAACTGTAAGAAGCAGCTGCCACAGAGGACAGCACAGGGTGGTGAAGAAGAAGTCAGGAAAAGAGGGAACATGAGTCCTTACCTCAGTCTTCTTGCTTCTTTCTTTATTTATATTTTATTTAATAATTTAATTTAATTTTACATATCAGCTACGGATTCCCTGTCCTCTCTCCTCCCACCCCAGCCTCCCCCCAGTCCACTCCCCATTCCCATCTCCTCCAGGGCAAGGACTCCCCTGGGGATTCAGCTCAACCTGGTACATTTAGTCCAGGCAGGTCCAGTCCCCTTCTCCCAGGCTGAGCAAAGTGTCCCTGAATAGGCCCCAGGTTCCAAACAGCCAGCTCATGCACTGAGGACAGGTCCTGCTCCCACTGCCTGGGGGCCTCCCAAAAGCTCAAGCTAATCAACTGTCTCACTTATCCAGAGGGCCTGATCCAGTTGGGGGCTCCTCAGCTATTGGTCCACAGTTCATGTGTTTCCATTCGTTTGGCTATTTGTCCCTGTGCTTTTTCCAATCTTGGTCTCAACAATTCTCTCTCATACAATCCCTCCTCTTTCTTGCCGATTGGACTCCTGGAGCTCCACCTGGGGCCTGGCTGTGGATCTCTGCATCCGCTTCCATCAGTCATTGGATGAGATTTCTAGCATGACAATTAGGGTGTTTGGCCATCCGATCACCAGAGTAGGTCAGTTAGGGCTTTCTCTCGACCATTGCCAGTAGTCTATTGTAGAGGTATCTTTGTTAATGCAACCTTTGGCCACAGAACATTGGCAGCCAGCTAAGTTGGAAGAACAGAGAAAGGCATTGTGGGGTTCCCAACATAGAATAACAAACCCACATAAGAACATTATAGGAACAAGAATTTCTGGAAAGCATTGTGTCTACAAAGACTGACATTAAAATTGCTAACAGCCATAGAGCGCCTGGAATGTAGCTGATCAATATGTATTGGGCTATCGTTAGTCCCCCAAAAAGCCATTCATTGCCTGCCTCTTGTCAAAACTTACAACTTGATAAACAGTTAAAAAAAAAAAAAAACAGGAATTTTTTAGCTAAACAAAACTATATTCCCTACCAATTGAAGGGCTAAAAATGCTATCAGATAACATATTTGAGAGTCTCATCAGGAGGTAATTTGTTCTATGATATTCCCATCAATGTATTGTTAAAATTTGCTGGTTTGTAACATTTTTGTTCTGCTACCATAAAGACACAATGAAACTGCTGCCATATTGGAACACTGGATTTGAGGAAGACTTATATATCGATGACCCAGCCTATGGTCACTCATATTTTGACTCCAGAGCAAGCTATCTCTTATTCTCTTTTAGTCAAATGCTGGAATTTTGCATTGGCAGTTGGGTTTGAAGCTAGGGGGTATGAGATTAGTCACCAATACAAGTGTTGTATTGATGTATTAGTCTCTTTCCTGTTTCTGTAACAAAATAATGGCACAGAAAATAAAGGTGATGGACTCATGAGCCTGGTGACTGTGGAGTCCAAACAGCATGGCGCTGCCACCAGTCAGTGTCATATGATGTGACCAGGGGATGGGCTAGGCAGAAGGGGCCAACAACACAGCTGGTTTCCCTGTCATGGCTGACTACCTGCTTTTGGAGGGCGGACTCAGCCTTTGAGCTCAGTCGTAGCTCCTTCTTTTGGGGAGAATCTCCAGAGACTAACTGACATGTTTTTCTTACAAGATTTCTCCATCTCAGAATCACCATGCCAAGGACAAAATGCCAAGGGTGTGAACCTGTCGGGACAAAGACCACACCCAGCCAGCGAGTATTCCATGACGAGTTACTATTGAAATTCTGTTACTATAAATATTATCAGTAAGAAAATCTGTAAGTCACTGCTTTGTTACCTTCCTATTCCTGTGATGAAACACTATCACCAGGGGAAATCACAAAGGAACCATTTAATGGGGGCTGGCTGACAGTTTCAGAGGTTTAGAGTCCAGGAACATCACAGCAGGGAGCGTGGTGGCAGACAGGCGGGTAGGGCAACAGAACAGTAACTGAGAGCTCACATCTGATCCATAAGTCACAAGCAGGGAGGGGGCAGCCGGGGTGGGGAGCGGGGAGACTAGGCCATGGACTTTTGAAACTTCGAAGCCTACCCCCAGTTGTAGCATTCATGACCTTAAATAAGACCTTAAATGGTCTTATTAATAAAAACAAACCCAAGAAAGACACGGAGAAATGGCTGAGATCTACATGAACAGCCTGGACATGAGTGGGAGCAATGAAGGGCGAGGGTTGAGGGAAAGAGAGCGGGAGATCCCAGCTGGATCAAGAAAAGAGAGGGAGAACAAGAAATAGGAGACCATGGTAAATGAAGACCACATGAGAAAAGGAAGAAACAAAGAGGTCCACAGACATCCACCAAGATACCCCCACAAAAGACTGCTGGCAATGGTCGGGAGACAGCCGGGACTGACCTACTCTGGTGATGGGATGGACAAACACCCTAATAGTTGTGCAAGAAACCCCATCCCAGGACTGAGGAATCTGGATGCAGACATCCAAGGCTAGGCCCCGGGTGGAGCGCTGGGAGTCTAATTAGTGAGAAAGAGGAGGGTTTATATGAGCGAGAATTGTTGAAACCAAGGTTGGATAAAGCACAGGGACAAATAACCAAACGAATGGAAACACATGAACTATGAACCAAAGGCTGAGGGGCCCCCAATTGGATCAGGCCCTCTGAATAGGTGAGACAGTTGATTGGCTTGATCTGTTTGGGAGGCATCTAGGCAGTGGTACCAGGTCCTGGGCTCATTGCATGAGTTAACTGTTTGAAACCTGGGACTTATGCAGGGATGCTTGGCTCAATCAGGGAGGAGGGAACTGGACCTGCCTGGCCTGAGTCTATCAGGTCGATCCCAGTCCTCGGGGGAGACCTTGATCTGGAGGAGGTGGGAATGGGGGGTGGGCTGGGGGGAAGGGGAGGGGGGCAGGAAGGGAGAGAACAAGGGAATCTGTGGCTGCTATGTAGAACTGAATAGTATTGTAAAATAAATAAATAAATAAACAAACAAACAAACAAACCAGGTATTGGGGTGAACGCTGGAAGGTCAGAGAAACAGAACAAGCCACAACTTCCTCACCTCGCCAGTTCCTCAGCTGATCTTATTTCCTCAGACTAGAAGCCTCTGAGTCCTCATCCAGAATGAATCTCAGCTGAACTGTGCTGCTCAAAAGTCTAAAAGCTTAACCAGGCAAAACTTCTAGTTTCTGGCCTGGCGGTGGTGGCACACGTCTTTAATCCCAGCACTCGGGAGGCAGAGCCAGGCGGATCTCTGTGAGTTCGAGGCCAGCCTGGGCTACCAAGTGAGTCTCAGGAAAGGCGCAAAGCTACACAGAGAAACCCTGTCTCGAAAAAAAAAAAAAAAAAAAACCAACAAAACAAAACAAACTTCTAGTTTCTGGTCTTCATTCCTTATAAACCTTTCTACTTCCTGTCATCACCATACCTGGCTGTTTCCAGTATGGCTTTGAATTCACAGAGATCCAGACAGATCTATGCCTTCAGAATGTGAGGATTAAAGGTGTGTGTGTGCCACCATTTTTCTGGCCTCTATATCTAGTGGCTGTTCTGTTCTCTGACCCCAGATAAGTTTATTAGGCTGCACAATATTTTTGGAGACACAATATCACCACACCCAGCAATACACCTCCTCCAACAAGGCTATACCCCCTAATCCTCCCCAAACAGTTCTAACCAAGCATTCAAATATATGAGCCTATGAGTGCCATTCTCATTCAAACCACCATAGTGGCAGGCCCTTGATAATAGTATCCCAAAATAAAGCAGCTCAAATTTGAGGACTAAATGCCTTGAGGGTTTTCTGTTATCCATGTGTCAGCTTGACATAAACTAGAGCTATCTGAAATGAGTGAACCTCATCTAAGAAAATGCTTCCATGAGATCCAGCTATAGGCAAACTTGTAGGACATCTTCTTAATTAGTAACTGATGGGGGAGGGCCCAGCTCATTGTGGGTGGTGCCATCCCTGGGCTGGTGGTCTTGGGTTCTGTAGGAAAGCAGGCTGAGCAAGCCATGGGGAGCAGGGCAGTAAGCAGTGCCCCTCTGTGGCCTCTGCATCAGCTCCTGCCTCCAGGTTCCTGCCCTGTTTGAGTTCCTGTCCTTATTTCCTTCAATAATGAACAGTGATGTGGACGTGTAAGCCAAATAAATCCTTTCCTCCTCAACTTACTTTGCTCATGGTGTTTCATTACAGCAACAGAAACCCTAACTAAGACACCACACTCTCAGTGTTTATTCACATGTCACCTCTAAGTCCTGTCCCTTTCAATGATACACCATTAAGAAGACCACACAGGCTGCACTTATTTTTCCAAGTGTGGCAAACGCTTGACTGGGAGGAAATGTTTCCAAAGCAGGCACAAGAAGGAAGTACTTCCCAATTTTTTCCAAGATGGCAAGGCTTGCTCCTGCTCAGCCCATTTGGGACTGAGGAGCAGTGAGAAGCTTGCTAAACTTCCCAGCAACCTTGCTGTTTCCTCTACAGTGAAGATTCTAGGATCTAGAGTAGGCTTTGTTTCCCATCTTCTTGTAGCAGACATGCTGGTGTGATGCCTCTCTCCTGTCCCTCTTGTTTATTATAAACACAGGCAAACAATGGTTTGGAAACTAACATTGAACAAGCACTGGGTAACATTGAGTATTACAGTTGTAACCCTGACATGGATTATGGCTCCACAGGATTGTTGCTGTACCCAATGCGTGCTCCCCACTTGTAAGCTTACCAGACAGTGAGGCAGGTGAAATGGTGGCTGGGTAAATTCTCAGCGCAACAGTCAAAGCACAGCACGTAGGGCACACCTTCCTTGCAGAGGGTGTGACGGTACCGGGGCCGAAGTGGTGGCCACCCTCACTGCCACTCTGTTCACAATGTCACACGGAAACAGCCTGGACGTTTCAACCATTAATACATAACAAAGTACAGTACACACACACAATGCGATTCTTTTCAATGGTAAAGAAAGACGAAGTCACGAAATTGGCAGGTAAATGAATGACACTGGAAAATGTCATACTGAATGAGGAGGTAACCCAGAGCAAGAAGGACAAATGCCACGTGTTTTCTCTTATTTGTGGATCTTAATTCAGCGTATTCAGATTTTAGTATATAATCTGAAATATCCAGAGAAGCCAGGGGAATGGAAGAAGACCCTGAGGAAATGTGGATAGGAGGAGAAGGAACCCTAGAGAGGGGGAAAGTAGGACACAGGTGCCGTGAAGAGGGTAATGGGAAAGTAAGGGAGAATGTGACTGAGGGCAGCAGAGGGAGGGCGATACTGAGAGCTCTGGTTTGGTGGAAGGCCCCTCCACTCACCGTAGAATGACAGGTGTGTCCAGCCCGCAGCCAATAGGCTGCACGTGGCCAAGGACGTCCCCCATAGGGCCCGGCACAAACTTACAGCTTTACCTAAGACATCCAGACTTCCTTACGATGACTTTTGGTAACAAGCCTGTGGCGTTCTGAAGAATGAACTTTGAGGCTGATGATGTATCAAAAGGCTGGACATGTCAGTGTGCAGGGAGCTGCAAAACTCGAGGTGAGATTTAGGCTCTCCAGGAGTTTGCGGAAGAAAAGGTATCAACTTTCAAACAGTTGAACTGTAAGGTCGTTTAGGGGTCACATGGTACAATGTCCCGGTTTTATAAATGAGAAAGGGCAGACTCAAAGTCACTTTTGCAAGAGTGCTTTGGTAGACATGATCTAATCTGAAGGTAGACCCGACTTTGCCGGGTGCTCTCTCTAATAGTAATTATCTTGAATGGCTATCTGAGATAAGAATCTCTGAGCAGTAATTACTCTGAGAATCAAGGCAGGAGCC
This sequence comes from Peromyscus leucopus, assembly GCF_004664715.2. Lineage (NCBI taxonomy): Eukaryota > Metazoa > Chordata > Mammalia > Rodentia > Cricetidae > Peromyscus > Peromyscus leucopus. The sequence continues at coordinate 53,535,560 of NC_051081.1, read as the reverse complement.
CCCACCATGGGGCGATGGGAAAAACTGTGGTGTCAGCTCAGATGAAATCTGAGATATTTCTCATCCTACCATACAAAGAAGCCACCTGGGACAGAAATCTCAATGCCCCAGCATCACTGGGACATCAGTACTTTGCCCTCCTTTCTGATGACTTGGTGGGAAGAGCAGGCTAAGAAGGATAAGGGGCATTGGCAACACTTCAGGAAAAACACTCCAAATGAGCAAGCTCAACTGCCCAATGCGGGGCAATAGAAAGGCCCAATGCTGTAAAGACTATGAGTAGGAGAGTTTATAAATATATATATTATTAAATAAAGTAAGATCTCCTATGCACTTTGTCGATATCATTTGTATCAGTTAAAAAAAAAACACTCAGTGTTTCAGGATCAGGAATGGGTCAGGGTGGGGGTGGGGTGTTAGCAGATGAACACCCAGAAGCCAGAGCCATTGGCAGCTTCTGCCACCAGCAGGCATGATGGTTGAATTTTCTGAATGTGCTGACTAGTTTTATGTCAACTTGAAACAAACTAGAGTCACTTAGGAGAAGGGAACCACAATTAAGAAAATGCTCCTACCAGGTTGTACCACGGGCAAGTCTGTGGTGCATTTTCTTGATTGATGATTGATGTGGGAGGGCCCAGCTCACTGTGGACAGTGCTGCTCCTGAGCTGGTGGTCCTGGGTTCTATTATAAAGCAGGATGAGACAGTCACAAGGAACAAGCCAGTAAGCAGCACTCTTCCATGACCTTAGCATCAGCTCACACAGCTAGGTCCCTGTCTTGAGTTCCTGCTCCAAGTTCACTGGATCATGGACCTGAGACTTGTCAGATGAAATAAAACCTTTTCTCGCCAAATTAATTTTGGCCATGACAATAGAAATCCTAAGACATCTGTACTTCAAGCAACAGCTTACAGGGCTCATGTTCTATCTTCATTTCGGCAGTTGGGTTCTTGCAGCTGGGAGTGTTTTACCATCCTCTATGGGAATGTCTCTGCATCAGGCTGCATTGTTGGTATTGTACACTTTGATAGGACAGCAGCTAAGGCAATACAACAAGAACTCGGATGGGTACGGGACTTCCCAGGTGCATCTGATCCCCAAAATTACCATTTCTAGTTCAGAAGCCACTGTAACCTGAGGAGCCAACTGATATGGTATTGTGTGACATATTTTTCCTCAAGACACACACACACACACACACACACACACACACACACACACACCACACACACACACACAGTCAAAGACAGAGACAGACAGACAGAACTCACAGTAGACCAAAGTAAAGATTGTACCAGAGTCCAACTTGGTGAACCAATCAGTTTTTATGAGGGTTACTACAGGGGTATGGGTGAGGGATTCCTTACAGAAGGAGGGAGAAGGATGACTCAGGAGGTAACTACCCAATGGCAGCTTACAGCAGTCACATCCCTGGATATCTCTGCTCAACATGCACACAGTTCCACAGATCTGGGACATCTTCTCTCTGTGGCTCCCCTGCTGTTCCTTCCACCTCCATAAAGATGGAGGAGATTTTCCCAGAATCTTGTGCATTTTAGCTTTCATAGACTATGACCTTTGTTTACCTCCAAAGTCTTGCAAGTCAGGAATGTTCAGTTCAGAGAAAACTGCCCTACAATACATGGCACACTCAGTCACTGGCCAAGCAAGTTACCAGTTTCCCTGTCCTAATTTTCTTTGTGTTGCTGTGATAAAACATGGACAAAATCCAACTTGAGTAGAAGAGGGCTCATTTAGCTTACAGACTGCATTCCATCATCAGTGAGGGAAGCTGGGCATGAACTCAAGGCAGAATCTTGGAGCCGTACACTTGAAGAGAAGGCCTTCAGGAGCACCATTTACTGCTTGCTCCCACTTGTTCAGCCCAGGCCCACCTGCCAAGGGGTGTACCACCATGCTATATCATAGACATATCCATAGGTAAATCTGATGGAGGTAATTCCTCAACTGAGACTCTCTCTTTCCAGGTATGTCTGGGTTTGTCTCAAGTTGGCAAAAACTGATCATCATAGACCCCATCAAAGACGTGGGGCATATCTCCTGAGGAAGCCATATGCCTTATATAGATCCTTGGTGATGGCTTTTCATCCTTGAGTCTACAGAATAGTTTCCTAAAATGTGTAATTGTCGGAGGCTGCATGGTGATTTTCCTTCTAGGTAGATTAAGAACTTTGGCCAGCCTATTTAGTATTTCTATCAAGCAATACTTAACAATTGAAAACTATTGATGTTATTATTCCCACGGTAAAGATGGTGCTATGGGGGTCCTGGATGAGGGATCGTCCTCTAGGGGTACTGATGAGTTCATCCATGGGGCAGACCAAGAAATGCATGCCCTGGAAAGAAGAGTCACTCAAGAAAGGGAACTGACTGTGGGAGAGTGAGGGGCTACTGACAGAATGTGACAGTTAAGAAACATAAAGCATCCATCTGTGTTACCTTCAGTTTCCCAGAGTGACTGTAGCAAAGCTGATCACCTTGAACAAAAATGAATGGCCCCAGATCCCAGAGGGCAGCTGGAAGGAGAGCAACAGTTACAAATTGACAAGTAACAGAAACACTAGCTACAGAAAGGGGAAAAAAGAAACCTAAGCTACAAACTTTATTAGAACAGAAAAACAGCTCCCATGAAGGGAATGGAAATGGCCCTAGAGGTGGGATTCTGAGGGAGGTGGGATCTGGTCAGACTCTGTAGGCTCTAGGGGCCCCTTCTCCCTCCAGACTCACTCTCCTCCCAAACTGGACCTGCCCAGGTATCTTCCTCCCTTGGATAGGCTCTTTCCCCGTGCCAGCAGTTTCTACTGCTGCAACGAAACACCATGACTAAAAAGCAAGTTGGGGAGGAAAGGGTTTATATGGCTTGCGCTTCCAGATCATTGTCCTTCATTGGAGGAGGTCAGAACAGAAACTCAAGCAGGGCAGGAACCTGGAGACAGGAGACAATACAGAGACCATAAAGGGTGCCGCTTACTGGCCTGCTCCCCATGGCTTGCTCAGCTTGCTTTCTTGTAGAACCCAGGACCACCAGCCCAGGGATGGCACCACCCACCATGGGCTGGATCCTCCCCCCATTGATCAGTAATTGAGAAAATACCTTATGAAGGCATTTCCTCTACTGAGGCTCCTTCCTCTCTGATGACTTCAGCTTGTGTCAGGTTGATGCAATACCAGCCAGTAGACCAGCCTCCAGCAATTTGTGATGGTTGCATTCTCCCGGAGCAAGAAGAGGCCCTTGTGAAAGGATTCATCCATCCCTATGTCCGTGGGAAATAGCTTGCTGAAGGTGACAGACACTTTCAAATGTGCCCGCTCTACCTTTGCCGTGTGCGGCGTCATGACCTCCTGGGACTTCTCATGATTCCCTGGTTGTGTGTCTACACCCAGCTGTAGTTCTCTGGTCTCGTCCCCTTGCCAGCTTCAGTCCAGATCAGCACCCTCTCTCCCCAGTGCTGCTTGCCTGGAGTTCTCTCCATATCCTCCACGCTCCACACTGCCCAGGGTAGTGTGGTGTCAACAGCTGCCACGAGGTCGTAGGTAGGACACCTTGTCTGTCCTCGTTCAGGCCTCTGCACTGACTGTGGGCTCTCCTTACTCTTTCTGCATTTGACTTTAATTAGCTTTGCAACGTTAGTGTTCTCTGGACATCTGCCAGGTCAGCAGGTAAAGGAGATTTTTTTTTTTTTTTTTTAAGGATTAAGTTATTCAACCCAGGCCAGTGCAGACTGCAGCACACAGGAGAGGCTCATTTCTATGTTCTCCCATCTGGAAGGCCTCAAAGCTGCCTCTTCAGTGTGTGAACAGAAGGCTTCACCCCAACAACCCCAGGTCTTATCGTCATACACATTCCTGTCTGCTGCGAACTCATCATCAGGGTGTCTTGATAGAGTTTCCCCCAACTGGTCCCATGGACACCTTTAGAAAGATTTATCTTATTTTATTAATGTGTGTGTGTGTGTGTGTGTGTGTGTGTGTGTGTGTGTGTGTGTGTGTGCAGGTGCCCGTGGAAGCCAGAGGGGTCATCAGATTCCTTGAAACTGGAATGACGTGGCAGGTGTTTGTGGGCATCCTGATGTGCCTGCATAGGAACTCCAGTCTCTTCATAAGGCAGTAAGCACTCTTAATTCCAGAGCCACTCCTCCGGCCACAGTAGACCTGTGTTTTGTTTTGTTTTTTGTTGGTTGTTGTTTGGTTGTTGTTGTTTTTTTTTTTCTTAAATCATGGGTAATTTTAGATAAACCACAAGACACAGCCCTAATCACAGTCTTCTGGTTTAGTAAATGCCCTTTAAATTTTCTAATAAAAATTCTTAAAGCTGGTATAATCCCAGCGGCAAGGAGGCAAGGGAGTAAGTAGCTCCTGGGCTAGCCTGGGCTACATGTGATGAGATTGTCCCAAAACACTGGCCAAAACTTAAATCTTTGTAACTTAGATGATGAAAGCACATGGGTTTGATATGTGAACACAATTTAAAAATAGCATCCCTAGGCAAATATGAAGGCTTGATGATGCCTAGCTAGTTACCTCGGACTGTACAATTACCTGACGTCAATGGTTCCAGCTAAGTATAAAATCACACTTTCATTTTTCCTTTCCTTCTCTCCTGTGTCTACCACCCTGAGGCTCACAGTCACCTCAGCCAGGTAGAGTCTTTCAGTCTATGACACAGCAGTCAGAGCTGACTCCTCCTGAAAGCCTGGGGCAGGCACAGACTCCAAGGAGAATGCCATCCATGAGATCCTCCAAATTTAATTCAAAGTTCAGTTAGGATGCTGGCGGTTGGTTTTGCTTGTGCCTTTTAGAGGAAGCTCTTTGCAGAGAGCACGCTGCCGTTCAGAAGGACTTCTCTTTGTGTTTACTAAGTTCTGTGGCAAAACCAACATCAAGTCTGTATTTTGCAATAGTAAAACATTTTTTTTCAGTTTGTTTATTAAAAAATGTAAAAAATATTTAAAATTATATGTTTTTATAAGTTAAATCGTACTAGAGTAAGATTTGATGTCATTTCATGGGTTCACTTGATGTGTTGTCTTAGTTAGATTTCTACCACTGTGATGAAACACCAACAGAAAGCAACTTGGAGAGGAAAGGGTTTATTTCATCTTATAGCTTATAGGCTATCATGGAGGGAAGTTGGGGCAGGAGTTCCAAGCAGGAACCTGGAGGCAGGAACTCAAGCAGTGTGAATGAGTTCTCCATGACTGTCTCAGCCTGCTTCTTCCAACCACTCAGGACCTCCTGCTAGGAATGGCCCTGTCTACCATGGGCTGGGCTGTGCCCTTGGTTAACATCAACCGTTAGTCAATAAAATGTCATACAGACCTGCCTACGGGCCAACCTGATGGAGGCATTTTCTCAGTTGAGGTTCCCTCGTCCAAGATAACTCCAGTCTGTGTCAAGTTGACTTAAAACCTAGGTGGCACTGTTGACCTTGACCCCTTAACTTGACAAAACAACACACCACTATTGAACTATCACCTGCAGTGTGTGCCAGAAGTCCGAAGAAGTAGGTTCTAATACCAGTGAAGCAGGAGTAAGGACAAACACAAAAAGCAAATGCTTCTGCCTTCCCTGTCCTTTATATAGGCTGCGGCCAGAAGGTGTGGCCCAGATTTAAGGTAGATCTTCCTACCTCAAAAGGCCCAGTCAAGAAAATTCCCTCACAGGCATACCCAGCTTCTTGGATTTTAGTTAATTCCAGATATAGTCAAGTAGACAACCAAGAATAGCCATCACAAGTAACAACACCCTAGACAAGCATGGGCTTGCAAGAGAGCACTGAGGGAAGTCTACCTAGAGACATAGAAGAAACATTCTTCATAGGGAGCCATGCTCTTAACAACAAGGAAGAAAAATTCTGTCAATCATCCATGATTTTTATACACCCTCCACATTTCAAATAAACGTTTTCTAGCATTAGGGACATTAACATGTTATATTAATGTCTTGATTATCAAGAAATGTCCCTAAACTGAGCAATGAGGAAATTGCTGGAACCTATGAGAAAATCACATTCTAAGACTTTGGATTTAATTAAAGACCCCTGTCAGTCACTGCCTATTTTAATTTTCCTACTGCCTGCCTAACAGTAAGACTGTTTGATCCCAAAGACATATCATAACTTCAGGAAGGGTCTCTAACAGTCTTTTAGAGTTTTGCCATTGGCAGTTTCCTAGCTTTATCAGCTCCACATAAGAGTTCAGCATCTGGCTGCAAAAAACCATCTTTTTCTAAATGCTTAGGGTCAAGGGGAAGGGCTTCTGTGTATAAGACACACACTTTGTCAGCATTTAAGGGAAGACTGGGCAATGATATCGTTTGGATGTGCTTATTTGAGCAAAGCATCCATAGATTGAACAAATATAAACTAGAACACTTCTGGAACTGTGTGTATGTGTGTATGTATGTGTGTATGTGTGTGTCTGTCTGTCTGTCTGTCTGTCTCTGTATATGTCTATGTGTGTCTGTCTATGTGTGTGTGAGTGAGTGTGTGTGTCAGGGGCAGGTATAAGGGAACCGTATTTGATGAACAGACAGGGAACATTTGGTCCATGCAGTGATTTTACTTACTATGTCTCTGGAAATTATGTAAATATAAATTTGGTTCTATCTGATTGGTTGGGCTCAAGTCCTAATTTTTAGTGTTTACAAGAACTACCTCAGTCTGAGTATGCTTACAAATGAGACAAAGATGAGTCACTTATAATGTCTGTTTCTATCTGCTTGGGTTTGGTCTCCATTTTAACATGTATATTGAGGTATTAATAAAGTGTTTTTATTTTACTCGTTTTGGGGTCTAATGCTATTTGGCTCCATTTTAGAGCTGTGCCTGCTGTAGGGAGAGGGCCTCCATGTTGTTGGTGCCAACTGTTTGGTGAATGGTGTGGCTACCCATGACTCCAGTTGAGGCAATATGAAGTTAAGTGTCTATGAAGCCCTTCTACTAGGGATGAGTGAGAGCCTAGTCATAGCTTATAACTGGATCTGTGGAGAAGCAACAGTTGAGTAGGACAGAGCTTTATTGGAGACAGTAGTCAAAGGATAACATACAGAGCTCATCTGAGTATCTGAGAGATACCAACGTGGCAGGAAGAGAAGACATTGTCTGGACCAGGAAGATCAGGTTGACTTAAGAAAGCTACCCTGCATGAGCACCGTCTTTATTTTTCTTAGGATGCTTTCCAAAGGTTAAGGAAGCTATCCTTAACTGAACAGGGGTAATGAACCATTGGTGGCACACAGAACTAACATTGTTTGTAAGTCTTAGTTCAAGGAGAGGATCCTCCAAAGCTACCCATGGGACATTGCCTTACCAGCTCTCTGGCCCTCTATAACAGTAACTGTGGGCACATCCTTGTTCAAGTCATAACCATATTTTTAATCACACCATAAATTCTCAAAGGATGTAAATTGTGTTTGCCTTTGTGGAATTTGCACCCATGAAAATCAACAGAACAACTGGTTTGAGGAATACTGGAAAAAGTTCAGTGGGTAAATGGCCATGGCAGACCTGGGCTCAGTGCCACCCATGTTTCACGGCAGGGTGGAGGTGTTCCGAAGCCCACCCAGGGCACAGTGTTGATGCAGGATTGTAGATAGAAGTTTCTCTCCTGCCTGCCTGTTCCAAAATACCCAGTAGTTACTTCCCAGATAATTGACTCCTAATTGAGGCTTAATGCAAATTATAAGTGCTTGACCAATAGCTCAGGCTTGTTACTCGCCAACTCTTAAATTTTAAGCTAACCCATATTCCTTATTTATGCTCCTCCGCCACACATGATGGTACCTTTATTAGCATGGCATGTTCATCTCCTGCTCCTTTTACATCTGTCTGGCAACCCTCCCATACTGCCCTTCTCCTTCCCATCATTCTTAGTTTAGTCACTCCGCCTATACTTCCTGCTTGGCTACTGGCCAATCAGTGTTTCATTAAACCAATTCAAGTGACCAATCTCTACAGTGGACAAGAGGATTGACAGCACAGGACTGCAGAGGTGTCGCCTCACTTCTCTGGCAGGCACAGGCATCTCATTAGCTTCCCAGTGCCAGGTGCAGGACGGCTGGGTAGATCATGTGCCAAACTTCCTCTTGTCTGATCAGTGCAAACTAGGAATGGAAAGAATGTCCTCACATTCTAAGGACTGTTTGGCTCTGATCTTTAGGGATTTCAATATTTGAAAATAATGAAAACAGATTTTTAATTTTATTTTATTTTATTACCCTGTTTCTTTTGTAGCAGATAGCTTGTAAGGTTAATTGCAAATAACTAACATGGTTAAAATACATTTAAAATAAAATTCTTAAAATCTGCTGTTACTTTTATAAACTGAGTTTATAAAACGTCTATTTTACATCTTCAAGAGAAGATGTAAGCACATAAAGCTAAATATTATAGAAAAAAAGCTGCATTCTTTTGTATTTATGTGACTCCTTCATAAGCATAGCCTACCTCATTGTTTGTTTAATAAGATTTTTTTCTATTCTTTTACGTTTAAAGATTTCTTTCAATAATCTTTTAAGTGTGTGTGTGTGTGTGTGTGTGTGTGTGTGTGTGTGTGTGTACGTGAGTACATGTGTGCAGATGTCTGCTGAGGTCTGGGGTATTAGACCCCCTGGAGCTGAAGTCACAGGCATTTTTGAATTCCCCAACAGGGGGGTGGGAATCCAACTCTAGTCCTCTGCAAGAGCTGTAAATGCTCCTCACTGACGAGCCATGTCTCCAGCCTCCCATGCCTTCATTTTTAACCTCAAATTTTTCCTCGGAAGTACATCTCACGAAGTTTCTATATAATTTGAACTATATAAGTGCAACTTTGATTAATGGAGAACATTTGCCGTATTTAAAGGGTTTTTTGTTTTGTTTTGTTTTGTTTCCAATTTACTTTTTAAATAACTTTCAGGAGGTAGGTGGGGCCTGGTCCACTACTACCAGATGTGAGGCGAGTTGCACACCGTGCATTAGTGAAACGTACACTTTGGTTTACACATCTGAACTCTTCTGTTTGGCTCTTTAGGAAAGGGTTTTATGTGGTAATCCAGTGTTTGTCTTTACCTGAAGCATCATTTTGAATAAGTTTACAAGGGTGAAGCTGAGGCCGGACATGTCTCACAGCTCCTCCCCCTGGTTCTAACATATTTTTAAGGCCTTCTGAAACACACAGTGAGCAATGGAAGCACCCGCTGGGAAATACATAAACGGTTGACTCACAGGCCTCTTTCAAGTAGGCCCCCCACCTCAGTGTATTTGTGAAAATGCCTGAGAGTGTAATGGAGATGCAGAGAATGTCTGACCTTTCTATTCATCATCCTCTGCACACAAATCCCTCCTGATTTGTGTGTCAATAGCAAAAAACAAAAAGCAAAAAAACCCACCAAGAAAAACGGCATTAATCACAAGACATAGCTATCTCTCTTGTGTCTGCCTTACCCTCTCCTGTCAAATGCATGTAACCCTCATGGAAATTGAAAACATTCTGTAGTGTATTTCCTTTCAGTCTAGATCAATTTTAAAGCTCTGAATTGATAGTTTTAAAGGGGGAGAGCTGGCTTTAAAGACAAGCTGGACTTGGGGCTAATTGGCTTGTGCAGCTGGTCATCCTGACCGGTGAAGAAGTCAAGCTGGGGACACAGGCTACCAGTCGATATTCGTGATTTACACGCCATAACTGGGTCAGCGCTGTTCTTCTAGGGCTTTCCTCGTGCCTTCAGCTTCTGGCAGAGTGTACGGAGGTGTGGTCCTGTATGTGTCAGGAGCTGGAATAAGGCTGGCTTTAGGTTAGTGAGTGTGTGCAGGAAGAGGTTAGAACATGGCTGTTGAGACACAAAAGCCTGCCTTCTATTCTGCTCATGTAAGGAAATTCTGTTCCCTCCACCTTATCATCCAGTAGATTGTTGCAGGTATTGGAATAAAAATAAAGCTACTTTTTTTGTGAAGCAATCATAGAATTATGCAGAGTTCGTCACCAGAAAGCACCATACGCACACGCGCACGCGCACACGCACGCGCACACACACACACACACCAAAGAACCATGAGCACGCAGAGGTGGTGTCATCATCGATCCAGATGTTATATGTGGGGTCACAGGTGGGAGAGGGAAGAATAGGACAATGTAAGCTGCTTGGGAGATGAGGAGGAGGTGGAGCAGCTGGACAGCTGGACAGGGAGGGAGGACAGAGATGTCATGCAGAGGAGGCAGACTGTGCATAGCTAAGATGGAGGGAATACTCCAGAAATGTAGGAGAGGAGAACTGTGAGCCCGTGTGACAGGAGACAGCAGGCAGTGTGAAAGAGACACATTTGGGCAATGCCGAAGCCTGAGAGGGTGACCACATGTGTGTCACAGGTGTAGACATTAGCTCAAAGCCTAGGCTGAACGGTTAAGTTTCCATGGCGTTAGTCATAAACAGTCAGGATTCACTTTCCCTTTGGGGAGGGGTCTCAGAACTCCTCCTCATAGCTGTCATCTCCCTGTCCCTCCTTCTTCCTCCTTTCCTCTTGGGTTCCTCCATGGAGATGACAGGTGTGTTGACAATGTGATAAAGGATACAATGTTGCAAAGATGGATTTTGACTAATGACTCCTTTTACAGCTGGCGGCATGAAGCTTCAAGGAGCTTACCCCAGCAATAAAGCTGCATGCCTTTCAGTGCCCTGTGTCATAGTGTCGTCATCACACCCACAACCGGGCAGGCTGTGGAACTTCAGTCTCCACCAGCACATACCAGGATCGAGTTCAGACACAGACCCATCCAGGCAATTAGCGAATTAAAAGAAAACAAATTCTAAATGTGATTTAAGAACAGCTCATTGTCAACTTTAACCAGATTGAATGAAGTGGAATAGCAGCAGTCGCCCTGGTTAGGAGTTGGATCTAGCCTGTCTGACCACTAAGACCATGATGGGCAACTTGCTCTAAATGCCTATTCACTTTCTTGTTAGTGAGACAGTTTAGAAAGACCTAAAAATTTCTAACGGAAAAATACTAGTTAACTCGTCCAAGTTCATAACTGATAAAGGTACACTTTTTTCTTGAAATATTCTAAAATGTTGGGAAACATTTCAATTTCATTTGGAGCTAATTTACTTCTTGCCCATATATAAAGTAGTCCATTTTTATAGTAAAACGTTTCAAATTAAGTTTTAACTTCAAGACATTTTGCAGATCCACACATGGCGGTAAGAAAAGCCACATAAGGTTTCCTTTACCTTTCACCCACTTTCCTCTAGTGGAAACATCTTAAGAAGTATCATTCAGTACCAGATACTCAGGGTCCCCCACTATCCTTCCAGGGCCACACCTACTACCTTCCTGTCTACTCCTCTACTTCCTGTGTGTTAGTAATAACAACTTCCCTTCTGGAGTCCTGCCAGTCAGAATTCCATGTAAACATTTCAGCTGTTGCCCAGAACCTTCTGTGAGTGTCTTCATTGGCTCAGGGCAAATCCCCAGAGGATGAACGAATCCTTTTTCATTGCTGAACTGTCTTCCAGGGTATAGCCATTCCACAGCTGTTTGAAAATAACCTCAGTTATTTCCTTGTGTTAGCTGTTAGGCAGAAGAGACCCATGAGCATGTGTGAACATACCTTCTCGGTTTTCTGGGACAAATCCCCAAGTATGTGGTTACTGGGAAATATTATAGATAAAATGAGGGGGAAAATGAAATGGGAATAACAGCAACTCTGAGTACTGGTGGATGTCTTTCTGTATGCTGTGAATATGTGTGGCTCCCATAAGTAAAGCTGTTTTGGCCTATGGCAAGAAAGCAGGAAATCCAAGCAGAGATACAGAGAGAAGAAGGGCAGAGTCAGGAGAGGCACCAGCCGCCACCAAAGGAGCAAGAAGATGCCAACAGACAGGTAACACTGTGGCCACGTGGCAACATATAGATTAATAGTAATGGGTTAATTTAAGATGGAAGAATTAGCTAGGAAGAAGCCTGAGCCATAGGCCATATGGTTTGTAATTAATATAAGCCTCTGCATAATCATTTTATAAGTGACTGCGGGACCACAGGTGAGAGAGAGTCACTGAAGATATTTCACTGATGGAGGAAATATGCTCATGTAACAAGGAGCTTAGATCACAGCACTTGGGATGCAGGGGGAGCCCTTGTATCTGGCTCTGCACAGCCCAACCCTCTACTCAACAAGATGGTCTACTGGGATCCAATAGAGCTTTGGAGTGAAGGGCCATGGCTAATTAGATGTGAAACAGATTCGGTGGACCTGAGAGCTGAACTCTGGAAATGAATGCTAAGTTCTTGTGCATCTGAGCCTAACACTTAGAGCCAATGCCAATGTCGTAGAATAATGTTCACCTTCCACTGTGTGGTGGTTTGAAAGAAAATGGCCCCCAGAGGGAGTGGCCCTATTAGGAGGTGTGGCTTTGTTGGAAGAAGTGTGTCACTGTGGGTGTGGGCTTGGAGGTTTCCTATGCTCAGGCTATGTCCCGTGTCACAGTTCACTTCCTGCTGATCAAGATGTATATCTCTCAGCTCCTTCTCTAGCACTATGTCTGCCTGCATGCTGCCTTGTTCCACCATGAGGATAATGAACTAAACCTCTGAAGCTGTAAGCTACCTGCAGTTAAATGTTTTCCTTTATAAGAGTTGCTGTGGTCATGGTGTCTCTTCACAGCAATAGAAACCCTAAGACACACTGCTTCTAGTCAATGATTTTTATACCCCCTCCAACCATTTCTGGTATAGAAGCTTATTGTGTGAACACTGTAGATCTTCACAACCTGGGTAAAGATCATGACATGTGAAGTCATCGTGCTCCTCCTCCACTATGCCCCTCCTCCATTGCCTACGTGCCCCCCCCACTGGGTTTTCCAATCCAGTTTCTCGTCTTTGCAAGGATGGTGAGTGGCTGCTGTGTAAGGAGGTAGCTCCTCTGCTTGACTCTGAGCTGCTCTGGCTGAGGAGGTCACTTGCTGACATTAGTGGGGATACTGCATCTTCTCTTGTGCAGATTCTGTCTGGCCTCTGACCAGGAGGAATACACCAAGGTAGGAAGGACAGAGGACAGGCCTTTATGGAAAGGGGAGGGACACAACGTCTCCTCCACCCCATGGCATCTCTGTCATTTATGTCGCACAAATGACTTTCCACACTGACCTAGAGAATTGAGTTTTTCTGCCTGCTTGGTTTCAGACATATCTCTTGATTTCCTGGAGTTCCCCATGGGCCTTAAGGCATAATGCAAGAGAGCAAAATCCTAGGGGAGATGGTGTTACACTGTCTACAAGAGGACACATAGCCACAATGGTTTTATACATAGATACCTCTGCATTTATTATTGGGTACATAAGATATGGTGTGCACACTCTCTTAGTCAGGGTCACTATTGCTGTGAAGACACATCATGACCAAGATGGCAGCTCTTGTAAGGAAAACATTTAATTGAGGGGGTGCACTTGTAGTTTCAGAGGTTCCGTTCATTGCCATCATGGCAGGGAGCATGGTGGCATGGACACACAGGCAGAGTTGGTGCTAAAGAAGCTGACAGGCAACAGGAAGTCAACGGACAGTCACACTGAGGGAAGCTTGAGCAAATGAGACTTTAAAGCTCGCCCCCACAGTGATGCACTTCCTCCAACAAGGCCACACCTCCTAATAGGGCTACTACTCTCTGGGGACCGTTTTCTTTCAAGTCACCATACACACCATGGTGGAATCAGCTCTCTCTGTATTTACGTGAATTAATTCTCAGGCTCAAACTCAAGTCACCACGTTTTGCGCACTGCAAGAGGGGGGTGGGTGGAGGAGGTGGGCTCTACCTCCTGAACCATCTCACTGGCCCTCAGTGATATTTTGATAGCGGAGACCACAGTATCTTAGGAATTTGCAGCAATGGCACCATCCATGTAGAATTTCCTAGAAAAAGACCATTCTGCACATGGCCACACTGCCATTCATTATTTGCAGAAAAAAAACATTTAGTAGGTTAGAAGAAGTCCAGGAAGAAGGAAATCCACACATGAAAATGATCTCAGTGATCTGGTGTCATCTCCTGAAGGGTAAGATGGCAGTCAAGAAAAACACCCAGAGATCACATTACAGTGAGATGGCTTTCTCAGCTAAATGCATGGGGCACCTGTGCCCTCGGCTTCCATTCTTCTCCCTTCAGTGACACACCCTGATTGGTGGAAATGTAGGAAGGTTGAATTTTTCCCATGAAAGCTAAGGACCATGTACACAGAGAGTTTGCTGTGGTCTAAGCACAACAGTGGGAGATGCTCCATTTTAACAGACGTTAATAATGTACCTTGAGTATCTAGGTTGTCAGAATGCCCCCATACCTTATTTTGTTGCAACTTGAGGAGTAAAGAGTTTTTTAGCTTATGTGTCCCAATCAGAGTCCATCAAGGAGGGAAGTCGGGAGAGGAACTCAAGCAGGGCAGGAACCTGGAGGCAGGAATTGATGCAGAGGCCATGGAGGGGCACTGCTTACTGGCTTACACCCCAAGGCTTGCTCAGTCTGCTCACCCAGGACCAATTGCTCAAGGATGGCAATGACCACAGTAGGCCAGACATTCTCACATCCATCACTGATCAAGAAAATGTGCCACAGTCTTGTCCAGAGGCCAATCTGAAGGAGGCATGTTCTTGCTTGAGGTCCCCTCTTTCCAGATGACCCTAGCTTGTATTGAGTTGAGGATAATATGACCTAATCCAGCACAGGTCAGTAGAAACAAGAAGTCCTATTTAACTTTAACTGTCAACTTCATTCAGTTACCTGAGAAGAAAGATTCAGCTGAGAGACTGATATAGATCAGGCTGGCCTGTGGGCATGTCTGTGAGGGTTGTCTTGATTGTTAATTGATATAAGAGGGCCCAGCCCACTGTGGGTGACATCATCCTTTGGGCAGGTGGTCTGAATAAGAAAGATAACTGAGCATGAGCCTGTGAGTAAGCTAGCAAGTGTTCCCTTGTAGTCTCTGCTTCAGCTTTTGCCAGAATTCCTATTCTGACATCCTTCAGTGAGGAACTGTGACCTGGAAGCATAAGCCAAATAACCCCTTTCCTCCTGCAAGGTAAGTTGCTTTCAGTCATGGTGCTTGTCATAGAAATAGAAAGAAACTAGAACTCAATGACATAAATAAGGAAATGGGAAGGACAATGTCATCCATTATGGTTGAGAAGCCTGAGGCTTCCAGACATGCAGTCAGATTTCTTAGCAAAATGGCAAATCTGTGCCTAGCTTCCAAGCCTTTATATGCTGTGGATGAGCCAGGGGGCATCTGTGTTTCCTTTTCTTTCTATTCTAAGTGTTTGTGTCCCATAGGAAAGGCAAGTATTTCTCTCTGCCTTCATGAGTTCTCATTTGAAGTGGACCCTTAAAACAAAAGGCAGATCAAAAAGGGGAAAGTACACAGGAGTGTATTTCATGTGGACATGGATGTGGCAGGGAGGGGGGAGATGCCTGGGGAATGATCATTTTAATGAGAAGGCTTTGGGCTCCAGCTTACAAGGCATCTCAGATAGGAAGGGAAGATTTGAGAAACACACAAAGGAAAAGCGTTTCACTCTCCAAGGGTGAAAGCCAGTAACAGGCCGGCAAGGCCATTTGCAAAGCTTACTATTTTAAATTTCCCTGGGTTGACTCTAGGGCAAGAAAGAGCTGAAAGTTTCCTTGAAGATCAGCCTTCTTTCTCACTGGCAGAAGGAGATGGGACATGCTTTATCTTTGCTGGCATTTTCATACAAACAGGAGGAAGGCACAGAGCCATGTCATGTCCCCTTCTCAAGTCTCTTCTGATCCATAATTCTCACATAAATTTTTGGGCGATACATGCTCTCCCCCCTGACACACAGTTTATTTATTTAGTTTTTTAAAAGATTTATTTTACTTTTATTTATGGGTATATGTATGTTTCTGTATGTGTTTGTATACGTATGTTTCTATGCATATATATTATATATACATACATGTTTATACATACTGCATTTAATGAATCACCATTATTGCCTCACTAATATGGAGTAAATGAACAACTTAAATAGTATATAATAAGCCACACTTAGACTTCCAAATTTTTTTTAAATTTCTTCAAGAAGGAAGCATGTTGTAGACCGTGTGTGAGTTCACTGAGGACCTTGCTACAGGTGGAGGGAGCTTTCCGTCCCAAATCGAGCAGCTTGTGGCATGAGGAACTGTTTATATCTTCATTGGAGAAAAAAAAAAACCTACTAAAATACATTTTGATAAAATTTAGACTGTGGGTGACATGCAGACGGCACAATGTGACGCCAGGAAGATTGTCAGTAGGAAAATGGATTGGTTTGGCGCATTCACTCACACGTCTGAAGATTATTGTGGAACATTCCATTGACAACAGACAACCAGCAAACACAGAGGTAAAAAGAGGAAAGTAGAGAGGGATTGGCAAGCGCTGAGGCTGGGTCGCACCTCACATATACTATGTCTGCACTTCTACACAAATGTAAGTTTTTCTCAGTCATCTGAATGGGTGGTAACAATGGACTGTCAGCCTGTGCAGATGATCCGACCAGCAAAAGCTTCCTCATTCACTGGGGCAGGGAGCGGGTGTTGAGGGGGAGTCTGAGCGGTAACTATAAGCCGTCAAAGGTCCTGGCATCTGGGGTCACATGGCCAGGGCAGGAAATCATGCTGTCTGCACTGTTGTAGCTCTGGAGGGAGGTGGGAGACAGTGAGAGGAGGGCATCTGCTGGAGACTAGAGAGCCACTGCTACCCCACAAGAGAGAAAACAGCATGGGAAGCTGGCACTCCGGCTGGCTCATCACAGCTGTAGAAATCCGGTGATCCCTTGAGACTCTAGGTCGAGGTTGGGAAAACACCACAGACAACATTCTTTCTCCACAGTCAGGAAAATGAACGGGCAGAGTTCAAGAGAAGTCAGTCCCAACCCCAAGTAACCTGCCCTTGCCCAGTTATGTCTTTCTGTTTGTTTGTTTTGTTTTTTTCCAGACAGGGTTTCTCTGTGTAGCTCTGGCTGTGCTAGAACTTGCTCTGTAGACCAGGCTGTCCTTGAACTCACAGAGATCTGCCTGCTTCTGCCTCCCAAGGGCTGGGATTAAAGGCGTGCGCCACCACCTCACAGGCCAGTGATGTCATTTCTGTTAGCTATGCAGAGGGCACACAGAAAACTCCTCGTCACTGATATTGTCAGACAGCCCATTCAACTCAATGCTGTGTGGTCAAATCTTGGTGTGTTTGCTTTTGCACAGCCTTTAGTGAGTTATAAGTATGAAGTTAGAATGGCCATATACTTTATTTCATTATATACCCCATATAAAATTGTGCATTTAAGTAATCAGATCCTATGATTAAGAGATGTGTTCACTATACTGAATTTCACAATTGTGCCCTGAAATAAAATTCACTTCATATTTAGTAAGTTCTTTAGAAAACACTTATAATTATTTTATGAAACTATTAATTGGATTTTTCACAACAAACACTATCCTTATTAGAAAGGGTTACAGGGGACACATAAAAAGCAATTGGGGGATCATGAAGAGAAAATTAAATACCTTTATCTTTTATTTCATTACATTTTGCACTAACCTGACTCATTTCTTTTATGCCCGAATCTGTGTGGCTTCGTGTGGGTAGGGTAGGTGTGAGATCCATCAGGAGTTCCAGTCTCTGCTCAGAGGCACCTGGAGTACTGGTATCCCCTGCAAGGCTGTCAAAGGCTCTCTCCTCTCTCTTCCAGCAGTCCCTGTGGCTTGTGCACACTCCATTAGCTCAGCTCTTCCTATTCTCTTCACGTCTGTCATATAATCATGATAATGAACCAGGAAGTGGTGATATTTGAGAAAAACACACTAGACAGAACCAATTTATCATGTTCTATTTTGTGAGGGAATAACACTAAAAACAAAATTGCCCGTGGCAGTGGGAAGTCTTCCAAAGGGATTTTTGATGGACAGAGGGCAGCACCACTAGCTGGCTGGCAGTGGCCTCTGCCCAGAGGACTCAGAAAAGACACAGCCTCCCCTAGTGGCAGTGAACAGCCTACATTCAAGGCTTGCCATTATTCACATATGCACAGACACCTTGTTGAACTCTGGGCACTCAAGAATCTTAAACAGGAGTCAGAGCCTTGAGAGATGACCTAGATGAAGGGGTGTTGCTGTGCCGTGGGAAGAGAGCTGGCAAAAGATACTTCAAAGAGCAGGTTTACAGGAGGCAGAGGAGCAGCACAGAGCACAGCTAGAAATGACAAGATGTCGTGTCCTCAGCCCCAGAATCACACTCACGGAGGTTTGAACTACATGTCCAGTTCATCGCCGGATATTTACAGCAATTAAGCAGTTCTTTTCTGTGCCAAGAGAGGCTTCTCTCTAATTTTCAAATGCTGATATTATTTTACTTTCTGGAATAAAACTGATAAATCCCACACTCTCCTCAAATATTTGAGGATGGCAAAATAAGGTCTTTTTGCTTTTTCTAGCTTCTGAAAGTTTTTTTGTCTGCTTTCTTATTCCTTTATCATCGTGACTAGGTTTGCGTTTACTTCCTCTCATCTGCCACAGAACTCTGACATGATTGCCTTGATAAGAGTCATCTATGATGGGGGAATGTCTTTTTTGTATGCTGTGAAAATATGTTGCTCTGATTGCCTGATAAATAAAGCTATTTGGCCAATGGTGAGGTGGAATAAGGTAAGACGGGACATTCTAACTAGAGAGGAGGAAGGAGAAAGGCAGAACAGAGAGGACACTGCCATGAGAAGCAAGATGTAAAGATATCGGTAAGCCACAAGCCACGTAGCAAAGTATAGATTTACAGTAATGGGTTAATTTAAAATGCAAGATCTAGCCAGCGAGAAGCCTGAGCCAATAGGCCATACAGTTCGTAATTAATATAAGCCTCTATGTGTTCATCTGGGTCTGAGCACCTGCAGAACCATGTGGATGTGGGAGCCGCATAGGCACAGGAAAACTTTCAGCTACACATCTACAAGACCCACAGAGTAGGATGAAAAACACTTGCTGTATTTGGGAGACCTGAGGCCACTGATTCCAGTCATCTGGCTTCAAAAATGATGCTGTCAAACAGAACTTGTATTGGGGTGTATGTGTGTGTGAGGGGTGGGAATGAAGGATTTCATCTTCAAAGTTGAATTACCAATGTGGTAAAAGACTAATGAGGCTAGGTAGAACATACCATGGAGGCAACAGAAACTTCATCATCCTTTCAAGCTGGGGCACCCACATCTCTAAGCATTTCCTGTTCAGTTGGGGGCCAAAAGATTGAAAAAAATTAATATCACTATAAGATTTTTGCATAGTTGTGCTCAGAGCATGTCACTGAAGGCATGACAAATGGGTTGGTTTTGGTGAACTCTTTTTTTTCTGAAAGTGTAAGGCAGATCTCCAGTTGTTGAAGAGATAATGTGTTCCATTAGGTAAGCTCAGAGGAGCAACGGCTAACCTTATCTGAGAATTCTGCCTGCATAGATTTCTCCAACTTTGTTTTGCAGATAATATTAGTAGCTTTCCCACTGAAAACTGTACTAAGTGGTCAAATATCATTGAACAAACACTAAGTTAAAAGGAAATACTATGTATTTCATACAATACCTTATAAATATGCAATCTAGCATGCTGTGCATCATAGGTTGTTTTTCTCTCTATGCTAAAAATTATAAAATGTATTAAATGTAGAAAAGGAAATGAAATAATTTAATAGAAACCTATATACATCCAAGATTAAAATATTGTTAATATTTTTGAATTATATACTCCAAATTACTCGTTTATTTTAAAAGATTAAAAAAATGTAATCATTATATATATTCCTAACCCCAGCAGGAATCACTTTCCTGGGATGAGAGCGTGGGCTTCCCAGTTGTCTTGTCTTTCAATCTGTCTTTATGTAACACCAAGTGTGTCGGGTCCTAATGAAGGACTGAGAACAGGGAGCGAGAGAGGAACTCACACACATCATCTAGAAGACAGACAAGTGGGAACAGACAGACAATCACAAGAGGAAAAGAATGAATAGCCTACTAAGTAGTGAATATGCTTTGAACACAATAAAGCCAGGAAAGAAGATTGGGATCCCAGGGAAGCCAGCCTAAAGGAAGAATACTCTCCTGAAGATCAGAGGAAAGTGCTGGAGGCTCACCAACCTGAAGCAAAGCAAGCCCAGCACAGCCAAGGGTGGGTTGGTTTGTTTGTTTGTTTGTTTTTTTCCATTACTGTGACATTACTATGACCCAACACATTTTCAGGAGGCAGTCCATCATGGTGAGGAAAACACAAAGGGTTGGGGAAGAGGTGGGGGGGTGGAGCGGGGGAGGGGGGCATGAAGCAGCTAGTCACATTGCATCTGCATCCAGGAAGCAGAGAGAGATGGGTGCTGGTACTCAGCTCACTTCCTTAGCCATCGCATGCTACCATCCACAGCTACCTTCCCACTTCACTGAACCCAATCTAGGAAACCCCTCAAGAGTACTTGTCTCCTATATAAGTCCAGATCACATCAAATTAGCAGGATCGCCCATTACACCAGGGCAGTGGGGTGGGGCTTCCCTGAAATCCTCCAAACCCAGCAAAGGGCCTCTGGGAACATGGAAAAAAAATGAGGGTGCCAGCACAAGACGATGAGGCAGAAACATAAGCCAACCAGGCACATGTAACTGTGTGACCCACTTTGGTGGGTCAGGATGGAAACCTCCTGTTCTGACAGGCAGTTGAGGCTGACCACTGTAGACCAGCGGTTTTGGGGGGCTCGCTTGTTCCTGCCGCGCTCACTTCCAAGGAGCATTTGTGGCATGGCAGATGAACTGCTCTTCCCCCTTGCTGTGTAAAGGGAAAAGGGACGACTAGGAGGGACGGCTCTACACCCACTCTTTAATGAATATTTTCTCAGCCGAGATACCTTTTAGGAACACACTTCAGAACGTTTTGGCTACTGCCCTGGTTCACATGGGAAAGACAGAGCTAGGAGGCATCCCTGAATGGGGCCATGCTGCTCCCGCCCACAGATACTTGGGTTTCACTAGACAATGCTCAAGGTACCAAGTTCCACTTCCCGGTGGTGTCTGTGCATCCCACTGCTCCAGGAGCAAGGAGGTCGCCTCCTCAGATTTCAATGTCTCCTGAAAGGTTCCTCCTGGCCTTGCTATGGATTTTTATAACCATGAGAGAGCGCTTACCTCTCATACACTTAAAACACAGTCAAATCATTTATGTCGTCTGTTATTTGCATCCATTTCTTCTATTTGCCTTCTTAAAATGGATACGTTGTAAGTTATCCAGGGACTGGATGTTAGTTTGTCACCTCTGGTTTTTCAAGGTTTCTCCCATTTCTGTAACTGTCTTTTCGTTTTCCCTCTAAGTTAATTTTTATGAACTCTTTTCATACTATCATATTTAATGCCTAGTGAGTTCATTGCCCTTTTGTCCTTTTATTTAAAGCTTTATTTTTTGCCACCATCCTCTAAACTTTTTATCAATGAAGAATTTACATCATCATATGTAGTAAGAAGTCAGGAGTCTCATTTCATGTTTAAGCCCACAGTTGTCCCAGTGAAGTTTGTGGGAAACAGTCTTCCACCCTCTGTTCTGGATGCCGCAAATGGCAACTTTTGGAAATAATGCACCAGAGACTTCAAAATAAAACAAAATAAAAACCATAACTTTTAGCCTATCTAAAAATATAATGTCAGTGAGAATGTCTTTGAAAATTCAACTTAACAAAACTATCCTAACAAGGGAGACCTAAATATTCCCAAACACAGTCAAACCAGCAGCTCAGATCACTATCTGTCACCTCGGGGAATGAAAACATAAATTAACTATTGAGAGTCAGTAAGTGAAGAGAGGTCCACTGACAGACTGCAAGTCACAGACAGAAAAACCTCACAATGCTACAGGCCACCACGAACCACTTGCAAGATACATAAAGAAATAAAAAATATCAACCACTGTACAAAAGGTAGATGTGAGGAAATGTGAACAAAGAAACCGTTGTAACAAATAACAGGAAAGGAGAAATCAGTCTTGGTGTGGGTGAGAATGAAAAGCACCTCTGTCTGACCTTTCACAGCTAGAAAGAATTCCAACTCCTATAGGAAAATCCAGTGCCTGGGAGCTAAAAAGCCACAGGTGTGAATGTGAATCTCTGGGAGAAAGCTGTGCCTGCCAAAACTGATTGGTTAGACCCATAGGGGCATGGAAAGGCTGGAATGTAGTGTGTCCAGAGCCCAGTTATCTTGGGCCATCTTTAGCCTCCTTATAAACCATTTACTGCCCTCCTCTGCACATGACCTAACCCCTTTTGTGAGCATTAGGTAAACCCTTTGGAATGTATGCACAGACCCTGGTTTCCACCAGTTCAAGGGACTAAGACAGCTGCTGGACAGCCTGTGAGGCCTGGAGCAAGGTTCTCCCAGCCTTGCCGTAGCCCACCTCACCTGCTATGTGCTCTCACCTCTACGTGCTCCCAGTGACGTGTTTGGAAAGTGTATTATCCTGTGACCTTCTCTGTCCCTTTACTATAAAAACTTCATGAAGCTGCCACCTCATTGGAACACGGTGTTTGGGGAGACCTAAATATATTCTCCTGGGCCCTGACCATTCAAATTTGACTTCAGGGGAATAAACATCTCTTTTTATTCCCTTGGAGTGAGAGTTGTTTCTTATTCAGACACTCTCAATCTGATGAAGTGCTCCTATAAAAATATACGGGAAGCCTCCCCGCTTCTCTCTGCCTTCTCTGCCCGCTCTCCCCCTTCCCTCCCTCTCTGCCTCCCGCTTGCCCTCCTTCTCCAGCCCTGTCCTCCTTCCTTTCTCTACACAAATAACCCTGTACAGACTCCTCTAGAGAGCTTCCCACAGGTGGCTGCTGGAAGAAGGTGCTGACAGGGGTGAGGGAAGACTTCCCTCTGAAGGGCGGCCAGGGGTGAAACATAGAGTCAGAATCGAGGCCGACCACCAGGGGAAGAGGGTCTCTCGGATGCTGTGGAAGGACAGAGCAGATGCACCGAGGAAGTAGGTTCCGGGTGCAGGGGCCTGCATACTGCAGGAGAAGCCATGGGCCTATGGCCACTTATCAAAGATTTCAAGGAGGGGACTGCCCTTGCCTGCAAGGAAGGATGGTGGTCACACACACACACACACACACACACACACACACACTGAAATGAAGGAATGGGGGTTGGTTTTCTCCCCACTGAGGAAGGAAACTACAAATATGGAAAGAATGGAAACGTGGACCGAATGCCAAGTGTGGATGGAGTGCTGGGTGGATATAAAGTTGGGAGGGAGAGATGAAAATGCACACTTAGCCTTAATTCCTGAATCCCTCCATTTTGCACACATTCTGAGAGTGTGACACACCTCTCTCTTCTCACTCTGCAACTCAGTGGGTCCCTTTAGGCTTCATTCTGAGCACCATCTGCACCTAATGACTGGGCTGGGAAGGGAAGCTGTTCACAGACGGTGTACAGTGGCAGAGTCAGTCCTAGGTTTGGGGTTTTCTTCCACGTGCCTCAAAGGCTTATGATCCGGGATCCAAAAGCTCACTACACTTCTTCATGGTGATGTGACCAAGTCAGCAACCGCCTGTGCAGCTGTGAACTGGCTTCACCACCCAGGATCAGACCACATTCTTTACATCCCCCCACCCCCCAAATGAAGTCCAAAGTCTAGCTCTCTCTCCAGAGCATGGTGGAATGCTGGCAGCCTCCCTTCAGCTTCTCCTCAGTCTCCCACGTGTAGAAGCTATGGTGACCTTGCTAATGAGCAAACACACGTGGGAAAGCATCCCCCACTCTCAGACCTGTCCAGATGGCAATGTCCTGCTGGGCCCTGTTGCCTGTGTGCAGCACCTCCCTTTGCTGAGGAAGCCTCCCAGACCTGCTTTGTTCACGGTGGGAGGTGCTGGGAGCCATAGCCCTCCCTTCCTGTGGTTCCCAGTACTCAGGAGACCCACACAGAAAGGCTTCCAGGAGGAAGATCTATTTGTGTTGCCTCATTCTCTGCCAACCTTCCTTCCATAGACTAAGAAGCCACGAACATGCCTCCTTAAAATTTTCTACATCTGCCTTCCTTAATCACACATATTTTGCCAAAGTCATGCATTCCTTCTGTGTTCAAATAGTGTTCATCTCTGTCTATACCCAGAGCTGGCGGTGTCCTTCAAACAGATTTTTTGTTGTTGTTATTAGCCTGCAATAGATATGTAGGGCACCTGAGCAAGTCTCCATCCAGTGATGTTTTATCTTTGTAACTAAATGTGTGAGCAAATGAAAGCTAAATTAATTAGGAACTAAGCAAGCCAATGGTATCTTCAAACATGGAGGAAATTATAGACACATCCAGTAAACTATAGTCTAATTTTCTCTGCAGGCAACTGATTCCCTCCGCTAAACGTGGGCAGGAAACTGAAGAACCTGAAAGTGTGCGTTTTCTTTCCCTCCCCCCCCCCTTTTTTTACAGTACTTACAGCAATCCGTATGCTTTTAACCATATATTTTAGAATTTTTGTAGTTTATTATATTTTAGTTTGCCGTCAGTCCCCAATGACAGGTAGTCCCGACTCTCCCACATCTCCTCGTCTTTGGCTTTCAGGGTTGAATCAAGACACTGGTTTTAGTTTAGCTGAGTCACAGCTGATTTTATGTTGGAGGTGAGAGCACTTGAATGGTAAATGGTTATGTGACTCTTCTATGACTAATAGGGCATAAGTTTAATATATAATTATCCTGGAGTAGTTGGTGCTTTTGAACTCAGCTGTTGAGAAAACAGTTGAGAAATGGACACAAGGGTTTTTTGCTTGTCATTTTGTTTTGGTGAGTCTGCCAGATTTTTATTCAGTTGAAATAGATACTGCAAATCCCACAAAGTACATTTCATAATTTTGTATTTTCTATTTAAGAAATTCACTCAGGGGGCAGTATTTTGCACAGTGAGTATCTTTAGAATTAGAATTTCTATATCCATAGTTGCATAGGAACCTTTGTTTTCCAAAATCAAGAAGTGGGCATTGCATTGAAAAAAAAAATCTCATTATAATTTGGGTTCAAAGGCTTTTTTCAAATCTTAAATTATAGTCTCTTTTTAAAGGAAAAAAAATGTCTCTGTGCATCTCTTTGACTCTCTACTCTCCACCCACAGATGAGGGAGTTCAGGGACTTGAAAGAAGGGCAGCGAGAAACCGAAAGACTGAGAACAAATGCTAATAGAGCTCCCAGTCTGCGGAGAAAGCAGAGAGTAATGAGATCCAGGCCAGGGCTAACAATTTTGCCAGCTTGGGAAACAGGACGGCACCTTGTACAGCAGGGGCTGCGGAGGCCATGCCACACAACGCCACCTTCACCATCACAACCCTTTGTGTCTATCCACTGGTTGGCGGTTGCTTTGCAAGACGATTAATGATAGGGACTTGGGAATGAAATTTGGGACTTTCTAAAGTTGTGGCTCTGCTGCTAGCTGGATGTGTACCCTTAGGTCATCAATGGTTTCAAGGAACACAAATGGTGTTAAAAACACTAACACGGCTGTTGAACGGTCTGATGTCATTCCCATGAGGCCTGTCACGACACTGAGTAGACAGAGCTATTGCTATTCTGGAATGCAACAAGTGGCAACGCTGATATCAGCTTGCTCTGCATTGGGTAACTATGAAGGTGGAGCCTAACCCAAGGCTTTTGGCTCTCCACTTATTTCTATGGTGTGTGTGCCCTTGTCTCTAACTACAGACTTATCCTTTGTTTCAGAGTTGTCTCACAGTCTTCATGACTAAAAAGTTCATCACACCTAGGGCCCTTTGTATCAAGAGATGATATCGAATCTTAAAAGACGTAAACATCAGAGCTTCCACTTCTAATCACTGGGTCAAGAGATTGGATCCTGATGGATGAAGTCGCTTCAGTACGGTGAGTGCCAGAACGTAGAAGAGAAAGCTTGTGGGTGTGTAGAGGATGCTGAGGTTTCCATTAACCTTGTAGGAATTGGGGTGGGGGACACTGAGATTCCCATGAAATGTGAAGAAAAGGCACCAGAGAAAATTGCAGAAAACATTCAAGTGAGAACTACTGGTGTAGGATTTACTACTGGCCATAATATAATCAATTTTCACGTTGACGCTTGGGGTGATCAAAGGGGGCAAGGGATACAAAACACGGAACCTCGTTCCTCTTCCCTAACATAATATTTACTGGAGTAAGAGAGCAGCGGGGAGAGATTCCAGCTGAAGAGGCGGTGAGGAACGTAACAAGTAGGCTTGCACTGGAGCTGATGGCCCGGTCGTCAAACAAGTGCTCTGGGCACTAGATATGCGAAAAGATGTTCTCTCTGTGTCTCTGTCTTACACCCTTTAGAGGTGGAGTGAAGTGTGTGAATCACACCCTGGGGATACAGGAGAGATGGGCCACTCTGTCAGGTCACTGGTGCAGCAGCAGCAGCAGCAGGACCAGACCTCCCCTCCAGCTCTTCCCAGCTTCCCACTCCCGCTCAAGCCCTGAGCTGGTTGGAGGTGCAGGGACGATGGTGCATTGCTGAGCACAGCTGCTTCCAGAGCTGGTTGCAACCAGAATTCCTCCTCATTCTGCTTTTAAGAACACGACGTCCAGTTCCACAGTTTTATATGTTCTAAATCCTTAACCCACGGCACAGTGGTTTTATTCTGCACCTGTTCCTATAGCCACTGACAGTTGAGGTTGTTCCTAGGCTGACCAAGGTAAAGAACGTGAATCAGGATGACTGTCACCTATTCTCGTTAGGTCAAGGATGAAGAGTTCACAGCCGTCCCCTCACAAACAGTACAAGACAGTTGCTTCAGCAGCACCTGGTACCTACAGAAGGCAACTCCATCTTCACAAGCCTCAAGGAAATAAAAATTGTATTGGAATTGGCATCTACTACACACACTAGAGTTCATTAAGGCAAAAAGCAAGGTGACCATTTGTATATGATTTCCCTAAACTCATCTGCTCTGTGATCACCTCAGTCACTGGACTGAAATATATGGAAGCCAGTTAACTGTCTTCTCAGTGGACTGGTTAGGCTGAAGATGGTTGAAGACTTTGAAGTACTGGACTCTGTTGGACCTCAGCGCTCTGCCCACAGGACTAGTGACCCATTTCTACATGAGGGAGGTGAGGTGGCTTTCTGTGCATAGTCTTTCTTAGGACCAACCCTCACCAAATCCCTTTGTTTCTAGTCCCAAGTTTCCCCAATTTTCTAAATTCTTCAGAGTTTAGCAACTCAGTAATACAGGCTAAAGGATTATACAGCAATTGTGTGTACTCAGGGATATAGAAGAGATTTATTTATTTTAGTTATTGTATGGGTGTCTTGCCTGTATGTGCATTAGTATACCATAGGCATGCAGTTCCTAAGGAGACCAGAATAGGGTGCTGGATTCCACCCAGATCTGGAATTACAGACAGTTGTGAACTTCCATGTGGGTACTAGGAACCAAACTTGGGTTCTCTGGGAAAACAGAAGGTGCTCTTAACCACTGAGCCAACTCTCCATCTCCTACTCGGGTATTTAATCCTTATAATTATTTGTCTATTTCTCTTCTTTCAATTTCCTAGGTTCTTTGAAAGGAAAAAAAAAACAGCATACATTAAGTAACTATGGTTACCATCAAGGGCACAGGTGTTACCTGGGACACTGCACAACTTTTCAAAGCTTGGAATCATTTCCTAGAGCAAGTTGATTTCCACCAATAATTGGCTTTTCACTGAGGAGGCAACTCCATAAACTCTATCCTAAAAGATATATTCTTGTAGAAAAAACTGAAAGTGACAGATGTCACCAAAGCATTAGGAGACTATGTGACAGAAGCTGAATGCCTATGATGCTCTTAAAAATACCTCCTTCTACTTGTGAACTTGGTGTGGCCTCTGTATCGCTATTACACACACAGTTCAGAAAATGGGGTTTTTATATCTATCACCACACTCAAGTCCAAGTGGATGCCAAAGAGACAGGAACAGACAGTTGCTCGGGAGGAAAAGGCACATCTGAAGAGCAAGGCAAGGGGCTTCAGTTTACACTGACGTAACAGGGAACCATGGATGCTGGATGAGTTGAACTAAGCCCTACCCCAACAGCAGGTCTCTGCACAAAATCAACCCTTGTTAATGCTAGTGAGTTTCAGAGTGAGGTCATATCTTAATAGAAAAACAGAGTCAGGAAAACTTCCAGCTACAGCAT
Organism: Peromyscus leucopus; assembly: GCF_004664715.2. NCBI lineage: Eukaryota > Metazoa > Chordata > Mammalia > Rodentia > Cricetidae > Peromyscus > Peromyscus leucopus. The sequence continues at coordinate 53,507,362 of NC_051081.1, read as the reverse complement.
TTGTTGAAGTACATAATACTGTTGTCGCTTTATTTTAGATATGGGGCATGTTTTAATATGGAGATTAAAATGGACCGAGAGAGAAAGCAACATGGCTATCAGGTGAACCCCCAAAAGACACGATCTGGGATTTACGGATGACATATTCAGCAGCTACTCACTGTGGCACCTTGCTACTTCTGGGGAAAAACAAACAAACAAACCCTGAGATTCTCTTAGTCATTTGTGGTAGCTAAGACCTGAAGCCAGTTAAAGTACCAAGAGATCTGATTTGCTCTGAGTTCTGAATGTTCCAAAATCCCAAAGGAAGACAATAGTAGATTTGGTCTCTGCAGATGGTAGCCTCTATGTATGCTTGCATTAGGAGAAGAGACAAACACAAGTTTGGCTAGGTCACCAATCTCCACCTCTTTCTCGTCACCTTAGGCATTAGGTTTCCAGAGTTCTGACTCTGGATGCACAGAGGGGCTACTGCTTGGAGCGTCCATCAGTTTACGAAGTCACTAGTAGGCAAGAATCAATTCGTATGGAAGAGGCTATTTTTATGGAAAATGTGGAGGCAACTACTGCGCAAGAGAGTCTGAGGGTGAGTGATGATTTGTCCTGAGACATTCAATCTGGGAGTACACGCATTTGAGAACCTGTGGAATTGCCCACTGAAGCACCATGAGCAGATATAGGAGGCAGAGAGGGCACAGCCATAGGTTTGGGTGCATGATGCAGCCACATCCTATTCCAAACTACAGGGAAAGGATGTGGATCCAGTTCCAAAAACCACACATGTGGGACACTGCTTTCCTCAAACACGCAAAACCCCGAAACTTACAACTCCAGTAGTTTATCCTCGATGTGAAATGCCACCTTGGCATTACACAGCTAGTGATTTCTGGAGTGAGGTTATCATGGGCTCCCCCCCACCCCTCTAAACGAGCACGGGAATATTCTATGTGTCCTTGCCCATATGCCTTCTTGTCATATTACAAACACTGGCCGTCATTTGTACAACTCATCGGTCTCCCGTATTAATTCACTCAGTGCTGGTGCGAGACAGCAGATGGACGAGACACGTGCTCTCACCAGCCTGCCTCTCCCTGAAGACGGCAGCAGCCGCAGTCCCAGGACTGGAGGCTGCAAGTTTCCTGGAGGGGCTGGTAGAATGCAGCTTGTTTCAGAGGTAGGAGTTTCTCCTCGGCAGCCCACACCAGTGGCACCAATGGTGAGGGCAGTGAGAGGATCCCTGGACATCTCCTGATGCACGGCTCTTGGCTTTTGTTCCCCCGCCCCACAGGTGTCTTCTCCTGTGACGACAGGCAGCTCATCTAGGAGTTTAGCTGCCGGACTTCAGGCACAGTCAACTCTCAAAGAAGACTGAGAACCTTTGACCTAGTCCTGGAGCTAAACATGGGCTGTAGTAATAGGATGGGTTCCCTGTCTTCTCCATCTAGGCACAGAAATACTGCAGAGAGATTTGGAAAGTTAGAACAGGACATGAGTTAGCATCACCTCAAGCAAATAAATGGTGCAGAGTGTGCCACATACAGCAATCGGGGTGCTCCTAGGGATAACAAGTGGGCACGCTCCTGAGGAGAAGAGAGAGGCCCTACTGGGCAGAACCAGTAGGATTCTTCTGGTGAGAGCATGGTGGGTGTTTCACACACAGCACCTTGCTATTATCCATGACCAAGAGGCAGCTGGCATGGACAGGGGTGTTGTTCTGTTTGTTTAGTATATATATATAGTTAGAACCGATATGGGGATGATACTAGAAAACTTTGTTGCTGCTTGTGTCCCCAGCCTTATACACACTCCTATAGTCTAACCAGTGAAGGATGGTGCTGGATGGAGTCTGTTAACCTCAGATAATCACTTTGTAGAGGCTTATGGGGATCCAGTCAGTTCCCATGCTCTTTCATATCCCCCCTTCCAGCCTGTATTCATATAAGGCTCCTGTACCAGTCATTGACTCTGCTTTGGCTGTAAGGGTGCACAGTCATTGACTCTGCCTTGGCTGTAAGGGTGCACAGTCATTGACTCTGCCTTGACTGCTAAGGGTACACAGTCATTGACTCTGCCTTGACTGCTGAGGGTGCACAGTCATTGACTCTGCCTTGGCTGTAAGGGTGCACAGTCATTGACTCTGCCTTGACTGCTAAGGGTACACAGTCATTGACTCTGCCTTGACTGCTGAGGGTGCACAGTCATTGACTCTGCCTTGGCTGCTAAGGGTACACAGTCATTGACTCTGCCTTGGCTGTAAGGGTGCACAGTCATTGACTCTGCCTTGACTGCTAAGGGTGCACAGTCATTGACTCTGCCTTGGCTGTAAGGGTGCACAGTCATTGACTCTGCCTTGGCTGTAAGGGTGCACAGTCATTGACTCTGACTTGACTGCTGAGGGTACACAGTCATTGACTCTGCCTTGGCTGTAAGGGTGCACAGTCACTGACTCTGCCTTGGCTGTAAGGGTGCACAGTCATTGACTCTGCCTTGGCTGTAAGGGTGCACAGTCATTGACTCTGCCTTGGCTGTAAGGGTGCACAGTCATTGACTCTGCCTTGGCTGTAAGGGTACACAGTCATTGACTCTGCCTTGGTGGCTAAGGGTACACAGTCATTGACTCTGCCTTGGCTGTAAGGGTGCACAGTCATTGACTCTGCTGTTCCATTTGACTCTGCCTTGGCTGTAAGGGTACACAGTCATTGACTCTGCCTTGGTGGCTAAGGGTACACAGTCATTGACTCTGCCTTGGCTGCTAAGGATTCAACAATAAACAAAATATCTGAAGGATCCCAAAAATGCAGAAGTGCAAGGCCTGTATGCTCAACCACTGCCATCAGGTCAAATCTGAGGCTGCTGAGGAAACCATGCACCCAGACTGGGGTGAGCATGTGGCCCAAGGTCAGCGAGAGGCCTCCAGGTGAAGCTGGTGAGGGACTGACTCTAGAGGGGTGTGAGCAAGTTGCCAGTGAGTAAAAGAAGCTTCCTCAGGTATGTAAGGGCCCTGTCCTGTTGCACAAGCATAATACTTTTCTTACGAAATGAGGGTCTGGTGTGGATGGGAAAGAGCTAAAAGCAATGAGAGGAAGTGACATGGTTTCTGGTCAGGCAGTAAGGCCATGAAACAGAGAAGCCACCATGCACAAGGCAATAAGGGGGTCGATCTGTCATGATGTTAAGCAATTGAAACATGACTAATGCATCCTTGTGGACATAAGGACCAACCTGGGTGTTCTCATCTGAGACCAAATCCTGCATGATTCTGTTGTATTCAAAGGGAAGCAATCAAAGGGAACATAGGCCTCAGCTGGGTCAAGGTGTTGAAGGTTGTCAGAAGAGTGAATAGTGGGCCCATGCCATCTAAGGAAAGAGCTGGTGGTCTTCCATGAATCCTACAAGGAACTAAGACTTAATTCACAAGCCAAGGAAAGGCTCCTTCCTCTTCTTCAGCCGCAGAGGGGAGCTAACACAGGATTTAGAGATTTAGAACACACAGTGAAGGGGTTTAAACCACTAATGATCACTGGCAGCATAAACCACTAATGGTCACTGGTAGCATAAACCGCTAATGGTCACTGGCAGCATAAACTGCTAATGGTCACTGGTAGCACTCTGGCCAGACAGATGCAAGCCCAACACTCACATTGCAGTTGGTGCCCCACTCCACCTTTGAAACATGCCAGGTTTTCACGCTACTCTGCAAGGCACATAGAAACCTCCCAGAGCAGAGGTCTCAGCACCTGATTGCAGAGTTTGGCATCCAGTGTCCAGCTCCGAGTCTCACTCAGGGAGAAGTGGCAAGAGTGAGCAAACCCATGCATGAATCGTAAGTGCACAGTACCTTTAAAAGGAAGCACTGAAAGAACATGCCAGCCATTCCAGTCTCCAGGGTGTTCTCTTAGCCCTGTGGCCAAGGAGTAAGCAATCATTTATCATAAGGAATTAAACACACCCTCACAACCAGTGAAGGGGGTCAAAAGTCTGAGAAGAAAGTAGAGGCCTGTGTGGCCTGTGTTCTCTCTCTCTCTCTCTCTCTCTCTCTCTCTCTCTCTCTCTCTCTCTCATTTAAACATTTATTGATTTGTATGTGTGTGGGTGTTTAGCTTGCATGTATGTCTGCGTACTTTGTGTGTGCCTGATGCCCATAGAGTCCGTCCAGAAGTGGGTGTTGGATGCTCTGGGACTGGAGTTATAAATAGTCGTGAGTAGAGATATGAGTCCTGGAAACAGAGCCCCACTCTTCTCCAAGAGTAGCAGGGGTTCTTCACTGGTGAGACAGGGCTCCAGCCAAGGGGTGGTGTTCTCTCTTCCCGTCCCTTCCTTGTTTCTTTCTCATTCTTTATTTACTTTCCCTTTGCTCTACCTTCTCGTCTGTGAATGTCAAGGCTTGTCCACAGGTCGTGTGGCTATCCTCCTAGCTGATGTGCATTGTTCACAGGGACACCTGTCCACCCAAGTTCCACCTGATGAGGATCTCAGGGGTGTCAGCTGTGGGTCCATTGGGTGTGGTGTCAGGCTAAGCCATCGAGTGGTGCAATCAGAACTCATAGTTGGATTAGCTCCATCTTCAGTTTAGAAGAGGAAGGTCAGTGTGACTGTTCATGGCCACGAGTGGCGTTTCCACAGTGACCCTTTCTCCAAAGCTCAAAGTTGAACCACACTATCTTACCTCTTACTCTACATGTCCATGAGTCCCCTGGATATCACACATAGTGATATCAGGCTGGATGCCCCTCGGAGATTGGCAGTGAGTAGACCAATCAATGGGTGTTTCTGAATAGCAAATCTTGGGAAATTTCCAGTCAAAAGATGTCATCAGAATAGCTATCAGGGCTTTGAGTTCAAAAGGAGACTGGAGGCCAGACCCTTTCCACCTTAACCTTTGGCAAGCCATCTGGAAGGATCAGTGCTTGCTAAATGCATAAATACCAAAAAAAAAAAAGCCAATGATGTCATCGTGCATTTTCTGTGGCCCTGGCTGACCCAAGTGTATGTGGCAACAGCTGTGATGCCATGGCTGACACCACACACAGGTGCTGGTCAGTGGGCATCCTCCTTTGCCTTTATGACATGATCATTGGGGTAGTACAGTCATCTGCAGTGGTACTTGTGTGCTCACTATGAAGGGTGCTCCAGCATTTTGGGAAAACATAGAGACAGAGCATCTGGCACCCCGGACATTGGGATGGTTCAACCTATGGACTGAACAGAGGAGAGTTGTTGTATCCTTTCTGGTTGGAGGCAGACACAGGAGAGTGTTGTTTCAACTTTGGCACAGTGGCGGTGCCTTAATCTGCTGCGGATTCAGCCAGCAATGGCAACCCTGCGGCTCCCTGCTTGCTTCTCCAGCAGCAGTGGCCTGGCTGCTCAGGCCGAAGTCTGGTGGGAATTCTGTTCCTGCAGGCACCAGCTCTGTCACTGCTGCTAACGGTAGCTTTAATTAAATCTCTATCATTCTATTTATAAATAAGACTCAAGATTCAAAGGCTGGGGTGAAAACTTGTTAGCTCGGAGAGGCTGGGTCACGACTAGCTAACCTTCTCTCCTTGCTGGTGTCTCCAAAAGACCCGTGTTTGTGCTTAGCCAAGCCAGAAAAAGCTGTGCCACTCCAAATCCCTCCCCGCTACTTCCTGTGTCTCTCTAGCTCTCCCGGATGCCCTCTGATGCTCTGTGATTACTCTCTGTCAACCAGTTGCTATGCAGGCTCCTGACCCAAGGTTAATTTTATTTAATTAATGCAAATGCAAACTTGGGGTTCACAGTAGGATCAAATATCCCCTAACAAGAAAGTGAAGGACTTTCTGAGTTTCCCTTTTCACGTGAGTTTGGGGCTTCCTCTGGTGAAGTTTGGAGCTGAAAGTCACCCTTTGGATGGCAGGTATCCCACATGAGTTCTCATCCACTGTGAAGTTTACAAGAACAAATCACTCAAAACACACAAACGAAAGTATCTGTACACATTCAGCGCCTCAGGTCACAGGAATGCTGGAATGTCGTCATCGCAACAACAGAGCTTGTCTGAGATCTCCACACACGGAAGAATCGGTCATGCAGAGAGAGAGAGTACTCACTCTCAGTCACACGGGAAGACAAGGGTAGGAATGGTCTTTAGAGCAGGTCAAGCTCCTCTCAAAAGCAAGTGATGCTCAATATCCCACAGGCTTCTCTGAGAGGCAAATCAGCTCTGTCTCCAGGAAGCAAGCCTGAGCTGAACTTCCCAGTGGCCAAATCTGCAAGTGGACAGGTGGTTTTCCTGTTGTGCACAAGATCAAGGAGGGGATGAAGCTGTTCCATCCACATCTCCAGCTTTGACTTTCACACTGATTTTAGTCCTCCGTGCTTTTGTTTTTCTCAGAAATGACGTTTTTAAATGTGAGTTTAGAGCCCTGGTGAAACCAAAAGACTATGGGGAACATGAATGATTTGTACATGTTTATTATAATAATGAAGTCATAGTCGACATGCAGGAACCAGTGAAACCAAAGTATGAACCAATCAGAAAAGAGTGTGGTTGGATGCCCTCTGTGTTGGTAACAGATGGGGTCATGTAAGTTCATAGATACCTGAGTAGAGACTGATGCACAGGTAATGGCTAGGCTATGGAACCAATGGTGAAAAGACTCAGCTGGTGAGGGCCACTTGTGCATGGCCTGATGACCTGAGTTAGATTTTCCAGGATTCACATGGTGGAAAGAACTGCCTCCCCCAAGTTGTCCTTTGTCCTCTAACCATACATACACCATGGGTCAGTCATCACCCATGTGTACACAAAACAAATAAAGTTAAAAAAACATAGTGGTGAAGATGAAAAATGAAAGAAATGGAATAAAAGAATATGCATAATTTTACTAGGTAAGATCTCAATCAAAGGCTTTGTAACCTCAAGATAAACTTGACTTGTCCAAATTTTTTTTTTATTTTGTTGCCTTATGATATAAAAGTGTAAGAGTTTCTTGTTTTCTTTAATCTGAAAGTTTGTTGCAAGCACGTATGTGGTATTCTTGACAGTTTGAGTTGTTTGAATTTCTGCTTTTTACAGTTCCACTATTTCAGGCAAAGCCTGGAAATATTGTGATTTCTATTAAACATATTGCCTGTTTTAAGGAAAAGTTTTAGCTTCTTGGGTTAAATGCATAGAAACTTCAAGGTGTGTGTATGTGTGCGCATGTGTGTGTCCGTGTGTGTGTCCATGTGTCCGTGTGTCCGTGTGTGTGTCTGTGTGTCCGTGTCCGTGTGTGTCCGTGTCGGGGTGTGTCCGTGTGTGTGTGTGTGTGTGTGTGTGTGTGTGTGTGTGTGTGTGTAATAATTTTGGAGTCAGGATGCTTATAAAATTAGATCACAATGACACCATCATTTGCCCATTGCTCTTTCAGAATGTTCTTCAAATTGTCATTTATTAAAGACAGATCCTTCTCTATGGAAAACTGCCCTTCTATTTCTCACAAAGAGCAACATCACCAAAAATGTCTTTGGAATATGCCAGTGACTAACCACTTGACCTTTGCTGTACCCTGTTAGTCTGGCAAGGGGACTTGGCCTGGCAGGTGGCAAAGGTTGGGCATCATTATCTCTGTGAACCTGATGCTCGCTGGGGAGGCTGAAGGGAGCCTGGCTCTCAGTGTGGCTGGATCATGTTACATAAACAGAATCTGACTGCCTCCTTTTAGATCAGCGTCTGCCCTGAGGCTGGTCCCTGGTGGACCCATTTTGTTTTGTCCAAGACAGTGATCATGAGTAATGTATCAGGCTGAGCCTACTAATGCATGATGTAATTAGCAGAGGGATTTAATTATCGGCACATTTCATGTGGGATTTACTGAGCCATGCTGGCCCCACCTCACTCTCAGGCCAGCCAGAAATGGCAAAAGTCACAGAAGTAGAGTCCTCCACAAGGCACTGAGAATGTACCAGCTCCTCTCTCACCTGAGAACAGAGAATAATAATGTGTCTTACTGTACTTGCTAAATTCAATAGCAAATCTATAACAGATTATGGATCCATATGCATCATCTTCTTCCCAGTGTTCAAAATCCAACCACATATCAGGCAAAGCTCTTTGAAAGAAAGATACTCAGTATCCAGGGTACCCATTCACTGAGTGCCAGTAACATAAGCACAATATCCACAAAGGGAAAAGCTACCAAAGATATTTTCATATCTGTATCAATAAGCCCAGTATGTAAAGAAGCATGGTTCTCTAGCTTTACCATGGATTAAAATAAGGCATAGTGACACACTCAGATTGTGTGCTTGACCTAACCAAAGAGATCACCAAGTGCAGTTGCTGGTGTAAGTATTTATTTATGAGGAAAAAAGGTCAGTACGTCACTTCCTATGGTTGAAGGTACTTTTTATTTGAATGCTGTATACTGAGCTGGTTGTAGCAAAGAGTTGTCATGGATATTTGAATTTATAACTTTGAAGTTGAATCCCATGGGTGAGGGGGACCAGATTCTGAATGCTACATAAGGTCTTAAGGACAAGTGATACAAGAACTAGTGTTACAGATGTAAAAACACAATCAAAAATTGATAACAATGAATACAGACCCAAGATAAAATTCAGAATAGGCTCACTGCCTGGCTAACAATTATGGGTCAAGTTTGGTTCAAAATTTCTGCTTTAGAGTTGGTATAGGAGCACATGCCTATAATCCCAGCACTCAGTAGGCAGAGACAGGAGGATTGCAAGTTGGAGGCCAACTTGTGTGTCATAGTAAAACCCTTTTTCAAAAGAAGAAAAGTCTGTGCTTCTAGATCTGTAGGGTTTTCAACCACATTTCTGTAATGGGGCATTTCCGGATACCCATCTCCCAGTGTCCACATTCCACACCTATCTCAACACCTCTTTCCACTGGTGTCCTCCACAATCTTTCTCCCATCTAGTTTAGTAAGATCCATTCACATCCTTCTCCCCCTTTGATTGTATGAGGAGCTGTTGGTTATCAGTGGATCATTGCATGTAAATGTTGCTATGTGAGTCATGAAAATTGTTTTCGAAAGAATATGGAGGTACAGTAGAGTCAGCAGCAATGACCTAGGTCTAGCCAGCTAATTGGCAGATGAGAGACTCAAGACACAGCCTGTGCCTGGTGTGGCCTGGGTCCCACACTTGCTTTATCCTTTTTTTTTCCTCTTATGATGATGGACTTAAGCTTACAGACCTCATCTCTTGCTTATGTTCAAGTGTCTCTTATTATTATAATATAAGGTCTTGCTTCAGTGTGTGCGCACGTGCGTGTACACATGCACATGCATTGGCTTAATTGAGTCCTAACTGATGCAACAGTGCTAGACTTTCTGGAATGAATTCATCCTCTCTGCACCTCCCTGGAGGTTTGGGTGTCTTGCTTCTATTGCTCTGACACAGCATGGACAAGTTCAGCTTACATACTCCCCATGTTAGAGCGCTGTAGACTATAGCGGGTACCCTGGGATCTCCTGTGCCTGTGGCTGTATTGTATTTATGATTTTAGATCTAGGAACTGCTATTTTAACATTAAAATCCCAGAACACATTTCATAGGAGATAGATGCACGAGGCAGTTTGTAAACCAGGCAGCTTTGCAGAAATCTTGAAATCTTTCTCAATTAGCCAAATCATGTTGTCCATAGTTCCTTCTGGGCCCTGTTTTTTTTTTTTTTTTTTTTTTTTTCCTCATAAATATCCCATTAGCATACTGAAAGCCAAAGAATCTTACAAAGCATGGTCATTCATGCCTATAATCCTAGAACTAAGGAGGCTGAGCAGGAGGATTAGAAGTTAGGGGTTAACCTAGGCTAAGTAGACAGACCCCCTCTCACAAAAAAAAAATAAAAATAAAAAATGAAGGAAAGTGAGCCATTAGCCCTGATGGGGAGGGAGACTTTCTCAAAGTAGCTGACAGCATAGATTGTGAATTTCATTTCATAATTATTAGAGGAAACTTGATTGTATTTCACACACTCTCTTAGAGCCTCATCTGCTCATCATGACAGTCTCCTAGAAGGACTGATGCCCTGCTCACAACATGTTTCCAAAGATGATTTAATTTTTATTGCACCTTCTTTCTTTGGCCATCTAAAACTATGTAATTAAAATATATTTTTTTTAATTTTATGTACTTGTGTCTGTGTGTGAGTCCAGAGGAGGGCATCAGATCCCCTGGAGCTGGAGTTGCAGGTGGTTGGGATCCTTACATGGATGTTGCTTTTGCAAGAGCAGCAAGTACTCTGTATGATCTACTCAGGCCCTACATCCCCCAAGCTTTAATAGTTTAGCAGTATTTGAATCTGTAGAAAAAATAGACGTTCAATTTATAGACTTTATATAAATTGAATTTCTAAATTCTGGCCTCAGATACTCTTACGTATAGATAAGCTCTGGGTTTTTAGCCCTTACTCTCTAGCTGGGAATTATGAATCTCCTTCAACTAAAACAGTGTTGTGTTGAGTGGTCTGTGTCTGGCTGGTTGGGATCTGCTGGAAACAAAGAGCAGATCCTGAGCACAGAGGCTCAGGAGACAGCAAAAAGTAGGGATCAGGTTCAAAGGCCTTGCTCTCTGTTTGCTCCATCCCATCTGCCACAAATTCACCTTTCACAAATTGCAAACTTAACATTTTAAAACAGTTCTGTAGGGAAATCATTTCACAGATGCTGGCCAAAGATTAGAGCAATCAGTTCACAGGAGGCAGTGAGAGCATTCTTCCTTAGGCCAGTCGGGAAATATCCTGGCCTCATTAGGGTCAGCACAGACTCCACTCTCAACCCCCCTGCTCTGAAGACTCAAAAGCAGGGTGGGTCCTCATCCCGAGCCTGAGCTGTGCACTGACATTGACATGAATTGCTTCTCACCGATGTGCACTGTGAGGCTGCATCCACAGCAGGCTGTATTTAAACAACTGCCTAATAATCTGAAGCTTATGCCTGCTTTTCTCCTGGACTCTGCAGGCCTCTGGAAGCAAATACCAAAGAAAAGCACACACCCTCAGCACCTGTCCCTGAGTTTCTCTTCAATTGAACATCCACAGGCCTCCTGCTTGCTCAGAGCACCCTTCACCTTCAGGGTTCTTCTCAACACCATCGTCATAGGCCACATGAGATGAGGTTTATTCATGCATATAGTTCATACTGGTCAGAGCCCTTCTGGCTGCTGGAGGTCCCATATTGTCTTCTAAGTCAGGGCAATGCCACCTCCTCGTTATCGAAGGAGATGCTACCCTTGAAACTCAAGAGTGAACCAGTTAAAGGCTGATGGCTGCCAGATTTTCTGAGATCAACAGAAGACTCCTACCACCCCTGGTATTCATCCTGGTAGGCGGTCATATTGGGGAGACACATCACCAAGCCACAGTGCCAGACCAAGGACTTATTTATTTTTAATTGTTCCTATCGTTATGACCTTGTGTCCTGTGAAGGGTGAAGAAGACAGTCACGGATGAGTGGGCCTGAGATTTCCTAGACAGCCAGCTTGCCAGAGGTCATTCACCCTGAGATCCCCTGCTGGTGCCTGGCACCAATGTGGCTCAACCTAGCTGGTCCCTGGGGGCCACAATTCCTCAGCCTCTGTGAGAGGGCAGAAAAGACGGGGTGTGGATCCTGGACAGCAGGGGATGTCTCAGAAAAGGTCTGATGGCCTTAAATGAATGTCTTCGAATGTGTTCCCTGAAAGTCAGAGTCAGGAAGGAGAGTGGGGTCCAAGTACAGCCAGGGTCGGGGTGTGATAAGGGATATAAGGAGGAAAACAAAGATCCTATGGGTCATCTACAAGGCAAGCAACCCCACCCCGACCCCCAGTTCATCACCTCCGTCTCAGCACTAGGTCTGGCTGGTTCTGTGCATCAGGGCCTGTCCTGTGCATTGAAGGATGCTCAGAAACATCCAGACCTCCACCCACCAGGTGAGAGCAGCAAGTACCAATGTAGGTAGGTGACCAGACAATTGTACAAGTAACAACCACCTCTCCAGATGAGCTCCCCTTAGAGCACAGCTGCAAGATTGGCCTCCATCAGGACCACAGCTTTAGAAATCAGGCTTCCTCCTCACATTCACTCATGCTATTAGCCATCCTTTCTGAATTCTGAGTTGAGATGAGTTGTGGGCCAGCCACTGTAATAGTAAGCCAATCAGGGAAGGACAGGGTATGTGCAACAGATTCAAACATGGACTCAGCAATAATACAACGTGCCTATACTGAGAGGCTGGGTGATGATCTGGGAGGTAAGGGGAGTCACAGCTCTGTCCCCACGCAGGACCTCTCTGTGGCCCTGAACAGAGAGGTCAGGTAAGTGATAGAGCCCTGGTTGTCTCCCAGGCTGGAACTGCTGGCAGGCTAACAATGATTCTTCAGGAATGGTGTTCTTACACCTTCACCTCCTTCCAGCAAATTCTAGGACCATTTTTTTTTTCTGTTTAGATTCCGTTGTTATAATGAGGCCTCTCTAGGGAGGAAACCAACTCTGCATCCTGATCCCTAAGAAGCATGCACTTCTTCCACCCTGCACATCTTGGGAGACAATGGAAGTCTCTGCAGGGAAGCAGTGTGTGGCGGCTCCCCACACAGTTGAAAGGGGAACAACTGTGTGACTCCTTTCTACCCAGGCCCTCCCCACCCACAGCCCTGTCCTGTGTGGAAAGCAATGAGAGACTACAACATCGGCTTCCAGGTCCACCTGACTGAGCCTTTCTATGGCCATCCGAGTGCTTCTTCTCACTTGGGTACCACAGAGACACATATCTTCACAGAACACAGAGTTGACATATGCCCAGCATAGGCCATTTAGAAGGCTCTGCAAGTGACTGGAATGTAAGTCAGACCAACAACACAGTTCAAATCCTCACTCTCTTAAAAAGACAACTCTTGCTGCTCTGTTTCGAATAATGCCTACATCCTGTGCATGTGCACACTGTGTGGCTGTTGCTGCATCTTGGGTGTGTCCTGTCATCTCTGCATTTCATGGATGTCTGTAAACATCTGTGGTTCCCCGGGAAGGTTCATGTCCTTTGAGAGTGTGATCTGAGGGTCCTTCAGCCTCGACCTCCACCCTCCAACATTTATAAACTGCACCTGACTCGATGGTGAGAGCATGCAACTGATCCACAGGCAGAGGCTCTGTCTGGTTCTATCAAGACACTGCTCTGGTACAGCTGATCCATGTATTCCCACTAATCTCACTGCTCTGGTGCAACTGATCTATGTATTCCCACTGATCTCACTGCCCTGGTGCAACTGATCTGTGTATTCACACTGATCTCACTGCTCTGGTGCAGCTGATCTGTGTACTCACACTGATCTCACTGCCCTGGTGCAGCTGATTTGTGTATTCCCACTGATCTCACTGCTCTGGTGCAGCTGATCCATGTATTCACACTGATCTCACTGCTCTGGTACTGCTGATTCATGCATTCTCACTGATCTCACTGCCCTGGTGCAGCTGATTCATGCATTCTCACTGATCTCACTGCCCTGGTGCAGCTGATCCATGTATTCACACTGATCTCACTGCTCTGGTGCAGCTGATCCATGTATTCACACTGATCTCACTGCTCTGGTGCAGCTGATCCATGTATTCACACTGATCTCACTGCCCTGGTGCAGCTGATCCATGCATTCTCACTGATCTCACTGCTCTGGTGCAGCTGATCCATGTATTCACACTGATCTCACTGCTCTGGTGCAGCTGATCCATGTATTCACACTGATCTCACTGCTCTGGTGCAGCTGATCCATGTATTCACACTGATCTCACTGCTCTGGTGCAGCTGATCCATGTATTCACACTGATCTCACTGCTCTGGTGCAGCTGATTCATGCATTCTCACTGATCTCACTGTTCGGGTGCAGCTGATCCATGTATTCACACTGATCTCACTGCTCTGGTGCAGCTGATTCATCTATTCACACTGATCTCACTGCTCTGGTGCAACTGATTCATGTATTCACACTGATCTCACTGCTCTGGTGCAGCTGATCCATGTATTCACACTGATCTCACTGCTCTGGTGCAGCTGATTCATGTATTCACACTGATCTCACTGGCCGTTAATGGCAGGGTTTCCTCTGCTGCTGCTTCAGCCTTTGGATTACCCAGTATCATTTCTATAAAGAACCTTACAAGCCACTCCTGATCTCTGAGGCCTATGATTCACACACATGACCTATTTTTCCTGTGTTGTCACTGGTCCTTTAGAAGCTAGGCCAGATTTTATTTCTCAGGCATAGGGTCTGGCCACACACATGTACAGAACAAATCCACAGGGGCCTGCTTTCCCTCAGGTAGGTGACACGCTGGGTTAGTCAGACTGGGCTGAATAGTCAAGGGCTTCATGGTGAACCTATCAAGAATGGATAGTCCTTGTAAAGGGGGAAAGATTCTCTTCCGGGACCCAGAACACTAGACAAACCTTTGTGGCAGGTGGAATTAGAGTGAAGTTTGAAAGTAGTAAGGCAATACATAGGGAAACAAGGAAGGGGAAGGCCTTTGCTAGAAGAAAGAACACATACCCGCAGGTGAGAGAGGCCATGTTCACAGTGTGGTTGGGCCACAAGGGGGTAAGTCACACCCACAAAGTAGAGGACAGACTGTCAGGTGGAATGAGCCAGATGACACAATGCTTGTCCACTCATCTGCTCTTCATTGAACACCAGGAGGTGTTGACCAGGCAGTTATCCAAGCAGTTTTCCTACAAAGTTCAATGACCAACTATTCATGAAGAGGCCATAAGTAAGAAAGATACCAAGGGGCCTAGGGTGGTTTTAGTCTGAGTCCAACAGTGTTTTTCTAGTTTAGGTCTATATTGATAATTACACAGCATGCCGACCCAATGTGGAGGTGCCATTGGCTGGTGTAGGGTCACCCCCGAAGCATCTATGCTGTGCTTCCGTCATCGTCCCCTCTTTTACAGGCTCTTTGGGGTACCATTCGGGAGAAATATCCAGCCTGCTGAGGCAAAGGCAGAGAGGGAGGCTCTGAGACAGTGCCTGCTGGGCCCTCTGGTTTACTCCAGCAAAAGCTCATTGTGGATTAGTGTCTGAGGTAGATTAGTGTCACTGTAGATTAGTGACTACTCCGTGTTCCACTGTGACAGAGTCCAACACTTGGGAAATATGTAGAGAGGTGTCTCCTTACTGACCGAGGGCTGTGTGGTCACAAAAGAGTGAATGAACAGAGATGCACATCACAGTACCTTCACTCCTGTGCCACTGTTTTTCAAGATAGATGGGCCTGGGTTTTTGGGGTGGTCCCTGTCATTTGGATGCTCTTTGATACCCTTGTCTTTACTGCTGGATGCCAATGGCACCTTCTCACAATCCTTCAAATTCTATCAACCTAAAGTTTGTCATACAGGGGCCCTAGGCTGCTGGTTATTGCTGGTTCCAGCCACATGACCTCAGTCCAGGGAGAGCTGCTGACAGGTCTGTGTGGTAGATGTGAACACGAAGCCCTGTCCAGATGGTCTTCCATCAGTCTCCAGTGGAAAGCGATGGAGAAGCAAGCTTAGTTCCCTCCCATTCTGGGGCTCCCAGTCCCTTGTTTCCTAGTTCTCAGAGGGAGGGGAGGTTGACTGTTTGTCTTTTAAAGTGATCAAAGCAAAACAGATTTCAGTCAGCTGGAGGCCCTGCTCTCTTAGTGGATTCAGTTTGAATGTCATTGAGAACATCAAGAGAGCACACTGAGAGAGACACACTGGGAAAGCAGATGAAGGGAAAGCAGGAACTGGCTGTGAAAAGCAGAAGGAGCCGGGAGGTGGTGGCACACTCAGGAGGCAGAGGCAGGAGGATCTCTGTGAGGTCAAGGCCAGCCTGGGCTACAGAGTGAGATCCAGGACAGGCACCAAAACTACACAGAGAAACCCTGTCTCAAAAAGAAAGAAAGAAAGAAAGAAAGAAAGAAAGAAAGAAAGAAAGAAAGAAAGAAAAGAAAGAAAGAAAGAAAGAAAGAAGAGAAAAGAAAAGAGAAAAATAAGAGATTGTAATGTACCAAAGAAGCCAGAGCTGAATGTAGTGGTACAGCCTGTAATCTCAGACTGGAGAGGTGGAAGCCAAGTACACAAGTTCAAGGTCATCCTCAGCTACATGGGGAGTTCAGAGCCTACCTGGCCTATCTGAAATCCAGTCTCTAGAGCAAACTAACAATATAAAACATAAAGGGAAATAAAATACATATCTTAAACATTAGTTTCTATAATTTTAAATTTTATGTGTACAAAAAAGTTGTTTGATAATTGAATATATTTTTACTTTTCTAGCCCTGTCTTTTACATATTTTTATACATTTCTCTAAAATAATTACTCAAAAACTTTATAGCCACATAGCTGATTATCTAATAAAATTATAAATAGGCAATAGACTACCCTTAACACAGACAGGCTGCCTCCATGGCACAATGTGTGGTTTCCACAAGGTAAAGAAGGCTTCATGAAGCCCTCCACCTGCTCTGGTTTCCACAGTGGGAAGGAAATACTCTGGGCTCAATCACTGTGGATATTCCCCAGAACCCAGGACTACAACTCAGTCCTGGAGAATTTATCAAGCAGCACACTGTCAGCGGTTTCTAATTTGGACACCCCTCACTCAGCACTGTGATGGCATCACTGATTGCCCATTGGTACAGATACAGATACAACGTTTGTGGATGCAGATACAATGTTGCAGATATAGATACAGTGTTGCAGATGCAGTGTTGCCAATACAATGTTGCTGATATAGAGCAAGGCAGTCCCACAGCCTTGACTGCAGAAAAAGACAGTCCGTGGGAAAGATGAACTAGTCTGCAGTTGAGTTGCTCTAGCTTCTGTCAAGTTGACGTAAAAGTAGGCAGGACAGGGACCATGGTCTCTGACTGTCACTTGCATTCCTCTCCCATCATAAAATCTAGACACGGTGGATATTCACTAAGACTGCTCTTGAAACATCACTTACCTGAGAGATAAGACACTCCGAAAGTGAATAGCTAGCTAAGCAATTCAAAATATACAGTCCCTTCAAAGGATTCCTTCTGACAATTTATTTTTATATTTCATGCCTAAATGGACAAAGAAACCTAAATGAATGCTTGTGAACAATATATATTTGTCAGCACAATCACTAATCGAGACCACGTGATCGCCAAAATAAAGGCTAATCTCTCTTTCGGTTTAAGGTTCTGAGCTCACTAAAATTCTGTCACGGTGTGAAAACATTGCATTACATTTGATGCATTTTGGGAAGTCATAGGTACTTGTGAAATACAAGGACCATCACTTTCACTGAGAAGCCACAGTGACTGTAAGAGATAAACAACTCGGTGTGGACACATGTTCAAACGTAAGGCAGAGGTGTGTGATAGAGTGTGTGACAATGTGTGCAGCATCTTCTTGGGTACAGGTAAGTGTCGGGTGCTTGTGAGTGAGAATACCAACAGTTTGCCTAGCATAGTGCTGTCCAGTCCTGGTCCACTGCTTGCTATCACATGACCACTACAGCCTTTTTTTTTTTCTTTCTTTTTTTTTATATACCAGCCCTTCTCTGTAGGAAATGAACCTTGTAATAGTGCCCATCTCCTGTGGCCACAGAGTGCCTATACAGTGCTTGTTGGTGTGGTTTTACATTTGAATGGCTTTCTGAATCTTACTGTTTAAAATAGAATAATATTAACAGGAATGTACAGAAGTAAATATGCATTTTCAGGAGCGATGTTTTGGTGATCTAGATGTTAGGGGACTCCTCTCTCCTTCGGTGAAGCTGGCAAGCTAGCAACAGAATGGAATGTACAAGTGGTCACAGGAAACTGGGAGGGGCAGGTCAAAGGGGACAAAAGGTTCAAAAAGAACTTTAGTTTTCAGTAATCTCTAGATTGGTTGCAGAAATCTAGGACATATTTACAAACAACCACAAGAGTGAAAAATTCTCAGCATGTGAAAATGGCGTGATTCTTCTGTTGCACCTATATTCAGATATAAGTGTTTCAACTTCTCATTTCTCTTCCCCCAAATGAAAAGAAGTACACTGATTCAATACGAGAGAGAAGATTGGATGTCAAAAAGTGATTAATAGTTGAAGAGAGCTATTTATTATTCATATTTGATTATCATATATTATATATGTATCATAATACCATATGTACCCACATAATACCCATGCACATGTATTATGTTTCATTAAAAATGCTAATGAGAAAAGTCATCTAGGAAAATGACCTTGAATGGCAAAATTTAGCAGTGTGGGAAGCCACTGAGCTTGTAGAGAGACAGATCCTAGTTTGATGTCCTGGGGAAAGACATCTCGGATGCTACAGAAGGGAGAACCAAGAGCAAAGCTGTTCGTAGCATGCTCCGTGGGGAAGGTGGGCAGAAGACGAGGTTCTCACTGCAAGGATGTGCTGCACAGACACAACCCACAGTTTGAAGTTAGCTAATGATAATGAGCACAAAAGAAATTCTGCAAGTCCAGCAGCCAGGCAGTGAAAGGCAGAATCATGTGTGGAAGACCCTGTGGCCAATCAGTATGGTGTACAGAAGAGAAGAACCACAGAAGACAGAGGCGGAGCTTCCCTAAGGGAGGCTGGGCTGCCCTGTAGGAGGCGGGGCCTGTCCCTGTAGGAGGCGGGGCCTGTCCCTGTAGGAGGCGGGGCCTACCCCTGTGGGAGGGGAGACTCTTGACAGCCTAGGCCAGTGTCAGCTTCTCTCAAATGAGACAACAAACATTCTGTTCAAACTGTGAAGTTAACAACCCTGGGATCATCCCTGAGAGTAGGGTAGGCTTGCCAGATTCAGGAGAGGAAAAATGCCAGGTGTTTAGGTAAATTTTCCTGTGAGTTTAATATGAGATTTTTATTTGACTGGTATGTCCCAAAGAGGAGATGCTTGGGAAAATAAAAAGTAAAAAAGTAACCTGAGTAAGTAAAGCATTACAATCAAAGCTTGAAAGATGGATGGAAGACCAGATGCGAACTGAACTCAGCCCTTGGTGCAGCAGGTTCTATGACAGAAACATTGTTTCCTTATTATATCATTCTTTCCATTGGTTTTGCTAACACAGGGTTTAACCCATTTACTGATAAGGAAAATGAAATTCAGAGGGCAATACGTCATATCTCAGTTTACTTAACTAAATACGAGTCCTCTCCAGCTGCAAAAGGCCACCCTTCCAGGGGCCACACACTCCTTCCCGTGTAGATACAGAGATCTAGCTTGCAGTCAGCCTTACGAAGCATCTAGGAGTAATCATACCTGATTTGATGCACGTTTTGTTTCTGTGGCAACAGAAACCCATAGTCACTTACCTGCTTCTCAGGCTCTCACTCCAGCTCTCCTCCATATCTCTTGGTAAGTGTTTCGAGCTCCACCCACCAGCTCAGACATCCCATGTAGGTCCAGTCCTTCTGAATCCAATTCTCACCTCCACACAGGTGCTAACACCCAAATCCCTGATCAAACACAACTGTTAATTAAGAATACTCAATATAATTCTCACCTCCAGCACATGCTGTCTCCAAACTCCCTGATCAAACTGAAATCTGATTTGACCCCCTAATACCTGCTTGGCTTGATAAGACTGCACTCTCATGGGATGTGGGCAGGCTCTTCCCTGTCTCCTTTCAGGGGTAATTGTATTAGTTGTGAAATTTGCTGTAGCAGTCTTCGTAGAGATCAATTTTATGGAAAATATAACATCAGAAAGCTGTGAAGAATAGATTTAGGCAGGATGTGCAGCAGGAGGAGATTGCCGGTTCCCTCAATTGCTCCTCCGATAGTATCAACAGCTCATCTAAAACAACAGCCCGGGAGCTCTGCTACGTTGAGTTGGATCCTAGTGTGGAAAGAAGAGGTCTGTAGTTACGAGATTGCTGAAGGTGTTTTGTTGTTTTAAAGTTCAAAGACGTGGACACGAACCATGAATGACAAAAAGGGAAAACAAACAAAGAGGAACAGGTAATTCTAAGAAACTGCATGTGAGAATGGTTGCTTCTGCCTTGGGAGTCCATTCTACCTGCTTGGAGAACTGCGCAGTGTGGGGATGGCGAGCAAACCGCGGGAGGTTTCCGGCAGATGCTGAGCATGGCAGTGGAAGGCAGCAGGTGGAGAAGGCCAGCAGAGCAATCTGAGCCCCAAGTACTGCTTGTCTATACATGCACCCCTGCAGGTGAGTCACCCACTCTCCATTGACTCGGTTTCTCTCCTGGGATGTGAAAACACACCTTGGGCCACATATGCAGGTGTCTCACAGCTCCTTTGTTTGAATCAAAACATTCACTAAGGCTCAGGAAGTAAACAAAACTCATCTCAGGAAGGCCTTGAAACTTACATGATCCACAGGCTTCTCTCCAAAATTATACAGTCACTGCTGCTGTAGTGTGGAGAGCTTCCCTCAGCCTAGCCCCCTGCAAGTCACGCAGGAGCTGGGGGGGCGGGATTTCCAGGCATGCAGCTGCCTTTTGGTCATTCCTGTTCCTGTAAGTTACCCTGTTTACCACAATCCTGTAAATGGCCCTGATACACTTACTCATTGACTAAGCTAGACTCGGTGGAATCGTTTTTGATTAACTCATTGGCCTGTCATTGGTGCCCTATCTGGAGTGAACAGACCTTGTTCACATCTCTGAAAGAGTCACATAGCAGTAGGCAATTAGCAAATGTTAGTAGTAATATCCTATAACACTTTCCTTTTTTTAACTGACTCATGGGACATGCTTTACTCGAGTACTGTAATATTTGCTGTAGAGGGCTGCAACATATAAACAATAATGTAAGATGTAAACCTTGAAATGTGCAGATTATGTGCATAGAAAGAGCCACCTGGAACCCATTTCCACCTGGGTCATAAGGAGGAGGTGCTTGTGATGCAGATGGCAATAACTGACATGGGGGCATCAAATGGAGAACCAGATGATTCACCACTGAATTCTACCAGACCTCTAAAGATTCTTTTACATCATTTCAGAAGAAAAGAAAGCAGAAGATGCTGTAGCAGCCTCTCTGGAGCACCAGCATCACTGATACCTCCGAGAGCTGTGTAAGCCGAATCCAGCCTGGCTTCTGAGGCTGATATAGTCTTAAGGGGTGAGCAGAATGATGGACTGGAGCTGACCCAGGGCCTTTTTGTCTAACACTACTGATAGGCATTTTCTTTATTATACTTAACCTTTCTCCATATCCTCTTCATTCTAACATTTTCATTCCATCTGAAATCTTATAAGACAAAAATGATTATTTCCGGTTTGCCAACATACCTCCACTCTCTACTCCTACCTCCACTTTTTTCCTAACTGAGAGAGGAAAAGCTGTGTTCATATGTGAAGCCCTTCTTTGTGGAGGTTGGAGGAGTAGATGCATTTGCCTCTATGGCAGTGCATGCTGAGTTCCCAGCTGTCCCATACTTCTATGAATTGGCTAGGAGGAGGACACAGGAGATGGACAATAAGATCCACCCACAGGAAGCTCTGGGACGCCCCGAGCTGCTTTCTACAAATGGTGGGTCATAGCTGTTTATTGTCTGCTAAATCAGTGTCATTACGGGGAACTGAGCTATGGGCTTCTCGTGTTTTCCTCCTTGAAATGAGGGCAGCTCCTTCCACCTGCTCCTGATACTTTCTGAAGCTCTAGGGCTGACTTGCTGTTTGTAAACTGTGTAACTCCCTTCCTTCTTCTAAACCCTAGACCTCCCTGTGCTCATGTAGACATTGTTGTGAGATGTGAGTTTCCTACTAGAAGCACAGGAGTCCTCTCAAGCTTCCTCCATTTCTCCACACTGGCTGGAAGGCATGCTTAGTGTCCTTTGTTTTCCAAGATGTTTGAGGGGGTGGGGGATGACACCTAGCACCAGTTACATGGATGCCACTCATCAATGTGCAGGAAAACCTTTGTATTACATACTGACAAGGTCCTGAGGCTACTTAATTATGTAAGAGAGGAAGATGCACAGTAGATCACATCACCCACACTCTAACAAGCCCATATCCAGGACTCCAGTAGTTGTCAGAGACAAAACATTCTTTAGTGAGGACAGGGCAGTCAGAGTTTTGTAGAACATGAAAGCCGACTACCCACATGGTCACATGGTCACATGGTCAAAGCATGTCTAGAGATTGGACACACTGGGAATGTAATATTTTCCAGCCGGTACAAAGCTGGACCAGGAATGATGATGCCATCTAAGATGAGCTCTTATCCCAAGTGAACTTAGACAAGTTGTTTGACTACTCTATGTCAGTGTCCACATGAGCAATGAAGTCACTGAGGGCTACAGGCATCCCAAGGCCCATTCTACCCAATCCCCTTGTCTAAATTTGAATGTTGTGCATTTAATGATTTACTTGGAATCAACATCAACTTAAATGCCTAGCAATTGAAGTAATCTCATTCTCCCATCGTTTAGAATAATCCTTTAACCTTAGAATAGATTTTGTGATATACAGAGGGGGAAAAACAGTATGGACAGCAGAGTTCCAGTAAATTCCACTGGCAAACTTCCTTAATATTACTACTTTAGATGAATAAGGTGAAGTTTTCATAAATTGAATAATCAATATTCACACATTCTTATTAGCTGAAGCAAAAACTTGACTAGGCTGAGATTGCTCTAGTTTTTTACTGCAGATTTTCCTTTCTCTATTCCAGGGTTCACACCCCACTCAATCATCAGTGTCTCCAGGCATCTCTAGACTGTGGCAACTTCCCTCTTACCTTGATCTTAATTACCTTGATGGCTCTTAGGATGCTTGCTAGGTGTTCAGAGGTGTTCTGTGGATGATTTCTCACTCAGTATGTGTCTAATGCTTTTCTCATAATTATACCAGGGATGCAGGATTCAAGGAGAAAGACTGCAAGGTTAAGGTAGCACTTTGATCCTATGCTGACAAGGTTAGATCCTCCCAGCATGCCTGAGAACTGATGATGTTGACCTTGGCCTCCTGGTCAATTGGGTTTGTCCTTTCCCACTGATTCTCAATCACACCCTCTGCTGTCCAAACCTAGGGAAGAGGGATCTGCACCGTACTTGTGTATAGGATGTAGCAGGAATCTTAAAGAGTTCTTATTAATAAAATTAGACCAGATCCAGGTATTGGAGTGAACACTGGAAGATCAGAGAGACAGAACAAGCCACAGCTAACCTCACCTGGCCAACTTCTCAGCTGATCTTATTTCCTCAGACTGGAAGCCTCTGTGTCCTTATATCTGAATGGCTCTCAGGTGAACTGTGTGCTGCTCAAAACCTAAAAGCTTAACCAGCCAAATGCTTAACCAGCCAAATGCTTCTAGTTTCTGGTCCTCACGCCTTGTATACCTTTCTGCTTTCTGTCATCACTCCTTGGGATTAAAGGCTCACTTTCTGGGATTAAAGTCACCAAGCTTGAACAGATGTATCCTCGAACAGATGGATTTCTGCCTCTGGAATGCTAGGATTAAAGGCGTGTGCTACCACTGCCTATCATATCTAGTGGCTTTTCTGTTCTCTGACCCCAGATAAGTTTATTAGGGTACACAATATTTGGGGAACACAATACCACCACAATAGACAGAGCCCTAAAAGAACTAATTTATAGATTCTCTTCATAGGAGCCATTTACCTCTTATTGTTTCATCCAATCATGCATTTATAGTAGTTGATATTGTCAACTTGACAAACTCTAGAGTCACCTAGGAGATGTAACGTATGGATATGTCAATGAGGGAGTTTCTAGATTAGGTTGACTATGGAAGATCCACCATCTCATGAGCTGGAGTCCAAGACCATAAAGGAGAAAGTGAGCTGAGCACCAGCATCCATTTCTCTCTGTTTCCTGACTGTAGCTGAGATGTGACCAGCTGTCTCATGCTTCTGCCTCCGTGATTTCCTGTCTGTGATGGACTGTACCCTTGCACTGTGAACCAGTATCAAGTGCTTCCTTGTCAAGTGTTCTATCACAGCAATAAGAAAAAGAACCTGTGGTTTGAACTGGAGAGAACTTTACGTCCTTGTTTAAATTGCTCCAGTGTGGGACAACAGCAGCATATGATACCGTCACAGTCAGCTGTGTTATTTTTTCATACCTACTGAAGCGTGTGTGACTATTTTCTTTGGATTTCATGCATACCTGTCTTAACCCACTTGTATCCCTAGAACCCACTATCCCAGGCTGGTGATTATAATGAACAGAAATACTTTCCCACAGCTCTGCAATTAGGAAGTGTGAATCAAGGCATCAGCAGGTCCAGTCACCTGATGGAAGCTCCCCCCCTCCTCCAAAGGGTCTGAGCGCTGAGTCCCTGCAAGGCACACTGAAAGATGGGTGTGACCAGGAGTGCTTGTGTGCTTGTTTGTAGGGGAGAGACCTGGAGGACTCACAAAGTACTCAAGTCAGCACTAAGGCCACACCCCTCTTTGAAGATTATGTAAATGAGACTCTTCAGTAACATGACTGCTTGTAAGTTGTCTGTGCCTCCACGTCACTCACCTGCATCAGCCTCCTTGGCTCACCAAGATAGACAGAACAGGAGTAGTTTCCTTGGGTTGTCATTGGTGCCCTCCACGGGGTAAGCAGACATTTATTTGTTCTCTCTCCAGGAAAAGTCACCCACAGGCCTTCTTTCTTATTATGACAGGCTGGTGGTCAGTGCATGGACTGACCTTTCCCAGACTTGCAGTGCAATGTGAAATAAACGTGGTGAAAAGAGGCACAGCTTTCCCTGCCCTGCCGAAAGGACCCCTTCCTGGCTTCTCACTACTTATCTGTCCTCTTTAGAAGGGCACCTTGGTTGCTCCCAGTGTTTTGTGATATGATGAAGGCTGCTACGCACATTCAGGTGCTGATGTAGCGTTGGCACAAATATTCCAGGAGTTTGAATAAACAGGAACATAACTGCTGCCCTGTGCACTGGGACTGCCTTCAGCGCGGAAGGAAAGGGCCACACTGTTTTCTAAAGTGCCCTCCAAATGAACATTCCTGTACTCCATCCTCACCCCAATGGTATTGCCAGTGTTTGGATGCTCAGTAAAACTGCATTTTTTTAAAAAAAAAAATTTGATCACTTATGATTTCGTTTTATAATCTGACATCGAATTTTTATTATTCAGGCATCCAAAGGGAATGAACTGGAATGTTAACTTGTACCTTACAGCGGCGCTAGGCTT